>NW_027363486.1:0-600000 GCF_046119375.1 Phyllobates terribilis | reverse complement strand
GCGTAGGGAGCTGTGGGGACTATCATACAGTACATAAGGAGCCGTGGGGACCATCATACAGTGTGTAAAGAGCTGTGGGGACAATCATACAGTGTATAAGGAGCCGTGGAGACCATCATACAGTGCATAAGGAGCTGCGGGGACCATCATACAGTGCGTAGAGAGCTGTGGGGACCATCAGACAATGAATAGGGAGCTGTGGAGACCATCAAACAGTGCCTGAGGAGCTGTGGGGACCATCATACAGTGCATAGGGAGATGTGGGGACCATCATACAGGGCATAGGGATCTGTGGGGACCATTATGCAGTGCATAGGGAGCTGTGGGGACCATCATTCCAAGCGTAGGGAGCTGCGGGGACCATCATACAGTACATAAGGAGCCATGGGGACCATCATACAGTGTATAAGGAGCCGTGGGGACCATCATTCAGTACATAAGAAGCTGCGGGGACCATCATACAGTGCGTCGAGAGCTATGAGGACCATCATACAATGCATAGGGAGCTGTGGAGACCATCATACAATGCATAGGGAGCTGTGAAGACCATCATACAGTGCATAGAGCACTGTGGGGACCATCATACAGAGCGTAGGGAGCTGTGGGGACCATCATACAGAGCATAGGGAGCTGTGGGGACCATCATACAGAGCATAGGGAGCTGTGGGGACCATCATACAGTGTCTAGGGAGCTGTGGGGACCCTCATACAGTATCTAAGAAGCTGTGGGGACCATCATACAGTGTGTAGGGGGCTGTGGGGACCATCATACAGTGTATAGGGAAGTATGAGGACCATCATACAGTATCTGAGGAGCTGTGGGGACCATCATACAGTGCATAGTGTGCAGTGGGGACCATCATACAGAGCGTAGATAGCTGTGGGGACCATCATACAGTGCATAGGGAGCTATGGGTTCCATCATAAAGAGCGTAGATAGCTGTGGGGACCACCATACAGAGCATAGAGAGCTGTGGGTTCCATCATACAGGGCATAGGGAGCTGTGGGGACCATCATACAGAGCATAGGGAGCTGTGGGTTCCATCATACAGAGCATAGGGAGCTGTGGGTTCCATCATACAGGGCATAGGTAGCTGTGGGGACCATCATACAGTGCATGGTGGAGCTGTGGAGATCATCATACAGTGTCTAGGGAGCTGTGGGGACCCTCATACAGTATCTAAGGAGCTGTGGGGACAATCATACAGTGTCTAGGGAGCTGTGGGGACCATCGTACAGTATCTAAGGAGCTGTGGGGACCATCATACAGTGTGTAGGGAGATGTGGGGACCATCATACAGTGTATAGGGAGCTGTGGGGACCATCATACAGAGCGTAGGGAGCTGTGGGGACCATGATACCAGTGCATATGGAGCTGTGGGTACCATCATACAGTATCTGAGGAGCTGTGGGGACCATCATACAGTGCATAGGGAGTTGTGGGGACCATCATACAGAGTATAGGGAGCTGTGGGGATCATCAGACAGTACATAGGGAGCTGTGGGGACCATCATGCAGTGTATAGGGATCTGTGGGGACCATCATACAGTGCATAGGGAGCTGTGGGGACCATCATACAGTGTGTAGTGAGCTGTGGGACTATCATACAATATACAGGGTGCTATGGGGGCACTCAGGACATTATTTCTTTTATATGGGTGCATCATCAGAAATTTCTTCTTTCACCACCCCGAAATCATCGTCCATAGACTTGAAGAAGAACTTTGTAGTTGGGTGTAGTTTGATTGTGGCTTTAAGGGGGCATTATTACTTAAAGGGGATACTCAACGGTATTTGTTGCTTGGAGGGAACACTTCAGACATTGAAACTTTCATAAGCGCATATCTGGCATTATTACTTGCTAGCTAGCACAGTGGGGTCTTTACTACTTTCTATGGGACGCTATTATTTTTATAGGTCCCCTCTATCTGGCACACAGTCTTTGTAGCATTAATTGGTGGAGGGTAATCATAGTAATGACATAATTTTTGAAGTATTGAGGTTCCTATTCCACATCGGAAGAGCAGGCAGCATGGGGAGGTTGTGCAGGGTGGGAATAGATGGGGACGGTGCTGGAAATGTGAGAAGTCAGATGGTCTTTGTACAGGGTGTTTTTTATGTAGAGGCAATGGTCATATCATAATACTATGTACTCACTGTGTAGTGTTGATGGTAGAGGGCATTGTGTAGCGGGATTATTATTGCCTTGTATAGAAGTAATTTTGGGAATATTGGTCTTTCAGTTGTGTATTTTAAAGTTAGCATCAATGGTGTACTGTAATTATATATGTATAGGTCGTCTTTTAAGTGGCGGGGAGGTTGTATGGGGAAACACCTACTTTGGGGCTTTGGCCCCTGATCTTTTAGGACCCTAGCAACGTCCCGGCATACAAGGGATATCGGGGGGCACAAAGTGTTCTGGAGGTTTCCTTTACAGTATGAAGCATTTTCCACACAGTATCCTTCCTCTGTAATATACTCCAGGACTGGTGAGGCGCACTGTCGCTCCCTATTTCACCATAACTCGGCCTCAGCACTGCAGTGCTGATCAGCAGGTCTCCTTACTTGTTCTTCGGTTTCGCGCACTATGTCTTCCACTACTGGCGCCCTTGAACCCTTGCACTCGTGACTCCCACTAGTACAGGGGTCTCAAACTCGATAGAGTAAATGGGCCGCACATAAAAAACAATTTAAGCTGGCGGGCCGCATTCCTTTCCAATTTAATACAGTACAAAATTATAGTTAAACAATTATTTATTTGAACTGCTATAACAATTCTCCATTACTGTACTATAGTACTGCTAGGTTTAAGCTTAATGGAAATTTGCCGGCTTACTCCACATGCTTATTTTAACAATCCAGTTTTCCACTTCAAGTGTCGCAGAATTCAGTCTGGCTGCTCAGTTGGCAGCATTTGCCAGATACGAGAATGTCAAGATTGGGCTTGAAATCATGAGCGTCGGCCAATCGCAATGTTGCACGAAGATGTTCATCTGTAAATCTTGACCGTAATGCTGATTTGTTCAGCTTCATTGAAGAGAAAAACTGTTCGCATACGTATGTACTTCCGAACATGGCCATGATCCTGGCAGCGGCTTTAAGAAGATTTGGAAATTTTTCTCGTGCGACAAACCTATAGAGATCTGGAACAGCAATGTCCATATACTTCTGTTTAAGAACAGCGTCGCATTGCAAGTCCACAATCTCCATCTGCCGATCTTCTGAAACACAAGCAATGTCTACCGCAAACGGAGTGGCGAAGAGTGTAAATTCAGCTTCAAGATCCTGAAACCCATGAAAACGTCTATCAAACTCTTGTAGTAACTGAGAAATTATATTGGAAGAGTAGTTCAAGCGTTCTGGTTCAGCTCGTACCAGCGACTGCATAGCTGAGAAATGAGCCAAATTGCCAGACTGCAGCCGCTGGGCCACATAGACAGCTACATCTGATTGCTTTTATACCAGCAAACATCATTGTAATCATCTGCTTTGGGCCCTGGAGCTTCAGGTTGAGTGCGTTGAGGTGTTCTGTGACATCTGTTAGAAACGCTAAGTCAGATAGAAAAGCTGGGAAGGAAAGTTGGAAAGCGTCTTTATCTTTCAGCGCCATAAAAATCTATCTCCTGTCTCAAGGCAAAAAATCTTTTCAACCCTCTTCCCCGACTCAACCATCTGACCTTGGTATGCTACAGCAAGTCTCCATATTCACTGTCCATATCAGACAGGAATGAAGTGAACGGCCTATGGTTAACACCTCTTGCCCCTATAAAGTTACCAGTCTTAAGCACAAAGTCCATAACTTCTTTCATTTGTACACTTTTTCCGCACAGCGCCCCCTGATGCAGAATGCAGTGTATAGCACTGAAAGGACCTGACAATGAACGCTGGCCTCGTTTTGCTTTCAATAATCCCACAACACCAATGTTTTCAGAACACATTGCTGGTGCCCCATCCGCTACCACAGACACCAGCTTATCCCATGGCGGTCCTGCTGGGTTAATACAACCTTCAAGCTCTTTAAAAATGTCTCGACCGGTCGTTGTGCCTTTCATTGGTAATAAATCCAATAATTCCTCGGTTATGTTTAGGTTTTCATCAACCCCACGAATGAACACAGCACAGTATGGAGTATCTGTTACCTTCAGTAAATGGTCGTGAATGTTTTGCTATCATGTTACTGAGTAACTCGCTTCTCCAGAATCTTCACTTGACCCGTTAATACTTGGGAAGAAGTTTGGCTGTTTTTGAAGAGACGCTTTCATCTGCTGAAGCTTTTCCTCTCTGTTTGCCAGACATTGCTCCATACTGTCCTCCATGCTGCGTCATGTAATGTCCACGCATATTGTAGTCCTTAAGCTGCGACAAACTGAAGACAAATCAGACTCTGGGCTCTCTCTCCGACCTCTGTGACAAAATATAAGTTTTCCCACTTTTCCTGAAATATTAGTTTTTCATCAGCAATCTTGCGCTTTTTTGATGACGATGCGATTTATGATGTTACACAGGTGCTCTGTGTATTGAAAAATATGTCTGTTAGCAACTCCGTCCTGCTCCCATAGAAATGCATCATAGTCTGCGGGCGTATGCAGAGTATGGACTATAATGGTGCTGGCAGAGCGAACATGCGCTCTGTCGTGCATCGCCTACTTGAGGCCGACACTCGGACATAGTAGACTGCGTCCAGTAGGTGTATACGCCCGAAAATTATGCACGACAGAGCACACATTGAGTCTGTCAGCACCATTATATATTCTATGGCCCTCGTCGGCACATACGTCCAAATCCCATTTTATATTGGTTCGGACATAAGCCCCAATGGGACCAACGAACATGGGGAAGAACACACTGTGAAAGGGGCGTCAGCAATATATGAGGCTGCTGTGTTCTGCCCATACATTGCTTAGTTCACTGCCAGAGCAGTTTTCAGCTGATAAAGGGGTGTGCCGGGCGCCCGCACCCCACTGATCTCATATCACTGATTTATTCAATGAAGTGGCCATTTAATCATTAAAGGGGTTGTCAGACAATTTTATTTTGATGGCCTATCATTAGGACAGGTGATGGATATCTGATCGGTGGGATGCAACATCCAGCTCCCCCCACTGATCAGCAGTTCCCGGTGCCCGTGGTATGTGCTCACTTGCGGAGGGAACTACACAGCTCCATCAACTGCATAGTGGCCACGGCTCGGCACTTCATATCCACTCTTATTGAATAGGCGTAGATTTGCATTACCCAGTTGCAGCCATTATAAAGGAGAGCCCATCAATATAAAAGCAATGGACAATCCCTTTAAGTCCTGCAGAATCTCTTTATGTAGTTTCTCACCATAGCAATGCCTTACATGTCAATATTAAAGAGAACCTGTAATGTCAGAAAACGCTATTTACCTGGAGATATAGGGTTAATCTGCAGGTAAATATCTTTACAATGCTACATGGCCGTCTTACTGTAAGTGCAGCTACCAGGAAAGAATTAACTTATTTCCTCCCGGGAGCTATGGGCTTTCAGTCATAGAAGTTACATTCATGGCTCACAGCACTGCGCACTATACTGTAAGCACGCCCCAGAACTTTTGATTTTCTCCGCACAGATGCGCTGCACACTGAGCTGGCAACCCAAGTGCTGGAGCGTGCTTACAGCAACTACTCATAGTGTAGTAAGCCGGCTTAAGCAACTCCTTGCATGACTGAAAGCCAATGGCTCTTGAAAGAAATATAGTTCAGTTTCCCAGTAGCTGAACTTTTAGTAAAGCTGCCAGGAAACGTTGTAACACTATTTACCTGCAGATTATTCCTTTATCTGACGTTTTCAGCTATACCATTTTTGGTATATGGCTTTTTGATAATTTTTTATTCTACTTTCTGTCAGTATGATGGAAAAGCTACATTTTTCACATGTCAGTATCTCCAGTGCTGGAGACATTGATACACGTAGACCCATTCAAATGAATTGGTCTGTGCACATCTCAGTGTGTTTCCACAGACCATGTGTCCATGTGCTCCACATACTGATATGGTAGTTTTTTTGCAGATGCACAGTCCGCAAAATGTACCACACCGATGACATCCGTGTGACACGTACCGATGCCTGGGAATCAGCGCTACAGTTAGCGCTGTTCCCAAACGCTGGGTGCTGAATGCTGCCCTCATCATGGTTCCCTGCTGGCGCTGCGATCAGCACTAGCAGGGACAATGATGACGGTAGTAGTGTCTGATCTCGCAGTGTTCACCTATAACAATAATAAAATCCATATACTCACCTCTCCTAGGTGTCCCCCGCTGTAATCCTCTGACCGATGCTGCCAAGGAGCAGGAGAGAATGAGCTGCGCTCAGTGAGAGACAGGACACGGCTTCTGAGCTCAGCTCTGGAGCCACACATTCTCCCCGGCTCCTCGGTATCAGAGGATTACAGCGGGGGACACCTAGGAGAGGTGAGTATATGGATTTTATTGTTTTATTCTTAGTTTTACACAGGGACACAGCGGGAGCAGACACTACCACTACCCTCATCCTTGTCCCTGCTGGTGCTGATTGCAGCGCAGGCAAGGAATCATGATGAGGGCAGCATTCAGCACCCAGCGTTTGGGAACAGCGCTAGCTGTACGCTGATTACCTGGTGCCGGTATGCGTGATCCTGATGCAGCACATGGGCCGCACACGGATGCAACATGTAAAACGGATATCTCCGGTAAAGGAAATATATTCGAAACCGGCCTAAAAAACAGGTTTTGTGGCGTTTTTTGCTGGAGATTATAGGAATCTACAGTACGTTTACTAAAGTCAGTTTTATTCACCAAAAAAACTGCAAAATCAGTGTTTTCCCACTTTCATATTGCTATGGGTGAAAAACGCTGCAAAAACGCTTTTGTTCAATGTCCCCGTTGGGGCATACGTTCAAACCCTACAAGAAAACGGGATACGGATATTTGTGCCTACAGGGCCATAGACTGTAATGATGCCGGCAGAGCAAACGTGTGCTCTGCATAATTTTTTAGGGAGTGCACGCCTACAGGAGGCGGACACTCAGACATAATAGACACTTCCGAAAATGATGCCAGCAGAACGCACGTTCGCTCTGTCGGCACCATTACAGTATATGGCCCCATAGGCACATATGTCTGAATCCCGTTTTGTGGGGGGGTCCGGACGTATGCCCCGACGGGGACATTGAGTATAATGTGAAAGCACAGTAAGCCAGGGATATGGTACAGATTTATACCACAAATGTGTACTTTTTTTTTTCACTTTCAAGTTTAGTAGCAGAATATTTTTATTTCATATTTTATTTAGATTTTTTTTATGTAGCTTTTAACTTTTACTTTATAGTCACTGATCTAATGTCCTGCAATACTTCTGTACTGCAGAATATTAGGTCTGTCTGTCTTATATTGACAGTTCGCATGTAGGACCCTGCATATTCCTGTCCCCAAAGATGGCTAACCCAAAGGCCATTATTTGGCCTCAGGTTACCATAGGCTTAAGAGTAAGCCCCTCCCCTGAAATAGCCATCTAGATGCCGCTGTCACAATTGATGGCGGTATCTAAAGGGTTAAACTGCCGCGATCGGTGTTAATACCAATCGTGGCCGTTAAAGTAGGTTGTCAGCTGTGATGTACAGCTTACCTCAGCGGATGATAGTGTCGGCTCTGCATGTGAGCCGGCGCTATCATCTCGCTGTACACGCACAGCCACAGCGTATGTCACCTGCAACATCCAGCAATGGGGGGGAAAGTCACGCCTCCGCTCTCTGTGCACTGGCGTGATGTCATCACGCAGCGCCAGAGGAATGTCATAACGCAGGGCCACAGCCACTACGGAGCGGCGCACTCCTCCTCTCTGCTAGGGTCAGACATGTGGTGCACTGCGGGCCGCAGATGCCTGCCTCAGGGGCCGCATGCGGTCCGCGGGCCGCGTGTTTGAGACCATTGAGTTAGCCAGATGTAACGCACAGACAAACACATACCCTCTAATCGTATGTTACTTTATCTACTGACAAGGGTAACGGACACATATAGGCCATTATGCTCTGCGGTGTGGAACACATAACTACGGGAATGCGCAGTCACGGGTACGAGTGGCGCGGCAGCAATCAGTTTATCTGGCGTTTCAGTGTAAAGCACGTCACTTCCGGACCTGCACACTAGGGGATGGACATTATCGGACCTCTAGCTCATGAGAAGTAGCGCAGGCGCAGTACATTATTGTAGACAGACTCCATTCTATATGTCCTATCACAATTCACCTCTAGGAATGGGAATGGGTCTCCTAGTCTGGGGAGGTTTTTTTGGATGAAGTGGGATATTTAAACATGGACACCTGGCTATTAGACACACTATGCTGAACATCATCAATTATTATCCCTGTATCAAGCCTCCTGATGAACCTGTTGAGGAAACACGTTGAGACGGATTATTGAAACATTCTTTGATGAGTACCATACCCTTTCCTTTATATATACCCTGAGATATATCTGGTTTTATTTAATGTATCAGTGTATTTTTTGATATACACTACCGTTCAAAAGTTTGGGGTCATTTAGAAATTTCATTATTTTTGAAAGAAAAGCACTTTTTTTTTCTATGAAACTAAAATTAAATGAATCAGAAATACACTCTATACATTGTTAATGTGGTAAATGACTATTCTAGCTGCAAACGTCTTGTTTTTATTGCAGTATCTACATAGGTGTATAGTGGCCCATTTCCAACAACCACCACTCCAGTGTTTTAATGGTACATTGTGTTTGCTAACTGTGTAAGAAGGCTAATGGATGTTTAGAAAACCCTAGAAAACCCTTGCACAAGTATGTTAGCCCAGCTGAAAACGGTTTGGCTGATTTGAGAAGTTATAAAATTGACCTTCCTTTGAGCTAGTTGAGAATCTGGAGCATTACATTTGTTTGTTCTATGAAACTGTCAAAATGGCCAGAAAAAGAGAACTTTCGTGTGAAACTCGACAGTCTATTCTTGTTCTTACAAATAAAGGCTATTCCATGCGAGAAATTGCCAAGAAACTGAAGATTTCCTACAACTGTGTGTACTACTCCCTTCAGAGGAGAGCACAAACAGGCTCTAACCAGAGTAGAAAGAGAAGTGAGAGGCCCTACTGCACAACTGAGCAACAAGACAAGTACATTAGAGTCTCTAGTTTGAGAAATCGACGCCTCACAGCTCCTCAACTGGCAGCTTCATTAAATAGTGCACGTAAAACGCCAGTGTCAACGTCTACAGTGAAGAGGCGACTCCGGGATGCTGGCCTTCAGGGCAAATTGGCAAAGAAAAAGCCATAGCTGCGAGTGGCTAATAAAAGGAAAAGATTAATATGGGCAAAAGAACACAGACATTGGACAGAGGAAGATTGGAAAAAAGTTTTATGGACAGACAAATCAACATTTAAGGTGTTTGGATCACACAGAAGAACATTTGTGAGACGTAGAACAACTGAAAATATGCTGGAAGAGTGCCTGACGCCATCTGTCAAGCATGGTGGAGGTAATGTGATGGTCTGGAGTTGCTTTGGTGCTGCTAAAGTGGGAGATTTGTTCAAGGTAAATTGGATTTTGAATAAGGAAGGCTATCACTCCATTTTGCAATGTCATGCCATACCCTGTGCACAGCGCTTGATTGGAGCCAATTTCATCCTACAACAGGACAATGATCCAAAGCACACCTCCAAATTATGCATGAACTATTTAGGGAAGAAGCAGGCAGCTGGTATTCTATCTGTAATGGAGTGGCCAGCGCAGTTACCAGATCTCAACCCCATTGAGCTGTTGTGGGAGCAGCTTGACCGTATGGTACGCAAAAAGTGCCCATCAAGCCAAACCAACTTGTGCGAGGGGCTTCAGGAAGCATGGGGGGGAAATTTCTCAAGATGACCTCAGCAAATTAACAGCTAGAAGCCAAAGGTCTGCAATGCTGGAATTGCTGCAAAGGGAGGATTCTGTGATGAAAGCAAAGCTTGAAGGAGAAAATTATTCTTTTTAATAAAAATCATTATTTCTAACCTTGTCAATGTCTGGACTATATTTTCTAATCATTTTGTAACTCATTTGATAAATAAAAGTATGAGCTTTCATGGAAAACATAAAATTGTCTGGTTGACCCCAAACTTTTGAACGGTAGTGTATATCACAGTTAACTAGGGCTTCTGAGGTACAGTCACCCAGGGGTGGATTAAGAGTAGCAAGGGCCCCGGGCAGTTTAGAAGGCGCGGGCCCCCTCCACACACCTGATTTATCACGTGACATGTCACATGATCCCCTGTGATAGATCATGTGATAGTTCACGGGAAATTAATTTGGCACAATATTAATTGTGCTGCCTCATCTGAGAGCAGCACAATATTGGGGCAGATACCCTGATTCCAGCGATGTGTCACTTTTTCAGCTGCTTGTTGTCATTTTGAGAAAATCACCGTTTTATCTGCTGCAGATCTAGCAGCTCTCTGAATGCTGCGCTCTGTATAGCCCCACCCACACCACTGATTGGCAGCTTTCTGCCCATGCTCAGTGTACACAGAAATCTACTGATCAGTGATGGGGGTGGGGTCCTACAGAACTTACTAGTCATCTAGTGATAATTACCTTCTGACAAATCAATGATTTTATCAAAACAACACTAAGCAGCCCAGTAAGTGACACATTACTGGAATCAGTGCCTCTAACCCTACATTATGCTGCTCTCAGATTAGGTGGCAAAAACCTGATGACAGATTCCCTATAAAGGAGCTGTAAAGACAAAAAAGTTTGTATTAAAAAAAAATACAAGCCATTTGTGAAATTAACTTTTTTTCATTGTTAATTCACATTAGACTGTATCTTCAACACTTTTGTCAGCAGGTCTTATTACAGACTCTGAATAGGGCAGCTCTCTCCCTCTCCCTCAGCAGAAAGTCACAGCATGGTTAAAAAACGGGATCTTTTATGATTTTCTCATAATAAATAAAAAAGGACATGCAAGTCCTCCAAACTATTTTCCGTTTCTCTATAGGCGAGGTCCTAAATCTTTCTTGTTCTTTAGTTGATCACATGTCAAAAATGCAAAGCATTTACTATGAACTCGCCTAAAAAAATATACACTTGGAGAGTAATATCATCATCTGCATGTAAATATTCCTTGACTCTAAGGGCTCGCTCACACTGTCGTATAACACGGCCGAATGCTATGTGATGTTTTATCGGATAGGACTCGGCCCTATGTTATACTATGGGACAGTGCGATTATTGGCATGAGAAAATAATCTCATTCGATATTCGGACCATGTGCACCCATACAAGTCTATGGGTGCACGTAAAACATTGGACTGCACTCGGATGTCATCCAAGTGAAGTCCGATGAACACTCACAGAGACTATGGAGAAGATGGAGAAATTAAGTTCTCCATCTTCTCCATATCTGTGCTGCGAGAGAATCGGATCACACTCAGTTGAAGCTCTGACAGAGTTTGAGCCGAGTGTCATTAGCATAATTGGCCCTATTCTCTTGCATGAGAGAATATATGGCTTAGTGAGTGGACCCTAAAACTGAATAGTAGTGACGGACAGGCACCTCACAAGCGGGATCCATGTAGCTCTCAGATGTCATGTAGGTAGGGCTTCATTCCATGGGGTAGGGCTTAATTTCAAGGTATATAAAAAAATGGACTTCAAATAAAAATTAAATGAACACAAAAAGCACTAATTGAATTATTTTTTTCGTATTTATGTTTGCAGCCCCTTTAAAAACCCTTTGAGGACCAAGGCACATATATGTCCCATAGTTTTAAACTGGAAAAAAATTTGATTGAATAAAATTTAAGGTCCTCGAAGGTTTAAGTAGGTCATAAATTCATATGAATACTTGCTCATACAATTGCACATGCCAAAAAATGAAGAAGAACAGAATCAAAAATATGACATTAAGTGGAGCACTTACAGGTATTCAAGGTGAAAGAGACCAGCAAAGGCATCGTCTCGAATGACAGTAAATGAGATAGAAGTCAGCAAGCTGAAAATGAAGACAGCAGGTTAGAAGCGAACCAGACTTTATGGTGCTCAGAATTAGTCAAGCAGAATTTATTGACTGCTCTTGCAAAGCACTGAGACTGCCGCTGTGTATAGATGGCGCTGTGCGGCCTCCCGCTGTGTATAGATGGCATCGTATAGATGGCTACGTGCGGCCTCCTGCTGAGTATACGTGTATAGATGGCTACGTGCGGCCTCCTGCTGAGTATACGTGTATAGATGGCTACGTGCGGCCTCCTGCTGAGTATAGATGCCGCACGGCGCTCCCCCCAGAGACAGCAGGAGACCGCACAGCGCCTTTTATACTCAGCGGGAGACCGCACGTAGCCATCTATACACAGCAGAAGGCCGCACGGCGACATCTATACTCAGCGGGGGGCCGCACGTAGCCATCTATACACAGCGGGGGGCGCACGTAGCCATCTATACACAGCGGGGGGCCGCACGGCGCCGTCTATACACAGCGGGGGGGCGCACGTAGCCATCTATACACAGCGGGGGAGCGCACGTAGCCATCTATACACAGCAGGAGGCCGCACGGCGCCCCTCCAGAGACATCAGGAGGCCGCACGGCGCCAACTATACTCAGCAGGAGGCCGCATGCAGTCATACACACACACAAACATATACAGACACGCATAAACACATTTGAAACACAAAAATACATACAAACAGACATCACACAATGACATCTGCCCATACACACACACACAGACAGACATCACACACACACACACCTGCCCACACACACAGGCCAGCACAGGGAAGTTAACTGCTGCAGTGCTGGCCCGGCCGATGAAGAAGTAGCGGCGGCCGCTGCTGGGGGAGCGGTCCAGGCCTCCCGCCACTGCTACCGCTATGTGCCGCGGCGGCCCGCACATATAATAAGGGCAATCCGGCATTAGACACCACGCCTGGAGCCGCGGGCCCCCTGCAGGCTCGGGGCCCCGGGCGGTCTCCCTGCAGGCTCGGGGCCCCGGGCGGTCTCCCAGATTGCCCTCATTATAATCCGCCTATGCAGCCACCAGTGAGCGGGGGCGCCATTATCGTCCCCTAGGGTGCCAACCTCCGCAGCTAGGCAGTATCTGCTTTGTTTAGGTAGGGGATCGGGTAAGGTAGTGACTGTATCAATTATTCAGCAGCATTATTGTTTACATCTGTTTATATACATCCACAGAAAGCCATTGAGCTTGTAATTTTGCTAGTATATATATATATATATATATTTATATAATAATGTTGTTAGTCCAGTTTTCAATGCATATATGTAAAAAAGGTTTAAGATTTCATTTTAGAGGGGTTTTCCCACAGTATTGTCCCCTACACACACAATATGGTACCATCCACCCCACCGACTACCCCACAGCTAATGAATAAATACTCACTTAGCCCCATTCTTGGTGCAGATACTAATGAACCCAGGACCTATGAGATATTTGCCACACAATAGGTAGCAGGGCTGTATCATCCATAGTGGCAGCCCTTGCGGCCTGTATGGTGCCCATGAATTGAGACGGCTCAGCACCGAGCATGCTCTCCCTACCCATCATCACAATTTCAGTGATATCCACTTTCCCATGGTGGGGATACCATTGAATAGAATAGTAAATCAGGGAGTTGAAAGCTCCCCAATCCGCCATTCAGCCTTCACCTGTGAGTCTGAGACTCCGTGCACTGCAGGCACAATGGCGTCACTACATCACACCTGTAGTATGGAGCCTCAGTACTCACACTGCACAGACTGGAGAAGCGCAGCTCAGGAACAGAGATGGTTGAGTAGTGTGTGTTATTTTTTTTTTTTTTATACCAGTAATTGTGGGGGCATCATTCTGTCTGAGAGCCCTCATTCTGGGCTAGATTGGCACACATGAGAACAATTTCCTGGTGATGAGTCAGATAGGGATAAGTGAGTTCAGTCAGTTCATTCAGTCCATCTGGTTGCAGACTTGAATTGATATGGTGATGTGTGCAGGAGGGAGACATCAAATAGTACGTTCTGAAGGAAAGCAAAGATATAATGGCAGTGTGAATCTGGATTCCAGGCAGGGAGCATAGTGGAGGCAAAGAGCCAGATAAGGTCCTTAACTCGGGCCAGGAGGCCTACTTAGATGGTACAGAACTTTGCCCTGAGTGGACAGTAGGCCTATTTAAAGAAGATTAAGTTAAGGAAGGATTCCATATCTTAAGCAAACAATTGTCTATACTAGAGAGGAAGCCACAGTATGGAGAACTGAAGATCCAGTGACCTAGAAAGGAGTGTGTGGCCCTCATCGAATGAACTTTCACATTACTAGTGAGGAGTCGTACCGATTCACCTCAGCCAGTGAGGTCCTCACAAATCAACTGGGAGCTGAGAGTAGGTCTGAGGGCCCATAGCGACACATCTCAACCTGTATGGTCCCCACAAGGGTGATGGGCCTTCCCATAATAGTTTACTGGACTGTTGTAGCTTGTAACTGACGCGCCCCCTGGGCCAGTGCTGTAGGGGATACCCGGAGCCGGATCTCGATGGGGGTAGTAGTCCTTGTGGCGGTGACCCGGTCCGTGCCCAGGGTGTCAAACTAAGTGGCAGTCTATGGCAACAGATGTTAACTTGATTGTCGACTACGCCACCCGTTGAGTGCGGCTTTGAAGCCGCCGCTGCAGAGCAGTCCACTGAGGCCGGTGGTGTATGTGCAGCAGTGATGGTATAACCCCCAACGGGAGGGGTATGGCCTCAGGGCAGAAGGTGTAGATGATGGGGGTTGTGAAGATGCAGAAGGGAAGACTCAGAGTCAGGAGATGCAGTTCAGGGCTTTTACTTACTGGTGTTCTTTTGGTCACTCTGGCCTTGAGTGACCACCCGAGCCGTGCTGCGTCCACCAGGTCCTGGACTCGGCCAACCCCCAGGCAATTCTGGAGCGTGGTCCTGAGCTCCTTTCTGACTCTCCCTTCCTCTGGCCGTTCCCACCAGGGATCCACTTTTGGCCGGCTCCCTCGGGTCTCTTGGTGGTCAAGCCTCCTCTGGGCTCCCTGACCCTATGCTCGGTGTGCCTTTCTAGTGGATTTGGTGAGGGTCGTGGCAGATCCTGCCCACAACCTCCGGTTCCTGGTTAAGGTTCGTTTTGGCCTCTGCCAGCTTGGGTTCCGGTACCCTTGTGCGCCAACCCTTCACCCTTCTGTCCTTATTCTGGGATCTTGGGGTTCCTTCTTGTTTCCTCTCTGGGTCCTTCTGACTCCTCTCTCTCTCTCTCAGCAGGCTCTGTTCTGGAGCTGGGCCCAGCCGGAGCCACAGCTCCCTGTCAGCCCTCCTGGCTGAGCTCCTCTGCTCTGCTCCTCAGGCTAAAGACTCACTGACTGACTGACCCTGTTCTAAGATGGTGCCCACCTTATATACTCCCTCTATGTGTGAGCTCAGGTGACCAGCACCCAATGAGCTCCTATCTTTACCCAGACTACTCCCCCTATCTGCCCCTACACTACTGGGATGTTCCACCCCCCCTCCCACTCCAGCCAGGGACAGACGCTGTCGTACCTGCACATAAACTGGTGGGAGTACCGTCGTTCTGTCCCCCGGAAATGGGATGTATGTAGTGCATGCAGCCTACTAGCTCAGTTCCACACTCCATCCTTACCCGGGAGTGGAATACCACACCTCTGGCATGAGGTGTAATACCCCTGTAGCAGCCGAATCCTCAGGGTGCTACATTCCCCCCTGGTAAATCACAGCACGTCCTCGGGCTGTAAAAGAATAAAAACATCCACAAACATACAAATTTTCTTTCAAAAACATCATAAACATATAAAACATTATATATATATCATCAGCATAAAACTTTTCATATAAAACTTTTCATAGTAAACATTCTTGTTCCTCCGGCCACGGTGCAACTTGTGATCGGGTAAAGTGCAACAGTCTCTTGTAGTAAAAACAACAGTTTCCTATAAAACCGGTAGGGGGCGCCTTAGAAAGCGCAACTATATACAAGGGAAGGTATGGCCGCTCTCAGTCCTCGGCCAGTGGGATTAGAGATGGCTGCTCACAGTCCTCAGCCTGTGGGGAGATGGGACACACTGGAACAGTTCACTGGTCCCAACGGGGACTATAATGGTAACAGTTATTGTACCTTCACGGGTAACTATTTACAGTGCTCCTACTGTACTTTAGTAGCGACGTCCTCCAGCTCCTTCCTCCGTGTATTCTTCAGACCCGTCCTCTTGCTCCTCCTGACACCTCAGCTCTTTCTCTGTCAGTCGGTGCACATGAAGGGCATAGGGTCCTTTGGCACATTGGTGCCGGGTGAAGGTGACCTCATCACCCAGGTAAAGATCACGACCTCTGTGTCCCTCCGGTAGGTGGGACTCGACATCTCTTCTGGTCACGAAGATGTCGCCGGGGGTGTGATGATCTCGAATGAAGCCCCAACCGTGCTGCAACTGGAATTTAATTACAGTCCCGGTGGCACGGGGACCGTGGGCTGCACGGGGGTTCCTCCTGGTCCGGCTCTTCTGTTCTGCACTTTTTATTTGCAGCCGCTGCTCGCGGACCCGCCTCTCTCTTCTTTCTCGGTCAAAGGCTTCCAACTGCTGGCGGCAGCACTCTGCACGCTCCGCTGCAGCCGCCCGGGTTTCTTGAGTGAACCCGATGAGGTCTCCTCCTGCGGGGTCCCACTCAAACTGCGCTTCCTCCAGCGAGAGCGGGGTCATCTTGACGGGCGCCGGAACCGGGATTAGGGGCTCATCCAGGGGTCTTTCTTTCCGGAGTCGGGGATGGTGGAACTCCGGTGGCCACACAAAGGGCTGCCCATCCGGGCATGTGTGCTGGGCAAATAGGTCTTCACCCAGGTGTGGCGCTGTGGACGTTGAGGGCGCTGTTTTGGTGGCGGCGCCCGGGTTCACCAGGCCTTGTGACCAGGCTTGGGGCACCCTGAATGTAAAGGGCACCGTGAAGACGGCGGCGCCCGGGGTCACTTGGCCCAGCGACCAGGCCGGTGGCTCAGTGGAGGTAGAGGGCGCTGTTGGTACTGCGGCGCCCGGGGGTACTCGGCCTTGCGACCAGGCCGATGGCGCTTCCTGTTTGGTCGCACTCTGATTTGAGGCGCGTGACGTCACGGGGAGCGCGGCCGCGGCTTCTGCTTGTGGCCTAGTCTGGAGCGGTAGCGGTGCGGCAACGGGCACGATCAGTGGGACTTCGGGCTCTGCGACGGGGAGCGGGGGTAGGCTTACGGTGGCTGGGCTTGGGGTAGTGACGTCCCCTTTACTTGCCTCAGTCTCTTCAGCTCCCTCTGCGGCGTCGTCTCCGGCCTCCGTCCCTTCTGCATCCTCTTCAGGGGCAGGCGTGCTCCTCGTTGCAGGTGGTGTGCTCCGCTGGCGGGTTCCAGCCTGCTGGGCCATCTCTCTGCTCCATGCGGCCAGTACGTCCCGCTGCACTCGGGCCATCCTCTGAGCCAAGCCCTCCAGTGCGGTCCGTGCATGCTCCCGATCTCTGGGGAGCTGCGCCAGGATCTCCACCAGGCCTTCTGGGGTTGTCGCTTGCAACAGGCTCCTGACCACTGGGTCGGTGCTGCCTGCCTCTCCCTCCATCTCCGGGTACGGCTCCTCCAGACTCCTCCAGGCTGCTCCCATCTTCTCTCTTTTGTTCTGTCTCCGCCCACATTGAGGGCGGTCCTGGGGCAACTTGGTGATTATCAGTTCCAGGGGCAGACCCCTCACGCTGATGGACATCTCTAACATCACAGTCTCTGCTGGTGGGGGCGGTTTCCGCTTTTGGCGCCATTCCTTGACCTGGCCCACGATGGGAGGTGGCCTCTTGCCACCCTCCGACACGCCCATAATGGCGTCCGCTCTGCCAGGGCGGGAAATCTTCTGAAATGGCGGGAATCGCTTCCCAGTGGCGGGAAACTCCGTGGATGGCGGGAAAAGACTGCAGATGACGGGCAAATGGCGGGAAACGATCCGAGATGGCGTCCGATGGCGGGGACCCTCCGGAATTGGCGAGAGACTTCTTTTTGAGGTAAATGTGAACTTTTCTTCAGGCACGCAGTACCCGGTGGTTGCGGGCACGTTATCCTGCCGACTACGCCAAAGTTGACGCGCCCCCTGGGCCAGTGCTGTAGGGGATACCCGGAGCCGGATCTCGATGGGGGTAGTAGTCCTTGTGGCGGTGACCCGGTCCGTGCCCAGGGTGTCAAACTAAGTGGCAGTCTATGGCAACAGATGTTAACTTGATTGTCGACTACGCCACCCGTTGAGTGCGGCTTTGAAGCCGCCGCTGCAGAGCAGTCCACTGAGGCCGGTGGTATATGTGCAGCAGTGATGGTATAACCCCCAACGGGAGGGGTATGGCCTCAGGGCAGAAGGTGTAGATGATGGGGGTTGTGAAGATGCAGAAGGGAAGACTCAGAGTCAGGAGATGCAGTTCAGGGCTTTTACTTACTGGTGTTCTTTTGGTCACTCTGGCCTTGAGTGACCACCCGAGCCGTGCTGCGTCCACCAGGTCCTGGACTCGGCCAACCCCCAGGCAATTCTGGAGCGTGGTCCTGAGCTCCTTTCTGACTCTCCCTTCCTCTGGCCGTTCCCACCAGGGATCCACTTTTGGCCGGCTCCCTCGGGTCTCTTGGTGGTCAAGCCTCCTCTGGGCTCCCTGACCCTATGCTCGGTGTGCCTTTCTAGTGGATTTGGTGAGGGTCGTGGCAGATCCTGCCCACAACCTCCGGTTCCTGGTTAAGGTTCGTTTTGGCCTCTGCCAGCTTGGGTTCCGGTACCCTTGTGCGCCAACCCTTCACCCTTCTGTCCTTATTCTGGGATCTTGGGGTTCTTTCTTGTTTCCTCTCTGGGTCCTTCTGACTCCTCTCTCTCTCAGCAGGCTCTGTTCTGGAGCTGGGCCCAGCCGGAGCCACAGCTCCCTGTCAGCCCTCCTGGCTGAGCTCCTCTGCTCTGCTCCTCAGGCTAAAGACTCACTGACTGACTGACCCTGTTCTAAGATGGTGCCCACCTTATATACTCCCTCTATGTGTGAGCTCAGGTGACCAGCACCCAATGAGCTCCTATCTTTACCCAGACTACTCCCCCTATCTGCCCCTACACTACTGGGATGTTCCACCCCCCCTCCCACTCCAGCCAGGGACAGACGCTGTCGTACCTGCACATAAACTGGTGGGAGTACCGTCGTTCTGTCCCCCGGAAATGGGATGTATGTAGTGCATGCAGCCTACTAGCTCAGTTCCACACTCCATCCTTACCCGGGAGTGGAATACCACACCTCTGGCATGAGGTGTAATACCCCTGTAGCAGCCGAATCCTCAGGGTGCTACATAACAAAGTTATGTACCGCTACATGTAACCGTAAAGTTCCTGACTCTGCATAATGCAGAAGAAGCATTCATAAAGTGTTGAAAAGTTTAGTTTTGAACTTTGGTCTCCCTCATTCATCTCCATACTGTCTGGTCAGGGCCTGCCAGGTACAAAAGCAGCATGCGGTCTGCAGAGTTGGAGATATGACAAATATATATGTGTGTGTGTGTCTGTGTATATACACTGCTCAAAAAAATAAAGGGAACACTCAAATAACACATCCTAGATCTGAATGAATGAAATATTCTCATTGAATACTTTGTTCTGTATAAAGTTGAATGTGCTGACAACAAAATCACACAAAAATCATCAATGGAAATCAAATTTATTAACCAATGGAGGCCTGGATTTGGAGTCACCCCCAAAATTAATGTGAAAAAACACACTACAGGCTGATCCAACTTTGATGTAATGTCCTTAAAACAAGTCAAAATGAGGTTCAGTATTGTGTGTGGCCTCCACGTGCCTGTATGACCTCCCTACAATGCCTGGGCATGCTCCTAATAAGGTTGCGGATGGTGGGATCTCCTCCCAGAGCTGGACTAAAGCATCCGCCAACTCCTGTACAGTCTGTGGTGCAACGTGACGTTGGTGGTTGGAGCGAGATATGATGTCCCAGATATGCACAATCGGATTCAGGTCTGGGGAACGAGCGGGCCAGTCCATAGCTTCAATGCCTTCATCTTGCAGGAACTGCTGACACACTCCAGCCACATGAGGTCTGGCATTGTCCTGCATTAGGAGGAACCCAGGGCCAACCGCACCAGCATATGGTCTCACAAGGGGTCTGAGGATCTCATCTCGGTACCTAATGGCAGTCAGGCTACCTCTGGCGAGCATATGGAGGGCTGTGCGGCCCTCCAAAGAAATGCCACCCCCACACCATTACTGACCCACTGCCAAAACGGTCATGCTGAAGGATGTTGCAGGCAGCAGATCGCTCTCCGCGGCGTCTCCAGACTCTGTCACGTCTGTCACATGTACTCAGTGTGAACCTGCTTTCATCTGTGAAGAGCGCAGGGCGCCAGTGGCGACTTTGCCAATCCTGGTGTTCTGTGGCAAATGCCAAGTGTCCTGCACGGTTTTGGGCTGTGAGCACAATCCCCATCTGTGGACGTCGGGCCCTCATACCACCCTCATGGAGTCAGTTTCTAACCGTTTGTGCAGACACATGCACATTTGTGGCCTGCTGGAGGTCATTTTGCAGGGCTCTGGCAGTGCTCCTCCTGTTCCTCCTTGCACAAAGGTGGGGGTAGTGGTCCTGCTGCTGGGTTGTTGCCCTCCTACGGCCCCCTCCATGTCTCCTGGTGTACTGGCCGGGCTCCTTTATTGAGGGTGTCTTGATAGAACATTTTTCAAGATGATAATGCATCCTGCCATAGAGCAAAAACTGTGAAAACATTCCTTGAAAGAAGACACATAAGGTCAATGTCATGGCCTGCAAATAGTCCGGATCTCAATCCAATTGAAAATCTTTGGTGGAAGTTGAAGAAAATGGTCCATGACAAGGCTCCAACCTGCAAAGCTGATCTGGCAAGAGCAATCAGAGAAAGTTGGAGCCAGATTGATGAAGAGTACTGTTTGTCACTCATTAAGTCCATGCCTCAGAGACTGCAAGCTGTTATTAAAGCCAGAGGTGGTGCAACAAAATACTAGTGATGTATTGGAGTGTTCTTTTGTGTGTTTGTTTTTCATGATTCCATAATTTTTTCCTCAGAATTGAGTGATTCCATAATTTTTTTTCCCTCTGCTTGGTCTGACAACATCCGGGTCACCAGACAGCAGGAAGATTTTTTGGTCATGCTCAGTACATGACCAAACTATCTTCTCACTGTGCAGCGCTGACAGCCTGTATAGAACAGGGATGGTGCTCCATTCCTGTGCTATGCTGGCGATCAGAATAAAAAAAGTGAAAGTCTCATAGTGGGGCAAAGTAAACAAATAAAAAAACTGTCAGAAAGTGAAAATTTTTTTTTAAAAAAATTGTAAAAATATATAAAAAAAAAAATAATAATAATCCACCAAAAATAAAAAATATAATGTACCCATCAATAAATATTATTATGAAAATAAAAAAAAACAATAAAAGTACACATATTTTGTATCGCCGCGTCCGGAACGACCTGACCTATAAAATTGTCCCACTAGTTAACCCCTTCAGTGAACACGGTAAAAAAAATAAATAAAGCATTGTTTTTTGCTTCATTTTTTATTATCATACCACCAAACAAAAAATGGCATAACACGCGATCAAAAAGACGAATATAAATAAAAATGGTACCGCTGAAAACGTCATCTTGTCCTGCAAAAAACAAGCCACCATACAGCTCCATCATCCGAAAAATCAAAAAGTTATGGCTCTCAGAATAAAGCGATGCAAAAAAATATTTTTTTTCTATAAAATAGCTTTTATTGTGTAAAAGCGCCAAAACATAGAAAAATGATATAAATGTGGTACCGCTGTAAACGTACTGACCCGAAGAATAAAGCTACCTCATCAATTTTACCACACGCAGCGTAGAATAAAAAAAAAAAAAAAAACAATTCCTGAATTGTTGGTTTTTGTTTATTCTGCCTCCCAAAAGCTGGAATAGAAAGCGATCAAAACATGTCACATGCCTGAAAATGGCACCAATAACAACGTCAACTCATCCCGCAAAAATCAAGCTGTTACATGACTGTCTGCCAAAATATGGAAAAATTATAGCTCTCAAAATATGGCGATGCAAATACTAGATTTTACAAAATATGTGTCTTTTAGTGTGTGACAGCTGTCAATCATAAAAACCCGATATGATTCTGGTATCTCTATAGTCGCACCGACCCGAAGAATAAGGTTGTCTAATCACTTATACCGCACTAGGAACGGCGTAAAAAATAAACGCTAGGGCTGGGGTTGGGGTTAGGGTTGTGCTAATGTTGGGGTTAGGGTTGTTTTTTTTTTAAAAAAAAAAAAAAAAAAAGATGATGATATGGTTACTAGTGTTGAACGCAAGTGCTCGCTACTTGAGTTTGCATCGGGTGCTCGGGTATGCATTGAGTATTGCGGGTGCTCGAGTCTCCGCCCCATATGCTTCGCGGCCAAAAAAACCTCGCGGGGATTGCCTGCCATGCAGGAGCGATCCCCGCATGTTTTTTTTGGAGTGTCTAATAACCGTGAAGCATGCGAGCGGGGACTCGAGCATGTCACTCGAGCATGCACGATACATGGTGCATACCCATGTACCTGATGTAGACTCAAGTAGTGAGCACTTGCGCTCAAGACTAATGACAACTTATTCAATATGATGACCTAATGTCATCAAATTCTGTGTTGTACCTCTGGGTTCAAAATGTTCACTATACCCCTTGATAAAATCCTTGAGGGGTGTAGTTTCCAAAATGGGGTCACTTGTTGGGTGTTTCCACTATTTAGGCACATCAGGGGCTCTCCAAACGCGACATGGCGTCCGCTCTCGATTCCAGCCGATTTTGCGTTCAAAAAGTCACACAGTGCTCCTTCCCTTCTGAACTCTGCCGTGCGCCCAAACACTGTATTTTCCCCACATATGGGTATTGGCGTACTCAGGAGAAATTGCACAAAAGTTTTTGGGGTCTATTTTTTCCTGTTACCCTTGTGAAAATAAAAAAATTGGAGCTAAAACATCATTTTTGCGGAAAAAGTTAGATTTTTTTATTTTCACGGCTCCATGTTATAAACTTCTGTGAAGCACCTGGGGGTTCAAGGTGCTCACCACACATCTAGATAAGTTCCCTGAGGGGTCTAGTTTCCAAAATGGTGTCACTTGCGGGGGGTTTCCACTGTTTAGGCACATCAGGGGCACTTCCGCTAATTATTCAAGCAAATTTTACAATCAAAAAGTCAAATGGCGCTCCTTCCCTTCCGAACCCTGCCGCGCGCCCAAACAGTGGTTTTCCCCAACATATGGGGGTATCTTCTAACTCAGGAGAAATTGCACAACAAACTGCATGGTGCAATTTCTCCTGTTACCCTTATGAAAATGCAAAAGTGGGGGCTGAAAAAACATTTTTGTGGGAAAAATGTGAAAATTTTATTTTTACGGCTCAATATTATAAACTTCTGTGAAGCACCTGGGCGTTCAAGGTGCTCACCACACATCTAGATAAGTTCCCTGAGGGGTCTAGTTTCCAAAATGCTG
Organism: Phyllobates terribilis; assembly: GCF_046119375.1. NCBI lineage: Eukaryota > Metazoa > Chordata > Amphibia > Anura > Dendrobatidae > Phyllobates > Phyllobates terribilis. The sequence goes on along the minus strand of NW_027363486.1, from coordinate 576,499 downwards.
TCACTTGCGGGGGGTTTCCACTGTTTAGGCACATCAGGGGCACATCCGCTAATTATTCAAGCAAATTTTACATTCAAAAAGTCAAATGACGCTCCTTCCCTTCCGAACCCTGCTATGCGCCCAAACAGTGGTTTTTCCCCACATATTGGGTATCTGCATGCTCAGGGTAAATTGCACAACAAATTTTGGGGTCCATTTTTTCCTGTTACCCCTGCAAAAATAAAAAAAAAAATGGGTCTAAAGTAACATTTTTGAGAAAAAAGTTAAATATTCCTGTGAAGCACCTGAAGGGATAATAAAGTTTTTGAATGTGGTTTTGAGCACCTTGAGGGGTGCAGTTTTTAGAATGGTGTCACTTTTGGGTATTTTCTGTCATAAAGACCCCTCAAAGTGACTTTACATATGATGTGGTCCCTAAAAAAATGGTTTTGTAAATTTTGTTGGAAAAATCAGAAATCTCTGGTCAACTTTTAATCCTTCTTTTTGGTTCCAAAATTGTGCTGATGTAAAGTAGACATGTGGGAAATGTTATTTATTAATTATTTTGTGTGACATATCTCTCTTATTTAAGGGCATAAAAATTCAAATTTTGAAAATTGCAAAATTTTCTAAATTTTCGCCAAATTTCCGTTTTTTTCACAAATAAACACAAGTGATATCGAAGAAATTTTTACCACAATCATGAAGTACAATATGTCACGAAAAAATAATCTCAGAATCAGGGGGATCCTTTGAAGCGTTCCAGAGTAATTACCTCATAAAGTGACAGTGGTCCGAATTGTAAAAATTGGCCTGGTCATTAACGTGCAAACCACCTCGGGTTGTAAAGGGGTTAAAAATGATGATAATCCTAATTGACCTAAAACTGGAAAGGTTTATTCTGATTTTATGTCAGATATTGAGTAAAACATGCAGATGTGTCTTTTTATATAGTGTCTGGAAACTTCTGGTTTCAAATGTATAAATCCAGGGGTGGGTTAAGGATAGCCAGACCCCGGGCAGTTCAGACTGTGTGGACCCCCGACGGGTCACGTGACGGGTCATCATATACCTGAAACAGATTATTTCTGAAAAAAATAGCTGCTGAGTGAAACTATAACCAAAAAAAACATCAATTAATATAAAATTTACCTACAGTTAAAAGATTGTTTAAGCCATAGTATTGAACAGACCAATTGTAATATGTAACAAGTCTCTTTCCAGTTGTCACAAGCTTTTCATATCGATAGTGCAGCACAAACACAGAATACTGTAGAAAACATTTACACTATCACATTTCCACTACAATAGAAACATCAGTCATTATATCAATAATAAAGTGTCAAATGTATAATGTAAAATAAATCTATATATATTTCATAAAGCTGCCAGGACCATAAACTGTAGAAAGTGTCCTCTCACTAAGCCTAAGCTCAAGCACACAGATAGTTTGGGGTTTGTTACTTGTTACATTTTATAGGTTAATTTGACCTTCAACCAATGGGACTTAGTAGAGATTTGTCTCTGGAAGCGTTACCCTTTTCCCCTGTATGATGCTGACCAATCATAAACTGGAGGCAACATGGAGGGAAAAGAAGAAAACCCCCCAGATTAGGTAAGACCTGACCTTTTCTGTGTAATAGAAGACTCGTGTTTGAAGCACCACTCCAGGAACTTCGTTTAGTTGCACCATTCCAGCACTGAAATAAAAATAAAACAAAACACTAGACCGTAGCTTTAACCAGGTCTCAAAATTCTCACTAGCGGTGATTACTGTGCAGGGGAGGAGAGCGGAGGAGTGTGATTCCATGTACTGCTCTGCATCTATCCCAGGCTGTGTGGAGTAATGTCCTGGGACCTGGGGTAAACGCTGAGCGCTGTATGTGACACGTGCTGATCGGACACTGCAGCTCTCATCTCAGTCCTGTCCTGCTGCTGTGAGACTAGAGCTGTAGTGTGCGATCAGCATTTATCCCAGGTACCGGGAAGTTATTCCCCAAAGCCTGGGACGGATGCAGAGCAGTATATGGAATCACACATCTCTGCATAGTAATCACTGGAAGTGAGATTTTTTTTAACTAGTTAGACGTGTATTATATCAGATACAGAGAAAGCCAGTTCTGATATTCTCTGGGGGTGTGCTCCTTATCCTCTGCATGACACCTCCTGCATATTATTGGACAACGTCATCCAGGGGAAAAGTAAACGCCCCCTTAGTTGAAGGGGAAATTGGCATAAAGTTTACAAGTTAATATCTCTGCAATGGAGATGAGAAATAAAAGAAACCATGTTTTATTCATATCTTCAGCCACTTGAATGTGAAGTAACTAGTTCCTCTTTAAAGGGAATCGTTTAATAATCTGAACCTGGTCCAAACCACATATATAGACATGCAGATCCTTGAAACCTAAATCCAATGACAACTGTAGCATCGGCGTCTCTGCCCCTTGCTAGGCAGAGACGCCGTTCCCCTCACCTCTCTGCTCCGTGTTCGGCGTCCTCCTCCCGCTCTGCTGGCAGCGCGCGCTGCTTCCCAGGCACTGTGCTTAGGGCGCGCGTGCTCCCTCTCTCTTAAAGGGGCCGCGCGCTCCATCCTAAGGAGTCCCCGGCCAATTGCCGGAGGATCTCCCATATATAAGGCACCTCCTCCAAAATGGAGGTGCCCGAGCAAAGTTGTTTGCACTGTGTCTTCCTGTGCTTCAGCCCTCAGGTCCCGCTGCTAGCCTGACTTCTCGTCCTGCCTGCCAGCCTGTTATCCATCAGTTACCTGCCTGTTACCTGCCTTGTCTGTCAGACCGCTCACCTGGGAGCGTCCACCAGTTACCTGCCTGTCACCTGCCTCGTCTGTCAGACCGCTCACCTGGGAGCGTCCACCAGTTACCTGCCTGTTACCTGCTGTCTCCGTCTGCCCGCTCTCCTAGGAGCACCTGCTTGCTTTCTGCCAGCCTGCCTGGAGATCCTGCCGTCACTTGCCGTGACCTCCTGCCTGTCTACCCAGAGACTGTCCCCGTCACTTGCCGTGACCACCTGCCTGTCTACCCAGAGACTGTCCCCGTCACTTGCCGTGACCACCTGCCTGTCTACCCAGAGACTGTCCCCGTCACTTGTCGTGACCACCTGCCTGTCTACCCAGAGACTGTCCCCGTCACTTGCCGTGACCACCTGCCTGCTTACCCAGAGACTGTCCCTGTCACTTGCTGTGGCTACCTGCCCGCCTTCCCTGGGAGTCACCCGCTTCCTTACAAGGACTTCCCCTTTGTATTGCAGCTCAGAGGTTCCACCTCACGGCCCCGTTACAACAACTTTATATCTTTTATCTGTTGCAGCATACTCAAGAAATCAGTTTTGTAACTGGGCAATATGATAACTAGTGGGTGAGTGGTCTGGTGGGCATTGTTTTCCTTAGACTAATTGTTGCACAGTTCCACTAATCATGTTACCATGCCCTGTGGGTTTGAGTGACATTATTTGCAAGAGCGGTGCCACTAACAGCTCTTTGTAAATGTCAGCATCCCTGATAATGCACAATAAGCCAGGTGTCTACCTTGGCTTCATGGGAACACTGAGCATGCCAGGTATGCAGCACGGACGCAGGACACAGCCAGCTGCGGAATTTGCAGAGAACCATCTGTGAAGGCTGGCTGTGTCCTGTCATCATTGCCTGCAGTTAATACACTGTGCCCTGATAAAGTTGGGGTGCATACGCCTGGCTGACTGCGCAATGTCAAAGAGCCAGTGGTAACAACGCTCTTGTAAATAATGTGACTCATGCTCAAAGGGGGAATAACGTGATTAGTGGCACAATTAGTCTGAGAAAACAACACCCCCACAACTAGTCCCCCACTACTTACCAAATTGCAAGCCCTGTTAAAAAAACAGAATTTATGCATAGGCAGCAATTAATAAGCCCCAAAAAAAGCCTAGTAAGAAAGGTATAAAGGTATCAATAAATACGTGGTTACAGATTGGAGATCCTGACCGATTCCCTTTAAAGTTAAAATTTCTTGGAAATTAATAGACATGAATAATAGTGATGGGCGAGCACTAAAATGCTCGGGTACTCGTTGCTCGGGTCGAGCACATTGGAATACTCGGGTGCTCGACCTGAGCAACGAGCCCAATGTAAGTATATGGGAAACTTGAGCATTTTTTAGGCAGCTCCCCCCAGCGGTCTGCAGAGGGCCTAAAAATTGCCCAAATCGATGGGAACAGTGCTCAAATAACAAGGGAACAGCATGGAGAAGACCCCTGGAAGCACTTCTGACTCCCATGTCACTGCTGTCAACAATGTTGTCAGAAGGTATTACGCCACTTTTACGGACTCACAATAAAACATAAAAACGAAACCAAAATGGATTTTCCTGGGAAATATGTTAAGGAACATCCTTTCCAGGGTAATGACTTGTATATAAGGCAAAATAAATAACCATAAACAAAAATACTCCTCCACACCATAGGCTATGTTCACACATAGCGTTTTTGATGCGTTTTTGCACTTTTGTATTGCTTTCAACCTTGACATATGCATTCACCATTAAATGTCATTTTAACATTTTACAACATTATCTGGCCATGTGGTGTGTGAGACATGATCCGACACATCCTGTTTCATTTATGAAGGAGGGACTCTGAAAGTCACAAAGCCTATTTTTATAGGGCCATCAGGCGGTCTTTACTATTCTTAAAGGGCCAGCAGTCGGCCCTCACTATTCTTAGAGAGCCATCAGCCGGCTATGCTTTGTTGTTCCCATTACTAAAGAGTGGGTCTCCTATACTGTTATTGCATATGCAGTGAGTGGCAGGGCTGCCTAAAATTTGGACGCACACCAATACCCCTTTGAAAATTTGGACGCACCCCAATACCCCTTTGAAGCAACTTAGAGGAGGGCCTCCTGAAAACAATGTTCCCATTATTAGGAAGTGTGTCTCCCATACTGTTTACCTGTGCAGTGAATGCAAGGGTTGTCAAAAATTTGGAGGCACTCCAATGCCCCTTGGAAGAGACACAGAGGTCAGAGGGCCTCCTCAAAACAATGTTCCCATTATTAGGAAGTGGGTTTCCCATTGTGTTTGCCTATGCAGTGAATGCAAGGGCTGCCAAAAATTGGGAAGCACTCCAATGCCTCTTGGAAGAGACGCTTAGGAGGGCCTCATAAAAAATGTTCCCATTAGAATGGAGCGGGTCTCCTATACTTGTAATGCCCATGCACTAAGTGTATGAGTGTATGGGCTGACAAACATTTACCCCTGGGGGTATACATGAACATACTGTATAAAAAAAATTTTTTTACAGGCATCATAAACACCCTTTAAAAAAACTGGGTGTTGCATCACGGACCACGGTCACCCAGGTGATATGTGGTGGAGAAGGAGGAGAGCAAGAGCAAATAGCCAAAATCAGGAAACGTATACCCATGTGTGGGTGTGAAAAGGTGCATGGGAATCCACCTACCAAAAAAAGACACTGGATTTGAGTTTATGTTACGCTGCTATCATTCGGTGATGTTGAGAAGTCTGGTCCATTCCAGCCCTTGTTCATTTTTATAAGAGTCAGCCTGTCAGCATTTTCAGTTGACAGGCGGATGCGCTTATCAGTTATAATTCCACCAGAGGCACTAAAAACCCGCTCTGATAAAACGCTAGCGGCAGGCAGGCCAGGACCTCCAAGGCGTAGAGAGCCAGTTCATTCCACGTGTCCAGCTTGGATACTCAATAATTATAAGGCACAGAGGAATCACGGAGGACGTTGGTACAGTCGGCAAGGTACTTCCTCAGCATCTTCCCAAACTTTGCACTCCTTCTGATAGTAACCAGCGCCTCAGGGCCTGTGCGATGGGAGGGGCTGAGAAAACTCTCCCAGAACTTTGAAAGTGTTCCCCTGCCTCTGTTGGAGTTGTGTCTCTCTCGACTGTACTCCTTGGTTGTCCAACGAACTGTGACCTCTGCCGCAAGCGTTTTCAGATCGGAATTTTTTTAATAGTTCCGCAACAAGGGCCTTCTGGTACTGTCCCATTTTTGTAGACCTGTCTGCCTCAGGAATAAGAGATTTAAAGTTCTCCTTGTAGCGTGGGTCTAGAAGTGTCACCAACCAGTAATCACTGTCACCCAAAATTTTGAGAACGCGAGGGTCACGGGAAAGGCAGCATAACAAACTCAGCCATGCGTGCCAGATTGCTAACAGGCAAGACTTCCATGTCCTCACCAAGAGGACGACTGACCATGCTCTCCTCCTCCTCCTCCCTGTCCTCAGGCCATCCACGCTGAACAGACGGTATGACAGTTGTACAGGTAGTACCGTCTATAGCGCATGAAACTAGCTCCTGTTCTTCCTCCTCCTTTTCCTCATTGTCACCCAAACGACATTGGGACGAGATGAGGCTGGGCTGTGTGTAATCACCCTGTATGGTTCCTTGCTCCATCTTATCGTGCTTCGCCTGCAATGCATCCTCTTTGATTGTGAGCAGAGAGCGTTTCAGAAGACAGAGAAGTGGGATGGTGAAGCTAATTATGGCGTCATTGGGCTCACCATCTTGGTGGAGTCCTCAAAGTTTTGGAGGATGGTACAGATGTCTGACATCCTTGTCCACTCCTGAGGTCTTATGCGTGGAGTCTGAACTGAATACCGATGGCCTTGTTGATGCAGGTAGTCAACAACTGCCCTCTTTTCCTCACAAATCCTTCCCAACATCTGCAGTGTAGAATTCCAATGCGTTGGGACATCACACACCAATAAGTGAGCCGGAAGCTGCAAACACTGCTGAAGCACAGCAAGGGCGGCGGAAGCTGTAGCCGACTTTCTAAAATGGGCACACAGGCGGCGTACTTTGACAAGGAGATCCAGAAGCTCCGGGTAGCTTTTGAGAAACCGCTGAAACACGAGGTTAAGCACATGGGCCAGGAATGGTACATTGCCTCGCCTCAGAGCCGCCACCAGGTTCCGGCCATTGTCACACACGACCATGCCTGGCTGTAGGTTCAGCGGTGTCAGCCACAGATCTGCCTGCTCTTTCAGAGCTGTCCACAACTCTTCAGCATTGTGCGGTTTGTCACCTAATCATATTAGCTTCAGCACAGCCTGTTGCCGCTTGGCCGAGGCAGTGCTTCCAGCTTGTGACTGATGTGGTCATTTCGGAGATGGAGGCTGAAGAGTAGGAGGAGGCTGAGGAGGATGAGGTGCAGGAGCAGTAGACTGTGGGGGCAACCCTGATTGACCTAGGGCCCACAATCCTCGGTGTCGGATGTGTTCCCTCCCAAGGTCTGGCTGGGTCCTGGCTTCCACTATGTTAACCCAGTGTGCTGTCAGCGACATGTACTGTCCCTGCCCACAAGCACTTTTCCACGTGTCCGTGGTTAGGTGGACTTTCCCTGTATCTGCATTGTTGAGGGCACTGCTAAGGTTGTGGGACACGTGCTTGTGGGGACTGCACACTGGGAAAAATAGTGGCGGCTGGGGACTGAGTACCGAGGGACTGCCACTGCAATCAGGTTGCGGAAAGCTTCCATCTCCATGAGCCTAAAAGGCAACATTTCGAGCGCAAGCAATCGTGAAATGTGGGAATTTAGTTGGCTGCGTATTTGCGCTTACATACCAAGGACTGGGGTATGGACAACTGAACGCTGCGCTGGGACAAGGACATACTTGCTGATGGTGCTAGTTGAGAGTGTGCAACGACAGGTGCAGGGCAGGAGGTATCTTCGCATGGCATGCGCCATGGGCAGGGGATTGGCTTGCACGCACAACAGCAGAAGCAGTGGTGTCACCTGCAGACACTGTTCCTGGACCCTGGGATTCGGTCCACAATGTCGGGTGCTTTGCTGCCATGTGCCTGATCATGCTGGTGGTGGTCAGGCTGGTAGTTTTGCTACCCCTGCTGATGCTGGCCAGGCAGGTGGTGCAAATGGCCTTTTTGGGGTTATCGGCAGAGTATTTAAAAAACAACCAGTCTCGGGAAGACATAACAGTTGTACTGGCAACTTCAGTCGTGTTGGTGTTACGGGGAACGGTTGCTCGCCTTCTGTCTGTGGTCACCACACTGCTTTTTCCTGCCTGTTGGGGTGCTCTGCCTCCCTCCTCCTGTGTCCTGCTGTCCTTGCTCTGCATGTCCTCCTGCCAGGTTAGGTCAGTTACTATATCATTCACCACCTTGTCTTCCACTTCCGCACCCTGGTCTTCCTTCTGACTTTCTGGCAATTGTGCCTCATCATCATCCACCTCTTGTGACACTTTCCCACCGTCACCTTCGTATGACCGTGGCTGCTCAAATATTTGGGCATTGCTACATGCGATCTCCTTTTGCCCTGCTTAAAGAGGACCAGGTGAGACGTCCGAATATATAAATGGAAAAGTGAACAGCTCTTCGGCGTGTCCAAGTGTGGGATCAGTTGTCTCTGGGCACTCGGCATGGTGGGAGGAAGGAGGTTCAGGGTGAGGAATATGCGGTCCAGACTCACAGCTACTGAGACTTGACCCTGTGGAAGACAGGGTGGTGGTGGTGGCTAAGTGAAGGAAGCATTATTTGCTATCCAACCAGTAGCCTTTTCACACTGCTCTGTGTTCAATAGTGGTGTATTGCGGTCCCCTATTAATTGGGACAGGAAGGTCGAGCGAGAAGATGTGGTTGTTTGTTGTGGCACAATTTCACGTTGCCCATGGCCTCGGCATGCACCATCACGTCCAGTTCCCCGTCCCTTCTCACGTGCCTTGCCCATTTTAAATGGAGGACAATATCTTTCACGCTCACTACAAATGGCTGAATTTGGAGCAAACTTATATGTGATCTGTGTGACGGACAAACCACAGTTTTAAATTGCTGGCCTGTAGGTAATTATTTTTAACAGCGTCGACCTCGTGTCAATAAGTTCACTGACACACTGCAACAAAATTTCAATGGAGGCCAAAAATGGCAGTATTTTCAGCACAATTATATGTGATCCGTGTGACGGACAAACCACAGTTTTAAATAGCTGGATTTTTAGCGCTTTAATATGGAAAGGACCTGGCTGTATTCTGCAGATAAACGGTGTTCTCTGGATTGCTTTTTAAGCAAATAATCAGGATTAAGATAAAAAATAAATTATTCCTGGCCCCTGATACCTGGGCCTATTTCTACAAATATCTGTAAAAGCACCAGCAGACAGAACTGGAGCTCTTTTTATTATAAAAATACAAAAACACAACACAAATACAGACACTGTACAAAAACAACTAAAACCCCAGCAAAATATAGTCCTAGGACCCCAGCAAGTCCAAGACTCTCCAGAGTCCAGCAAAATACTGGTCCTTACTTTTCCAAGAACCCCCCTGGCAAGGGAAGACCTTACATATACCTTACCTTACCCCAACATTCGCTCACATTCACACCTAACCCCCTAACAAAAGGAAAACTAAGAAACCAAGCCCATCGCCCAAAAAAAAAAAAAAAAGAGACGGGCCACCTGGCCAAAAAGCTTAACACCTACACACACACAAAAAAAAAACCCTCTCCCTTTTTTTTTTTTTTTTTTTTTTCCCACCACCATTTTTTAACACCCAAGGTCCCACGAAAGTCTGTGGCCTTATCACAGCATCTCTTTTTAGGTCCCACGAAAGTTTGTGGCCCACAAATAACGGGTCCTTTTTCCCGCATCCCGTAGGACGTCCATTCTCCCAAAAACCCCTCCCCCTCCCCCCCTGAAACCCCCCACCCAACCTACACTAAACCCCCCCGTGCGCAAATTACACATACATACAATACACAAAACTATACATGTATATACAGTACTCAACATAACCAAAGCAAACACAACATAACAATAGCACAATATAAACAAATGACCATAACCATGAACAAAAGTCAGACCCAAGTTCAGTACTTGCAAGCCCTATATTCGGGTTTCCAATACCGTAAAACAAAAAACTATAATGTGAGGGGAGCAGCCCACCACCAGGAAACTGGAGACTACCGAGGTTCTCACTCTAATCTAGCACACAAACACCCTGTCCCTCCCTATTAAAGAAAAAGAAAAACCTGTCCCTACCGCCCTACCAATCTATCCCTACCTGTCCCTCTCTGACCCTCACTACCAACCTAATGCTAACTACCTATCCCTAAAGACTGTCCCTACCTGTCCCTCCCTGACCCTACACATCCACCTGACCCTACAAATAAATATAAAATATAGAAAGGACTAAACTAACCCTATCACAGACACACATACCCTAACTCTCCCTAGGGCACATTAAATGAGAACCCCCTCCATAGAAGGGAAGCCCTCCCTGCACCCAGCCTCTCATACTCCAGCGAGCGCACTTTTGCCAGGTCACCCAGGATGTTCCTAATCACCTCTTCCCGGGGGAGGACTTTATGCTGGGTGGACACTAAACACCGTGCATTCCACGTGTAAAACCTAGTCACTAAACTAACTAAGAAGACAGTGCCCCGATCTCGGCCACCAAGGGACCTGAATGCCCCATAGGCCCACTCCGCATAGGAAAGGCCTGCCAGCCTAGGCCAGCCAATGGAAGCACCCACCCTACTGTAGACCTCTGTATTAAAGGGACATTGAAGCAGGAAGTGCTCCATGCTTTCAAGCATGCCGCCACACTCCTCGCGGGGACAATCCCGGTCATCAGAGTTCCTGTACTTCAGGTTGCCCCTCACATACAGTCTCCCATGGAAGCAGCGCCAAGTCAAGTCCCAAAACTTCAAGGGGATCCGCTTAGAGTATAATAACCCGAGCCCCACCTCCAGATCCCGGCTTGGGCAATCCTTGAGGGCCAGGGGCTTCTGGAAGTGGGTCAACAGAACCCTATTGTCAAGTAACCTCCTTGACAAGGTCCTGATCTCCCACACTCCCAGACCCCACCGGCGGATCGCCTTCACAACCAGGGTAGCATAAGCCGGAAGATGCCCATGAGGCGTGCGAAGGTCCTTCACCCGCCCTCCTGTCTCCCATTCCTGGAAGAAAGGCCGAAACCACCCCCTACAGGAGAATACCCACGGAGGAGCCCTCTCTAACCAGAGGTTGGCGATGTTTGCCTTAAGAAAGGTGTTTACTAGAAACACCACCGGGTTGACCATACCCAACCCTCCTAGCCTCCTCGTGCGGTACGTGACCTCCCTCTTGATCAGGTTCAGCCTATTCCCCCATAATAGTTGGAAGAACAGGCTGTAGACCCGTGTCCAAAGAGGTTCTGGCAAGATGCAGACGCTGCCCAGGTATATTAATAAAGGGAGCAAATACCCCTTGGCCAGGTTAACCCTTTCCCTCAGGGTCAAGGACCAACCCTTCCACTGATCCACCTTCTGGGCGGCAATCTTAAGTCTGCCCTCCCAGTTTTGCTGGGGATAGTCCCCCGGGCCGAAACTGATGCCTAAAATTTTTGCTGTGGCCTGAGGCCCTGGAAGGGTGTCCGGGAGATCGAAACTTGGATCTCCCCCTCCCAGCCAGAGACTCTCACACTTATCCCGGTTGATCATGGACCCAGAAGCCACCGAGTAGCGCTCAACTTCAGACATGACCCAGTCCGCCTCCTCTCTCGAGGATACAAAGAGGGAAACGTCGTCGGCGTACGCCACTACCCTCAAGGTGGCCTCCGGCTCCGCCCGGTCCATCCCGACTCCCACCAACGGTCCGCGCTCCACTCTCCTTAAAAAGGGGTCGATCGCGAACACGTATAACAGTGGGCTCAGAGGACAGCCCTGGCGGACACCAGACCTCACCTCAAAAGGGGGTCCGACCCAACCGTTCACAAGCGGAAAAGTCTCTGCCCCATTGTATAATACTCTCAACCAATCAACAAACCTCCCGGGCAGACCGTACCTCAGAAGGACGGACCAGAGGTACTCATGGTTAACCCGGTCAAAGGCCTTCGCCTGGTCTAAGGACAGCAAGTACCCCTTCCAGAGACCTGCCCTGCCCTGCTCCACTGCCTCTCGGACACCGAGCACAGCACTAAAAGTACTGCGGCCTGGAACAGAGCAGTGCTGGGCCCCCGAAAGGAGCCGGGGTGCAAACTTCACCAATCGATTGAAAAGCACCTTTGCCAGAACCTTTCGGTCCGTATTGAGAAGCGCTATGGGACGCCAATTCTCAATACGGGACGAGTCTTTACCCTTTGACAGGATAATCAGGGCGGACTTCCTCATTGAACCGGGAAGAATGTCCGAGGAGAGACATTCATTAAAAACCTCAGTCATGAGGGGGACCAAAGAGTCCCTAAAAGTCCTGTAAAACTCGGATGTTAAGCCATCCGGACCGGGCGATTTTTTGGGCCGGAGCCCATCAATGGCCCGTCTCACTTCCTCTTCCCTGATTGCTTCTGCCAAACCATGAAGAGAGGGGTCATCCCCTGGTTCAGGGATGGTTTCAGCCAGGAAAGCCGACATCTCATCCCGATCTGGATCCCTCCTTCCCAAGAGATGCGAGTAGAAGGATCTGACCACCTCCAGGATCCCTGATTTGGATCTGTTCAGGGAACCCGTACTGTCGATCAGTCCTGCTACCATCTTGCAACTCACTGACATCCTGCAGTTCCTGTAGGGGTCGGGCGAGCGGTACCTCCCGAAATCCCTCTCAAAAACTAAGGATGTGTGCCTATCATACTGGCACCCCTTGAGCAAGGCCTTCACCCTGGAGATTTCCTCACGGTCCCCTCCAGTCGAGACGAGCTGCTCGAGTTTCCTCCCCAGCTCCCGATACAGGCGGTACCTGTTCAGGCCTCTGAGGCTCGAAAGCTGACGGAAGAACCCCGCAACCCTTGTTTTGAAGATCTCCCACCACTCAGACTTACTGCTACAGAGACCCAAGAGAGGCACCTGGCTCTGAAGAAATTCCTCAAAGGATTGTCTCACATCCGCTTCTTCCAACAGGGACGAATTCAGCTTCCATAGGCCTCTCCCTATCCGGGGAGTCTCTGCAACATTCAAAGAAAAGGAAATGAAACAGTGATCGGAGAATTCCACCTCAACAGCGGACACTGCAGAAGAGACGGCTTCCTCCTTTAAAAAAAACCTATCTATCCTAGACCTACAACTACCCCTATGAAAGGTGAAACCCCCGTGACCTGGGGTGTGCCGGATGTGGACATCCACCAGGCGAGCTTCGCTTGCTATGCTGTTAAGGGTATTACTATCAAAAGCCAGCCTTCGGTCTCCGGGGCCTCCCCTATCACGGGATCTAGTTATAGTATTAAAGTCCCCACCGAAGACCACCTGCCGGCTGGTAAAAAGATAGGGCTTGATCTTCAGGAAGAGACATTTACGGTCCCACTCTGACTGTGGACCATAGATGTTAATGAGCCGGAGCTCCTGTCCCCCCATGAAGACGTCAAGGACCAAGCACCTCCCCATTTCTACCTCGATCACCCGTCTGCATTCCACCGAAGCGGCCTTAAAAAGGACCGCTACCCCGCTATACGGCTCGGCCGCAAGAGACCAGTATGAGGGCCCGCACCTCCACTCCCTCCTTGCTTTGTAAATGGCCCCCATGTCCGTTAGTCTGGTCTCCTGCAAAAATAAAATGTCAGCCTCAACTCGGTTGAAAAAATCAAAGGCCATAAATCTGGCCGCATCTGACTTTATACTGGCGACATTAATCGACGCCAGAGTCAACGGGGTAGGTTCCGCCATCATGGGTGATTGAGTTAGACGGCCTTCTTTTTGACCGTACCCCCAGATTTTTTGTGCTCACCTTCAGAGGAGGAGCCAGACTCTCCCCTCCTCTTTAGTGACACCGAGGTGTCCATAGCACCCGTCACCACCTTCCCAGTACCGGGTTCCTCACCCCTGGACCCCAGAGCAGTCCCCCCCCCAGAGGAAAGTGAGCCCTCCGGAGGACGGACCCCGCCGCTCCCTGAAGGCACCTCAGATGTTACCGCCGGTCCCTCACCCCCGACCTCCGACACAGCAGAGTCATCGAGGGCATGGAACCGGTTGGAGAGGGGGATCAGAGGGGAGCCGGTGAGCCCTTCCGTAGGCACCTTAGTGGCCAGGGGGGGGGCCTTAGATGTTTTTGCCCCCTTTCGGTTCCTCCGACTCTTACTGGTCTTACTGTCACCTTTTGTTTTAGGCTGCTCCACCACCTCCTCGTCCAGACTTTCATACTGGGAGGAGTCATCAGAAGCAGCCACCTCCTCCCTCTCCATCCTCCTGATCTCCTCGTTCACCGCCTCCTCCCCCAGGGCCTCAGGGGCACCGGCTGCCGCTTCCGAGGAGGGTACAGACATCACCCCAGTCGCCTGGGGCTTATCCTGCCCCCTACCCCCACGGCGCCTCACCTGATGCCACTGGCGGGCAGATGTATTGGCCACGCCTTCCTTCACTGGCCCCCCAGCCCCTCTCCCGCCCCCACCTCCAGCATCAGCAGAAGATGAACCGCCAGGGACTCCCCCATGGCTCACCCCTGCCTGACCAGAGATGGCGTTAGAAAAGGAGCGGGGGCAGCGGCTGTACGGGTGACCTAGGTCACCACACAGGTGACACCTAATGTCACCACAGGCCGCGGCAAGATGACCTACCCCGCCACACAAGGCACATTTCTGTACCTTGCAGCCCGCGCTGAAGTGGCGGGGATCACCGCACCTGTGGCAGACCTTCGGCTGCCCCTGGTAAAAGATCAGGATCCTGTCCCTCCCCAGAAATGCTGAGGAGGGGATGTGGGTGACAGTACCGCCTGAGACCTTCAACCTCATCATGAAGGTCCAGCCCCCTGACCAAATGCCAAACTCGTCCCTGTTCTTTTTTGGGACGTCCGTGACCTCCCCATAGCGGGAAAGCCACGTCATAATATCGACCCCAGAGAGGGACTCGTTATTTGTCAAAACGGTCACCCTCTTTACGCCATTTTGGCGAGACACCGCCTGCACGGCAAAGTCTCGCCAGCCGGGCTCCCCCTTCACCAGTTCAAAATTCGACCAGAAAAGCTCTAGGCCCTCCGGTCGAACAAAACTGATGTCAAAGACGGGGGTACCAAAAGGATGGATCAGGGCAAAGATGTCAGTCGCCCTGAAGCTCATCTTCAGGAGGAGCTCCACGACCCTCGATCTTGGCGGGCACGCTTCACTGCCCCTCCACCGAAGACGGACCACATTCCTCCTGGCCACCCCCTGCCCGGCTGTCGGGAGGGACCACACTGTCTCCCCCTCCCTTTTATCTTGGAAGGCGGCCAGGCCATGTCTATCCAGCCAAAAGGCCAAGTCTACCGCTCTTCCCTCTACCTCGATCGTCCGTTCTCCCTTTTTGAGGGCCTCGAGGAAACGGCGCCGCAAGTCACCATCCCTGAGGTCCAGAGGTGAGGAAGCCCGCCCTGAAGATCCCGAGCCCCCAGCTACTACCCCCGCAAAACTCCGGGGACCAGCAACCGGGGGGGCAGATGGACCAGCCCCACCCCCACTACCAACAGACACACCATTCTTACTCCCTTCCACAGACACCTCAACACTTGTATCTTCAATCACAGCCACATCCATACCCACGCTATCCCCATCCACGTCAGTAGTCACACCCCTCGCCCCACTCTCACTCACATGCACACTGGGGTCACAGTTTTTTTTTTTCTGCAAGCATTTTTTCCCTGCAGCAGCACTGCCGCCACCTGCTGGCAGCACCTTCCCTGCCGGGGGGTTTTGGGAACCTGGTGCTGCTGCCATTTTTGCCGGCGCCCCTGCCCCAGATAAGCCCGTGGGCACAGAGGACACCGACAGGCAGGCACCTCCTCCGTTGTCTGCCGCAGCCGTGGCACCACTGCTCCCAGCAGTAGCAGCTGCCGGCGCTAAGCCCCGCCCCTTTTCGGGTGGAGCCACGCCCACTTGGGTGGGGTTTCCCCGCGAGGCCACGCCCCCCGCACCAGGCAGCACGGTGGGGGCCCCAGAGGCCACACCCACCGGTGCCGTGGGTGACAGGGAGACCAAGCCCCCCGCACCAGGCAGCACAGTGGGGGCCTCAGAGGCCACTCCCACCGGTGCCTTGGGTGACAGGGAGGCCACGCCCCCCGCACCAGGCAGCACAGTGGGGGCCCCAGAGGCCACTCCCACCGGTGCCGTGGATGACAGGGAGGCCACACCCCCCACACCAGGCAGCACGGTGGGGGCCCCGGAGGCCACTCCCACTGGTGCCGTGGACGGCTGGGAGGCCACGCCCCCCGAAGCCGGCCGCGCCGGGACCCCCGAAGCCGACCCGGAAATGGGTCTACTCACAGGGGCCCCTGGACCAGCGGCACCAGCTCTCAGGGGCATAGCACCCCCTACCGTCACACCCTTTACGACAAACAGCCTGGCCACCCCAGCTCCGGCGGCCGGCCCCAGGCTAGGCCACTCCCCCTCGGCACCCAGCGGCGGTGGAGCCCCCCGCGCTGACCCATTACTGGGCCCCTGCGCAGGGGGCCCCGACCTCGCCACGGATTTTGCCAGGGGAGCAAGCCCCACCTTTCCTTTATGAGCCGGCTCTGCCGGAGCCGCAGGCCCCGCGCCCTTCACCTTACCAGGTCTCTGGGTCCCTGAAAGTGATCCAGATTTAGTGGATCCGTGCGTGAGGGACCCAGACACCCCAGCACACGCCGCCGGAGATGCGGCCCCGGCTGTCGGTGCGCCGCCAGCAGAGCAGGAGGCAGCGGCAGATGTACAAGCCGCCCCCTGCACGCCAGCAGGCGCACCAGGTGCCAGGCCAGACCTCCCTTTTACAGGGGATCCAGCCTGAGCACCACCACAGATCACACCCACCGTCGGGCCGCCCTCCGCGCCATGCTCCATATCAGACACCTTGGACCCACTGCCTCCATTACCACAAACAGAGGCAGCGCTCTGCGTGCCATGGCCTATGTTCTCCCCGCTCCCTCGCTGTGGACCCACAACAGAGTCCAAGCCGGGGTGGGTGGCGGGTGCCGCACAACGGGACAGGGGGGCCCCAGAGAGGGGGACATACACAAACTTGTGCGCAACAGTTGTTTTTCTCTTTTTTTTTGCTTTTCTCTTCATCCCCCTCACGGGTGCCTCATCCTCGCAGATCTCATCCCCGAACGTAAGCTGACCAAAACGTACCGGGGACTCGATCTGCTGGATCTGCTGCATGATAAGGCAGCCCCCCTCACTGCTACTGCTCCCATCCTCCTCATCCTCCCCCTCGCTCCCGCTGCCCTCTGAAGGGCTAGAATCAGACGGGAGAGCCATCTGCTCAGGGGCTATCCCGCTATGCGATGCCTGGAGATCACTTACCAGGCCACCAGGCGGTGGGTAGGGTGCAGCCTCCTCCACGCATACCTCTTCTTCCTCCTCCTCCACCGCCTGGCTGGGGCCCTGCGACCCCTCCAGAGCCCCACCGGTCATGGCTCTGAACCGGTCATCATTAAGCAGCTTCTCCATGAAGGGTCCACTTCCTGCCAGTATGGTGCTCCTGCGGTCTTCCAGGTCTTGAATGGCCCGCTTGATCTTCCGGACCGCGGCGGATAGCTCAGGCTTCTTACTGCCAGAGGCCCTCACGGACCTCTCCTGAGCCACCCTCAACTCCCCCCAGAGGGAACTTAGCTTCTTTGTGGCGTCCTCATACTCGCAGAGGTGCGCATGTATACGGGAGGCATAGGTGACGGTTGCCTCCCTCGATGCCTTGGTACCCCAATCAGGGGGCACCACTGCAGCACCTCCGCTCGTACTCGACCTACCTCCGGAGGGAGGAGCCGCCGCGGTCATAGCCTCGGGGGTCCTCCGCGTCCTCATGCCGGACCCCTTGCTGTCTTGGCCAGATCTTGTTGCCTTAGCCGGCTTGGTGTTTCTCCCACCCCCCGCCAGCTTGGACCGGGAGGTGGGAGCCGGGGGCCCAGCCCCGGAGGCCAGTCCCACCACAAGCTTTCCTTCCTGGGAAGGGGGCAGACAAAAAGTCCCAGATGGAAGAAAAAAACCTCCCTTCCCAGGAGCTCTCTCCACAGCAGCCAAACAGTCCAGGAAGCACACTGCACACAGCTCACTGCAGGCTCCACCTCCACCACTTCCTGAATGAAGCTGCAACAGGCTGAACTGGAGCTCTTTTATTATAAAAATATAAAACAAACCATAAAAACACACTACACAAAGAACCAAGACACAAACCCCAACGAAACACAAACAAATCCAAAATTATAATGTCCAGTATAAATTATAAAGCAAAGCAAAAATGTCCTACAATGTTCATAACATAAAGTCCATTTCCCAAAATCCCCCCAGCAAGGGAAGACCTTAAACCTTTTTTTTCCAAAAATATCCCCTTCCAACATTCACTCCACATTCATACCTAAACCCCCAAAACAAAACAACAAACTGGCCCACTGCCAAAAACAAAGAAATAGGCCACCTGGCCGAAACAAAACTTAATACACAGCAAACCTTTTTTTTGTAGTTTTTTATATTATTTTTTTATTTTTTATTTTTTTTTTTTTTCCCCCACCACCATTTTTTAACACCCAAGGTCCCACGAAAGTCTGTGGCCTTATCACAGCATCTCTTTTTAGGTCCCACGAAAGTTTGTGGCCCACAAATAGCGGGTCCTTTTTCCCGCATCCCGTAGGACGTCCATTCTCCCAAAAACCCCTCCCCCTCCCCCCCTGAAACCCCCCACCCAACCTACACTAACCCCTCCGTGCGCAAATTACACATACATACAATACACAAAACTATACATGTATATACAGTACTCAACATAACCAAAGCAAACACAACATAACAATAGCACAATATAAACAAATGACCATAACCATGAACAAAAGTCAGACCCAAGTTCAGTACTTGCAAGCCCTATATTCGGGTTTCCAATACCGTAAAACAAAAAACTATAGTGTGAGGGGAGCAGCCCACCACCAGGAAACTGGAGACTACCGAGGTTCTCACCCTAATCTAGCACACAAACACCCTGTCCCTCCCTATTAAATAAAAAGAAAAACCTGTCCCTACCGCCCTACCAATCTATCCCTACCTGTCCCTACCTGTCCCTCTCTGACCCTCACTACCAACCTAATGCTAACTACCTATCCCTAAAGACTGTCCCTACCTGTCCCTCCCTGACCCTACACATCCATCTGACCCTACAAATAAATATAAAATATAGAAAGGACTAAACTAACCCTATCACAGACACACATACCCTAACTCTCCCTAGGGCACATTAAATGAGAACCCCCTCCATAGAAGGGAAGCCCTCCCTGCACCCAGCCTCTCATACTCCAGCGAACGCACTTTTGCCAGGTCACCCAGGATGTTCCTAATCACCTCTTCCCGGGGGAGGACTTTATGCTGGGTGGACACTAAACACCGTGCATTCCACGTGTAAAACCTAGTCACTAAACTAACTAACTAAGAAGACAGTGCCCCGATCTCGGCCACCAAGGGACCTGAATGCCCCATAGGCCCACTCCGCATAGGAAAGGCCTGCCAGCCTAGGCCAGCCAATGGAAGCACCCACCCTACTGTAGACCTCTGTATTAAAGGGACATTGAAGCAGGAAGTGCTCCATGCTTTCAAGCATGCCGCCACACTCCTCGCGGGGACAATCCCGGTCATCAGAGTTCCTGTACTTCAGGTTGCCCCTCACATACAGTCTCCCATGGATGCAGCGCCAAGTCAAGTCCCAAAACTTCAAGGGGATCCGCTTAGAGTTTAATAACCCGAGCCCCACCTCCAGTTCCCGGCTTGGGCAATCCTTGAGGGCCAGGGGCTTCTGGAAGTGGGTCAACAGAACCCTATTGTCAAGTAACCTCCTTGACAAGGTCCTGATCTCCCACACTCCCAGACCCCACCGGCGGATCGCCTTCACAACCAGGGTAGCATAAGCCGGAAGATGCCCATGAGGCGTGCGAAGGTCCTTCACCCGCCCTCCTGTCTCCCATTCCTGGAAGAAAGGCCGAAACCACCCCCTACAGGAGAATACCCACGGAGGAGCCCTCTCTAACCAGAGGTTGGCGATGTTTGCCTTAAGAAAGGTGTTTACTAGAAACACCACCGGGTTGACCATACCCAACCCTCCTAGTCTCCTCGTGCGGTACGTGACCTCCCTCTTGATCAGGTTCAGCCTATTCCCCCATAATAGTTGGAAGAACAGGCTGTAGACCCGTGTCCAAAGAGGTTCTGGCAAGATGCAGACGCTGCCCAGGTATATTAATAAAGGGAGCAAATACCCCTTGGCCAGGTTAACCCTTTCCCTCAGGGTCAAGGACCAACCCTTCCACTGATCCACCTTCTGGGCGGCAATCTTAAGTCTGCCCTCCCAGTTTTGCTGGGGATAGTCCCCCGGGCCGAAACTGATGCCTAAAATTTTTGCTGTGGCCTGAGGCCCTGGAAGGGTGTCCGGGAGATCGAAACTTGGATCTCCCCCTCCCAGCCAGAGACTCTCACACTTATCCCGGTTGATCATGGACCCAGAAGCCACCGAGTAGCGCTCAACTTCAGACATGACCCAGTCCGCCTGCTCTCTCGAGGATACAAAGAGGGAAACGTCGTCGGCGTACGCCACTACCCTCAAGGTGGCCTCTGGCTCCGCCCGGTCCATCCCGACTCCCACCAACGGTCCGCGTTCCACTCTCCTTAAAAAGGGGTCGATCGCGAACACGTATAACAGTGGGCTCAGAGGACAGCCCTGGCGGACACCAGACCTCACCTCAAAAGGGGGTCCGACCCAACCGTTCACAAGCGGAAAAGTCTCTGCCCCATTGTATAATACTCTCAACCAATCAACAAACCTCCCGGGCAGACCGTACCTCAGAAGGACGGACCAGAGGTACTCATGGTTAACCCGGTCAAAGGCCTTCGCCTGGTCTAAGGACAGCAAGTACCCCTTCCAGAGACCTGCCCTGCCCTGCTCCACTGCCTCTCGGACACCGAGCACAGCACTAAAAGTACTGCGGCCTGGAACAGAGCAGTGCTGGGCCCCCGAAAGGAGCCGGGGTGCAAACTTCACCAACCGATTGAAAAGCACCTTTGCCAGAACCTTTCGGTCCGTATTGAGAAGCGCTATGGGACGCCAATTCTCAATACGGGACGAGTCTTTACCCTTTGACAGGATAATCAGGGCGGACTTCCTCATTGAACCGGGAAGAATGTCCGAGGAGAGACATTCATTAAAAACCTCAGTCATGAGGGGGACCAAAGAGTCCCTAAAAGTCCTGTAAAACTCGGATGTTAAGCCATCCGGACCGGGCGATTTTTTGGACCGGAGCCCATCAATGGCCCGTCTCACTTCCTCTTCCCTGATTGCTTCTGCCAAACCATGAAGAGAGGGGTCATCCCCTGGTTCAGGGATGGTTTCAGCCAGGAAAGCCGACATCTCATCCCGATCTGGATCCCTCCTTCCCAAGAGATGCGAGTAGAAGGATCTGACCACCTCCAGGATCCCTGATTTGGATCTGTTCAGGGAACCTGTACTGTCGATCAGTCCTGTTACCATCTTGCAACTCACTGACATCCTGCAGTTCCTGTAGGGGTCGGGCGAGCGGTACCTCCCGAAATCCCTCTCAAAAACTAAGGATGTGTGCCTATCATACTGGCACCCCTTGAGCAAGGCCTTCACCCTGGAGATTTCCTCACGGTCCCCTCCAGTCGAGACGAGCTGCTCGAGTTTCCTCCCCAGCTCCCGATACAGGCGGTACCTGTTCAGGCCTCTGAGGCTCGAAAGCTGACGGAAGAACCCCGCAACCCTTGTTTTGAAGATCTCCCACCACTCAGACTTACTGCTACAGAGACCCAAGAGAGGTACCTGGCTCTGAAGAAATTCCTCAAAGGATTGTCTTACATCCGCTTCTTCCAACAGGGACGAATTCAGCTTCCATAGGCCTCTCCCTATCCGGGGAGTCTCTGCAACATTCAAAGAAAAGGAAATGAAACAGTGATCGGAGAATTCCACCTCAACAGCGGACACTGCAGAAGAGACGGCTTCCTCCTTTAAAAAAAACCTATCTATCCTAGACCTACAACTACCCCTATGAAAGGTGAAACCCCCGTGACCTGGGGTATGCCGGATGTGGACATCCACCAGGCGAGCTTCGCTTGCTATGCTGTTAAGGGTATTACTATCAAAAGCCAGCCTTCGGTCTCCGGGGCCTCCCCTATCACGGGGTCTAGTTATAGTATTAAAGTCCCCACCGAAGACCACCTGCCGGCTGGTAAAAAGATAGGGCTTGATCTTCAGGAAGAGACATTTACGGTCCCACTCTGACTGTGGACCATAGATGTTAATGAGCCGGAGCTCCTGTCCCCCCATGAAGACGTCAAGGACCAAGCACCTCCCCATTTCTACCTCGATCACCCGTCTGCATTCCACCGAAGCGGCCTTAAAAAGGACCGCTACCCCGCTATACGGCTCGGCCGCAAGAGACCAGTATGAGGGCCCGCACCTCCACTCCCTCCTTGCTTTGTAAATGGCCCCCATGTCCGTTAGTCTGGTCTCCTGCAAAAATAAAATGTCAGCCTCAACTCGGTTGAAAAAATCAAAGGCCATAAATCTGGCCGCATCTGACTTTATACTGGCGACATTAATCGACGCCAGAGTCAACGGGGTAGGTTCCGCCATCATGGGTGATTGAGTTAGACGGCCTTCTTTTTAACCGCACCCCTCAATTTATCTTTTTCACCCTCAGAGGAGGAGCCAGACTCTCCCCTCCTCTTTAGTGACACCGAGGTGTCCATAGCACCCGTCACCACCTTCCCAGTCTTACCAGGTTCCTCACCCCTGGACCCCAGGGCAGTCCCCCCCCCCAGAGGAAAGTGAGCCCTCCGGAGGACGGACCCCGCCGCTCCCTGAAGGCACCTCAGATGTTACCGCCGGTCCCTCACCCCCGACCTCCGACACAGCAGAGTCATCGAGGGCATGGAACCGGTTGGAGAGGGGGATCAGAGGGGAGCCGGTGAGCCCTTCCGTAGGCACCTTAGTGGCCAGGGGGGGGGCCTTAGATGTTTTTGCCCCTTTTCGGTTCCTCCTCCGACTCTTACTGGTCTTATTGTCACCTTTTGTTTTAGGCTGCTCCACCACCTCCTCGTCCAGACTTTCATACTGGGAGGAGTCATCAGAAGCAGCCACCTCCTCCCTCTCCATCCTCCTGATCTCCTCGCTCACCGCCTCCTCCCCCAGGGCCTCAGGGGCACCGGCTGCCGCTTCCGAGGAGGGTACAGACATCACCCCGGTCGCCTGGGGCTTATCCTGCCCCCTACCCCCACGGCGCCTCACCTGATGCCACTGGTGGGCAGATGTACTGGCCACGCCTTCCTTCACCGGCCCCTCAGCTCCTCTCCCGCCCCCACCTCCGGCTCCAGCAGAGGATGCACCGCTGGGGACCCCCCCATGGCTCTCCCCCGCCTGACCAGAGATGGTGTTAGAAAAGGAGCGGGGGCAGCGGCTGTACGGGTGACCTAGGTCACCACACAGGTGACACCTAATGTCACCACAGGCCGCGGCAAGATGACCTACCCCGCCACACAAGGCACATTTCTGCACCTTGCAGCCCGCGCTGAAGTGGCGGGGATCACCGCACCTGTGGCAGACCTTTGGTTGCCCCTGGTAGAAGATCAGGATCCTGTCCCTCCCCAGGAATGCTGAGGAGGGGATGTGGGTGACAGTACCGCCTGAGACCTTCAACCTCATCATGAAGGTCCAGCCCCCTGACCAGATGCCAAACTCGTCCCTGTTCTTTTTTGGGACGTCCGTGACCTCCCCATAGCGGGAAAGCCACGTCATAATATCGACCCCAGAGAGCGACTCGTTATTAGTTAGAACGGTCACTCTCTTTACTCCATTTTGGCGAGACACCGCCTGCACGGCAAAGTCTCGCCAGCCGGGCTCCCCCTTCACCAGTTCAAAATTCGACCAAAAAAGCTCTAGGCCCTCCGGCCGAACAAAACTGATGTCGAAGATGGGGGTACCAAAAGGATGGATCAGGGCAAATATGTCAGTCGCCCTGAAGTTCATCTTCAGGAGGAGCTCCACGACCCTTGCTCTTGGCGGGCACGCTTCACTGCCCCTCCACCGAAGACGAACTACATTCCTCCTGGCCACCCCCTGCCCGGCTGTCGGGAGGGACCACGCTGTCTCCCCCTCCTTTTTATCTTGGAAGGCGGCCAGGCCATGTCTATCTAGCCAAAAGGCCAGGTCCACCTCTCTTCCCTCTACCTGGATCGTCCGTTCTCCCTTCTTGAGGGCCTCCAGGAAACGGCGTCGCAAGTCACCGTCCCTGAGGTCCAGAGGTGAGGAAGGCCCCCGAGAAGACCCCGAGGCCCCGGCTACTACCCCCGCAAAACTCCGGGGACCAGCAGCCGGGGGGGCAGATGGACCAGCCCCACCCCCACTCCCCCCACTAGCAACAGACACACCAGCACTCGCTTCCTCCACCACAGACACATCCATACCGACAGTCACCCCACTTGCCCCACTCCCACTCACATGCACACTGGGGTCACAGTTGTTTTTCTTCTCCACACACTTTCTGCCAGCAGGTTTCTCAACAGCATTACTACTGCTGCCACCTGCTGGCAGCACCTTCCCTGCCGGGGGGTTTTGGGAGCCTGGTGCTGCAGCTATTTTTGCCGGCGCCCCTGCCCCAGATAAGCCCGTGGGCACAGAGGACACCGGCAGGCAGGCACCACCTCCATTTTTAGCCACAGCTGTGGCACTACTGCTCCCAGCAGCTGCCGGCGCTAAGCCCCGCCCATTTTCGGGTGAAGCCACGCCCACTTGTGCGGGATTTACCCGTGAGGACACGCCCCCTGCACCAGGCAGCACAGTGGGGGCCCCAGAGGCCACTCCCACTGGTGCCGTGGGTGACAGGGAGGCCACGCCCCCCGCACCAGGCAGCACAGTGGGGGCCCCAGAGGCCACTCCCACCGGTGCCGTGGGTGACAGGGAGGCCACGCCCCCCACACCAGGCAGCACAGTGGGGGCCCCAGAAGCCACTCCCACCGGTGCCGTGGATGACAGGGAGGCCACGCCCCCCACACCAGGCAGCACAGTGGGGGCCCCAGAGGCCACTCCTACTGGCGCCGTGGACAGCTGGGAGGCCACACCCCCCGAAGCCGGCCGCGCAGGGACCCCCGAAGCCGACCCGGGTCTACTCACAGGGGCCCCTGGACCAGCGGCACCAGCTCTCAGGGGCATAGCACCCCCTACCGTCACACCCGTTGCCACAAAAAGCCTGGCCACCCCAGCTCCGGCGGTCGGCCCCAGGCTAGGCCACTCCCCCTCGGCACCCAGCGGCGGTGGAGCCCCCCGCGCTGACCCATTACTGGGCCCCTGCGCAGGGGGCCCCGACCTCGCCACGGATTTTGCCAGGGGAGCAAGCCCCACCTTTCCTTTATGAGCCGGCTCTGCCGGAGCGGCAGGCCCCGCGCCCTTCACCTTACCAGGTCTCTGGGTCCCTGAAAGTGATCCAGATTTAGTGGATCCGCGCGTGAGGGACCCAGAAACCCCAGCACACGCCGCCGGAGATGCGGCCCCGGCTGTCGGTGCGCCGCCAGCAGAGCAGGAGGCAGCGGCAGATGTACAAGCCGCTCCCCGCACGCCAGCAGGCGCACCAGGTGCCAGGCCAGACCTCCCTTTTACAGGGGATCCAGCCTGAGCACCACCATAGATCACACCCACCGTCGGGCCGCCCTCCGCGCCATGCTCCATATCAGACACCTTGGACCCACTGCCTCCATTACCACAAACAGGGGCAGCGCTCTGCGTGCCATGGCCTATAGTCTCCCCGCTCCCTCGCTGTGGACCCACAACAGAGTCCAAGCCGGGGTGGGTGGCGGGTGCCGCACAACGGGACAGGGGGGCCCCAGAGAGGGGGACATACACAAACTTGTGCGCAACAGTTGTTTTTCTCTTTTTTTTTGCTTTTCTCTTCATCCCCCTCACGGGTGCCTCATCCTCGCAGATCTCATCCCCGAACGTAAGCTGACCAAAACGTACCGGGGACTCGATCTGCTGGATCTGCTGCATGATAAGGCAGCCCCCCTCACTGCTACTGCTCCCATCCTCCTCATCCTCCCCCTCGCTCCCGCTGCCCTCTGAAGGGCTAGAATCAGACGGGAGAGCCATCTGCTCAGGGGCTATCCCGCTATGCGATGCCTGGAGATCACTTACCAGTCCACCAGGCGGTGGGTAGGGTGCGACCTCCTCCACGCATACCTCTTCTTCCTCCTCCTCCACCGCCTGGCCGGGGCCCTGCGACCCCTCCAGAGCCCCACCGGTCATGGCTCTGAACCGGTCATCATTAAGCAGCTTCTCCATGAAGGGTCCACTTCCTGCCAGTATGGTGCTCCTGCGGTCTTCCAGGTCTTGAATGGCCCGCTTGATCTTCCGGACCGCGGCGGATAGCTCAGGCTTCTTACTGCCAGAGGCCCTCACGGACCTCTCCTGAGCCACCCTCAACTCCCCCCAGAGGGAACTTAGCTTCTTTGTGGCGTCCTCATACTCGCAGAGGTGCGCATGTATACGGGAGGCATAGGTGACGGTTGCCTCCCTCGACGCCTTGGTACCCCAATCAGGGGGCACCGCTGCAGCACCTCCGCTCGTACTCGACCTACCTCCGGAGGGAGGAGCCGCCGCGGTCGTAGCCTCGGGGGTCCTCCGGGTCCTCATGCTGGAACCCCTGCTGTCTTGGCCAGATCTTGCAGCCTTAGCCGGCTTGGTGTTCCTCCCACCCCCCCGCCAGCTTGGACCGGGAGGTGGGAGCCTGGGGCCAAGCCCCGGAGGCCAGTCCCACTCTGAGCCTTGTTTCCTGGGAAGGGGGCAGACAAAAAGTCCCAGATGGAAAAAAAAAAACCTCCCTTCCCAGGAGCTCTCTCCACAGCAGCACTCAGTCCAGGAAGCACACTGCACACAGCTCACTGCAGGCTCCACCTCCACCACTTCCTGAATGAAGCTGCAACAGGCTGAACTGGAGCTCTTTTATTATAAAAATATAAAACAAACCATAAAAACACACACTACACAAAGAACCAAGACACAAACCCCAACGAAACACAAACAAGTCCAAAATTATAATGTCCAGTATAAATTATAAAGCAAAGCAAAAATGT
The DNA here is from genome assembly GCF_046119375.1 of Phyllobates terribilis. Classification (NCBI taxonomy): domain Eukaryota; kingdom Metazoa; phylum Chordata; class Amphibia; order Anura; family Dendrobatidae; genus Phyllobates; species Phyllobates terribilis. The sequence goes on along the minus strand of NW_027363486.1, from coordinate 549,534 downwards.
CCTACAATGTTCATAGAACATAAAGTCCATTTCCCAAAATCCCCCCAGCAAGGGAAGACCTTAACCCTTTTTTTCCAAAAATATCCCCTTCCAACATTCACTCCACATTCATACCTAAACCCCCAAAACAAAACAACAAACTGGCCCACTGCCAAAAACAAAGAAATAGGCCACCTGGCCGAAACAAAACTTAATACACAGCAAACCTTTTTTTTGTAGTTTTTTATTTTATTTTTTATTTTTTTTTTTTTCCTTTTCTCCCCACCACCATTTTTTAAAACACCCAAGGTCCCACGAAAGTTTGTGGCCTTAACACAGCAAGCCACGAAAGTTTGTGGCCATCAAAATCACAAATAACGGGTCCTTTTTCCCGCATCCCGTAGGACGTCCATTTTCCCAAAACCCCTCCCCCCTCCCCCCCTGAAACCCCCCACCCAACCTACACTAAACCCCCCACCCATACAATACACAAAACTATACACGTATATACATTACACAACATAACCAAAGCAAACACAACATAACAATAGCACAATATTAACAACTGACCATAAACATGAACCAAAAGTCAGACCCAAGTTCAGTGCTTGCAAGCCCTATATTCGGGTTTCCAATGCCGTAAAACAAAAAACTATAATGTGAGGGGAGCAGCCCACCACCAGGAAACTGTAGACTACCGAGGTTCTCACCCTAATCTAACACACAAACACCCTGTCCCTCCCTATTAAAAAAAAGAAAAACCTGTCCCTACCGCCCTACCAATCTATCCCTACCTGTCCCTACCTGTCCCTCTCTGACCCTCACTACCAACCTAATGCTAACTACCTATCCCTAAAGACTGTCCCTACCTGTCCCTCCCTGACCCTACACATCCACCTGACCCTACAAATAAATATAAAATATAGAAAGGACTAAACTAACCCTATCACAGACACACATACCCTAACTCTCCCTAGGGCACATTAAATGAGAACCCCCTCCATAGAAGGGAAGCCCTCCCTGCACCCAGCCTCTCATACTCCAGCGAGCGCACTTTTGCCAGGTCACCCAGGATGTTCCTAATCACCTCTTCCCGGGGGAGGACTTTATGCTGGGTGGACACTAAACACCGTGCATTCCACGTGTAAAACCTAGTCACTAAACTAACTAAGAAGACAGTGCCCCGATCTCAGCCACCAAGGGACCTGAATGCCCCATAGGCCCACTCCGCATAGGAAAGGCCTGCCAGCCTAGGCCAGCCAATGGAAGCACCCACCCTACTGTAGACCTCTGTATTAAAGGGACATTGAAGCAGGAAGTGCTCCATGCTTTCAAGCATGCCGCCACACTCCTCGCGGGGACAATCCCGGTCATCAGAGTTCCTGTACTTCAGGTTGCCCCTCACATACAGTCTCCCATGGAAGCAGCGCCAAGTCAAGTCCCAAAACTTCAAGGGGATCCGCTTAGAGTTTAATAACCCGAGCCCCACCTCCAGATCCCGGCTTGGGCAATCCTTGAGGGCCAGGGGCTTCTGGAAGTGGGTCAACAGAACCCTATTGTCAAGTAACCTCCTTGACAAGGTCCTGATCTCCCACACTCCCAGACCCCACCGGCGGATCGCCTTCACAACCAGGGTAGCATAAGCCGGAAGATGCCCATGAGGCGTGCGAAGGTCCTTCACCCGCCCTCCTGTCTCCCATTCCTGGAAGAAAGGCCGAAACCACCCCCTACAGGAGAATACCCACGGAGGAGCCCTCTCTAACCAGAGGTTGGCGATGTTTGCCTTAAGAAAGGTGTTTACTAGAAACACCACCGGGTTGACCATACCCAACCCTCCTAGTCTCCTCGTGCGGTACGTGACCTCCCTCTTGATCAGGTTCAGCCTATTCCCCCATAATAGTTGGAAGAACAGGCTGTAGACCCGTGTCCAAAGAGGTTCTGGCAAGATGCAGACGCTGCCCAGGTATATTAATAAAGGGAGCAAATACCCCTTGGCCAGGTTAACCCTTTCCCTCAGGGTCAAGGACCAACCCTTCCACTGATCCACCTTCTGGGCGGCAATCTTAAGTCTGCCCTCCCAGTTTTGCTGGGGATAGTCCCCCGGGCCGAAACTGATGCCTAAAATTTTTGCTGTGGCCTGAGGCCCTGGGAGGGTGTCCGGGAGATCGAAACTTGGATCTCCCCCTCCCAGCCAGAGACTCTCACACTTATCCCGGTTGATCATGGACCCAGAAGCCACCGAGTAGCGCTCAACTTCAGACATGACCCAGTCCGCCTCCTCTCTCGAGGATACAAAGAGGGAAACGTCGTCGGCGTACGCCACTACCCTCAAGGTGGCCTCTGGCTCCGCCCGGTCCATCCCGACTCCCACCAACGGTCCGCGTTCCACTCTCCTTAAAAAGGGGTCGATCGCGAACACGTATAACAGTGGGCTCAGAGGACAGCCCTGGCGGACACCAGACCTCACCTCAAAAGGGGGTCCGACCCAACCGTTCACAAGCGGAAAAGTCTCTGCCCCATTGTATAATACTCTCAACCAATCAACAAACCTCCCGGGCAGACCGTACCTCAGAAGGACGGACCAGAGGTACTCATGGTTAACCCGGTCAAAGGCCTTCGCCTGGTCTAAGGACAGCAAGTACCCCTTCCAGAGACCTGCCCTGCCCTGCTCCACTGCCTCTCGGACACCGAGCACAGCACTAAAAGTACTGCGGCCTGGAACAGAGCAGTGCTGGGCCCCCGAAAGGAGCCGGGGTGCAAACTTTACCAATCGATTGAAAAGCACCTTTGCCAGAACCTTTCGGTCCGTATTGAGAAGCGCTATGGGACGCCAATTCTCAATATGGGACGAGTCTTTACCCTTTGACAGGATAATCAGGGCGGACTTCCTCATTGAACCGGGAAGAATGTCTGAGGAGAGACATTCATTAAAAACCTCAGTCATGAGGGGGACCAAAGAGTCCCTAAAAGTCCTGTAAAACTCGGATGTTAAGCCATCCGGACCGGGCGATTTTTTGGGCCGGAGCCCATCAATGGCCCGTCTCACTTCCTCTTCCCTGATTGCTTCTGCCAAACCATGAAGAGAGGGGTCATCCCCTGGTTCAGGGATGGTTTCAGCCAGGAAAGCCGACATCTCATCCCGATCTGGATCCCTCCTTCCCAAGAGATGCGAGTAGAAGGATCTGACCACCTCCAGGATCCCTGATTTGGATCTGTTCAGGGAACCTGTACTGTCGATCAGTCCTGTTACCATCTTGCAACTCACTGACATCCTGCAGTTCCTGTAGGGGTTGGGCGAGCGGTACCTCCCGAAATCCCTCTCAAAAACTAAGGATGTGTGCCTATCATACTGGCACCCCTTAAGCAAGGCCTTCACCCTGGAGATTTCCTCACGGTCCCCTCCAGTCGAGACGAGCTGCTCGAGTTTCCTCCCCAGCTCCCGATACAGGCGGTACCTGTTCAGGCCTCTGAGGCTCGAAAGCTGACGGAAGAACCCTGCAACCCTTGTTTTGAAGATCTCCCACCACTCAGACTTACTGCTACAGAGACCCAAGAGAGGTACCTGGCTCTGAAGAAATTCCTCAAAGGATTGTCTTACATCCGCTTCTTCCAACAGGGACGAATTCAGCTTCCATAGGCCTCTCCCTATCCGGGGAGTCTCTGCAACATTCAAAGAAAAGGAAATGAAACAGTGATCGGAGAATTCCACCTCAACAGCGGACACTGCAGAAGAGACGGCTTCCTCCTTTAAAAAAAACCTATCTATCCTAGACCTACAACTACCCCTATGAAAGGTGAAACCCCCGTGACCTGGGGTGTGCCGGATGTGGACATCCACCAGGCGAGCTTCGCTTGCTATGCTGTTAAGGGTATTACTATCAAAAGCCAGCCTTCGGTCTCCGGGGCCTCCCCTATCACGGGGTCTAGTTATAGTATTAAAGTCCCCACCGAAGACCACCTGCCGGCTGGTAAAAAGATAGGGCTTGATCTTCAGGAAGAGACATTTACGGTCCCACTCTGACTGTGGACCATAGATGTTAATGAGCCGGAGCTCCTGTCCCCCCATGAAGACGTCAAGGACCAAGCACCTCCCCATTTCTACCTCGATCACCCGTCTGCATTCCACCGAAGCGGCCTTAAAAAGGACCGCTACCCCGCTATACGGCTCGGCCGCAAGAGACCAGTATGAGGGCCCGCACCTCCACTCCCTCCTTGCTTTGTAAATGGCCCCCATGTCCGTTAGTCTGGTCTCCTGCAAAAATAAAATGTCAGCCTCAACTCGGTTGAAAAAATCAAAGGCCATAAATCTGGCCGCATCTGACTTTATACTGGCGACATTAATCGACGCCAGAGTCAACGGGGTAGGTTCCGCCATCATGGGTGATTGAGTTAGACGGCCTTCTTTTTGACCGTACCCCCAGATTTTTTGTGCTCACCTTCAGAGGAGGAGCCAGACTCTCCCCTCCTCTTTAGTGACACCGAGGTGTCCATAGCACCCGTCACCACCTTCCCAGTACCGGGTTCCTCACCCCTGGACCCCAGAGCAGTCCCCCCCCCAGAGGAAAGTGAGCCCTCCGGAGGACGGACCCCGCCGCTCCCTGAAGGCACCTCAGATGTTACCGCCGGTCCCTCACCCCCGACCTCCGACACAGCAGAGTCATCGAGGGCATGGAACCGGTTGGAGAGGGGGATCAGAGGGGAGCCGGTGAGCCCTTCCGTAGGCACCTTAGGGGCCAGGGGGGGGGCCTTAGATGTTTTTGCCCCCTTTCGGTTCCTCCTCCGACTCTTACTGGTCTTACTGTCACCTTTTGTTTTAGGCTGCTCCACCACCTCCTCGTCCAGACTTTCATACTGGGAGGAGTCATCAGAAGCAGCCACCTCCTCCCTCTCCATCCTCCTGATCTCCTCGTTCACCGCCTCCTCCCCCAGGGCCTCAGGGGCACCGGCTGCCGCTTCCGAGGAGGGTACAGACATCACCCCAGTCGCCTGGGGCTTATCCTGCCCCCTACCCCCACGGCGCCTCACCTGATGCCACTGGCGGGCAGATGTATTGGCCACGCCTTCCTTCACTGGCCCCCCAGCCCCTCTCCCGCCCCCACCTCCAGCATCAGCAGAAGATGAACCGCCAGGGACTCCCCCATGGCTCACCCCTGCCTGACCAGAGATGGCGTTAGAAAAGGAGCGGGGGCAGCGGCTGTACGGGTGACCTAGGTCACCACACAGGTGACACCTAATGTCACCACAGGCCGCGGCAAGATGACCTACCCCGCCACACAAGGCACATTTCTGTACCTTGCAGCCCGCGCTGAAGTGGCGGGGATCACCGCACCTGTGGCAGACCTTCGGCTGCCCCTGGTAAAAGATCAGGATCCTGTCCCTCCCCAGAAATGCTGAGGAGGGGATGTGGGTGACAGTACCGCCTGAGACCTTCAACCTCATCATGAAGGTCCAGCCCCCTGACCAAATGCCAAACTCGTCCCTGTTCTTTTTTGGGACGTCCGTGACCTCCCCATAGCGGGAAAGCCACGTCATAATATCGACCCCAGAGAGTGACTCGTTATTTGTCAAAACGGTCACCCTCTTTACGCCATTTTGGCGAGACACCGCCTGCACGGCAAAGTCTCGCCAGCCGGGCTCCCCCTTCACCAGTTCAAAATTCGACCAGAAAAGCTCTAGGCCCTCCGGTCGAACAAAACTGATGTCAAAGACGGGGGTACCAAAAGGATGGATCAGGGCAAAGATGTCAGTCGCCCTGAAGCTCATCTTCAGGAGGAGCTCCACGACCCTCGATCTTGGCGGGCACGCTTCACTGCCCCTCCACCGGCGCTAAGCCCCGCCCCTTTTCGGGTAGAGCCACGCCCACTTGGGTGGGGTTTCCCCGCGAGGCCACGCCCCCCGCACCAGGCAGCACGGTGGGGGCCCCAGAGGCCACACCCACCGGTGCCGTGGGTGACAGGGAGACCAAGCCCCCCGCACCAGGCAGCACAGTGGGGGCCTCAGAGGCCACTCCCACCAGTGCCTTGGGTGACAGGGAGGCCACGCCCCCCGCACCAGGCAGCACAGTGGGGGCCCCAGAGGCCACTCCCACCGGTGCCTTTGGTGACAGGGAGGCCACACACCCCACACCAGGCAGCACGGTGGGGGCCCCAGAGGCCACTCCCACTGGTGCCGTGGACGGCTGGGAGGCCACGCCCCCCGAAGCCAGCCCCGCCGGGACCCCCGAAGCCGACCCGGAACTGGGTCTACTCACAGGGGCCCCTGGACCAGCGGCACCAGCTCTCAGGGGCATAGCACCCCCTACCGTCACACCCTTCACCACAAACAGCCTGGCCACCCCAGCTCCGGCGGCCGGCCCCAGGCTAGGCCACTCCCCCTCAGCACCCAGCGGCGGTGGAGCCCCCCGCGCTGACCCATTACTGGGCCCCTGCGCAGGGGGCCCCGACCTCGCCACGGATTTTGCCAGGGGAGCAAGCCCCACCTTTCCTTTATGAGCCGGCTCTGCCGGAGCCGCAGGCCCCGCGCCCTTCACCTTACCAGGTCTCTGGGTCCCTGAAAGTGATCCAGATTTAGTGGATCCGTGCGTGAGGGACCCAGACACCCCAGCACACGCCGCCGGAGATGCGGCCCCGGCTGTCGGTGCGCCGCCAGCAGAGCAGGAGGCAGCGGCAGATGTACAAGCCGCCCCCTGCACGCCAGCAGGCGCACCAGGTGCCAGGCCAGACCTCCCTTTTACAGGGGATCCAGTCTGAGCACCACCACAGATCACACCCACCGTCGGGCCGCCCTCCGCGCCATGCTCCATATCAGACACCTTGGACCCACTGCCTCCATTACCACAAACAGGGGCAGCGCTCTGCGTGCCATGGCCTATAGTCTCCCCGCTCCCTCGCTGTGGACCCACAACAGAGTCCAAGCCGGGGTGGGTGGCGGGTGCCGCACAACGGGACAGGGGGGCCCCAGAGAGGGGGACATACACAAACTTGTGCGCAACAGTTGTTTTTCTCTTTTTTTTTGCTTTTCTCTTCATCCCCCTCACGGGTGCCTCATCCTCGCAGATCTCATCCCCGAACGTAAGCTGACCAAAACGTACCGGGGACTCGATCTGCTGGATCTGCTGCATGATAAGGCAGCCCCCCTCACTGCTACTTTTCCCATCCTCCTCATCCTCCCCCTCGCTCCCGCTGCCCTCTGAAGGGCTAGAATCAGACGGGAGAGCCATCTGCTCAGGGGCTATCCCGCTATGCGATGCCTGGAGATCACTTACCAGGCCACCAGGCGGTGGGTAGGGTGCGACCTCCTCCACGCATACCTCTTCTTCCTCCTCCTCCACCGCCTGGCCGGGGCCCTGCGACCCCTCCAGAGCCCCACCGGTCATGGCTCTGAACCGGTCATCATTAAGCAGCTTCTCCATGAAGGGTCCACTTCCTGCCAGTATGGTGCTCCTGCGGTCTTCCAGGTCTTGAATGGCCCGCTTGATCTTCCGGACCGCGGCGGATAGCTCAGGCTTCTTACTGCCAGAGGCCCTCACGGACCTCTCCTGAGCCACCCTCAACTCCCCCCAGAGGGAACTTAGCTTCTTTGTGGCGTCCTCATACTCGCAGAGGTGCGCATGTATACGGGAGGCATAGGTGACGGTTGCCTCCCTCGACGCCTTGGTACCCCAATCAGGGGGCACCGCTGCAGCACCTCCGCTCGTACTCGACCTACCTCCGGAGGGAGGAGCCGCCGCGGTCGTAGCCTCGGGGGTCCTCCGGGTCCTCATGCTGGAACCCCTGCTGTCTTGGCCAGATCTTGCAGCCTTAGCCGGCTTGGTGTTCCTCCCACCCCCCGCCAGCTTGGACCGGGAGGTGGGAGCCTGGGGCCCAGCCCCGGAGGCCAGTCCCACTCTGAGCCTTGTTTCCTGGGAAGGGGGCAGACAAAAAGTCCCAGATGGAAAAAAAAAAACCTCCCTTCCCAGGAGCTCTCTCCACAGCAGCACTCAGTCCAGGAAGCACACTGCACACAGCTCACTGCAGGCTCCACCTCCACCACTTCCTGAATGAAGCTGCAACAGGCTGAACTGGAGCTCTTTTATTATAAAAATATAAAACAAACCATAAAAACACACACTACACAAAGAACCAAGACACAAACCCCAACGAAACACAAACAAGTCCAAAATTATAATGTCCAGTATAAATTATAAAGCAAAGCAAAAATGTCCTACAATGTTCATAGAACATAAAGTCCATTTCCCAAAATCCCCCCAGCAAGGGAAGACCTTAACCCTTTTTTTCCAAAAATATCCCCTTCCAACATTCACTCCACATTCATACCTAAACCCCCAAAACAAAACAACAAACTGGCCCACTGCCAAAAACAAAGAAATAGGCCACCTGGCCGAAACAAAACTTAATACACAGCAAACCTTTTTTTTGTAGTTTTTATATATATTTTTTTTTTTTTTTTTTTTTCCTTTTCTCCCCACCACCATTTTTTAAAACACCCAAGGTCCCACGAAAGTTTGTGGCCTTAACACAGCAAGCCACGAAAGTTTGTGGCCATCAAAATCACAAATAACGGGTCCTTTTTCCCGCATCCCGTAGGACGTCCATTTTCCCAAAACCCCTCCCCCCTCCCCCCCTGAAACCCCCCACCCAACCTACACTAAACCCCCCACCCATACAATACACAAAACTATACACGTATATACATTACACAACATAACCAAAGCAAACACAACATAACAATAGCACAATATTAACAACTGACCATAAACATGAACCAAAAGTCAGACCCAAGTTCAGTGCTTGCAAGCCCTATATTCGGGTTTCCAATGCCGTAAAACAAAAAACTATAATGTGAGGGGAGCAGCCCACCACCAGGAAACTGGAGACTACCGAGGCTCTCACCCTAATCTAACACACAAACAGCCTGTCCCTCCCTATTAAAGAAAAAGAAAAACCTGTCCCTACCGCCCTACCAATCTTTCCCTACCTGTCCCTACCTGTCCCTCTCTGACCCTCACTACCAACCTAATGCTAACTACCTATCCCTAAAGACTGTCCCTACCTGACCCTACACATCCACCTGACCCTACAAATAAATATAAAATATAGAAAGGACTAAACTAACCCTATCACAGACACACATACCCTAACTCTCCCTAGGGCACATTAAATGAGAACCCCCTCCATAGAAGGGAAGCCCTCCCTGCACCCAGCCTCTCATACTCCAGCGAGCGCACTTTTGCCAGGTCACCCAGGATGTTCCTAATCACCTCTTCCCGGGGGAGGACTTTATGCTGGGTGGACACTAAACACCGTGCATTCCACGTGTAAAACCTAGTCACTAAACTAACTAAGAAGACAGTGCCCCGATCTCGGCCACCAAGGGACCTGAATGCCCCATAGGCCCACTCCGCATAGGAAAGGCCTGCCAGCCTAGGCCAGCCAATGGAAGCACCCACCCTACTGTAGACCTCTGTATTAAAGGGACATTGAAGCAGGAAGTGCTCCATGCTTTCAAGCATGCCGCCACACTCCTCGCGGGGACAATCCCGGTCATCAGAGTTCCTGTACTTCAGGTTGCCCCTCACATACAGTCTCCCATGGAAGCAGCGCCAAGTCAGGTCCCAAAACTTCAAGGGGATCCGCTTAGAGTTTAATAACCCGAGCCCCACCTCCAGATCCCGGCTTGGGCAATCCTTGAGGGCCAGGGGCTTCTGGAAGTGGGTCAACAGAACCCTATTGTCAAGTAACCTCCTTGACAAGGTCCTGATCTCCCACACTCCCAGACCCCACCGGCGGATCGCCTTCACAACCAGGGTAGCATAAGCCGGAAGATGCCCATGAGGCGTGCGAAGGTCCTTCACCCGCCCTCCTGTCTCCCATTCCTGGAAGAAAGGCCGAAACCACCCCCTACAGGAGAATACCCACGGAGGAGCCCTCTCTAACCAGAGGTTGGCGATGTTTGCCTTAAGAAAGGTGTTTACTAGAAACACCACCGGGTTGACCATACCCAACCCTCCTAGTCTCCTCGTGCGGTACGTGACCTCCCTCTTGATCAGGTTCAGCCTATTCCCCCATAATAGTTGGAAGAACAGGCTGTAGACCCGTGTCCAAAGAGGTTCTGGCAAGATGCAGACGCTGCCCAGGTATATTAATAAAGGGAGCAAATACCCCTTGGCCAGGTTAACCCTTTCCCTCAGGGTCAAGGACCAACCCTTCCACTGATCCACCTTCTGGGCGGCAATCTTAAGTCTGCCCTACCAGTTTTGCTGGGGATAGTCCCCCGGGCTGAAACTGATGCCTAAAATTTTTGCTGTGGCCTGAGGCCCTGGAAGGGTGTCCGGGAGATCGAAACTTGGATCTCCCCCTCCCAGCCAGAGACTCTCACACTTATCCCGGTTGATCATGGACCCAGAAGCCACCGAGTAGCGCTCAACTTCAGACATGACCCAGTCCGCCTGCTCTCTCGAGGATACAAAGAGGGAAACGTCGTCGGCGTACGCCACTACCCTCAAGGTGGCCTCTGGCTCCGCCCGGTCCATCCCGACTCCCACCAACGGTCCGCGTTCCACTCTCCTTAAAAAGGGGTCGATCGCGAACACGTATAACAGTGGGCTCAGAGGACAGCCCTGGCGGACACCAGACCTCACCTCAAAAGGGGGTCCGACCCAACCGTTCACAAGCGGAAAAGTCTCTGCCCCATTGTATAATACTCTCAACCAATCAACAAACCTCCCGGGCAGACCGTACCTCAGAAGGACGGACCAGAGGTACTCATGGTTAACCCGGTCAAAGGCCTTCGCCTGGTCTAAGGACAGCAAGTACCCCTTCCAGAGACCTGCCCTGCCCTGCTCCACTGCCTCTCGGACACCGAGCACAGCACTAAAAGTACTGCGGCCTGGAACAGAGCAGTGCTGGGCCCCCGAAAGGAGCCGGGGTGCAAACTTCACCAACCGATTGAAAAGCACCTTTGCCAGAACCTTTCGGTCCGTATTGAGAAGCGCTATGGGACGCCAATTCTCAATACGGGACGAGTCTTTACCCTTTGACAGGATAATCAGGGCGGACTTCCTCATTGAACCGGGAAGAATGTCCGAGGAGAGACATTCATTAAAAACCTCAGTCATGAGGGGGACCAAAGAGTCCCTAAAAGTCCTGTAAAACTCGGATGTTAAGCCATCCGGACCGGGCGATTTTTTGGACCGGAGCCCATCAATGGCCCGTCTCACTTCCTCTTCCCTGATTGCTTCTGCCAAACCATGAAGAGAGGGGTCATCCCCTGGTTCAGGGATGGTTTCAGCCAGGAAAGCCGACATCTCATCCCGATCTGGATCCCTCCTTCCCAAGAGATGCGAGTAGAAGGATCTGACCACCTCCAGGATCCCTGATTTGGATCTGTTCAGGGAACCTGTACTGTCGATCAGTCCTGTTACCATCTTGCAACTCACTGACATCCTGCAGTTCCTGTAGGGGTCGGGCGAGCGGTACCTCCCGAAATCCCTCTCAAAAACTAAGGATGTGTGCCTATCATACTGGCACCCCTTGAGCAAGGCCTTCACCCTGGAGATTTCCTCACGGTCCCCTCCAGTCGAGACGAGCTGCTCGAGTTTCCTCCCCAGCTCCCGATACAGGCGGTACCTGTTCAGGCCTCTGAGGCTCGAAAGCTGACGGAAGAACCCCGCAACCCTTGTTTTGAAGATCTCCCACCACTCAGACTTACTGCTACAGAGACCCAAGAGAGGTACCTGGCTCTGAAGAAATTCCTCAAAGGATTGTCTTACATCCGCTTCTTCCAACAGGGACGAATTCAGCTTCCATAGGCCTCTCCCTATCCGGGGAGTCTCTGCAACATTCAAAGAAAAGGAAATGAAACAGTGATCGGAGAATTCCACCTCAACAGCGGACACTGCAGAAGAGACGGCTTCCTCCTTTAAAAAAAACCTATCTATCCTAGACCTACAACTACCCCTATGAAAGGTGAAACCCCCGTGACCTGGGGTATGCCGGATGTGGACATCCACCAGGCGAGCTTCGCTTGCTATGCTGTTAAGGGTATTACTATCAAAAGCCAGCCTTCGGTCTCCGGGGCCTCCCCTATCACGGGGTCTAGTTATAGTATTAAAGTCCCCACCGAAGACCACCTGCCGGCTGGTAAAAAGATAGGGCTTGATCTTCAGGAAGAGACATTTACGGTCCCACTCTGACTGTGGACCATAGATGTTAATGAGCCGGAGCTCCTGTCCCCCCATGAAGACGTCAAGGACCAAGCACCTCCCCATTTCTACCTCGATCACCCGTCTGCATTCCACCGAAGCGGCCTTAAAAAGGACCGCTACCCCGCTATACGGCTCGGCCGCAAGAGACCAGTATGAGGGCCCGCACCTCCACTCCCTCCTTGCTTTGTAAATGGCCCCCATGTCCGTTAGTCTGGTCTCCTGCAAAAATAAAATGTCAGCCTCAACTCGGTTGAAAAAATCAAAGGCCATAAATCTGGCCGCATCTGACTTTATACTGGCGACATTAATCGACGCCAGAGTCAACGGGGTAGGTTCCGCCATCATGGGTGATTGAGTTAGACGGCCTTCTTTTTAACCGCACCCCTCAATTTATCTTTTTCACCCTCAGAGGAGGAGCCAGACTCTCCCCTCCTCTTTAGTGACACCGAGGTGTCCATAGCACCCGTCACCACCTTCCCAGTCTTACCGGGTTCCTCACCCCTGGACCCCAGGGCAGTCCCCCCCCCAGAGGAAAGTGAGCCCTCCGGAGGACGGACCCCGCCGCTCCCTGAAGGCACCTCAGATGTTACCGCCGGTCCCTCACCCCCGACCTCCGACACAGCAGAGTCATCGAGGGCATGGAACCGGTTGGAGAGGGGGATCAGAGGGGAGCCGGTGAGCCCTTCCGTAGGCACCTTAGTGGCCAGGGGGGGGGGGCTTAGATGTTTTTGCCCCTTTTCGGTTCCTCCTCCGACTCTTACTGGTCTTATTGTCACCTTTTGTTTTAGGCTGCTCCACCACCTCCTCGTCCAGACTTTCATACTGGGAGGAGTCATCAGAAGCAGCCACCTCCTCCCTCTCCATCCTCCTGATCTCCTCGCTCACCGCCTCCTCCCCCAGGGCCTCAGGGGCACCGGCTGCCGCTTCCAAGGAGGGTACAGACATCACCCCGGTCGCCTGGGGCTTATCCTGCCCCCTACCCCCACGGCGCCTCACCTGATGCCACTGGTGGGCAGATGTACTGGCCACGCCTTCCTTCACCGGCCCCTCAGCTCCTCTCCCGCCCCCACCTCCGGCTCCAGCAGAGGATGCACCGCTGGGGACCCCCCCATGGCTCTCCCCCGCCTGACCAGAGATGGTGTTAGAAAAGGAGCGGGGGCAGCGGCTGTACGGGTGACCTAGGTCACCACACAGGTGACACCTAATGTCACCACAGGCCGCGGCAAGATGACCTACCCCGCCACACAAGGCACATTTCTGCACCTTGCAGCCCGCGCTGAAGTGGCGGGGATCACCGCACCTGTGGCAGACCTTTGGTTGCCCCTGGTAGAAGATCAGGATCCTGTCCCTCCCCAGGAATGCTGAGGAGGGGATGTGGGTGACAGTACCGCCTGAGACCTTCAACCTCATCATGAAGGTCCAGCCCCCTGACCAGATGCCAAACTCGTCCCTGTTCTTTTTTGGGACGTCCGTGACCTCCCCATAGCGGGAAAGCCACGTCATAATATCGACCCCAGAGAGCGACTCGTTATTAGTTAGAACGGTCACTCTCTTTACTCCATTTTGGCGAGACACCGCCTGCACGGCAAAGTCTCGCCAGCCGGGCTCCCCCTTCACCAGTTCAAAATTCGACCAAAAAAGCTCTAGGCCCTCCGGCCGAACAAAACTGATGTCGAAGATGGGGGTACCAAAAGGATGGATCAGGGCAAATATGTCAGTCGCCCTGAAGTTCATCTTCAGGAGGAGCTCCACGACCCTTGCTCTTGGCGGGCACGCTTCACTGCCCCTCCACCGAAGACGAACTACATTCCTCCTGGCCACCCCCTGCCCGGCTGTCGGGAGGGACCACGCTGTCTCCCCCTCCTTTTTATCTTGGAAGGCGGCCAGGCCATGTCTATCTAGCCAAAAGGCCAGGTCCACCTCTCTTCCCTCTACCTGGATCGTCCGTTCTCCCTTCTTGAGGGCCTCCAGGAAACGGCGTCGCAAGTCACGTCCCTGAGGTCCAGAGGTGAGGAAGCCCCCCGAGAAGACCCCGAGGCCCCGGCTACTACCCCCGCAAAACTCCGGGGACCAGCAGCCGGGGGGGCAGATGGACCAGCCCCACCCCCACTCCCCCCACTAGCAACAGACACACCAGCACTCGCTTCCTCCACCACAGACACATCCATACCGACAGTCACCCCACTTGCCCCACTCCCACTCACATGCACACTGGGGTCACAGTTGTTTTTCTTCTCCACACACTTTCTGCCAGCAGGTTTTTCAACAGCATTACTACTGCTGCCACCTGCTGGCAGCACCTTCCCTGCCGGGGGGTTTTGGGAGCCTGGTGCTGCAGCTATTTTTGCCGGCGCCCCTGCCCCAGATAAGCCCGTGGGCACAGAGGACACCGGCAGGCAGGCACCACCTCCATTTTTAGCCACAGCTGTGGCACTACTGCTCCCAGCAGCTGCCGGCGCTAAGCCCCGCCCATTTTCGGGTGAAGCCACGCCCACTTGTGCGGGATTTACCCGTGAGGACACGCCCCCTGCACCAGGCAGCACAGTGGGGGCCCCAGAGGCCACTCCCACTGGTGCCGTGGGTGACAGGGAGGCCACGCCCCCCGCACCAGGCAGCACAGTGGGGGCCCCAGAGGCCACTCCCACCGGTGCCGTGGATGACAGGGAGGCCACGCCCCCCACACCAGGCAGCACAGTGGGGGCCCCGGAGGCCACTCCCACCGGTGCCGTGGGTGACAGGGAGGCCACGCCCCCCGCACCAGGCAGCACAGTGGGGGCCCCAGAGGCCACTCCCATCGGTGCCGTGGATGACAGGGAGGCCACGCCCCCCACACCAGGCAGCACGGTGGGGGCCCCAGAGGCCACTCCTACTGGCGCCGTGGACAGCTGGGAGGCCACACCCCCCGAAGCTGGCCGCGCAGGGACCCCCGAAGCCGACCCGGAGCCGGGTCTACTCACAGGGGCCCCTGGACCAGCGGCACCAGCTCTCAGGGGCATAGCACCCCCTACCGTCACACCCGTTGCCACAAAAAGCCTGGCCACCCCAGCTCCGGCGGTCGGCCCCAGGCTAGGCCACTCCCCCTCGGCACCCAGTGGCGGTGGAGCCCCCCGCGCTGACCCATTACTGGGCCCCTGCGCAGGGGGCCCCGACCTCGCCACGGATTTTGCCAGGGGAGCAAGCCCCACCTTTCCTTTATGAGCCGGCTCTGCCGGAGCGGCAGGCCCCGCGCCCTTCACCTTACCAGGTCTCTGGGTCCCTGAAAGTGATCCAGATTTAGTGGATCCGCGCGTGAGGGACCCAGAAACCCCAGCACACGCCGCCGGAGATGCGGCCCCGGCTGTCGGTGCGCCGCCAGCAGAGCAGGAGGCAGCGGCAGATGTACAAGCCGCCCCCCGCACGCCAGCACGCGCACCAGGTGCCAGGCCAGACCTCCCTTTTACAGGGGATCCAGCCTGAGCACCACCATAGATCACACCCACCGTCGGGCCGCCCTCCGTGCCATGCTCCATATCAGACACCTTGGACCCACTGCCTCCATTACCACAAACAGGGGCAGCGCTCTGCGTGCCATGGCCTATAGTCTCCCCGCTCCCTCGCTGTGGACCCACAACAGAGTCCAAGCCGGGGTGGGTGGCGGGTGCCGCACAACGGGACAGGGGGGCCCCAGAGAGGGGGACATACACAAACTTGTGCGCAACAGTTGTTTTTCTCTTTTTTTTTGCTTTTCTCTTCATCCCCCTCACGGGTGCCTCATCCTCGCAGATCTCATCCCCGAACGTAAGCTGACCAAAACGTACCGGGGACTCGATCTGTTGGATCTGCTGCATGATAAGGCAGCCCCCCTCACTGCTGCTACTCCCATCCTCCTCATCCTCCCCCTCGCTCCCGCTGCTCTCTGAAGGGCTAGAATCAGACGGGAGAGCCATCTGCTCAGGGGCTATCCCGCTATGCGATGCCTGGAGATCACTTACCAGGCCAACAGGCGGTGGGTAGGGTGCGACCTCCTCCACGCATACCTCTTCTTCCTCCTCCTCCACCGCCTGGCTGGGGTCCTGCGACCCCTCCAGAGCCCCACCGGTCATGGCTCTGAACCGGTCATCATTAAGCAGCTTCTCCATGAAGGGTCCACTGCCCGCCAGTATGGTGCTCCTGCGGTCTTCCAGGTCTTGAATGGCCCGCTTGATCTTCCAGACCGCGGCGGATAGCTCAGGCTTCTTACTGCCAGAGGCCCTCACGGACCTCTCCTGAGCCACCCTCAACTCCCCCCAGAGGGAACTTAGCTTCTTTGTGGCGTCCTCATACTCGCAGAGGTGGGCATGTATACGGGAGGCATAGGTGACGGTTGCCTCCCTCGACGCATTGGTACCCCAATCAGGGGGCACCGCTGCAGCACCTCCGCTCGTACTCGACCTACCTCCGGAGGGAGGAGCCGCCGCGGTCGTAGCCTCGGGGGTCCTCCGGGTCCTCATGCTGGAACCCCTGCTGTCTTGGCCAGATCTTGTAGCCTTAGCCGGCTTGGTGTTCCTCCCACCCCCCGCCAGCTTGGACCGGGAGGTGGAGGCCAGTCCCACTCTGAGCCCTCTTTCCTGGGAAGGGGGCAGACAAAAAGTCCCAGATGACAAGAAAAAAAAACCTCCCTTCCCAGGAGCTCTCTCCACAGCAGCACTCAGTCCAGGAAGCACACTGCACACAGCTCACTGCAGGCTCCACCTCCACCACTTCCTGAATGAAGCTGCAACAGGCTGAACTGGAGCTCTTTTATTATAAAAATATAAAACAAACCATAAAAACACACTACACAAAGAACCAAGACACAAACCCCAACGAAACACAAACAAATCCAAAATTATAATGTCCAGTATAAATTATAAAGCAAAGCAAAAATGTCCTACAATGTTCATAACAAAGTCCATTTCCCAAAATCCCCCCAGCAAGGGAAGACCTTAAACCTTTTTTTTCCAAAAATATCCCCTTCCAACATTCACTCCACATTCATACCTAAACCCCCAAAGCAAAACAACAAACTGGCCCACTGCCAAAAACAAAGAAATAGGCCACCTGGCCGAAACAAAACTTAATACACAGCAAACCTTTTTTTTTGTAGTTTTTTATATTATTATTATTTTTTTTTATTTTTTTTTCCCCACCACCATTTTTTAAAACACCCAAGGTCCCACGAAAGTCTGTGGCCTTATCACAGCATCTCTTTTAGGTCCCACGAAAGTTTGTGGCCCACAAATAACGGGTCCTTTTTCCCGCATCCCGTAGGACGTCCATTCTCCCAAAAACCCCTCCCCCTCCCCCCCTGAAACCCCCCACCCAACCTACACTAAACCCCCCCGTGCGCAAATTACACATACATACAATACACAAAACTATACATGTATATACAGTACTCAACATAACCAAAGCAAACACAACATAACAATAGCACAATATAAACAAATGACCATAACCATGAACAAAAGTCAGACCCAAGTTCAGTACTTGCAAGCCCTATATTCGGGTTTCCAATACCGTAAAACAAAAAACTATAGTGTGAGGGGAGCAGCCCACCACCAGGAAACTGGAGACTACCGAGGTTCTCACCCTAATCTAGCACACAAACACCCTGTCCCTCCCTATTAAAGAAAAAGAAAAACCTGTCCCTACCGCCCTACCAATCTATCCCTACCTGTCCCTACCTGTCCCTCTCTGACCCTCACTACCAACCTAATGCTAACTACCTATCCCTAAAGACTGTCCCTACCTGTCCCTCCCTGACCCTACACATCCACCTGACCCTACAAATAAATATAAAATATAGAAAGGACTAAACTAACCCTATCACTGACACACATACCCTAACTCTCCCTAGGGCACATTAAATGAGAACCCCCTCCATAGAAGGGAAGCCCTCCCTGCACCCAGCCTCTCATACTCCAGCGAGCGCACTTTTGCCAGGTCACCCAGGATGTTCCTAATCACCTCTTCCCGGGGGAGGACTTTATGCTGGGTGGACACTAAACACCGTGCATTCCACGTGTAAAACCTAGTCACTAAACTAACTAAGAAGACAGTGCCCCGATCTCGGCCACCAAGGGACCTGAATGCCCCATAGGCCCACTCCGCATAGGAAAGGCCTGCCAGCCTAAGCCAGCCAATGGAAGCACCCACCCTACTGTAGACCTCTGTATTAAAGGGACATTGAAGCAGGAAGTGCTCCATGCTTTCAAGCATGCCGCCACACTCCTCGCGGGGACAATCCCGGTCATCAGAGTTCCTGTACTTCAGGTTGCCCCTCACATACAGACTCCCATGGAAGCAGCGCCAAGTCAAGTCCCAAAACTTCAAGGGGATCCGCTTAGAGTTTAATAACCCGAGCCCCACCTCCAGATCCCGGCTTGGGCAATCCTTGAGGGCCAGGGGCTTCTGGAAGTGGGTCAACAGAACCCTATTGTCAAGTAACCTCCTTGACAAGGTCCTGATCTCCCACACTCCCAGACCCCACCGGCGGATCGCCTTCACAACCAGGGTAGCATAAGCCGGAAGATGCCCATGAGGCGTGCGAAGGTCCTTCACCCGCCCTCCTGTCTCCCATTCCTGGAAGAAAGGCCGAAACCACCCCCTACAGGAGAATACCCACGGAGGAGCCCTCTCTAACCAGAGGTTGGCGATGTTTGCCTTAAGAAAGGTGTTTACTAGAAACACCACCGGGTTGACCATACCCAACCCTCCTAGTCTCCTCGTGCGGTACGTGACCTCCCTCTTGATCAGGTTCAGCCTATTCCCCCATAATAGTTGGAAGAACAGGCTGTAGACCCGTGTCCAAAGAGGTTCTGGCAAGATGCAGACGCTGCCCAGGTATATTAATAAAGGGAGCAAATACCCCTTGGCCAGGTTAACCCTTTCCCTCAGGGTCAAGGACCAACCCTTCCACTGATCCACCTTCTGGGCGGCAATCTTAAGTCTGCCCTCCCAGTTTTGCTGGGGATAGTCCCCCGGGCCGAAACTGATGCCTAAAATTTTTGCTGTGGCCTGAGGCCCTGGAAGGGTGTCCGGGAGATCGAAACTTGGATCTCCCCCTCCCAGCCAGAGACTCTCACACTTATCCCGGTTGATCATGGACCCAGAAGCCACCGAGTAGCGCTCAACTTCAGACATGACCCAGTCCGCCTCCTCTCTCGAGGATACAAAGAGGGAAACGTCGTCGGCGTACGCCACTACCCTCAAGGTGGCCTCTGGCTCCGCCCGGTCCATCCCGACTCCCACCAACGGTCCGCGTTCCACTCTCCTTAAAAAGGGGTCGATCGCGAACACGTATAACAGTGGGCTCAGAGGACAGCCCTGGCGGACACCAGACCTCACCTCAAAAGGGGGTCCGACCCAACCGTTCACAAGCGGAAAAGTCTCTGCCCCATTGTATAATACTCTCAACCAATCAACAAACCTCCCGGGCAGACCGTACCTCAGAAGGACGGACCAGAGGTACTCATGGTTAACCCGGTCAAAGGCCTTCGCCTGGTCTAAGGACAGCAAGTACCCCTTCCAGAGACCTGCCCTGCCCTGCTCCACTGCCTCTCGGACACCGAGCACAGCACTAAAAGTACTGCGGCCTGGAACAGAGCAGTGCTGGGCCCCCGAAAGGAGCCGGGGTGCAAACTTCACCAATCGATTGAAAAGCACCTTTGCCAGAACCTTTCGGTCCATATCGAGAAGCGCTATGGGACGCCAATTCTCAATACGGGACGAGTCTTTACCCTTTGACAGGATAATCAGGGCGGACTTCCTCATTGAACCGGGAAGAATGTCCGAGGAGAGACATTCATTAAAAACCTCAGTCATGAGGGGGACCAAAGAGTCCCTAAAAGTCCTGTAAAACTCGGATGTTAAGCCATCCGGACCGGGCGATTTTTTGGGCCGGAGCCCATCAATGGCCCGTCTCACTTCCTCTTCCCTGATTGCTTCTGCCAAACCATGAAGAGAGGGGTCATCCCCTGGTTCAGGGATGGTTTCAGCCAGGAAAGCCGACATCTCATCCCGATCTGGATCCCTCCTTCCCAAGAGATGCGAGTAGAAGGATCTGACCACCTCCAGGATCCCTGAATTGGATCTGTTCAGGGAACCTGTACTGTCGATCAGTCCTGTTACCATCTTGCAACTCACTGACATCCTGCAGTTCCTGTAGGGGTCGGGCGAGCGGTACCTCCCGAAATCCCTCTCAAAAACTAAGGATGTGTGCCTATCATACTGGCACCCCTTGAGCAAGGCCTTCACCCTGGAGATTTCCTCACGGTCCCCTCCAGTCGAGACGAGCTGCTCGAGTTTCCTCCCCAGCTCCCGATACAGGCGGTACCTGTTCAGGCCTCTGAGGCTCGAAAGCTGACGGAAGAACCCCGCAACCCTTGTTTTGAAGATCTCCCACCACTCAGACTTACTGCTACAGAGACCCAAGAGAGGTACCTGGCTCTGAAGAAATTCCTCAAAGGATTGTCTTACATCCGCTTCTTCCAAGAGGGACGAATTCAGCTTCCATAGGCCTCTCCCTATCCGGGGAGTCTCTGCAACATTCAAAGAAAAGGAAATGAAACAGTGATCGGAGAATTCCACCTCAACAGCGGACACTGCAGAAGAGACGGCTTCCTCCTTTAAAAAAAACCTATCTATCCTAGACCTACAACTACCCCTATGAAAGGTGAAACCCCCGTGACCTGGGGTGTGCCGGATGTGGACATCCACCAGGCGAGCTTCGCTTGCTATGCTGTTAAGGGTATTACTATCAAAAGCCAGCCTTCGGTCTCCGGGGCCTCCCCTATCACGGGGTCTAGTTATAGTATTAAAGTCCCCACCGAAGACCACCTGCCGGCTGGTAAAAAGATAGGGCTTGATCTTCAGGAAGAGACATTTACGGTCCCACTCTGACTGTGGACCATAGATGTTAATGAGCCGGAGCTCCTGTCCCCCCATGAAGACGTCAAGGACCAAGCACCTCCCCATTTCTACCTCGATCACCCGTCTGCATTCCACCGAAGCGGCCTTAAAAAGGACCGCTACCCCGCTATACGGCTCGGCCGCAAGAGACCAGTATGAGGGCCCGCACCTCCACTCCCTCCTTGCTTTGTAAATGGCCCCCATGTCCGTTAGTCTGGTCTCCTGCAAAAATAAAATGTCAGCCTCAACTCGGTTGAAAAAATCAAAGGCCATAAATCTGGCCGCATCTGACTTTATACTGGCGACATTAATCGACGCCAGAGTCAACGGGGTAGGTTCCGCCATCATGGGTGATTGAGTTAGACGGCCTTCTTTTTGACCGTACCCCCAGATTTTTTGTGCTCACCTTCAGAGGAGGAGCCAGACTCTCCCCTCCTCTTTAGTGACACCGAGGTGTCCATAGCACCCGTCCCCACCTTCCCAGTACCGGGTTCCTCACCCCTGGACCCCAGAGCAGTCCCCCCCCAGAGGAAAGTGAGCCCTCCGGAGGACGGACCCCGCCGCTCCCTGAAGGCACCTCAGATGTTACCGCCGGTCCCTCACCCCCGACCTCCGACACAGCAGAGTCATCGAGGGCATGGAACCGGTTGGAGAGGGGGATCAGAGGGGAGCCGGTGAGCCCTTCCGTAGGCACCTTAGTGGCCAGGGGGGGGGCCTTAGATGTTTTTGCCCCTTTTCGGTTCCTCCTCCGACTCTTACTGGTCTTATTGTCACCTTTTGTTTTAGGCTGCTCCACCACCTCCTCGTCCAGACTTTCATACTGGGAGGAGTCATCAGAAGCAGCCACCTCCTCCCTCTCCATCCTCCTGATCTCCTCGCTCACCGCCTCCTCCCCCAGGGCCTCAGGGGCACCGGCTGCCGCTTCCGAGGAGGGTACAGACATCACCCCAGTCGCCTGGGGCTTATCCTGCCCCCTACCCCCACGGCGCCTCACCTGATGCCACTGGTGGGCAGATGTACTGGCCACGCCTTCCTTCACCGGCCCCTCAGCTCCTCTCCCGCCCCCACCTCCGGCTCCAGCAGAGGATGCACCACTGGGGACCCCCCCATGGCTCTCCCCCGCCTGACCAGAGATGGTGTTAGAAAAGGAGCGGGGGCAGCGGCTGTACGGGTGACCTAGGTCACCACACAGGTGACACCTAATGTCACCACAGGCCGCGGCAAGATGACCTACCCCGCCACACAAGGCACATTTCTGCACCTTGCAGCCCGCGCTGAAGTGGCGGGGATCACCGCACCTGTGGTAGACCTTTGGTTGCCCCTGGTAGAAGATCAGGATCCTGTCCCTCCCCAGGAATGCTGAGGAGGGGATGTGGGTGACAGTACCGCCTGAGACCTTCAACCTCATCATGAAGGTCCAGCCCCCTGACCAGATGCCAAACTCGTCCATGTTCTTTTTTGGGACGTCCGTGACCTCCCCATAGCGGGAAAGCCACGTGATAATATCGACCCCAGAGAGCGACTCGTTATTAGTTAGAACGGTCACTCTCTTTACTCCATTTTGGCGAGACACCGCCTGCACGGCAAAGTCTCGCCAGCCGGGCTCCCCCTTCACCAGTTCAAAATTCGACCAAAAAAGCTCTAGGCCCTCCGGCCGAACAAAACTGATGTCGAAGATGGGGGTACCAAAAGGATGGATCAGGGCAAAGATGTCAGTCGCCCTGAAGTTCATCTTCAGGAGGAGCTCCACGACCCTTGCTCTTGGCGGGCACGCTTCACTGCCCCTCCACCGAAGACGAACTACATTCCTCCTGGCCACCCCCTGCCCGGCTGTCGGGAGGGACCACGCTGTCTCCCCCTCCTTTTTATCTTGGAAGGCGGCCAGGCCATGTCTATCTAGCCAAAAGGCCAGGTCCACCTCTCTTCCCTCTACCTGGATCGTCCGTTCTCCCTTCTTGAGGGCCTCCAGGAAACGGCGTCGCAAGTCACCATCCCTGAGGTCCAGAGGTGAGGAAGCCCCCCGAGAAGACCCCGAGGCCCCGGCTACTACCCCCGCAAAACTCCGGGGACCAGCAGCCGGGGGGGCAGATGGACCAGCCCCACCCCCACTCCCCCCACTAGCAACAGACACACCAGCACTTGCTTCCTCCACCACAGACACATCCATACCGACAGTCACCCCACTTGCCCCACTCCCACTCACATGCACACTGGGGTCACAGTTGTTTTTCTTCTCCACACACTTTCTGCCAGCAGGTTTTTCAACAGCATTACTACTGCTGCCACCTGCTGGCAGCACCTTCCCTGCCGGGGGGTTTTGGGAGCCTGGTGCTGCAGCTATTTTTGCCGGCGCCCCTGCCCCAGATAAGCCCGTGGGCACAGAGGACACTGGCAGGCAGGCACCACCTCCATTTTTAGCCACAGCTGTGGCACTACTGCTCCCAGCAGCTGCCGGCGCTAAGCCCCGCCCCTTTTCGGGTGAAGCCACGCCCATTTGTGAGGGATTTACCCGCGAGGACACGCCCCCTGCACCAGGCAGACAGTGGGGGCCCCAGAGGCCACTCCCACCGGTGCCGTGGATGACAGGGAGGCCACGCCCCCCACACCAGGCAGCACGGTGGGGGCCCCGGAGGCCACTCCCACCGGTGCTGTGGGTGACAGGGAGGCCACGCCCCCCGCACCAGGCAGCACAGTGGGGGCCCCAGAGGCCACTCCCACCGGTGCCGTGGATGACAGGGAGGCCACGCCCCCCACACCAGGCCACACGGCGGGGGCCCCAGAGGCCACTCCCACCGGTGCCTTTGGTGACAGGGAGGCCACGCCCCCCGCACCAGGCAGCAGGGTGGGGGCCCCAGAGGCCACTCCCACTGGTGCCGTGGACGGCTGGGAGGCCACGCCCCCTGAAGCTGGCCGCGCCGGGACCCCCGAAGCCGACCCGGAACTGGGTCTACTCACAGGGGCCCCTGGACCAGCGGCACCAGCTCTCAGGGGCATAGCACCCCCTACCGTCACACCCTTCACCACAAACAGCCTGGCCACCCCAGCTCCGGCGGCCGGCCCCAGGCTAGGCCACTCCCCCTCGGCACCCAGCGGCGGTGGAGCCCCCCGCGCTGACCCATTACTGGGCCCCTGCGCAGGGGGCCCCGACCTCGCCACGGATTTTGCCAGGGGAGCAAGCCCCACCTTTCCTTTATGAGCCGGCTCTGCCGGAGCCGCAGGCCCCGCGCCCTTCACCTTACCAGGTCTCTGGGTCCCTGAAAGTGATCCAGATTTAGTGGATCCGTGCGTGAGGGACCCAGACACCCCAGCACACGCCGCCGGAGATGCGGCCCCGGCTGTCGGTGCGCTGCCAGCAGAGCAGGAGGCAGCGGCAGATGTACAAGCCGCCCCCTGCACGCCAGCAGGCGCACCAGGTGCCAGGCCAGACCTCCCTTTTACAGGGGATCCAGCCTGAGCACCACCACAGATCACACCCACCGTCGGGCCGCCCTCCGCGCCATGCTCCATATCAGACACCTTGGACCCACTGCCTCCATTACCACAAACAGAGGCAGCGCTCTGCGTGCCATGGCCTATGTTCTCCCCGCTCCCTCGCTGTGGACCCACAACAGAGTCCAAGCCGGGGTGGGTGGCGGGTGCCGCACAACGGGACAGGGGGGCCCCAGAGAGGGGGACATACACAAATTTATGTGCAATAGATGTTTTCTTTTTTTTTTTTTGCTTTTCTCTTCGTCCCCCTCCCGGGTGCCTCATCCTCGCAGATCTCATCCCCGAACGTAAGCTGACCAAAACGTACCGGGGACTCGATCTGCTGGATCTGCTGCATGATAAGGCAGCCCCCCTCACTGCTGCTACTCCCATCCTCCTCATCCTCCCCCTCGCTCCCGCTGCCCTCTGAAGGGCTAGAATCAGACGGGAGAGCCATCTGCTCAGGGGCTATCCCGCTATGCGATGCCTGGAGATCACTTACCAGGCCACCAGGCGGTGGGTAGGGTGCGACCTCCTCCACGCATACCTCTTCTTCCTCCTCCTCCACCGCCTGGCTGGGGCCCTGCGACCCCTCCAGAGCCCCACCGGTCATGGCTCTGAACCGGTCATCATTAAGCAGCTTCTCCATGAAGGGTCCACTTCCTGCCAGTATGGTGCTCCTGCGGTCTTCCAGGTCTTGAATGGCCCGCTTGATCTTCCGGACCGCGGCGGATAGCTCAGGCTTCTTACTGCCAGAGGCCCTCACGGACCTCTCCTGAGCCACCCCCAACTCCCCCCAGAGGGAACTTAGCTTCTTTGTGGCGTCCTCATACTCGCAGAGGTGCGCATGTATACGGGAGGCATAGGTGACGGTTGCCTCCCTCGACGCCTTGGTACCCCAATCAGGGAGCACCGCTGCAGCACCTCCGCTCGTACTCGACCCACCTCCGGAGGGAGGAGCCGCCGCGGTCATAGCCTCGGGGGTCCTCCGGGTCCTCATGCTGGAACCCCTGCTGCCTTGGCCAGATCTTGTTGCCTTAGCCGGCTTGGTGTTTCTCCCACCCCCCGCCAGCTTGGACCGGGAGGTGGGAGCCGGGGGCCCAGCCCCGGAGGCCAGTCCCACCACAAGCTTTCCTTCCTGGGAAGGGGGCAGACAAAAAGTCCCAGATGGAAGAAAAAAAACCTCCCTTCCCAGGAGCTCTCTCCACAGCAGCCAAACAGTCCAGGAAGCACACTGCACACAGCTCACTGCAGGCTCCACCTCCACCACTTCCTGAATGAAGCTGCAACAGGCTGAACTGGAGCTCTTTTATTATAAAAATATAAAACAAACCATAAAAACACACACTACACAAAGAACCAAGACACAAACCCCAACGAAACACAAACAAGTCCAAAATTATAATGTCCAGTATAAATTATAAAGCAAAGCAAAAATGTCCTACAATGTTCATAGAACATAAAGTCCATTTCCCAAAATCCCCCCAGCAAGGGAAGACCTTAACCCTTTTTTTTCCAAAAATATCCCCTTCCAACATTCACTCCACATTCATACCTAAACCCCCAAAACAAAACAACAAACTGGCCCACTGCCAAAAACAAAGAAATAGGCCACCTGGCCGAAACAAAACTTAATACACAGCAAACCTTTTTTTTGTAGTTTTTTTATATTTTTTTTTTTTTTTTTTTTTTTTTTTTCCTTTTCTCCCCACCACCATTTTTTAAAACACCCAAGGTCCCACGAAAGTTTGTGGCCTTAACACAGCAAGCCACGAAAGTTTGTGGCCATCAAAATCACAAATAACGGGTCCTTTTTCCCGCATCCCGTAGGACGTCCATTTTCCCAAAACCCCTCCCCCCTCCCCCCCTGAAACCCCCCACCCAACCTACACTAAACCCCCCACCCATACAATACACAAAACTATACACGTATATACATTACACAACATAACCAAAGCAAACACAACATAACAATAGCACAATATTAACAACTGACCATAAACATGAACCAAAAGTCAGACCCAAGTTCAGTGCTTGCAAGCCCTATATTCGGGTTTCCAATGCCGTAAAACAAAAAACTATAGTGTGAGGGGAGCAGCCCACCACCAGGAAACTGTAGACTACCGAGGTTCTCACCCTAATCTAGCACACAAACACCCTGTCCCTCCCTATTAAAGAAAAAGAAAAACCTGTCCCTACCGCCCTACCAATCTATCCCTACCTGTCCCTACCTGTCCCTCTCTGACCCTCACTACCAACCTAATGCTAACTACCTATCCCTAAAGACTGTCCCTACCTGTCCCTCCCTGACCCTACACATCCATCTGACCCTACAAATAAATATAAAATATAGAAAGGACTAAACTAACCCTATCACAGACACACATACCCTAACTCTCCCTAGGGCACATTAAATGAGAACCCCCTCCATAGAAGGGAAGCCCTCCCTGCACCCAGCCTCTCATACTCCAGCGAACGCACTTTTGCCAGGTCACCCAGGATGTTCCTAATCACCTCTTCCCGGGGGAGGACTTTATGCTGGGTGGACACTAAACACCGTGCATTCCACGTGTAAAACCTAGTCACTAAACTAACTAAGAAGACAGTGCCCCGATCTCGGCCACCAAGGGACCTGAATGCCCCATAGGCCCACTCCGCATAGGAAAGGCCTGCCAGCCTAGGCCAGCCAATGGAAGCACCCACCCTACTGTAGACCTCTGTATTAAAGGGACATTGAAGCAGGAAGTGCTCCATGCTTTCAAGCATGCCGCCACACTCCTCGCGGGGACAATCCCGGTCATCAGAGTTCCTGTACTTCAGGTTGCCCCTCACATACAGTCTCCCATGGAAGCAGCGCCAAGTCAAGTCCCAAAACTTCAAGGGGATCCGCTTAGAGTTTAATAACCCGAGCCCCACCTCCAGATCCCGGCTTGGGCAATCCTTGAGGGCCAGGGGCTTCTGGAAGTGGGTCAACAGAACCCTATTGTCAAGTAACCTCCTTGACAAGGTCCTGATCTCCCACACTCCCAGACCCCACCGGCGGATCGCCTTCACAACCAGGGTAGCATAAGCCGGAAGATGCCCATGAGGCGTGCGAAGGTCCTTCACCCGCCCTCCTGTCTCCCATTCCTGGAAGAAAGGCCGAAACCACCCCCTACAGGAGAATACCCACGGAGGAGCCCTCTCTAACCAGAGGTTGGCGATGTTTGCCTTAAGAAAGGTGTTTACTAGAAACACCACCGGGTTGACCATACCCAACCCTCCTAGTCTCCTCGTGCGGTACGTGACCTCCCTCTTGATCAGGTTCAGCCTATTCCCCCATAATAGTTGGAAGAACAGGCTGTAGACCCGTGTCCAAAGAGGTTCTGGCAAGATGCAGACGCTGCCCAGGTATATTAATAAAGGGAGCAAATACCCCTTGGCCAGGTTAACCCTTTCCCTCAGGGTCAAGGACCAACCCTTCCACTGATCCACCTTCTGGGCGGCAATCTTAAGTCTGCCCTCCCAGTTTTGCTGGGGATAGTCCCCCGGGCCGAAACTGATGCCTAAAATTTTTGCTGTGGCCTGAGGCCCTGGAAGGGTGTCCGGGAGATCGAAACTTGGATCTCCCCCTCCCAGCCAGAGACTCTCACACTTATCCCGGTTGATCATGGACCCAGAAGCCACCGAGTAGCGCTCAACTTCAGACATGACCCAGTCCGCCTCCTCTCTCGAGGATACAAAGAGGGAAACGTCGTCGGCGTACGCCACTACCCTCAAGGTGGCCTCTGGCTCCGCCCGGTCCATCCCGACTCCCACCAACGGTCCGCGTTCCACTCTCCTTAAAAAGGGGTCGATCGCGAACACGTATAACAGTGGGCTCAGAGGACAGCCCTGGCGGACACCAGACCTCACCTCAAAAGGGGGTCCGACCCAACCGTTCACAAGCGGAAAAGTCTCTGCCCCATTGTATAATACTCTCAACCAATCAACAAACCTCCCGGGCAGACCGTACCTCAGAAGGACGGACCAGAGGTACTCATGGTTAACCCGGTCAAAGGCCTTCGCCTGGTCTAAGGACAGCAAGTACCCCTTCCAGAGACCTGCCCTGCCCTGCTCCACTGCCTCTCGGACACCGAGCACAGCACTAAAAGTACTGCGGCCTGGAACAGAGCAGTGCTGGGCCCCCGAAAGGAGCCGGGGTGCAAACTTCACCAATCGATTGAAAAGCACCTTTGCCAGAACCTTTCGGTCCGTATTGAGAAGCGCTATGGGACGCCAATTCTCAATACGGGACGAGTCTTTACCCTTTGACAGGATAATCAGGGCGGACTTCCTCATTGAACCGGGAAGAATGTCCGAGGAGAGACATTCATTAAAAACCTCAGTCATGAGGGGGACCAAAGAGTCCCTAAAAGTCCTGTAAAACTCGGATGTTAAGCCATCCGGACCGGGCGATTTTTTGGGCCGGAGCCCATCAATGGCCCGTCTCACTTCCTCTTCCCTGATTGCTTCTGCCAAACCATGAAGAGAGGGGTCATCCCCTGGTTCAGGGATGGTTTCAGCCAGGAAAGCCGACATCTCATCCCGATCTGGATCCCTCCTTCCCAAGAGATGCGAGTAGAAGGATCTGACCACCTCCAGGATCCCTGATTTGGATCCGTTCAGGGAACCTGTACTGTTGATCAGTCCTGTTACCATCTTGCAACTCACTGACATCCTGCAGTTCCTGTAGGGGTCGGGCGAGCGGTACCTCCCGAAATCCCTCTCAAAAACTAAGGATGTGTGCCTATCATACTGGCACCCCTTGAGCAAGGCCTTCACCCTGGAGATTTCCTCACGGTCCCCTCCAGTCGAGACGAGCTGCTCGAGTTTCCTCCCCAGCTCCCGATACAGGCGGTACCTGTTCAGGCCTCTGAGGCTCGAAAGCTGACGGAAGAACCCCGCAACCCTTGTTTTGAAGATCTCCCACCACTCAGACTTACTGCTACAGAGACCCAAGAGAGGTACCTGGCTCTGAAGAAATTCCTCAAAGGATTGTCTTACATCCGCTTCTTCCAACAGGGACGAATTCAGCTTCCATAGGCCTCTCCCTATCCGGGGAGTCTCTGCAACATTCAAAGAAAAGGAAATGAAACAGTGATCGGAGAATTCCACCTCAACAGCGGACACTGCAGAAGAGACGGCTTCCTCCTTTAAAAAAAAAACCTATCTATCCTAGACCTACAACTACCCCTATGAAAGGTGAAACCCCCGTGACCTGGGGTGTGCCGGATGTGGACATCCACCAGGCGAGCTTCGCTTGCTATACTGTTAAGGGTATTACTATCAAAAGCCAGCCTTCGGTCTCCGGGGCCTCCCCTATCACGGGATCTAGTTATAGTATTAAAGTCCCCACCGAAGACCACCTGCCGGCTGGTAAAAAGATAGGGCTTGATCTTCAGGAAGAGACATTTACGGTCCCACTCTGACTGTGGACCATAGATGTTAATGAGCCGGAGCTCCTGTCCCCCCCATGAAGACGTCAAGGACCAAGCACCTCCCCATTTCTACCTCGATCACCCGTCTGCATTCCACCGAAGCGGCCTTAAAAAGGACCGCTACCCCGCTATACGGCTCGGCCGCAAGAGACCAGTATGAGGGCCCGCACCTCCACTCCCTCCTTGCTTTGTAAATGGCCCCCATGTCCGTTAGTCTGGTCTCCTGCAAAAATAAAATGTCAGCCTCAACTCGGTTGAAAAAATCAAAGGCCATAAATCTGGCCGCATCTGACTTTATGCTGGCGACATTAATCGACGCCAGAGTCAACGGGGTAGGTTCCGCCATCATGGGTGATTGAGTTAGACGGCCTTCTTTTTAACCGCACCCCTCAATTTATCTTTTTCACCCTCAGAGGAGGAGCCAGACTCTCCCCTCCTCTTTAGTGACACCAAGGTGTCCATAGCACCCGTCACCACCTTCCCAGTCTTACCGGGTTCCTCACCCCTGGACCCCAGGGCAGTCCCCCCCCCCAGAGGAAAGTGAGCCCTCCGGAGGACGGACCCCGCCGCTCCCTGAAGGCACCTCAGATGTTACCGCCGGTCCCTCACCCCCGACCTCCGACACAGCAGAGTCATCGAGGGCATGGAACCGGTTGGAGAGGGGGATCAGAGGGGAGCCGGTGAGCCCTTCCGTAGGCACCTTAGTGGCCAGGGGGGGGGCCTTAGATGTTTTTGCCCCTTTTCGGTTCCTCCTCCGACTCTTACTGGTCTTATTGTCACCTTTTGTTTTAGGCTGCTCCACCACCTCCTCGTCCAGACTTTCATACTGGGAGGAGTCATCAGAAGCAGCCACCTCCTCCCTCTCCATCCTCCTGATCTCCTCGCTCACCGCCTCCTCCCCCAGGGCCTCAGGGGCACCGGCTGCCGCTTCCGAGGAGGGTACAGACATCACCCCGGTCGCCTGGGGCTTATCCTGCCCCCTACCCCCACGGCGCCTCACCTGATGCCACTGGTGGGCAGATGTACTGGCCACGCCTTCCTTCACCGGCCCCTCAGCTCCTCTCCCGCCCCCACCTCCGGCTCCAGCAGAGGATGCACCGCTGGGGACCCCCCCATGGCTCTCCCCCGCCTGACCAGAGATGGTGTTAGAAAAGGAGCGGGGGCAGCGGCTGTACGGGTGACCTAGGTCACCACACAGGTGACACCTAATGTCACCACAGGCCGCGGCAAGATGACCTACCCCGCCACACAAGGCACATTTCTGCACCTTGCAGCCCGCGCTGAAGTGGCGGGGATCACCGCACCTGTGGCAGACCTTTGGTTGCCCCTGGTAGAAGATCAGGATCCTGTCCCTCCCCAGGAATGCTGAGGAGGGGATGTGGGTGACAGTACCGCCTGAGACCTTCAACCTCATCATGAAGGTCCAGCCCCCTGACCAGATGCCAAACTCGTCCCTGTTCTTTTTTGGGACGTCCGTGACCTCCCCATAGCGGGAAAGCCACGTCATAATATCGACCCCAGAGAGCGACTCGTTATTAGTTAGAACGGTCACTCTCTTTACTCCATTTTGGCGAGACACCGCCTGCACGGCAAAGTCTCGCCAGCCGGGCTCCCCCTTCACCAGTTCAAAATTCGACCAAAAAAGCTCTAGGCCCTCCGGCCGAACAAAACTGATGTCGAAGATGGGGGTACCAAAAGGATGGATCAGGGCAAATATGTCAGTCGCCCTGAAGTTCATCTTCAGGAGGAGCTCCACGACCCTTGCTCTTGGCGGGCACGCTTCACTGCCCCTCCACCGAAGACGAACTACATTCCTCCTGGCCACCCCCTGCCCGGCTGTCGGGAGGGACCACGCTGTCTCCCCCTCCTTTTTATCTTGGAAGGCGGCCAGGCCATGTCTATCTAGCCAAAAGGCCAGGTCCACCTCTCTTCCCTCTACCTGGATCGTCCGTTCTCCCTTCTTGAGGGCCTCCAGGAAACGGCGTCGCAAGTCACCGTCCCTGAGGTCCAGAGGTGAGGAAGCCCCCCGAGAAGACCCCGAGGCCCCGGCTACTACCCCCGCAAAACTCCGGGGACCAGCAGCCGGGGGGGCAGATGGACCAGCCCCACCCCCACTCCCCCCACTAGCAACAGACACACCAGCACTCGCTTCCTCCACCACAGACACATCCATACCGACAGTCACCCCACTTGCCCCACTCCCACTCACATGCACACTGGGGTCACAGTTGTTTTTCTTCTCCACACACTTTCTGCCAGCAGGTTTTTCAACAGCATTACTACTGCTGCCACCTGCTGGCAGCACCTTCCCTGCCGGGGGGTTTTGGGAGCCTGGTGCTGCAGCTATTTTTGCCGGCGCCCCTGCCCCAGATAAGCCCGTGGGCACAGAGGACACCGGCAGGCAGGCACCACCTCCATTTTTAGCCACAGCTGTGGCACTACTGCTCCCAGCAGCTGCCGGCGCTAAGCCCCGCCCATTTTCGGGTGAAGCCACGCCCACTTGTGCGGGATTTACCCGTGAGGACACGCCCCCTGCACCAGGCAGCACAGTGGGGGCCCCAGAGGCCACTCCCACTGGTGCCGTGGGTGACAGGGAGGCCACGCCCCCCGCACCAGGCAGCACAGTGGGGGCCCCAGAGGCCACTCCCACCGGTGCCGTGGATGACAGGGAGGCCACGCCCCCCACACCAGGCAGCACAGTGGGGGCCCCGGAGGCCACTCCCACCGGTGTCGTGGGTGACAGGGAGGCCACGCCCCCCGCACCAGGCAGCACAGTGGGGGCCCCGGAGGCCACTCCCACCGGTGCCGTGGGTGACAGGGAGGCCACGCCCCCCGCACCAGGCAGCACAGTGGGGGCCCCAGAGGCCACTCCCACCGGTGCCGTGGATGACAGGGAGGCCACGCCCCCCACACCAGGCAGCACGGTGGGGGCCCCAGAGGCCACTCCTACTGGCGCCGTGGACAGCTGGGAGGCCACACCCCCCGAAGCTGGCCGCGCAGGGACCCCCGAAGCCGACCCGGAGCCGGGTCTACTCACAGGGGCCCCTGGACCAGCGGCACCAGCTCTCAGGGGCATAGCACCCCCTACCGTCACACCCGTTGCCACAAAAAGCCTGGCCACCCCAGCTCCGGCGGTCGGCCCCAGGCTAGGCCACTCCCCCTCGGCACCCAGCGGCGGTGGAGCCCCCCACGCTGACCCATTACTGGGCCCCTGCGCAGGGGGCCCCGACCTCGCCACGGATTTTGCCAGGGGAGCAAGCCCCACCTTTCCTTTATGAGCCGGCTCTGCCGGAGCCGCAGGCCCCGCGCCCTTCACCTTACCAGGTCTCTGGGTCCCTGAAAGTGATCCAGATTTAGTGGATCCGTGCGTGAGGGACCCAGACACCCCAGCACACGCCGCCGGAGATGCGGCCCCGGCTGTCGGTGCGCCGCCAGCAGAGCAGGAGGCAGCGGCAGATGTACAAGCCGCCCCCTGCACGCCAGCAGGCGCACCAGGTGCCAGGCCAGACCTCCCTTTTACAGGGGATCCAGCCTGAGCACCACCACAGATCACACCCACCGTCGGGCCGCCCTCCGCGCCATGCTCCATATCAGACACCTTGGACCCACTGCCTCCATTACCACAAACAGAGGCAGCGCTCTGCGTGCCATGGCCTATGTTCTCCCCGCTCCCTCGCTGTGGACCCACAACAGAGTCCAAGCCGGGGTGGGTGGCGGGTGCCGCACAACGGGACAGGGGGGCCCCAGAGAGGGGGACATACACAAACTTGTGCGCAACAGTTGTTTTTCTCTTTTTTTTTGCTTTTCTCTTCATCCCCCTCACGGGTGCCTCATCCTCGCAGATCTCATCCCCGAACGTAAGCTGACCAAAACGTACCGGGGACTCGATCTGCTGGATCTGCTGCATGATAAGGCAGCCCCCCTCACTGCTACTGCTCCCATCCTCCTCATCCTCCCCCTCGCTCCCGCTGCCCTCTGAAGGGCTAGAATCAGACGGGAGAGCCATCTGCTCAGGGGCTATCCCGCTATGCGATGCCTGGAGATCACTTACCAGGCCACCAGGCGGTGGGTAGGGTGCGACCTCCTCCACGCATACCTCTTTTTCCTCCTCCTCCACCGCCTGGCCGGGGCCCTGCGACCCCTCCAGAGCCCCACCGGTCATGGCTCTGAACCGGTCATCATTAAGCAGCTTCTCCATGAAGGGTCCACTTCCTGCCAGTATGGTGCTCCTGCGGTCTTCCAGGTCTTGAATGGCCCGCTTGATCTTCCGGACCGCGGCGGATAGCTCAGGCTTCTTACTGCCAGAGGCCCTCACGGACCTCTCCTGAGCCACCCTCAACTCCCCCCAGAGGGAACTTAGCTTCTTTGTGGCGTCCTCATACTCACAGAGGTGCGCATGTATACGGGAGGCATAGGTGACGGTTGCCTCCCTCGACGCCTTGGTACCCCAATCAGGGGGCACCGCTGCAGCACCTCCGCTCGTACTCGACCTACCTCCGGAGGGAGGAGCCGCCGCGGTCGTAGCCTCGGGGGTCCTCCGGGTCCTCATGCTGGAACCCCTGCTGTCTTGGCCAGATCTTGCAGCCTTAGCCGGCTTGGTGTTCCTCCCACCCCCCGCCAGCTTGGACCGGGAGGTGGGAGCCTGGGGCCCAGCCCCGGAGGCCAGTCCCACCACAAGCTTTCCTTCCTGGGAAGGGGGCAGACAAAAAGTCCCAGATGGAAAAAAAAAAAACCTCCCTTCCCAGGAGCTCTCTCCACAGCAGCCAAACAGTCCAGGAAGCACACGGCACACAGCTCACTGCAGGCTCCACCTCCACCACTTCCTGAAACAAGCTGCAACAGGCTGAACTGGAGCTCTTTTATTATAAAAGTACAAAAACACATATACAAAACACAAAAACCAAACCACAGATACAATTATACAACAAACAAACAACTAACAACCAACAAAACCCCAGCAAGACATAACCTAAAATCTGAAATTATATAGAGTCCAACAAAGAAATATATGACGACACAAAGTTCAAGTCCTCCAGCAGACTCTGTAGGAGACCCCCCAGCAAGGGAAGACCCTACCATAACTCCAGGGTGCGCCCTAAAACGCACCCGACCCCCAGCATACACAACATCCATACCTGCACATTCATACCTAACCCCCTAACAAAAAAGGAAAACTAAATAACTGGCCCACTGCCAAAAACAAAGAAATAGGCCACCTGGCCGAAACAAAACTTAATGCACAGCAAACCTTTTTTTTGTAGTTTTTTATATATTTTTTTTTTTTTTTTTTTTTTTTTCCCCCCACCACCATTTTTTAACACCCAAGGTCCCACGAGAGTCTGTGGCCTTATCACAACAAGCCCCACTAAAGTTTGTGGCCATTTCACACACAAAAAGGTCCCTTTGCCTCTTCCGGCATCCCGCAGGACGTCCACATTTTTCACAAAACCACCGCAAACCCCTCCCCCCTCCCCCCTAAAGCCCCCCACCCAACCTAAACTAACCCCCCCACACACACAATACACATACATTATTTATATACAACACAACATAACGATGTAACAACTAACCAAATCATCATGACATAACAACTTAACCGTAAGACTACTAAACATGAACCAAAGGATCAGACCCAAGTTCAGTGCTTGCAAGCCCTATATTCAGATTCTGAACCGTAAAACAAAAAACTACAAATGTGAGGGGAGCAGCCCACCACCAGGAAACTGGAGACTACAGAGGCTCTCACCCTGCTCTAACACACAAACAGCCTGTCCCTCCCTATTAAAGAAAAAGAAAAACCTGTCCCTACCGCCCTACCAATCTTTCCCTACCTGTCCCTACCTGTCCCTCTCTGACCCTCACTACCAACCTAATGCTAACTACCTATCCCTAAAGACTGTCCCTACCTGTCCCTCCCTGACCCTACACATCCATCTGACCCTACAAATAAATATAAAATATAGAAAGGACTAAACTAACCCTATCACAGACACACATACCCTAACTCTCCCTAGGGCACATTAAATGAGAACCCCCTCCATAGAAGGGAAGCCCTCCCTGCACCCAGCCTCTCATACTCCAGCGAGCGCACTTTTGCCAGGTCACCCAGGATGTTCCTAATCACCTCTTCCCGGGGGAGGACTTTATGCTGGGTGGACACTAAACACCGTGCGTTCCACGTGTAAAACCTAGTCACTAAACTAACTAAGAAGACAGTGCCCCGATCTCGGCCACCAAGGGATCTGAATGCCCCATAGGCCCACTCCGCATAGGAAAGGCCTGCCAGCCTAGGCCAGCCAATGGAAGCACCCACCCTACTGTAGACCTCTGTATTAAAGGGACATTGAAGCAGGAAGTGCTCCATGCTTTCAAGCATGCCGCCACACTCCTCGCGGGGACAATCCCGGTCATCAGAGTTCCTGTACTTCAGGTTGCCCCTCACATACAGTCTCCCATGGAAGCAGCGCCAAGTCAAGTCCCAAAACTTCAAGGGGATCCGCTTAGAGTTTAATAACCCGAGCCCCACCTCCAGATCCCGGCTTGGGCAATCCTTGAGGGCCAGGGGCTTCTGGAAGTGGGTCAACAGAACCCTATTGTCAAGTAACCTCCTTGACAAGGTCCTGATCTCCCACACTCCCAGACCCCACCGGCGGATCGCCTTCACAACCAGGGTAGCATAAGCCGGAAGATGCCCATGAGGCGTGCGAAGGTCCTTCACCCGCCCTCCTGTCTCCCATTCCTGGAAGAAAGGCCGAAACCACCCCCTACAGGAGAATACCCACGGAGGAGCCCTCTCTAACCAGAGGTTGGCGATGTTTGCCTTAAGAAAGGTGTTTACTAGAAACACCACCGGGTTGACCATACCCAACCCTCCTAGTCTCCTCGTGCGGTACGTGACCTCCCTCTTGATCAGGTTCAGCCTATTCCCCCATAATAGTTGGAAGAACAGGCTGTAGACCCGTGTCCAAAGAGGTTCTGGCAAGATGCAGACGCTGCCCAGGTATATTAATAAAGGGAGCAAATACCCCTTGGCCAGGTTAACCCTTTCCCTCAGGGTCAAGGACCAACCCTTCCACTGATCCACCTTCTGGGCGGCAATCTTAAGTCTGCCCTCCCAGTTTTGCTGGGGATAGTCCCCCGGGCCGAAACTGATGCCTAAAATTTTTGCTGTGGCCTGAGGCCCTGGAAGGGTGTCCGGGAGATCGAAACTTGGATCTCCCCCTCCCAGCCAGAGACTCTCACACTTATCCCGGTTGATCATGGACCCAGAAGCCACCGAGTAGCGCTCAACTTCAGACATGACCCAGTCCGCCTCCTCTCTCGAGGATACAAAGAGGGAAACGTCGTCGGCGTACGCCACTACCCTCAAGGTGGCCTCTGGCTCCGCCCGGTCCATCCCGACTCCCACCAACGGTCCGCGTTCCACTCTCCTTAAAAAGGGGTCGATCGCGAACACGTATAACAGTGGGCTCAGAGGACAGCCCTGGCGGACACCAGACCTCACCTCAAAAGGGGGTCCGACCCAACCGTTCACAAGCGGAAAAGTCTCTGCCCCATTGTATAATACTCTCAACCAATCAACAAACCTCCCGGGCAGACCGTACCTCAGAAGGACGGACCAGAGGTACTCATGGTTAACCCGGTCAAAGGCCTTCGCTTGGTCTAAGGACAGCAAGTACCCCTTCCAGAGACCTGCCCTGCCCTGCTCCACTGCCTCCCGGACACCGAGCACAGCACTAAAAGTACTGCGGCCTGGAACAGAGCAGTGCTGGGCCCCCGAAAGGAGCCGGGGTGCAAACTTCACCAACCGATTGAAAAGCACCTTTGCCAGAACCTTTCGGTCCGTATTGAGAAGCGCTATGGGACGCCAATTCTCAATACGGGACGAGTCTTTACCCTTTGACAGGATAATCAGGGCGGACTTCCTCATTGAACCGGGAAGAATGTCCGAGGAAAGACATTCATTAAAAACCTCAGTCATGAGGGGGACCAAAGAGTCCCTAAAAGTCCTGTAAAACTCGGATGTTAAGCCATCCGGACCGGGCGATTTTTTGGGCCGGAGCCCATCAATGGCCCGTCTCACTTCCTCTTCCCTGATTGCTTCTGCCAAACCATGAAGAGAGGGGTCATCCCCTGGTTCAGGGATGGTTTCAGCCAGGAAAGCCGACATCTCATCCCGATCTGGATCCCTCCTTCCCAAGAGATGCGAGTAGAAGGATCTGACCACCTCCAGGATCCCTGATTTGGATCTGTTCAGGGAACCTGTACTGTCGATCAGTCCTGTTACCATCTTGCAACTCACTGACATCCTGCAGTTCCTGTAGGGGTCGGGCGAGCGGTACCTCCCGAAATCCCTCTCAAAAACTAAGGATGTGTGCCTATCATACTGGCACCCCTTGAGCAAGGCCTTCACCCTGGAGATTTCCTCACGGTCCCCTCCAGTCGAGACGAGCTGCTCGAGTTTCCTCCCCAGCTCCCGATACAGGCGGTACCTGTTCAGGCCTCTGAGGCTCGAAAGCTGACGGAAGAACCCCGCAACCCTTGTTTTGAAGATCTCCCACCACTCAGACTTACTGCTACAGAGACCCAAGAGAGGTACCTGGCTCTGAAGAAATTCCTCAAAGGATTGTCTCACATCCGCTTCTTCCAACAGGGACGAATTCAGCTTCCATAGGCCTCTCCCTATCCGGGGAGTCTCTGCAACATTCAAAGAAAAGGAAATGAAACAGTGATCGGAGAATTCCACCTCAACAGCGGACACTGCAGAAGAGACGGCTTCCTCCTTTAAAAAAAACCTATCTATCCTAGACCTACAACTACCCCTATGAAAGGTGAAACCCCCGTGACCTGGGGTGTGCCGGATGTGGACATCCACCAGGCGAGCTTCGCTTGCTATGCTGTTGAGGGTATTACTATCAAAAGCCAGCCTTCGGTCTCCGGGGCCTCCCCTATCACGGGGTCTAGTTATAGTATTAAAGTCCCCACCGAAGACCACCTGCCGGCTGGTAAAAAGATAGGGCTTGATCTTCAGGAAGAGACATTTACGGTCCCACTCTGACTGTGGACCATAGACGTTAATGAGCCGGAGCTCCTGTCCCCCCATGAAGACGTCAAGGACCAAGCACCTCCCCATTTCTACCTCGATCACCCGTCTGCATTCCACCGAAGCGGCCTTAAAAAGGACCGCTACCCCGCTATACGGCTCGGCCGCAAGAGACCAGTATGAGGGCCCGCACCTCCACTCCCTCCTTGCTTTGTAAATGGCCCCCATGTCTGTTAGTCTGGTCTCCTGCAAAAATAAAATGTCAGCCTCAACTCGGTTGAAAAAATCAAAGGCCATAAATCTGGCCGCATCTGACTTTATACTGGCGACATTAATCGACGCCAGAGTCAACGGGGTAGGTTCCGCCATCATGGGTGATTGAGTTAGACGGCCTTCTTTTTAACCGCACCCCTCAATTTACCTTTTTCACCCTCAGAGGAGGAGCCAGACTCTCCCCTCCTCTTTAGTGACACCGAGGTGTCCATAGCACCCGTCACCACCTTCCCAGTCTTACCGGGTTCCTCACCCCTGGACCCCAGGGCAGTCCCCCCCCCAGAGGAAAGTGAGCCCTCCGGAGGACGGACCCCGCCGCTCCCTGAAGGCACCTCAGATGTTACCGCCGGTCCCTCACCCCCGACCTCCGACACAGCAGAGTCATCGAGGGCATGGAACCGGTTGGAGAGGGGGATCAGAGGGGAGCCGGTGAGCCCTTCCGCAGGCACCTTAGTGGCCAGGGGGGGGGCCTTAGATGTTTTTGCCCCTTTTCGGTTCCTCCTCCGACTCTTACTGGTCTTATTGTCACCTTTTGTTTTAGGCTGCTCCACCACCTCCTCGTCCAGACTTTCATACTGGGAGGAGTCATCAGAAGCAGCCACCTCCTCCCTCTCCATCCTCCTGATCTCCTCGCTCACCGCCTCCTCCCCCAGGGCCTCAGGGGCACCGGCTGCCGCTTCCGAGGAGGGTACAGACATCACCCCAGTCGCCTGGGGCTTATCCTGCCCCCTACCCCCACGGCGCCTCACCTGATGCCACTGGTGGGCAGATGTACTGGCCACGCCTTCCTTCACCGGCCCCTCAGCTCCTCTCCCGCCCCCACCTCCGGCTTCAGCAGAGGATGCACCGCTGGGGACCCCCCCATGGCTCTCCCCCGCCTGACCAGAGATGGTGTTAGAAAAGGAGCGGGGGCAGCGGCTGTACGGGTGACCTAGGTCACCACACAGGTGACACCTAATGTCACCACAGGCCGCGGCAAGATGACCTACCCCGCCACACAAGGCACATTTCTGCACCTTGCAGCCCGCGCTGAAGTGGCGGGGATCACCGCACCTGTGGCAGACCTTTGGTTGCCCCTGGTAGAAGATCAGGATCCTGTCCCTCCCCAGGAATGCTGAGGAGGGGATGTGGGTGACAGTACCGCCTGAGACCTTCAACCTCATCATGAAGGTCCAGCCCCCTGACCAGATGCCAAACTCGTCCCTGTTCTTTTTTGGGACGTCCGTGACCTCCCCATAGCGGGAAAGCCACGTCATAATATCGACCCCAGAGAGCGACTCGTTATTAGTTAGAACGGTCACTCTCTTTACTCCATTTTGGCGAGACACCGCCTGCACGGCAAAGTCTCGCCAGCCGGGCTCCCCCTTCACCAGTTCAAAATTCGACCAAAAAAGCTCTAGGCCCTCCGGCCGAACAAAACTGATGTCGAAGATGGGGGTACCAAAAGGATGGATCAGGGCAAAGATGTCAGTCGCCCTGAAGTTCATCTTCAGGAGGAGCTCCACGACCCTTGCTCTTGGCGGGCACGCTTCACTGCCCCTCCACCGAAGACGAACTACATTCCTCCTGGCCACCCCCTGCCCGGCTGTCGGGAGGGACCACGCTGTCTCCCCCTCCTTTTTATCTTGGAAGGCGGCCAGGCCATGTCTATCTAGCCAAAAGGCCAGGTCCACCTCTCTTCCCTCTACCTGGATCGTCCGTTCTCCCTTCTTGAGGGCCTCCAGGAAACGGCGTCGCAAGTCACCATCCCTGAGGTCCAGAGGTGAGGAAGCCCCCCGAGAAGACCCCGAGGCCCCGGCTACTACCCCCGCAAAACTCCGGGGACCAGCAGCCGGGGGGGCAGATGGACCAGCCCCACCACCACCCCCCCCACTAGCAACAGACACACCAGCACTTGCTTCCTCCACCACAGACACATCCATACCGACAGTCACCCCACTTGCCCCACTCCCACTCACATGCACACTGGGGTCACAGTTGTTTTTCTTCTCCACACACTTTCTACCAGCAGGTTTTTCAACAGCATTACTACTGCTGCCACCTGCTGGCAGCACCTTCCCTGCCGGGGGGTTTTGGGAGCCTGGTGCTGCAGCTATTTTTGCCGGCGCCCCTGCCCCAGATAAGCCCGTGGGCACAGAGGACACCGGCAGGCAGGCACCACCTCCATTTTTAGACACAGCTGTGGCACTACTGCTCCCAGCAGCTGTCGGCGCTAAGCCCCGCCCATTTTCGGGTGAAGCCACGCCCATTTGTGCGGGATTTACCCGTGAGGACACGCCCCCTGCACCAGGCAGCACAGTGGGGGCCCCAGAGGCCACTCCCACTGGTGCCGTGGGTGACAGGGAGGCCACGCCCCCCGCACCAGGCAGCACAGTGGGGGCCCCAGAGGCCACTCCCACCGGTGCCGTGGATGACAGGGAGGCCACGCCCCCCACACCAGGCAGCACGGTGGGGGCCCCAGAGGCCACTCCCACCGGTGCCGTGGATGACAGGGAGGCCACGCCCCCCACACCAGGCCGCACAGTGGGGGCCCCAGAGGCCACTCCCACCGGTGCCTTTGGTGACAGGGAGGCCACGCCCCCCGCACCAGGCAGCTTGGTGGGGGCCCCAGAGGCCACTCCCACTGGCGCTGTGGACGGCTGGGAGGCCACACCCCCTGAAGCCGGCCGCGCAGGGACCCCCGAAGCTGACCCGGAGCCGGGTCTACTCACAGGGGCCCCTGGACCAGCGGCACCAGCTCTCAGGGGCATAGCACCCCCTACCGTCACACCCGTTGCCACAAAAAGCCTGGCCACCCCAGCTCCGGTGGCCGGCCCCAGGCTAGGCCATTCCCCCTCGGCACCCAGCGGCGGTGGAGCCCCCCGCGCTGACCCATTACTGGGCCC
The DNA here is from genome assembly GCF_046119375.1 of Phyllobates terribilis. Taxonomy (NCBI): domain Eukaryota; kingdom Metazoa; phylum Chordata; class Amphibia; order Anura; family Dendrobatidae; genus Phyllobates; species Phyllobates terribilis. The sequence continues at coordinate 507,312 of NW_027363486.1, read as the reverse complement.
CTGCGCAGGGGGCCCCGACCTCGCCACGGATTTTGCCAGGGGAGCAAGCCCCACCTTTCCTTTATGAGCCGGCTCTGCCGGAGCCGCAGGCCCCGCGCCCTTCAGCTTACCAGGTCTCTGGGTCCCTGAAAGTGATCCAGATTTAGTGGATCCGTGCGTGAGGGACCCAGACACCCCAGCACACGCCGCCGGAGATGCGGCCCCGGCTGTCGGTGCACCGCCGGCAGCGCAGGAGGCAGCGGCGGATGTACACGCCGCCCCCCGCACGCCAGCAGGCGCACCAGGTGCCAGGCCAGACCCCCCTTTTACAGGGGATCCAGCCCGAGCACCTCCACTGATGACTCCCACCATCGGGCCGCCCTCCGCGCCATGCTCCATATCAGACACCTTGGACCCACTGCCTCCATTACCACAAACAGAGGCAGCGCTCTGCGTGCCATGGCCTATGTTCTCCCCGCTCCCTCGCTGTGGACCCACAACAGAGTCCAAGCCGGGGTGGGTAGCGGGTGCCGCACAACGGGACAGGGGGGCCCCAGAGAGGGGGACATACACAAATTTGTGCGCAACAGTTGTTTTTCTCTTTTTTTTTGCTTTTCTCTTCATCCCCCTCACGGGTGCCTCATCCTCGCAGATCTCATCCCCGAACGTAAGCTGACCAAAACGTATCGGGGACTCGATCTGCTGGATCTGCTGCATGATAAGGCAGCCCCCCTCACTGCTACTGCTCCCATCCTCCTCATCCTCCCCCTCGCTCCCGCTGCCCTCTGAAGGGCTAGAATCAGACGGGAGAGCCATCTGCTCAGGGGCTATCCCGCTATGCGATGCCTGGAGATCACTTACCAGGCCACCAGGCGGTGGGTAGGGTGCGACCTCCTCCACGCATACCTCTTCTTCCTCCTCCTCCACCGCCTGGCCGGGGCCCTGCGACCCCTCCAGAGCCCCACCGGTCATGGCTCTGAACCGGTCATCATTAAGCAGCTTCTCCCTGAAGGGTCCACTGCCCGCCAAGATGATGCTCCTGCGGTCTTCCAGGTCTTGAATGGCCCGCTTGATCTTCCGGACCGCGGCGGATAGCTCAGGCTTCTTACTGCCAGAGGCCCTCACGGACCTCTCCTGAGCCACCCTCAACTCCCCCCAGAGGGAACTTAGCTTCTTTGTGGCGTCCTCATACTCGCAGAGGTGTGCATGTATACGGGAGGCATAGGTGACGGTTGCCTCCCTCGACGCCTTGGTACCCCAATCAGGGGGCACCGCTGCAGCACCTCCGCTCGTACTCGACCCACCTCCGGAGGGAGGAGCCGCCGCGGTCATAGCCTCGGGGGTCCTCCGGGTCCTCATGCTGGAACCCCTGCTGTCTTGGCCAGATCTTGTCGCCTTAGCCGGCTTGGTGTTCCTCCCACCCCCCGCCAGCTTGGACCGGGAGGTGGGAGCCGGGGGCCCAGCCCCGGAGGCCAGTCCCACTCTGAGCCCTCTTTCCTGGGAAGGGGGCAGACAAAAAGTCCCAGATGGAAAAAAAAACCTCCCTTCCCAGGAGCTCTCTCCACAGCAGCACTCAGTCCAGACAGCACACGGCACACAGCCCACTGCAGGCTCCACCTCCACCACTTCCTGAAACAAGCTGCAACAGGCTGAACTGGAGCTCTTTTATTATAAAAGTACAAAAACACATATACAAAACACAAAAACCAAACCACAGATACAATTATACAACAAACAAACAACTAACAACCAACAAAACCCCAGCAAGACATAACCTAAAATCTGAAATTATATAGAGTCCAACAAAGAAATATAAGACGACACAAAGTTCAAGTCCTCCAGCAGACTCTGTAGGAGACCCCCCAGCAAGGGAAGACCCTACCATAACTCCAGGGTGCGCCCTAAAACGCACCCGACCCCCAGCATACACAACATCCATACCTGCACATTCATACCTAACCCCCTAACAAAAAAGGAAAACTAAATAACTGGCCCACTGCCAAAAACAAAGAAATAGGCCACCTGGCCGAAACAAAACTTAATGCACAGCAAACCTTTTTTTTGTAGTTTTTTATATATATATTTTTTTTTTTTTTCCCCCACCACCATTTTTTAACACCCAAGGTCCCACGAGAGTCTGTGGCCTTATCACAACAAGCCCCACTAAAGTTTGTGGCCATTTCACACACAAAAAGGTCCCTTTGCCTCTTCCGGCATCCCGCAGGACGTCCACATTTTTCACAAAACCACCGCAAACCCCTCCCCCCTCCCCCCTAAAGCCCCCCACCCAACCTAAACTAACCCCCCCACACACACAATACACATACATTATTTATATACAACACAACATAACGATGTAACAACAACTAACCAAATCATCATGACATAACAACTTAACCGTAAGACTACTAAACATGAACCAAAGGATCAGACCCAAGTTCAGTGCTTGCAAGCCCTATATTCAGATTCTGAACCGTAAAACAAAAAACTACAAATGTGAGGGGAGCAGCCCACCACCAGGAAACTGGAGACTACAGAGGCTCTCACCCTGCTCTAACACACAAACAGCCTGTCCCTCCCTATTAAAGAAAAAGAAAAACCTGTCCCTACCGCCCTACCAATCTTTCCCTACCTGTCCCTACCTGTCCCTCTCTGACCCTCACTACCAACCTAATGCTAACTACCTATCCCTAAAGACTGTCCCTACCTGTCCCTCCCTGACCCTACACATCCATCTGACCCTACAAATAAATATAAAATATAGAAAGGACTAAACTAACCCTATCACAGACACACATACCCTAACTCTCCCTAGGGCACATTAAATGAGAACCCCCTCCATAGAAGGGAAGCCCTCCCTGCACCCAGCCTCTCATACTCCAGCGAGCGCACTTTTGCCAGGTCACCCAGGATGTTCCTAATCACCTCTTCCCGGGGGAGGACTTTATGCTGGGTGGACACTAAACACCGTGCGTTCCACGTGTAAAACCTAGTCACTAAACTAACTAAGAAGACAGTGCCCCGATCTCGGCCACCAAGGGATCTGAATGCCCCATAGGCCCACTCCGCATAGGAAAGGCCTGCCAGCCTAGGCCAGCCAATGGAAGCACCCACCCTACTGTAGACCTCTGTATTAAAGGGACATTGAAGCAGGAAGTGCTCCATGCTTTCAAGCATGCCGCCACACTCCTCGCGGGGACAATCCCGGTCATCAGAGTTCCTGTACTTCAGGTTGCCCCTCACATACAGTCTCCCATGGAAGCAGCGCCAAGTCAAGTCCCAAAACTTCAAGGGGATCCGCTTAGAGTTTAATAACCCGAGCCCCACCTCCAGATCCCGGCTTGGGCAATCCTTGAGGGCCAGGGGCTTCTGGAAGTGGGTCAACAGAACCCTATTGTCAAGTAACCTCCTTGACAAGGTCCTGATCTCCCACACTCCCAGACCCCACCGGCGGATCGCCTTCACAACCAGGGTAGCATAAGCCGGAAGATGCCCATGAGGCGTGCGAAGGTCCTTCACCCGCCCTCCTGTCTCCCATTCCTGGAAGAAAGGCCGAAACCACCCCCTACAGGAGAATACCCACGGAGGAGCCCTCTCTAACCAGAGGTTGGCGATGTTTGCCTTAAGAAAGGTGTTTACTAGAAACACCACCGGGTTGACCATACCCAACCCTCCTAGTCTCCTCGTGCGGTACGTGACCTCCCTCTTGATCAGGTTCAGCCTATTCCCCCATAATAGTTGGAAGAACAGGCTGTAGACCCGTGTCCAAAGAGGTTCTGGCAAGATGCAGACGCTGCCCAGGTATATTAATAAAGGGAGCAAATACCCCTTGGCCAGGTTAACCCTTTCCCTCAGGGTCAAGGACCAACCCTTCCACTGATCCACCTTCTGGGCGGCAATCTTAAGTCTGCCCTCCCAGTTTTGCTGGGGATAGTCCCCCGGGCCGAAACTGATGCCTAAAATTTTTGCTGTGGCCTGAGGCCCTGGAAGGGTGTCCGGGAGATCGAAACTTGGATCTCCCCCTCCCAGCCAGAGACTCTCAGACTTATCCCGGTTGATCATGGACCCAGAAGCCACCGAGTAGCGCTCAACTTCAGACATGACCCAGTCCGCCTCCTCTCTCGAGGATACAAAGAGGGAAACGTCGTCAGCGTACGCCACTACCCTCAAGGTGGCCTCTGGCTCCGCCCGGTCCATCCCGACTCCCACCAACGGTCCGCGTTCCACTCTCCTTAAAAAGGGGTCGATCGCGAACACGTATAACAGTGGGCTCAGAGGACAGCCCTGGCGGACACCAGACCTCACCTCAAAAGGGGGTCCGACCCAACCGTTCACAAGCGGAAAAGTCTCTGCCCCATTGTATAATACTCTCAACCAATCAACAAACCTCCCGGGCAGACCGTACCTCAGAAGGACGGACCAGAGGTACTCATGGTTAACCCGGTCAAAGGCCTTCGCTTGGTCTAAGGACAGCAAGTACCCCTTCCAGAGACCTGCCCTGCCCTGCTCCACTGCCTCCCGGACACCGAGCACAGCACTAAAAGTACTGCGGCCTGGAACAGAGCAGTGCTGGGCCCCCGAAAGGAGCCGGGGTGCAAACTTCACCAACCGATTGAAAAGCACCTTTGCCAGAACCTTTCGGTCCGTATTGAGAAGCGCTATGGGACGCCAATTCTCAATACGGGACGAGTCTTTACCCTTTGACAGGATAATCAGGGCGGACTTCCTCATTGAACCGGGAAGAATGTCCGAGGAAAGACATTCATTAAAAACCTCAGTCATGAGGGGGACCAAAGAGTCCCTAAAAGTCCTGTAAAACTCGGATGTTAAGCCATCCGGACCGGGCGATTTTTTGGGCCGGAGCCCATCAATGGCCCGTCTCACTTCCTCTTCCCTGATTGCTTCTGCCAAACCATGAAGAGAGGGGTCATCCCCTGGTTCAGGGATGGTTTCAGCCAGGAAAGCCGACATCTCATCCCGATCTGGATCCCTCCTTCCCAAGAGATGCGAGTAGAAGGATCTGACCACCCCCAGGATCCCTGATTTGGATCTGTTCAGGGAACCCGTACTGTCGATCAGTCCTGTTACCATCTTGCAACTCACTGACATCCTGCAGTTCCTGTAGGGGTCGGGCGAGCGGTACCTCCCGAAATCCCTCTCAAAAACTAAGGATGTGTGCCTATCATACTGGCACCCCTTGAGCAAGGCCTTCACCCTGGAGATTTCCTCACGGTCCCCTCCAGTCGAGACGAGCTGCTCGAGTTTCCTCCCCAGCTCCCGATACAGGCGGTACCTGTTCAGGCCTCTGAGGCTCGAAAGCCGACGGAAGAACCCCGCAACCCTTGTTTTGAAGATCTCCCACCACTCAGACTTACTGCTACAGAGACCCAAGAGAGGTACCTGGCTCTGAAGAAATTCCTCAAAGGATTGTCTCACATCCGCTTCTTCCAACAGGGACGAATTCAGCTTCCATAGGCCTCTCCCTATCCGGGGAGTCTCTGCAACATTCAAAGAAAAGGAAATGAAACAGTGATCGGAGAATTCCACCTCAACAGCGGACACTGCAGAAGAGACGGCTTCCTCCTTTAAAAAAAACCTATCTATCCTAGACCTACAACTACCCCTATGAAAGGTGAAACCCCCGTGACCTGGGGTGTGCCGGATGTGGACATCCACCAGGCGAGCTTCGCTTGCTATGCTGTTGAGGGTATTACTATCAAAAGCCAGCCTTCGGTCTCCGGGGCCTCCCCTATCACGGGGTCTAGTTATAGTATTAAAGTCCCCACCGAAGACCACCTGCCGGCTGGTAAAAAGATAGGGCTTGATCTTCAGGAAGAGACATTTACGGTCCCACTCTGACTGTGGACCATAGATGTTAATGAGCCGGAGCTCCTGTCCCCCCATGAAGACGTCAAGGACCAAGCACCTCCCCATTTCTACCTCGATCACCCGTCTGCATTCCACCGAAGCAGCCTTAAAAAGGACCGCTACCCCGCTATACGGCTCGGCCGCAAGAGACCAGTATGAGGGCCCGCACCTCCACTCCCTCCTTGCTTTGTAAATGGCCCCCATGTCTGTTAGTCTGGTCTCCTGCAAAAATAAAATGTCAGCCTCAACTCGGTTGAAAAAATCAAAGGCCATAAATCTGGCCGCATCTGACTTTATACTGGCGACATTAATCGACGCCAGAGTCAACGGGGTAGGTTCCGCCATCATGGGTGATTGAGTTAGACGGCCTTCTTTTTAACCGCACCCCTCAATTTACCTTTTTCACCCTCAGAGGAGGAGCCAGACTCTCCCCTCCTCTTTAGTGACACCGAGGTGTCCATAGCACCCGCCACCACCTTCCCAGTACCGGGTTCCTCACCCCTGGACCCCAGGGCAGTCCCCCCCCCAGAGGAAAGTGAGCCCTCCGGAGGACGGACCCCGCCGCTCCCTGAAGGCACCTCAGATGTTACTGCCGGTCCCTCACCCCCGACCTCCGACACAGCAGAGTCATCGAGGGCATGGAACCGGTTGGAGAGGGGGATCAGAGGGGAGCCGGTGAGCCCTTCCGTAGGCACCTTAGTGGCCAGGGGGGGGGCCTTAGATGTTTTTGCCCCTTTTCGTTTCCTCCTCCGACTCTTACTGGTCTTATTGTCACCTTTCGTTTTAGGCTGCTCCACCACCTCCTCGTCCAGACTTTCATACTGGGAGGAGTCATCAGAAGCAGCCACCTCCTCCCTCTCCATCCTCCTGATCTCCTCGCTCACCGCCTCCTCCCCCAGGGCCTCAGGGGCACCGGCTGCCGCTTCCAAGGAGGGTACAGACATCACCCCAGTCGCCTGGGGCTTATCCTGCCCCCTACCCCCACGGCGCCTCACCTGATGCCACTGGTGGGCAGATGTACTGGCCACGCCTTCCTTCACCGACCCCTCAGCTCCTCTCCCGCCCCCACCTCCAGCTCCAGCAGAGGATGCACCGCTGGGGACCCCCCCATGGCTCTCCCCCGCCTGACCAGAGATGGTGTTAGAAAAGGAGCGGGGGCAGCGGCTGTACGGGTGACCTAGGTCACCACACAGGTGACACCTAATGTCACCACAGGCCGCGGCAAGATGACCTACCCCGCCACACAAGGCACATTTCTGCACCTTGCAGCCCGCGCTGAAGTGGCGGGGATCACCGCACCTGTGGCAGACCTTTGGTTGCCCCTGGTAGAAGATCAGGATCCTGTCCCTCCCCAGGAATGCTGAGGAGGGGATGTGGGTGACAGTACCGCCTGAGACCTTCAACCTCATCATGAAGGTCCAGCCCCCTGACCAGATGCCAAACTCGTCCCTGTTCTTTTTTGGGACGTCCGTGACCTCCCCATAGCGGGAAAGCCACGTCATAATATCGACCCCAGAGAGTGACTCGTTATTAGTTAGAACGGTCACTCTCTTTACTCCATTTTGGCGAGACACCGCCTGCACGGCAAAGTCTCGCCAGCCGGGCTCCCCCTTCACCAGTTCAAAATTCGACCAAAAAAGCTCTAGGCCCTCCGGCCGAACAAAACTGATGTCGAAGATGGGGGTACCAAAAGGATGGATCAGGGCAAAGATGTCAGTCGCCCTGAAGTTCATCTTCAGGAGGAGCTCCACGACCCTTGCTCTTGGCGGGCACGCTTCACTGCCCCTCCACCGAAGACGAACTACATTCCTCCTGGCCACCCCCTGCCCGGCTGTCGGGAGGGACCACGCTGTCTCCCCCTCCTTTTTATCTTGGAAGGCGGCCAGGCCATGCCTATCTAGCCAAAAGGCCAGGTCCACCTCTCTTCCCTCTACCTGGATCGTCCGTTCTCCCTTCTTGAGGGCCTCCAGGAAACGGCGTCGCAAGTCACCATCCCTGAGGTCCAGAGGTGAGGAAGCCCCCCGAGAAGACCCCGAGGCCCCGGCTACTACCCCCTCAAAACTCCGGGGACCAGCAGCCGGGGGGGCAGATGGACCAGCCCCACCCCCACTCCCCCCACTAGCAACAGACACACCAGCACTCGCTTCCTCCACCACAGACACATCCATACCGACAGTGACCCCACTTGCCCCACTCCCACTCACATGCACACTGGGGTCACAGTTATTTCTTTTCTCCACACACTTTCTGCCAGCAGGTTTTCCACCAGCATTACTACTGCTGCCACCTGCTGGCAGCACCTTCCCTGCCGGGGGGTTTTGGGAGCCTGGTGCTGCAGCTATTTTTGCCGGCGCCCCTGCCCCAGATAAGCCCGTGGGCACAGAGGACACCGGCAGGCAGGCACCACCTCCATTTTTAGCCACAACTGTGGCACCACTGCTCCCAGCAGCTGCCGGCGCTAAGCCCCGCCCCTTTTCGGGTGAAGCCACGCCCACTTGTGCGGGATTTACCCGCGAGGCCACGCCCCCCGCACCAGGCAGCACAGTGGGGGCCCCAGAGGCCACTCCCACCGGTGCCGTGGATGACAGGGAGGCCACGCCCCCCACACCAGGCAGCACGGCGGGGGCCCCAGAGGCCACTCCCACCGGTGCCGTGGGTGACAGGGAGGCCACGCCCCCCGCACCAGGCAGCACGGTGGGGGCCCCAGAGGCCACTCCCACTGGCGCTGTGGACGGCTGGGAGGCCACACCCCCTGAAGCCGGCCGCGCAGGGACCCCCGAAGCTGACCCGGAGCCGGGTCTACTCACAGGGGCCCCTGGACCAGCGGCACCAGCTCTCAGGGGCATAGCACCCCCTACCGTCACACCCGTTGCCACAAAAAGCCTGGCCACCCCAGCTCCGGTGGCCGGCCCCAGGCTAGGCCACTCCCCCTCGGCACCCAGCGGCGGTGGAGCCCCCCGCGCTGACCCATTACTGGGCCCCTGCGCAGGGGGCCCCGACCTCGCCACGGATTTTGCCAGGGGAGCAAGCCCCACCTTTCCTTTATGAGCCGGCTCTGCCGGAGCCGCAGGCCCCGCGCCCTTCAGCTTACCAGGTCTCTGGGTCCCTGAAAGTGATCCAGATTTAGTGGATCCGTGCGTGAGGGACCCAGACACCCCAGCACACGCCGCCGGAGATGCGGCCCCGGCTGTCGGTGCACCGCCGGCAGCGCAGGAGGCAGCGGCGGATGTACACGCCGCCCCCCGCACGCCAGCAGGCGCACCAGGTGCCAGGCCAGACCCCCCTTTTACAGGGGATCCAGCCCGAGCACCTCCACTGATGACTCCCACCATCGGGCCGCCCTCCGCGCCATGCTCCATATCAGACACCTTGGACCCACTGCCTCCATTACCACAAACAGAGGCAGCGCTCTGCGTGCCATGGCCTATGTTCTCCCCGCTCCCTCGCTGTGGACCCACAACAGAGTCCAAGCCGGGGTGGGTAGCGGGTGCCGCACAACGGGACAGGGGGGCCCCAGAGAGGGGGACATACACAAATTTGTGCGCAACAGTTGTTTTTCTCTTTTTTTTTGCTTTTCTCTTCATCCCCCTCACGGGTGCCTCATCCTCGCAGATCTCATCCCCGAACGTAAGCTGACCAAAACGTATCGGGGACTCGATCTGCTGGATCTGCTGCATGATAAGGCAGCCCCCCTCACTGCTACTGCTCCCATCCTCCTCATCCTCCCCCTCGCTCCCGCTGCCCTCTGAAGGGCTAGAATCAGACGGGAGAGCCATCTGCTCAGGGGCTATCCCGCTATGCGATGCCTGGAGATCACTTACCAGGCCACCAGGCGGTGGGTAGGGTGCGACCTCCTCCACGCATACCTCTTCTTCCTCCTCCTCCACCGCCTGGCCGGGGCCCTGCGACCCCTCCAGAGCCCCACCGGTCATGGCTCTGAACCGGTCATCATTAAGCAGCTTCTCCCTGAAGGGTCCACTGCCCGCCAAGATGATGCTCCTGCGGTCTTCCAGGTCTTGAATGGCCCGCTTGATCTTCCGGACCGCGGCGGATAGCTCAGGCTTCTTACTGCCAGAGGCCCTCACGGACCTCTCCTGAGCCACCCTCAACTCCCCCCAGAGGGAACTTAGCTTCTTTGTGGCGTCCTCATACTCGCAGAGGTGTGCATGTATACGGGAGGCATAGGTGACGGTTGCCTCCCTCGACGCCTTGGTACCCCAATCAGGGGGCACCGCTGCAGCACCTCCGCTCGTACTCGACCCACCTCCGGAGGGAGGAGCCGCCGCGGTCATAGCCTCGGGGGTCCTCCGGGTCCTCATGCTGGAACCCCTGCTGTCTTGGCCAGATCTTGTCGCCTTAGCCGGCTTGGTGTTCCTCCCACCCCCCGCCAGCTTGGACCGGGAGGTGGGAGCCGGGGGCCCAGCCCCGGAGGCCAGTCCCACTCTGAGCCCTCTTTCCTGGGAAGGGGGCAGACAAAAAGTCCCAGATGGAAAAAAAAACCTCCCTTCCCAGGAGCTCTCTCCACAGCAGCACTCAGTCCAGACAGCACACGGCACACAGCCCACTGCAGGCTCCACCTCCACCACTTCCTGAAACAAGCTGCAACAGGCTGAACTGGAGCTCTTTTATTATAAAAGTACAAAAACACATATACAAAACACAAAAACCAAACCACAGATACAATTATACAACAAACAAACAACTAACAACCAACAAAACCCCAGCAAGACATAACCTAAAATCTGAAATTATATAGAGTCCAACAAAGAAATATAAGACGACACAAAGTTCAAGTCCTCCAGCAGACTCTGTAGGAGACCCCCCAGCAAGGGAAGACCCTACCATAACTCCAGGGTGCGCCCTAAAACGCACCCGACCCCCAGCATACACAACATCCATACCTGCACATTCATACCTAACCCCCTAACAAAAAAAGAAAACTAAATAACTGGCCCACTGCCAAAAACAAAGAAATAGGCCACCTGGCCGAAACAAAACTTAATGCACAGCAAACCTTTTTTTTGTAGTTTTTTATATATATATTTTTTTTTTTTTTTTTTTTTTTTTTTTTTTTTTTTTTTCCCCACCACCATTTTTTAACACCCAAGGTCCCACGAGAGTCTGTGGCCTTATCACAACAAGCCCCACTAAAGTTTGTGGCCATTTCACACACAAAAAGGTCCCTTTCCTCTTCCGGCATCCCGCAGGACGTCCACATTTTTCACAAAACCACCGCAAACCCCTCCCCCCTCCCCCCTAAAGCCCCCCACCCAACCTAAACTAACCCCCCCACACACACAATACACATACATTATTTATATACAACACAACATAACGATGTAACAACAACTAACCAAATCATCATGACATAACAACTTAACCGTAAGACTACTAAACATGAACCAAAGGATCAGACCCAAGTTCAGTGCTTGCAAGCCCTATATTCAGATTCTGAACCGTAAAAAAAAAAAACTACAAATGTGAGGGGAGCAGCCCACCACCAGGAAACTGGAGACTACAGAGGCTCTCACCCTGCTCTAACACACAAACAGCCTGTCCCTCCCTATTAAAGAAAAAGAAAAACCTGTCCCTACCGCCCTACCAATCTTTCCCTACCTGTCCCTACCTGTCCCTCTCTGACCCTCACTACCAACCTAATGCTAACTACCTATCCCTAAAGACTGTCCCTACCTGTCCCTCCCTGACCCTACACATCCATCTGACCCTACAAATAAATATAAAATATAGAAAGGACTAAACTAACCCTATCACAGACACACATACCCTAACTCTCCCTAGGGCACATTAAATGAGAACCCCCTCCATAGAAGGGAAGCCCTCCCTGCACCCAGCCTCTCATACTCCAGCGAGCGCACTTTTGCCAGGTCACCCAGGATGTTCCTAATCACCTCTTCCCGGGGGAGGACTTTATGCTGGGTGGACACTAAACACCGTGCGTTCCACGTGTAAAACCTAGTCACTAAACTAACTAAGAAGACAGTGCCCCGATCTCGGCCACCAAGGGATCTGAATGCCCCATAGGCCCACTCCGCATAGGAAAGGCCTGCCAGCCTAGGCCAGCCAATGGAAGCACCCACCCTACTGTAGACCTCTGTATTAAAGGGACATTGAAGCAGGAAGTGCTCCATGCTTTCAAGCATGCCGCCACACTCCTCGCGGGGACAATCCCGGTCATCAGAGTTCCTGTACTTCAGGTTGCCCCTCACATACAGTCTCCCATGGAAGCAGCGCCAAGTCAAGTCCCAAAACTTCAAGGGGATCCGCTTAGAGTTTAATAACCCGAGCCCCACCTCCAGATCCCGGCTTGGGCAATCCTTGAGGGCCAGGGGCTTCTGGAAGTGGGTCAACAGAACCCTATTGTCAAGTAACCTCCTTGACAAGGTCCTGATCTCCCACACTCCCAGACCCCACCGGCGGATCGCCTTCACAACCAGGGTAGCATAAGCCGGAAGATGCCCATGAGGCGTGCGAAGGTCCTTCACCCGCCCTCCTGTCTCCCATTCCTGGAAGAAAGGCCGAAACCACCCCCTACAGGAGAATACCCACGGAGGAGCCCTCTCTAACCAAAGGTTGGCGATGTTTGCCTTAAGAAAGGTGTTTACTAGAAACACCACCGGGTTGACCATACCCAACCCTCCTAGTCTCCTCGTGCGGTACGTGACCTCCCTCTTGATCAGGTTCAGCCTATTCCCCCATAATAGTTGGAAGAACAGGCTGTAGACCCGTGTCCAAAGAGGTTCTGGCAAGATGCAGACGCTGCCCAGGTATATTAATAAAGGGAGCAAATACCCCTTGGCCAGGTTAACCCTTTCCCTCAGGGTCAAGGACCAACCCTTCCACTGATCCACCTTCTGGGCGGCAATCTTAAGTCTGCCCTCCCAGTTTTGCTGGGGATAGTCCCCCGGGCCGAAACTGATGCCTAAAATTTTTGCTGTGGCCTGAGGCCCTGGAAGGGTGTCCGGGAGATCGAAACTTGGATCTCCCCCTCCCAGCCAGAGACTCTCACACTTATCCCGGTTGATCATGGACCCAGAAGCCACCGAGTAGCGCTCAACTTCAGACATGACCCAGTCCGCCTCCTCTCTCGAGGATACAAAGAGGGAAACGTCGTCGGCGTACGCCACTACCCTCAAGGTGGCCTCTGGCTCCGCCCGGTCCATCCCGACTCCCACCAACGGTCCGCGTTCCACTCTCCTTAAAAAGGGGTCGATCGCGAACACGTATAACAGTGGGCTCAGAGGACAGCCCTGGCGGACACCAGACCTCACCTCAAAAGGGGGTCCGACCCAACCGTTCACAAGCGGAAAAGTCTCTGCCCCATTGTATAATACTCTCAACCAATCAACAAACCTCCCGGGCAGACCGTACCTCAGAAGGACGGACCAGAGGTACTCATGGTTAACCCGGTCAAAGGCCTTCGCTTGGTCTAAGGACAGCAAGTACCCCTTCCAGAGACCTGCCCTGCCCTGCTCCACTGCCTCCCGGACACCGAGCACAGCACTAAAAGTACTGCGGCCTGGAACAGAGCAGTGCTGGGCCCCCGAAAGGAGCCGGGGTGCAAACTTCACCAACCGATTGAAAAGCACCTTTGCCAGAACCTTTCGGTCCGTATTGAGAAGCGCTATGGGACGCCAATTCTCAATACGGGACGAGTCTTTACCCTTTGACAGGATAATCAGGGCAGACTTCCTCATTGAACCGGGAAGAATGTCCGAGGAAAGACATTCATTAAAAACCTCAGTCATGAGGGGGACCAAAGAGTCCCTAAAAGTCCTGTAAAACTCGGATGTTAAGCCATCCGGACCGGGCGATTTTTTGGGCCGGAGCCCATCAATGGCCCGTCTCACTTCCTCTTCCCTGATTGCTTCTGCCAAACCATGAAGAGAGGGGTCATCCCCTGGTTCAGGGATGGTTTCAGCCAGGAAAGCCGACATCTCATCCCGATCTGGATCCCTCCTTCCCAAGAGATGCGAGTAGAAGGATCTGACCACCTCCAGGATCCCTGATTTGGATCTGTTCAGGGAACCCGTACTGTCGATCAGTCCTGTTACCATCTTGCAACTCACTGACATCCTGCAGTTCCTGTAGGGGTCGGGCGAGCGGTACCTCCCGAAATCCCTCTCAAAAACTAAGGATGTGTGCCTATCATACTGGCACCCCTTGAGCAAGGCCTTCACCCTGGAGATTTCCTCACGGTCCCCTCCAGTCGAGACGAGCTGCTCGAGTTTCCTCCCCAGCTCCCGATACAGGCGGTACCTGTTCAGGCCTCTGAGGCTCGAAAGCTGACGGAAGAACCCCGCAACCCTTGTTTTGAAGATCTCCCACCACTCAGACTTACTGCTACAGAGACCCAAGAGAGGCACCTGGCTCTGAAAAAATTCCTCAAAGGATTGTCTCACATCCGCTTCTTCCAACAGGGACGAATTCAGCTTCCATAGGCCTCTCCCTATCCGGGGAGTCTCTGCAACATTCAAAGAAAAGGAAATGAAACAGTGATCGGAGAATTCCACCTCAACAGCGGACACTGCAGAAGAGACGGCTTCCTCCTTTAAAAAAAACCTATCTATCCTAGACCTACAACTACCCCTATGAAAGGTGAAACCCCCGTGACCTGGGGTGTGCCGGATGTGGACATCCACCAGGCGAGCTTCGCTTGCTATGCTGTTGAGGGTATTACTATCAAAAGCCAGCCTTCGGTCTCCGGGGCCTCCCCTATCACGGGGTCTAGTTATAGTATTAAAGTCCCCACCGAAGACCACCTGCCGGCTGGTAAAAAGATAGGGCTTGATCTTCAGGAAGAGACATTTACGGTCCCACTCTGACTGTGGACCATAGATGTTAATGAGCCGGAGCTCCTGTCCCCCCATGAAGACGTCAAGGACCAAGCACCTCCCCATTTCTACCTCGATCACCCGTCTGCATTCCACCGAAGCAGCCTTAAAAAGGACCGCTACCCCGCTATACGGCTCGGCCGCAAGAGACCAGTATGAGGGCCCGCACCTCCACTCCCTCCTTGCTTTGTAAATGGCCCCCATGTCTGTTAGTCTGGTCTCCTGCAAAAATAAAATGTCAGCCTCAACTCGGTTGAAAAAATCAAAGGCCATAAATCTGGCCGCATCTGACTTTATACTGGCGACATTAATCGACGCCAGAGTCAACGGGGTAGGTTCCGCCATCATGGGTGATTGAGTTAGACGGCCTTCTTTTTAACCGCACCCCTCAATTTACCTTTTTCACCCTCAGAGGAGGAGCCAGACTCTCCCCTCCTCTTTAGTGACACCGAGGTGTCCATAGCACCCGTCACCACCCTCCCAGTACCGGGTTCCTCACCCCTGGACCCCAGGGCAGTCCCCCCCCCAGAGGAAAGTGAGCCCTCCGGAGGACGGACCCCGCCGCTCCCTGAAGGCACCTCAGATGTTACTGCCGGTCCCTCACCCCCGACCTCCGACACAGCAGAGTCATCGAGGGCATGGAACCGGTTGGAGAGGGGGATCAGAGGGGAGCCGGTGAGCCCTTCCGTAGGCACCTTAGTGGCCAGGGGGGGGGCCTTAGATGTTTTTGCCCCTTTTCGTTTCCTCCTCCGACTCTTACTGGTCTTATTGTCACCTTTTGTTTTAGGCTGCTCCACCACCTCCTCGTCCAGACTTTCATACTGGGAGGAGTCATCAGAAGCAGCCACCTCCTCCCTCTCCATCCTCCTGATCTCCTCGCTCACCGCCTCCTCCCCCAGGGCCTCAGGGGCACCGGCTGCCGCTTCCAAGGAGGGTACAGACATCACCCCAGTCGCCTGGGGCTTATCCTGCCCCCTACCCCCACGGCGCCTCACCTGATGCCACTGGTGGGCAGATGTACTGGCCACGCCTTCCTTCACCGACCCCTCAGCTCCTCTCCCGCCCCCACCTCCGGCTCCAGCAGAGGATGCACCGCTGGGGACCCCCCCATGGCTCTCCCCCGCCTGACCAGAGATGGTGTTAGAAAAGGAGCGGGGGCAGCGGCTGTACGGGTGACCTAGGTCACCACACAGGTGACACCTAATGTCACCACAGGCCGCGGCAAGATGACCTACCCCGCCACACAAGGCACATTTCTGCACCTTGCAGCCCGCGCTGAAGTGGCGGGGATCACCGCACCTGTGGCAGACCTTTGGTTGCCCCTGGTAGAAGATCAGGATCCTGTCCCTCCCCAGGAATGCTGAGGAGGGGATGTGGGTGACAGTACCGCCTGAGACCTTCAACCTCATCATGAAGGTCCAGCCCCCTGACCAGATGCCAAACTCGTCCCTGTTCTTTTTTGGGACGTCCGTGACCTCCCCATAGCGGGAAAGCCACGTCATAATATCGACCCCAGAGAGTGACTCGTTATTAGTTAGAACGGTCACTCTCTTTACTCCATTTTGGCGAGACACCGCCTGCACGGCAAAGTCTCGCCAGCCGGGCTCCCCCTTCACCAGTTCAAAATTCGACCAAAAAAGCTCTAGGCCCTCCGGCCGAACAAAACTGATGTCGAAGATGGGGGTACCAAAAGGATGGATCAGGGCAAAGATGTCAGTCGCCCTGAAGTTCATCTTCAGGAGGAGCTCCACGACCCTTGCTCTTGGCGGGCACGCTTCACTGCCCCTCCACCGAAGACGAACTACATTCCTCCTGGCCACCCCCTGCCCGGCTGTCGGGAGGGACCACGCTGTCTCCCCCTCCTTTTTATCTTGGAAGGCGGCCAGGCCATGCCTATCTAGCCAAAAGGCCAGGTCCACCTCTCTTCCCTCTACCTGGATCGTCCGTTCTCCCTTCTTGAGGGCCTCCAGGAAACGGCGTCGCAAGTCACCATCCCTGAGGTCCAGAGGTGAGGAAGCCCCCCGAGAAGACCCCGAGGCCCCGGCTACTACCCCCGCAAAACTCCGGGGACCAGCAGCCGGGGGGGCAGATGGACCAGCCCCACCCCCACTCCCCCCACTAGCAACAGACACACCAGCACTCGCTTCCTCCACCACAGACACATCCATACCGACAGTGACCCCACTTGCCCCACTCCCACTCACATGCACACTGGGGTCACAGTTATTTCTTTTCTCCACACACTTTCTGCCAGCAGGTTTTCCACCAGCATTACTACTGCTGCCACCTGCTGGCAGCACCTTCCCTGCCGGGGGGTTTTGGGAGCCTGGTGCTGCAGCTATTTTTGCCGGCGCCCCTGCCCCAGATAAGCCCGTGGGCACAGAGGACACCGGCAGGCAGGCACCACCTCCATTTTTAGCCACAACTGTGGCACCACTGCTCCCAGCAGCTGCCGGCGCTAAGCCCCGCCCCTTTTCGGGTGAAGCCACGCCCACTTGTGCGGGATTTACCCGCGAGGCCACGCCCCCCGCACCAGGCAGCACAGTGGGGGCCCCAGAGGCCACTCCCACCGGTGCCGTGGGTGACAGGGAGGCCACGCCCCCCGCACCAGGCAGCACGGTGGGGGCCCCGGAGGCCACTCCCACCGGTGCCGTGGGTGACAGGGAGGCCACGCCCCCCGCACCAGGCAGCACAGTGGGGGCCCCAGAGGCCACTCCCACCGGTGCCGTGGATGACAGGGAGGCCACGCCCCCCACACCAGGCAGCACGGCGGGGGCCCCAGAGGCCACTCCCACCGGTGCCTTTGGTGACAGGGAGGCCACGCCCCCCGCACCAGGCAGCACGGTGGGGGCCCCAGAGGCCACTCCCACTGGCGCTGTGGACGGCTGGGAGGCCACACCCCCCGAAGCCGGCCGCGCAAGGACCCCCGAAGCTGACCCGGAGCCGGGTCTACTCACAGGGGCCCCTGGACCAGCGGCACCGGCTCTCAGGGGCATAGCACCCCCTACCGTCACACCCGTTGCCACAAAAAGCCTGGCCACCCCAGCTCCGGTGGCCGGCCCCAGGCTAGGCCACTCCCCCTCGGCACCCAGCGGCGGTGGAGCCCCCCGCGCTGACCCATTACTGGGCCCCTGCGCAGGGGGCCCCGACCTCGCCACGGATTTTGCCAGGGGAGCAAGCCCCACCTTTCGTTTATGAGCCGGCTCTGCCGGAGCCGCAGGCCCCGCGCCCTTCACCTTACCAGGTCTCTGGGTCCCTGAAAGTGATCCAGATTTAGTGGATCCGTGCGTGAGGGACCCAGACACCCCAGCACACGCCGCCGGAGATGCGGCCCCGGCTGTCGGTGCACCGCCGGCAGCGCAGGAGGCAGCGGCGGATGTACACGCCGCCCCCCGCACGCCAGCAGGCGCACCAGGTGCCAGGCCAGACCCCCCTTTTACAGGGGATCCAGCCTGAGCACCTCCACTGATGACTCCCACCATCGGGCCGCCCTCCGCGCCATGCTCCATATCAGACACCTTGGACCCACTGCCTCCATTACCACAAACAGAGGCAGCGCTCTGCGTGCCATGGCCTATGTTCTCCCCGCTCCCTCGCTGTGGACCCACAACAGAGTCCAAGCCGGGGTGGGTAGCGGGTGCCGCACAACGGGACAGGGGGGCCCCAGAGAGGGGGACATACACAAATTTGTGCGCAACAGTTGTTTTTCTCTTTTTTTTTGCTTTTCTCTTCATCCCCCTCACGGGTGCCTCATCCTCGCAGATCTCATCCCCGAACGTAAGCTGACCAAAACGTATCGGGGACTCGATCTGCTGGATCTGCTGCATGATAAGGCAGCCCCCCTCACTGCTACTGCTCCCATCCTCCTCATCCTCCCCCTCGCTCCCGCTGCCCTCTGAAGGGCTAGAATCCGACGGGAGAGCCATCTGCTCAGGGGCTATCCCGCTATACGATGCCTGGAGATCACTTACCAGGCCACCAGGCGGTGGGTAGGGTGCGACCTCCTCCACGCATACCTCTTCTTCCTCCTCCTCCACCGCCTGGCCGGGGCCCTGCGACCCCTCCAGAGCCCCACCGGTCATGGCTCTGAACCGGCTATCATTCTGCAGCTTTTCCTTAAATGGTCCGCTGCCCGCCATGATGGTGTTCCTGCGGTCCTCCAGGTCCTGTATGGCCCGCTTGATCTTCCGGACCGCGGCGGATAGCTCAGGCTTCTTACTGCCAGAGGCCCTCACGGACCTCTCCTGAGCCACCCTCAACTCCCCCCAGAGGGAACTCAGCTTCTTTGTGGCGTCCTCATACTCGCAGAGGTGTGCATGTATACGGGAGGCATAGGTGACGGTTGCCTCCCTCGACGCCTTGGTACCCCAATCAAGGGGCACCGCTGCAGCACCTCCGCTCATACTCGACCCACCTCCGGAGGGAGGAGCCGCCGCGGTCATAGCCTCGGGGGTCCTCCGGGTCCTCATGCCGGACCCCTTGCTGTCTTGGCCAGATCTTGTTGCCTTAGCCGGCTTGGTGTTTCTCCCACCCCCCGCCAGCTTGGACCGGGAGGTGGGAGCCGGGGGCCCGGCCCCGGAGGCCAGTCCCACCACAAGCTTTCCTTCCTGGGAAGGGGGCAGACAAAAAGTCCCAGATGGAAAAAAAAAACCTCCCTTCCCAGGAGCTCTCTCCAAACGCAGCCACACAGTCCAGACAGCACACGGCACACAGCTCGCTGCAGGCTCCACCTCCACCACTTCCTGTAGGGAACTGCAACAGGCTGAACTGGAATGGAGCCTCTTGCTATGTGCACTGTAGTCTGCTATATACCCTGCCTGCCTGCCTGCCTAGCATGGCGGCGCCAGGTCTGATATAGACCTGATGACGCTGTGCGGCCAGCGAATCACTGTAATGCCACAACCAACATGGCTGCGGCATTACAGTGTGTGGCAGACAATCCCTGCATGTTGATTGGTGCTCTAATGATCGCCAAACATGCAGTGAGGGGACCCGAGCTCCCGCCGAGCAACCCTGGAAATACTCGGCAAGCGCCGAGCATCTCAAGCAGTAAGATGCTCGGGTGAGCACTGAGCAGTAGCGAGCATGCTCGCTCATCACTAGTTAAGGTTCATTACAACATTCCACTCTAAAGCAACAGAATTACGTGACTGTCTTATCAAATCATGGCCCATCTTAATGGCTGACCCCATATTGGCAAAATATCTACCAGAGAGACAGCAAATCACTTTCAGAAAGGCAAAAAATCTCTGTGATCACCTTATGAGAAGCCACTATTATCCTACCACCCCCCTAATTTTCTGAAAAGACCACCTCCAGTAAATGGATGTGTACCATGTGGTAGATGTGTGGCGTGTCCTAATGTCAAACATGCTAACTCAGATTCCCAGGGCTGTAGGACCTATTACATCACCAAACCGATAACTTGTACCTCTAAAGCGGTGGTCTATTATGCGACATGCCTGTGTCCTAAAATCTATGTAAGGCTCACAACTAGACAACTTAGGACAAGAATACGTGAACACGTCCTAGGTATTGAAGCGGCGGTAAATGAAACTGATATTTCTACGTTAAAAACTATTCCCAAGCATTTTAGAATACACCATAAGTGTGACGCATCTAAACTTAAAGTTCAGGGTATTGACATGATCACCACTAATATTAGGGGAGGTAGAGTGAGCCAACTATTAGCCCAAAAAGAGAGCAGATGGATTTGGACTTTAAAAGCACTCCATCCATTGGGCTTGAACGAAAATATTAGTTATGCCCCATTTCTCTGATCACCTATATCCACATTGTTTTAGCTATTTTGTCTTACCTTTTTATCTCATATGGTTGGGTAGTTTTTTTTTATTTTAACTTTTTCCTATTTCTTTAGTGTTCCCCTATGAGAGTTTGTCGTCTTTTTCTACCAAATTTTCATAAAGGCATTACATGGTGATTGGCATGTTTGTATACGCGATATCTCCATTTCTACCCGTCAATGACGTTGAGGACTTCCATTCTGCTCTTGGATAACATGGACATAATTGCCGGCACTATTTGGCTCTCAAGATCTGTAACTTTTTTTCTGTGTGCACATTTTTGATCCAAACAGTTAATATTGTATATCTTTCGCATTTATAGATCGATATTTTGAGAGATATTTTCTTATATCTTATTATGCATTTATATTATGATCTCATATAATCATGTTATACTTCAAGCTTTTCTTAAAGATATACTTTGTTTTGTCATTGCCAACTAACTTCTCTGACTTATATATAATTGGCTATCGCCTATACCCCATATATATACATATATATATATATATATATATATATATATATATATATAGTACAGACCAAAAGTTTGGACACACCTTCTCACTTAAAGATTTTTCTGTATTTTCATGACTATGGAAATTGTACATTCACACTGAAGGCATCAAAACTATGAATTAACACATGTGGAATTATATACTTAACAAAAAAGTGTGAAACATCTGAAAATATGTCTTATATTCTAGGTTCTTCAAAGTAGCCAACTTTTGCTTTGATGACTGCTTTGCACACTCTTGGCATTCTCTTGATGAGCTTCAAGAGGTAGTCACCGGAAATGGTCTTCCAACAATCTTGAAGGAGTTCCCAGAGATGCTTCGCACTTGTTGGCCCTTTTGCCTTCACTCTGCGGTCCAGCTCACCCCAAACCATCTCGATTGGGTTCAGGTCTGGTGACTGTGGAGGCCAGGTCATCTGGAGTAGCACCCCATCACTCTCCTTCTTGGTCAAATAGCCCTTACACAGGCTGGAGGTGTGTTTGGGGTCATTGTCCTGTTGAAAAATAAATGATGGTCCAACTAAACGCAAACCAGATGGAATAGCATGCCGCTGCAAGATGCTGTGGCAGCCATGCTGGTTCAGTGTGCCTTCAATTTTGAATAAATCCCCAACAGTGTTACCAGCAAAGCACCATCACACCCAAATACATTAGGGTTATGCTATTATTGACAGTTTACCCCATTATGCTAGTTTCCTTTTCTCTCCGCTTGTATTTGACTATATATGTCTGTGGACTGGGCAGTACGCATGGCTTCACTGTTCTCTATGGTGTCCTCACTGGCCGTATCAATATCTGCTCCATGATGCGCGGTCACGTGGTTCCCCACGTTCTTGCGGCGTCATGGATGATGTTGCCGTGGATGCGGCGGTGATTGCCATGTGTCATGTCACTCCCTCCCCACACCCATTGGCGGAGAGACTACACACCCCCTTTTCTATTGGCTCAAGGGTTTCTAAACCCTACCCACCTTCATTGACGCCACCTCCTGACGAAGGCAGCTGTGCCGAAACGCGCATTAGGGTGAGTGCCATTGAGGACTGTGTTCACATCTACTGTGGCTGTAAGTATACTATAGGATTCATGCTACACTCTTTTTGGTGCCGGTCTTTAATCTTTTTTCCTACTTAGGTGCATTTTCTAGTCTTTAATATGTATTAGGATATACTTTTTACTCTGTAGCCTAAGGGGTCAGGGCAATGATACCACTTATAAAGATCTGCTACCCCCGGTATGAGCTATTTATATTAGTACCTATATATAGACAGCGGTATGACTAACCTCTTATATAGCAACTACTTCTGACCTGCCTCATAAGCACCTGCACTTTTATTGAATGCTTCA
Source organism: Phyllobates terribilis (assembly GCF_046119375.1). Lineage (NCBI taxonomy): Eukaryota > Metazoa > Chordata > Amphibia > Anura > Dendrobatidae > Phyllobates > Phyllobates terribilis. Next base: position 484,951 of record NW_027363486.1, on the reverse strand, counting down.
GTGAATTTTAACAATATATTCTTATTTTTTTGGCAGCCCAATTATGTATTTACATCAGAAAAGAATCATGTTAATTTGTCTCATGCTCCTCATTAGTGATTCTCCATTGTTTTACTATTAACTGTCTCTGTTTCTGCGATTCATATTTTTTTCCTGTATAAATTATAATTAATAAAATTTTGTCATTTTTTCAGTATTATATGGGACTCTGACTTGAAGTTTTTTCCTCTTGTTTCTTATGTATGGAGGACTATGTGGGGCCCATTATTCTGTATGGAGGACTATGTGGGGCCCATTATACTGTATACTGGTTGGTACACGACTTTGTCAAAGTTTTTCATTTTGGCCCTCTACATGTTTTGAGTTTTATATCTCTGATGTAGAGAGTCAGTTTGGGTAAATGTACATGGAAATGGCAATAATGGAAAGCTACTAATTGGACTTTGCTACAAGCCTCCTAATATAGCTGAACACGTAGAGGATGATATGCTGCAACAAATTAAAAAGGCAACAAAAACAAGTCATGGTCAAGGTGCTGGCTCCCTTGAAATTGTTCCAGAAAATGAAGTAATTCTCCCAGAAAATTATTGAAATTACACTTTTTGCTATACACGTTTATTTCCTTTGCATGTATTGGAACAATACAAGAAAACAGAGAAAAAATGGCAAATTGAACATTATTTCACACAAAATAGGCCGGACAAAATTGTTAGCACCTTGCCAAAATTGTGGGTAAACAACTTTATTTCAAGCATGTGAAGCTTGTTCAAACGCAATTGTGGCAAGTAACAGGTGTGGGCAATATGAAAATCACAACTAAAACCAGATAAAAATGGGAGAAATGGATTCAATCTTTGCATTGTATGCATATGTGGGCCACACTAAGCATGGAGAAAACAGAAAAAGGAGAAAAGAACTGCATAATCAATAAATTTACAACCCATACAGTCAAATATGGTGGAGGTTCAAAGGTGTTTTGCTGCCTCTGACTGTGTGCAAGGCATCATGAAATCTGAAGATTAGCAAAGGATTTTGGGTCACAATGTAGTGCCTAGTGTCAGAAAGCTGGGTTTGCGTCCTAGGTCATGGGTCATCCAGCAGGACAATGACCCCAAACATACGTCAAGAAGCACTCAGAAAATGGATGGAAACAAAGTGCTGGAGAGTTCTGACCAGCAATGAGTCTGGATCTAAATCCCATTGAACACCTGTGGAGAGATCTTAAAATGTATGTATGGAGAAAAATATTAAAATTTGAGAGTCCTTAGTGGTTGATACCATCTTTTCAGTTAGCTATTAGTCAGTAAGCTTTCGAGACTACTCAGGTCTCTTCATCAGACAAAGTATAACACAAAATCTGAAGAGTCACATATTTATACATAATAGGGCACAGGAATAATGCAATAGATAAGACAAGTGACGTGAAGCAGAACTATCAGTTTTGGAAAGGGATAAGCAGTTGTGGCCGTAAAAACGTTTGGCCACAAGTAGATCTAATCTTTTTTCTTTTATTGTGTGGCGATGAGAATTCATCCTTGTTCTAAGTTTTTGCCCCATCTCCCCTACATACAGACCCCCAGTTGGACATTTGGTACATATAATTAAGTACACTTGATTAGTTGTGATTCAGCTGAAAGTACCTGGGATTTTGTGGTCCTGATGTGAGTTGGGAATCTTTATCTTGTCCATGGTCATTATAAACGGACAGGTTTACATTTACAGTTGGTGAGGATGAATTGTATAAGTTTCACCACAAAGGTGAAACTATCCTCCCGGTCAGTTTGCTTTCCCTCCCAGTACCTTTTCATTCTAACAATGTTAGGTTTCTGGGAGATTATACTCGTTCCTTTTATTTTTGGTTCTCCTTAGCTTGCCTTCTTTGCTCTATATGAATGTGTTTTTGTTGGTCATTCAGGTTTTTCGTATATTACTTCATACTTTCCTTTCCCCTTGTTGACAGCGTGTTGCAGCCTCCCCTCTGGTTCCTCAGGAGGTATGACAAACTCCTCAACGACGTATTAGGGAGTTAGGTCTATGGTGGTGTTTTTAGTTGTGCAGCTTGGGCCTTTCTTGTCTGTACAGAGACTAGTTGGGTGTAGTTGCGGCATTCTCCCCAGTGTGGGTTCTCCGGTGGTTATCAAAATGCGCTTTCTGGTTAAAACATTTCCCACATTTTGAACATGAAAAAGGCTTCTTCCCTGTGTGAATTCTCTGATGTTTGTTAAGATGTGATTCCTGTACAAAACATTTCCCACAATCTGAACATGAAAAAGGCTTCACCCCTGTGTGGGTTCTCTGGTGCTTATCAAAATCAGATTTCTGGTTAAAACATTTTCCATATTCTGAACATGGAAAAGGCTTCTCCCCTGTGTGAGTTCTCAGATGTTTGGTAAGAGTTGATTTCTCTGTAAAACATTTCCCACATTCTGAACATGAAAAAGGCTTCTCCCCTGTGTGAGTTTTGTGATGTTTGATAAGATTAGATTTTGCTGTAAAATATTTCCCACATTCTGAACATGAAAATGGCTTCTCTCCTGTGTGAGTTCTCTGATGGCTGATAAGAGTTGATTTCTCTGTAAAACATTTTCCACATTCTGAACATGGAAAAGGCTTGTCCCCTGTGTGAGTTCTATGATGTTTGAAAAGATTTGATTTCTGTACAAAACATTTCCCACACTCTGAACATGGAAAAGGCTTCTCCACTGTGTGGGTTCTCTGGTGCTTAAGAAAACTAGATTTCTGGTTAAAACATTTTCCACATTCTGAACATGAAAATGGCTTCTCTCCTGTGTGAGTTCTCTGATGTTTGATAAGAGTTGATTTCTCTGTAAAACATTTTCCACATTCTGAACAGGAAAATGGCTTCTCTCCTGTGTGAGTTCTCTGATGTTTGATAAGAGTTGATTTCTCTGTAAAACATTTTCCACATTCTGAACAGGAAAATGGCTTCTCTCCTGTGTGAGTTCTCTGATGTTTGATAAGAGTTGATTTCTCTATAAAACATTTTCCACATTCTGAACAGGAAAATGGCTTCTCTCCTGTGTGAGTTCTCCGGTGCCTAACAAGACTTGATTTCTGATTAAAACATCTCCCACACTTGGAGCAAGAAAATCTATTCTTCGCTGTGTGAATTTTTTGATGTTTAAGAAAAGACTTTTTAAGAGGAAAACTATTTCTATATTCTGAATGTGAAAATGTCTTCTTTGCATTAGGAGCAGTTTGTTTTTTAATGCTTATTTTCTGACTTTGATTTTCCTTAGTAGTCGGTAATGAATCAGAAGACGAGACCTGTTTCAAATGATTAGATGACAGATCTTTGCTGTGAAGGGATGATGGTTTATCTGGAGTAATGGCATTCACTTCAATTGCATCTTGTGTGATCTCAAGATCATCTGATTTAAAAATTGAAGATGTCAGCTGTTCCTCTGATCTCCTGGTGCAGTCATCTGCCAAGAATAAAAACAATTATTATTTTTTAATAAAAAATCCTTCAATTTTATATTTTTGAACATTTCTACTTAAATTGTCTGTAAAAAAGGCAAGTTATATTAAAAAATTCACTTATTCACCAGGACAATGACTATATAATAGAAAATCTCATAGGATGAAGCAGTGGAGCGTGGTGTTCAACTGTTTGCTCATTCTGCCTCACAAATATGGAGTTAAAGGCGCAGGTTCTGTCCAGTCACTAAGATTAGGGTTGCTGGGACCAGTAGTACCATCCAGTCTAGCAGTATGGGTGTGTGTTCTGTCCAGCTGGAGTAATCTGCTCCCTGCTTAAGCAATTTGGAAAGCACCGCACCCTACTAAAGCTGGAAGCATATTGCCGGAAGCTGCCAGATCCAGCCTTGTTCTCCTCTGGTTCAGTCCTCTGTGCTCAGCTCCCGGCTTGTGTATTTGGTTCATGTTGTGACCTCGGCCCGTTTACTGACTACTCTTGTGTCTTCTGATTTTGCATTTTCTCTGCCATTTTCTGACTCGGCTACCTGACTATTCTTCTTCCCATCTCACTCCACAGAACAGCAGGTAACACCGTGGCCCAAGCCTAGGGGTCTCTGTGTAGGTTCAGATCCATGTAGATGGGTTAAAGGATGATGAGCAAAGTAATTTGAGAAATCTGTAAACAGGGTAGATAGTGACAAGCCTGTTCCTGGTGGCCATCTTTTGAGCATTCCTCATAGCTAAATGGCGCTCCTTCCCTTCTTAGCCTGCCATGTGCCCAAACAGTAGTGTACAACCGTATATAGGGGATTGTCAGATTCAAAATAAGTTGGAAAATAATTTGTAAGGTCCATTTGTTTCCTATTATCCTTTGTGAAGTATTCCAAAATTATCACCACATAAAGTGACACACGTCAGATTTGAAAAATGGAGCCTGATTAGGAACATAAAACTGGCTGCAGGAAGGGGTTAAATCAGAGGATTACTGAAGTCAAAAACTGTGACTACAGACAATAAAACATCTACTGAAATGATCAAACTCAACAGTCTCCATCAGTAATAAATGAGTAACTAGTGGTGAAACCTCTCTGGGGTAATTGGAGTATGGGGCTCGGGGGCTCTTGGGAATCTAAACTATCGTAAGGGACAATATTTTGTCAGATGAGAAGAAATATTGGACATTTAAAGTGAACTTTTTATAATAGTGCAGAGCTGAGGTGTCTTAGATTTAGATCTCTGGCATGTGGAAGAGACAATGGAGATCTTCTTTTTGAAAGACTACCAGGGAGTTACAGAGTCACATAAGTGAGTCAGGCCGATCCAACCACAATGAAACTATCATAGAGAGGGAATTGAAAAAAAAAAAAAAAGAATATATAAACATGTAACATCCCCAACAACAACGTATGTATGAAGGGAGAAATCCAACACTAAACTGGAGTTGCACTCATTTATGGTTGACCATTTGGCGCGAACAAGCCGGAACCCCGAACACAAACCTGAATTTGAAATGCCGAACAAATTCGCTCAATACTATTTATGACGTGGAGTGAATCCATGACACCAGGGCTGGAGCCAACACATCTCCTGCAGGCGGGAATAAATGTATATTACAGCCATCAGCCACGCACAGCTTAGAGATATATCATGGCACAGGTGTAATGTTTTCTGTATAGTTTATTGCAATCCTGTTTGAAGTTAGTTGGTTTTAAAAGAAATTGAACAGTCAGGATAAAGGGAAACTCTGTTGTTATTGTACAGAAATTCACACTTGACCCTCACTGCACATTTAATGTTGTCGATCATAAAAGTGAAGTTTGGCCAGAAAGACTGGACCTGGTCTTGTAGGAACCATATGAGCACATTCAGCAGCACAGAAGGGAGAGAAGGTAGATTCATCCAATAAGATATCAGGGTCCTAGGAAGCCAACACCATCATTACCCTCCGCTTTCTCTTACAGGTCCATCATTATATTTTTCTTCAAGTGATTTTCTAACTTGTCAGCACATTCTACGTATGCGGTCATTTGGCTTTGTAGTTTACAGACCTGGGCAGGTAACGGTCAGTGTCTCCTAATCCCAGGGGGTAAGTGGATCCTCCAGGTTGTAAGTTCTACAGAAAAGGCCTTTCACAATTACACAAAGTAATCTGAATATTTTCGGACGGAGGAGAATGTTGTGGTCTAGCGGCAAAATGGTGATCACACGATTGTGATACGGCCGGACCACACCACCGATAAAGCAGCCACAGCCGGTGACTGAGAAGAATCTGTGACTTCTCTGCATTTAGTGGTTACTACTCACCTGGGTAGTCATATGTAGGAATCTCCTCTTTACACCGCTCATCACCCCTCACATATGTCTCTGTAGTATTAATATGCGTCAGATCTTCACCCTGAAACAAATATTATAAAAGTCAAAGACAGATGGAGAAGTCCCATCTATGATCAGCTCTAATCCTGCCATCTCCACCGTTCTCATAACACAAATATAAAACATAATGATGGTGGATAAAACAAAACTGAAGACATGACCTTTACAGCCGTCTACACATCATAGGGGAAATCTCATGACACCTTCTCTCCATCTACCTGATGATCCTGAGGAACATTGGGATGTTCTTGTTTACAGTTCTGTGGAAGAAGAGGACGGGGACATCTCTCTGGTGTTGTCCTCTTACTGGATAGATCTGGAGGAAACACATACAGGACTGAATTTATTCTTTACATATAGATAATTATAGGCCGTGTGTATTCAGTCCTATCTAATACCTGGTGATGTGAGGGGCTGGGGAACCTCCATCATGACGTCCTTGTACAGATCTTTGTGTCCTTCTAAATACTCCCACTCCTCCATTGAGAAATAGATGGCGACATCCTGACACCTTATAGGAACCTGACACATATAATGATACCGTCATGCACCCAATCACTCCATAGCGTTACTGTATAAAGTCCCATGATTCCCAGCAGTGTCACCTCTCCAGTCAGCAGCTCAATCATCTTGTAGGCGAGTTCTAGGATCTTCTGGTCATTGAAGTCCTCATGTATCAGGGGGTGAGGTGGAGGCCCTGTGATTGGGCTCAGGGGTCTTCCCCATCCCTCAGACACAGGGTCCTGACAGCGCTCACTAGAGGTCTTCCTCACTACTGTGTAATCCTGGTTATGGAGAGACACATTAATAAATCTCACTACAGACATTTCCAGAGTCCTCACCTCTCCAGTTCTGTCCATCTGTTATTCCCATAGATAAGAATGATGTAATGTGACGTCATCAGAATCTCTCACCTCTCCAGTAAGCCGGAAGAGGATCTCTAGGGTGAGGTGTAATATCCTCTCCACCATTTTGTCCATCATTTTCCTGGATAAATCAGGAAAATTTTCTTATATAGACAATCTTCACTGAGAGGATCCGGTATTTTAGAGATCTGAATAAGAAAAAGATAAGCTGATGGATAAGACCATTTTTCTGCGAACAATGATGCGGAATCCAAAATGTACCACGAGCACCCTTTATCTGGTGTTCAGGTCTATTGCCTGTATATTAAAATCTGTGACATTTGAGCAGTACCTTCTCACCCGTAAAAATTGGCCCTTGGGTATTCCTCTTTTATGGGGATGGGGGTGGTGGTTATCCCACTTCAATAGTTTATTAGTCCTTGAAGGTTTATGGTAGATGAGTGTCCCTAGAGTCCCATTGCAATCCTTCATGATCAGTACATACAGGAAAAGCAACTGGTAATAATTGGTGTTGGTCTGCTCCTTTAAACAAAATGTACTTTTCAGGTTATCCCCCCAGTAACCTCACTTTTCTTCCCTTCTTTTGAGGCCCACACAGTCAGACTCTACCGGCCCTTCTCCCTGCCAGTGGCGGTTGTGTATCGCCCTCCGGGCCCCTCCCGTCAGTTTGTGGATCACTTTGCTTCCAAACTTTCTATCCTATGACATCCCCACCCTCATCATGGGAGACTTTAACATCCCAATAGGCGATTCCCTCTCCCCATCTGCCGCTCATCTTTTATCGCTAATTTGCTTCTTCGGCCTTTCACAGCTTACTAATTCTCCTACACATAAAGATGGAAATATTCTTTGACCTGATCTTCGCCCGGCTCTGTTCAATACATGACTTTACTAAATCTCCTCTTCCGCTCTCTGATCACAACCTTCTTTCATTCTGTCAAGAACTGTCACCCTGCTCAAGACACCCCCACTTTCCACACTTATAGAAATATACATGCCATTAACACCCAGAAATTTATGAAAACGTTGCAATGATCATTGGCCCCAATCTCCTCCCTCTCATGCCCTGACTTTGCACTGAAGCATTATAACAAAACATTGCAATGCGCCCTGGATGAAGCCGCACCTCCTACACAGAGAACAACTTGGCACAGACGGCGACAACCCTGGAACACGCTGCAAACACGTTTTCTCCAGTGGTGCGCCAGGTGTGCCGAACGGCTGTGGACAAAATCTAATCTGGCCGAAGATTTCCTCCATTATAAATTTATGCTTAAAACCTATAACTCCGCCCTTCACTTCTCCAAACAAACCTACTTTAACAACCTCATCATCTCATGGTCCAATAATCCTAAGCACCTGTTTGACACTTTTCACTCCCTCCTTAATCAAACAGCACAGGCCCCAACCATCAACCTCAGCACTGACGATCTGGCCAATTATTTAAAAGAAAAAATTGACCATATCCGATAGGAAATTTTCTCTCAATTCCCAAATGTTATGCATACTCCTCCCTCCTACACTGCATCTTGCTCATTTTCTGACTTCAAACCAGTCACGGAAGAAGTGAAAAGGCTCCTTTCTTCCTCTCGCTCTACCACCTGCACCAGTGACCCTATTCCCTCACATCTCCTTCAGTCCCTTTCTCCAGCTGTCACTACTCACCTAACTAAAATATTAAACCTCTACCTCTCATCTATTATTTTTCCCTCCTTTTTTAAACTCGCCAGCATACATCCAATACTTAAAAAAACATCCCTCGACCAGAACTGTGCTGCTAACTACAGACCTGTTTCCAATCTTCCCTTTATCTCTAAACTCCTGGAACAAGTGGTCCACTCCTGTCTAATATGCTATCTCTCAGATAACTAACATTCTACTGAAACTGCACTCACTACAGTTTCTAATGATCAACTAACAGCCAAATCTAATGGTCACTACTCCCTGCTGATTCTCCTGGATCTCTCTGCAGCATTCGAAACTGTGGATCTACCTCTCTGACCGCTCCTTCACAGTGTCTTTTGTTGGCTTCTCTTCTTCTCCCCTTCCCCTTATTGTCGGGGTTCCTCAAGGATCAGTCCTAGACGCCCTTCTTTTCTACTTATATACCGCTTCTATTGGACAAACAATCAGCAGATTCGGTTTTCAGTACCATCTCTATGCTGATGACACCTAATTATACACCTCTTCTCCGGACATCACTCCTGCATTATTACAAAATACCAGTAATTGTCTTTCCGCTGTCTCTAACACTATGCCCTCCCTCTATCTAAAATTCAATCTGTCAAAAACTGAACTACTCGTTGTAGCGCTGGCGTCCCTGCCCTCTGCTAGGCAGGGACGCTGCTCCCCTCACCGCTCTGCTCCGTGCCCGGCGTCCTCCTCCCGCTCTGCTCTCAGCGCGCGCTCCTTCCCGGCCCCTGTGCTTAGGGCGCGCGCGCGTGCGCTCCCCTCCTCTTAAAGGGACCGCGCGCGCCGTCCTAAGGAGTCCCCGGCCAATGGCCGGAGGACTTCATCATATATAAGGCACCTCCTCCAAAATGGAGGTGCCCGAGCAATGTTGTTTGCACCTGTGTCTCACCTGTGCTTCAGCCCTCAGGTCCCGTTGCCAGTTACCTGCCAGTTACCTGCCAGTTTCCTGCCAGTTTCCTGCTAGTTACCTGCCTGATTCCTGCCTGAATACTTGCTACCTGCCTGCTTGCCTGAGGTCCGACGGTCTGCCTTACTACTCCGGTCAGTCTGTCTATGGACCAGCTTGCCCGCTCACCTGGGAGCGCTTCTCCGTTATCTGCCTGCTTGCCAGCCCGGAGGCTCCGTTGTCACGTGCTGTGACCACCAGCTATCTCAGAGACTCTTGCCCGCTCACCTGGGAGCGCATCTCCGTTACCTGCCTACTTGCCAGCCCGGAGGTCCCGCCGTCACGTGCCGTGACCACCTGCTATTCCAGAGACTCTCGCTTGCTCACCTGGGAGCACACATCTACCATCTGCCTGCTAGCCTACCCGGAGGCTCTGCCATCACAGGTCGTACCTACCCGTTACCCAGAGACTGCCCTGATCACTTGCCGTAACTCCCTGTCCGTTCACCCAGAGACTGCCACCCGCTCCCTTACAAGGGCCGCCCCCTTGTATAATAGCTCAGAGGTTCCGCCTCCCGGACCCGTTACAGTTTGCTCGGGCCATGGAACCCGGTGGCACCCAAGCTCCCTCGCTCTCGGACCTCTGTCTTGAACTGTCCCGTCAGAAGTCCCAACAGGAGGCCATCCTGGGTCATCTGCGGAATGTTAATACTCGCCTGAACACCCTGTCTGATCCACCAACAACCTCCGCCAGTGCCATATCTTGCAATCCGGCAGCTCCGCTGCCCACTAATACTATGGTATCCTACCCCGGACCCCGGCTTTCTGCACCTCCTCGCTTCGGAGGCGACCCCGTCCAGGCTCGGGGCTTCATAAATCAGTGCACCCTGCACTTTGAACTTTTGTCCCATCAGTTTAATTCCGACCGGGCCAAAATTGCCTTTATCATGTCCCATCTCACCGGGGAGGCCCTGGCCTGGCTAAATCCTCTATGGGAGAGAGGAGACCCCCTGGTGTCCAACTTGCCTGCTTTTCTCTCGGCTTTCCGGAAAGTCTTCGACGAACCCGGACGGAAGACCTCATCCGCATCCTCTCTGCTACGCCTCCGTCAGGAGGGTCTCACCGTGGGCCAATATGCCATACGGTTCCGCACCCTTGCCTCGGAGCTGGCCTGGGATAACGACGCTCTGGTATCCGTCTTCTGGGAGGGTCTGTCCGGTCGTATTAAAGATGAACTTGCTGGTCGGGACATTCCTATCTCTCTCGATGATCTAATAACCCTTGCCACCCGGATTGACCTACGGTTCCAGGAGCGTGCCAAAGAGGTCACCCGTGAGAGAAGGATTCCACGTTTAGCTCCTACTTCCCAGAAACCCGTCATTCCCTCCATCTCTCCCCAGGTACACTCTCCTGAGCCTATGCAGGTCGACCAGACCAAGATGGTCAAAACCCGTCAGGACTCACGCCGTGCCGAGGGGAGCTGCTTCTACTGTGGCAGTAAGGAGCACCGGATCCGTGCCTGCCCGGAGAGGTCGGGAAACGCCTGTGTCTAGGTTCGCTCAGAGAGGTCCACCTAGACAAGAATAAATCCTCTCCATCCCTGCTGTTGTCAGTTTCGATCATCTACGGGGAGAACCGTTATTTCGAACTAGCCCAACTTGACTCTGGAGCAGCCGGGAACTTTATTTCACAGTCCCTGGTTGAGAAATACCGCATCCCTACCAAACCTCTGGCTGTACCCTTGTCTGTCGCTGCCGTGGATGGGGGCCTCTTACCTCGCCCCATTCAACTCATCACCGAATTCATTACCCTGCAGGTGGGAATGCTGCATTCTGAAAGTATCTCCTTTCATGTTCTGCCTGGACTCTCTCACGCCCTCTTGCTAGGTCTGCCCTGGCTCCAGAGACATGCACCCGTGCTAGACTGGCAAACCGGAGAGGTCTTTCGCTGGGGACAAGACTGTCATAAAACCTGCCTGGTTCCCGTCCATCCCGTCCGTCCCTCTCCTACCCCAGCTAATCTACCTGGACTTCCGATTCCTTATTGGTCTTATGCAGATGTCTTTAATAAAAAGGAGGCAGAGACATTACCACCACATAGACCATACGACTGTCCCATCGATCTGCTACCCGGTACTACTCCTCCCCGTGGGCGTATCTATCCTTTATCCGCTGCTGAGACCCGGTCAATGTCCGAATATATTGAGGAGAATCTGGCCAGAGGATTCATCCGGAAATCTACCTCCCCGGCGGGAGCAGGCTTCTTTTTCGTCAAAAAGAAGGACGGCTCTCTCCGTCCCTGTATAGACTATAGAGGCCTAAACCTGATCACGGTGAAGAATAAGTACCCCCTTCCGCTCATTCCAGAATTATTTGATCGCCTGAGGGGGGCTAGGATCTTCACCAAACTGGACCTTCGTGGGGCGTACAACCTGGTTCGTATTCGTCAGGGGGATGAATGGAAGACGGCATTCAACACCCGGGACGGCCACTATGAATACCTGGTAATGCCCTTTGGTCTCTGTAACGCTCCTGCCGTCTTTCAAGAGTTGGTCAATGACATCTTCCGGGACCTTCTCTACTCCTGCGTAGTGGTGTACCTGGACGACATCTTGGTCTTCTCTCCGGATCTCCAGACTCACCGGAGGGACGTTCGTCAGGTCCTGCTCAGGCTAAGGCAGAACCATCTCTACGCTAAATTTGAGAAGTGCCTCTTTGAGCAGACCTCGCTTCCGTTTCTGGGCTACATTATCTCTCAGACCGGCCTACAAATGGATCCTGAGAAACTGTCTGCCATCGAGAAATGGCCCCGACCGGAGGGGTTGAAGGCCATTCAGCGATTCCTGGGCTTCGCCAACTACTACCGCCTCTTCATACCACACTTCTCTTCCCGGACGGCCCCAATTTCTGCGCTCACCCGTAAAGGTACCAATCCCAAAGAGTGGCCACCCGAAGCAGAGGAGGCCTTTCTTTCCCTTAAACAGGCCTTCTCTTCCGCCCCGGTGCTGCATCGCCCAGATGGCAACAAACAGTTCTTCCTGGAAGTTGACGCCTCCTCCTCTGGAGCCGGAGCGGTACTTACTCAAAAATCATCTTCCGGGAGGATGGTAACTTGTGGCTTCTTCTCTAAACTCTTCTCCTCCTCTGAGCGCAACTATTCCATAGGAGACCGAGAGTTATTGGCCATCAAACTGGTATTGGAGGAGTGGTGTTACCTGCTCGAGGGGGCTCTTCACCCGGTAATAAATTACACTGACCACAAGAACTTGGCTTACCTCCAGCATGCCCAGAGACTTAACCCGCGCCAAGCCCGGTGGTCCTTGTTTTTTGCTCGTTTTGATTTTGTCCTTCATTTTCGCCCGGCTGACAAAAACGTCAAGGCGGATGCCTTGTCTCGGTCCTTTCTGGTGTCTGATCTCGAGGAGGATCCGAAACATATCATCGATCCCGCCAGAGTAATGCAGGTGGCTCCCGTGAGTCTAAATCGTCTTCCTCCTGGTAAGACGTTCGTACCAGTACCTGATCGGGAGAAGATCCTACACTGGGGTCATTCGTCTAAACTAGCTGGCCACGCCGGTCAGAAAAAGACCCTCCAGCTTATTACCCGGCACTACTGGTGGCCTAACCTGCACAAGGATGTAATAGACTTTGTTTCTGCCTGTGTGTCCTGCGCCCGCAACAAAGTTCCGAGACACCTGCCGGCCGGCCGCCTCCTACCTCTGCCAGTACCTGCTGCCCCCTGGCAGCATATAGCGATGGACTTCATTACTGATCTACCCGTCTCTGCCGGTTGTACGGTCATTTGGGTGGTCGCTGACCGCTTCTCCAAGATGGCTCACTGCATTCCACTGCCAGGTCTTCCGTCTGCACCCGAGCTGGCTAAAGACTTTATCCGCCACATCTTCCGTCTTCATGGCCTGCCCCGTCACATCGTGTCGGATCGTGGGGTACAGTTCACTTCCCGTTTCTGGAGAGCCACTTGTAAATTGCTGGACGTCACCCTGGACTTCTCCTCCGCTTACCACCCACAGTCTAATGGTCAAGTGGAGCGGATCAATCAGAACCTGACCAGTTACCTTCGGCACTTCGTTAATGCCCACCATTCTGACTGGGTGGATCTCCTGCCATGGGCCGAATTCTCGTACAACAATCACGAGAGCGAGTCTTCCTCCAAATCCCCGTTTTTTGTAGTCTACGGTCAGCATCCTCGGATCCCGTTTCCCGTCTCCACCTCGGCGGACAATCCGGCTGCGGAATCTCTTGTTAACAAATTTTCCTCCATATGGGAGAGTACCCGGTCCGCACTCCTTCTGTCATCCGAGCGTATGAAAAGACACGCTGACAAAAAACGTCTGGACCCTCCTCAATTCCGCCCTGGGGATAAAGTCTGGCTCTCGTCCAAATATGTCCGGCTCAAGATCCCTTCCTATAAGTTAGGGCCTCGGTTCATCGGCCCACTGGAGGTCATCAGTCAGATCAACCCGGTGGCCTATAAATTGAAACTCCCGGCCAACTTACGGATCCCTAACTCCTTCCATGTGTCTCTCCTCAAACCTGTAGTGCTTAACTCTTTTTCCAAGTCTACAGGTACGCCTCCTGCTCCGGTTTCTGCTGAGGACGAGTTTGAGGTAGAGAACATTCTTGCCACCAAAAGGGTAAGAGGAAAGACCTTTTTTCTGGTAGATTGGAAGGGGTTTGGTCCTGAGGAGAGAACGTGGGAGCCCCGGGAGAACATCCATGCCCCTCTCATCCTAGCTAAATTTCTGTCTGGCCTAAAAAAGGGGGGGCCTAAAGGGGGGGGTACTGTAGCGCTGGCGTCCCTGCCCTCTGCTAGGCAGGGACGCTGCTCCCCTCACCGCTCTGCTCCGTGCCCGGCGTCCTCCTCCCGCTCTGCTCTCAGCGCGCGCTCCTTCCCGGCCCCTGTGCTTAGGGCGCGCGCGCGCGCGCTCCCCTCCTCTTAAAGGGACCGCGCGCGCCGTCCTAAGGAGTCCCCGGCCAATGGCCGGAGGACTTCATCATATATAAGGCACCTCCTCCAAAATGGAGGTGCCCGAGCAATGTTGTTTGCACCTGTGTCTCACCTGTGCTTCAGCCCTCAGGTCCCGTTGCCAGTTACCTGCCAGTTTCCTGCCAGTTTCCTGCTAGTTACCTGCCTGATTCCTGCCTGAATACTTGCTACCTGCCTGCTTGCCTGAGGTCCGACGGTCTGCCTTACTACTCCGGTCAGTCTGTCTATGGACCAGCTTGCCCGCTCACCTGGGAGCGCTTCTCCGTTATCTGCCTGCTTGCCAGCCCGGAGGCTCCGTTGTCACGTGCTGTGACCACCAGCTATCTCAGAGACTCTTGCCCGCTCACCTGGGAGCGCATCTCCGTTACCTGCCTACTTGCCAGCCCGGAGGTCCCGCCGTCACGTGCCGTGACCACCTGCTATTCCAGAGACTCTCGCTTGCTCACCTGGGAGCACACATCTACCATCTGCCTGCTAGCCTACCCGGAGGCTCTGCCATCACAGGTCGTACCTACCCGTTACCCAGAGACTGCCCTGATCACTTGCCGTAACTCCCTGTCCGTTCACCCAGAGACTGCCACCCGCTCCCTTACAAGGGCCGCCCCCTTGTATAATAGCTCAGAGGTTCCGCCTCCCGGACCCGTTACACTCGTATTTCCTCCCTCCACTAACCTACCTGTGCCCGATATTGCCATTTCTGTTTGTGGCTCCATCATTACTCGCCAGCAACATGCCCGCTGTCTTGAGGTCATACTTGATTCAGATCTTTCCTTCACTCCTCACATCAAATCACTTGCTCGCTCGTGTCTTCTACACCTCAAAACATCTCTAGATCAGAACTTTTCTTACCTTTGACTCGGTAAAAACTCTTACTGTAGCTCTTATTCATTCTCGTCTGGACTATTGCAACTCTTTACTTATCGGTCTCCCTCTTTCTAAACTTTCCCCTCTCCAATCCGTCCTGAACACAGCTGTCAGGGTCATATTCCTCATCTACCGATACAACGATGTCTCTTCCCTGTGCTAGTCATTGCACTGATTGCTCATCCAATACAGAGTTCAATATAAACTTATTGCTCTTACCCACAAAGCTATCCACGATTCAGCACCACTCTACATCTCCTCCCTCGTCTCAGTCTACCACCCTACCAGTGCCCTCCGTTCTGCTAATGACTTAAAGCTAAAATCCTCCATAATCCGAATCTCCCACTCCCGTCTCCAAGATTTCTCGCACGCTGCACGAATTCTTTGGAATGCACTACCCAGGACAATTTGATTAATTCCCAATACCCACAGTTTTAAGCGTGCCGTAAAAAAACATTTTTTAGACTGGCCTATCACCTCAACATACTTATCTAACTGTCCCAGTTTTGGCCCATATTAAAATTTTCTTCAAAATCACGTGTAAGGTGCCCCAGCGAGGTAGTCGTAGGCGAGCTGTAGCCCCCTCTCGCTATGGCACCCTACAGACAATACGTGTCCTCCCTCTGAAGTGTGGCTGTGTATGTGGTGCTCTTCACTTACTTCAAGCCATCCAATCGCGGCTGTCTCCAGGCATTTCTCTTCTGGGACCAGGGCAGCAATAAATTCAGAGGACACGAGGTTCTTAACCAGAACTTGGACTTTACTTGGGGAAGAGGAATATGTACAATATTTACAGGCAGATATAATGGATAAGGCCCGACAGGTTATCATCTCTCTCACAGGCGCTGGTAACTCCTTCAGCCCTGGTTCCCTCTTTAAGTGAAGCATCTCTGTGACTCTAATCTCTGGCCCAAGAGACTCTTCTGTAATACTGACAGTGACCTGGCTCCGATCTCTCCCCCACGTCTTAGCCTGGAGTCCTATTTATCTTCCTCTGCTTCCTGCAGACTAGAAGTGCCCCGAGTCCTCACTACCTTTGATGAGTTTCTCCGGCCGGCTAACAGGACTCGTGCTCTTGTGTAGGGAGACTTGCACACTGGTGATCCCACTGTCTGAGGGTATGGAGCTCCCGTCTACCCTAGCAGCCACTATAGTCAGGCTGCCCGAACGATTCACCGTACTATCTCTTACTGAGTGACTCCTCCTGCTTTCTGAAAACTTAAGCAGGAATTTTCCTAAAGTGCCCACCCTCGGTGAGCTGTCATCACACAGCATTAACTCCTCACTGTCTGTAACCCTGCTAGCGGACTCAACCTGACATCTGCACCCAGAACAGTGGCATCTTGTGGCTGTTTACAGGTACTGCAGCCCACAAGGAATTATGCCAGGAACAAGCTCTATGTTACTCAAGGCTTGATCAGGCACTAAGTTCCCCCTCTACTCTACTAACTGGACCACTCAACCTGACATCTGCACCCAGAACAGTGGCATCTTGTGGCTGTTTACAGGTACTGCACCCCACAAGGAATTATGCCAGGAACAAGCTCTATGTTACTCAAGGCTTGATCAGGCACTAAGTTCTCCCTCTACTCTACTAACTGGACCACTAAAGCTAACCCCCTTAGCTTGGTCTACCACAGTTAGAGAGGTCTGACTTCAGGAACACTTCCTTTAACTATCTCAGTACCAAGGGAAGGCTACGCCCTTCCCCACTATTACATTCCCTGACACTTTAATGTTGGTGTCCCTGACCACAGTAAACAATAAACACAAATCAGCAGCTATGACATTATATCACATTACTAAATTTTACTAAAACATTTTAGTAAACGACTGGTCCTGAGGTCATCTTCTTGGATGGGAGACCGGCCCTTCTCGGTTAAGGGCCCAGGGACAGCAATTCAGGACAGTCCATTATCAACTTTTCAGAGGTACCGGTCCTTCTTGGTAAGGACCCTGGAAACGCAGTGTCCATGTCCATATTTTTAAGACAGGCCAACACCTCAATAGCCCCCAATCTCCTTCGAGGGCTGCATTCTGAGGCACACAGTCACAGGTAACACCCTGTGAGTCTCTTTCTTCTTGGCTCTAGCGGGGGTCACCGGTTCTTCCCGCTAGGCCGCAAGTCTCTTAGATTTGGAGGATATCCATCCTCAAGGTGTGCCTCAGCATTGTAAATTTCAGCAGAAAAAGGCGCAACAAGCGCAACAAAAATAAAAATAAAAGTAAAAACAAAAGGAGCAGCTCTCTTGGCACACAACTTTTGGTGCTGCTTAAGGCCTTCCTGGCCTGGGAGGTAGGGGAACAGTCCTCCATTTTTCTCTCCAACTTAACATGGGGCACTCCGCCCCCATTGGGAAACAGTCCCAACAACAGGATCACAACCGATGAATCCTAGTAGAGGAAGAAGTAGAAGGTCAACGGACCTTTCAGCCAACTATCTCACTTCTTCCAGGCCTCCTTCCGTTCCATCATGAAGGCGACCCATGCTGCGGACGAAGGTGGCCTCCTCCACTTCCACGGCTGGTCGGGGTACCTGCTAGGCCCGGGGTCCTCGTCCGAGGACGTAGCGCTGCCACAGTCGACTTGGGTAGGGCCGTAACTGGTCACGATGAAATGATGCACCTCATTACTAGCGCCAGCCTGGGTTTCTCTAGCAGCTCCCTGCTCCACTGCTCCAGCCCCTCCTGGGTGTTTGGCTGCTGAGCCGACATCAGGCGCCTCACTGGGAGAGTCGGCCCTGCTGCAGCTCAGGAAGTCTTCCTCTTCCTTACCGACAACATCTCCCCGCTGCTGGTTTTTAGGTTCTTCCTCCTGCGGGACGCCAGCCTTGGGAGGGGGCAAGAATCCTCCAGGGGCTTCCCTAGCCCGATGCTGCCGAGCCTCCCTCTCAGCTCTTCGCTGGAGGACCTGCCTGTCCTTCTCCAGGATGTCCTCCCACTTATATGGACGGGTGAGTGCAGCCGCATACCACCCTTTGTGGCACTCACATTTTACAAAGTGCACGATGTCCCCCACGTGCAGGTTGTGGAGACGGTCGGGCAGATAGTCCCGCTTTACCACTTCGCGGGCCACGAACACCTCGTGCCCGGTCCATTCCTCCTCCAGAAACCCGTACCCCTCACGGATGTGAAATTCTATGACCCGCCCCCGGGTCTGAGCTTTCTCCACTGACTCCCTTCTTGCCGCATTGGACCTCTCCAGCCAGCCTCTCAGGAAGGTATCGATCCATCGCCACTGTGCTCGCGCGGTCATCGGGGGGGTCGCGGGTAGCCCATTTCGGACTCCCGGGCTCGGCGTACCGCTCTGCCGAGGGGGAGTGTATGGCCTCCAAGGCCAACGACCAGAAATTCTCCTGCGGGGCCTTTCTTTTAGGGGGCTTCCCTACCGCACCGTCCCCTGAAGGCCTGGGGGCCTCTGTTGCCGCAGAAGCTACTGGGGCAGATCCTGCAGGCGTGACTGGCCGCTGGGGCATGGACCGCTCACCTTTCTCAAGCTCCGCTGCAGCTATTGCTCCGGCCCCACCGGATGTTCTCCTCCCTCAGCCGAGGGGGACGTTTCCTCCGGCATCCGACTCCAGCACCACATGCGAAGCTCATGGACTAGCAGGCCCAGCTCCGGATCAGGCCTAGTGGCCCACTGGACAGCCACTGGGGGTAAGGGCAACGGTTCGCGGGCAGCGCCCGCCGGCGAATGGCTCCCAGCCGTGGCCCCTGGGGTGGTAATCTCCAGGAGTTCCTCCTCACCGCTTGACTCACGCATGTTGTCAGGCTCTGGGGCTGCCATCCTCTCAGGACGTCCGCTGCCGTACCTCCTTCCCCTTGCGTGCCGGACAGAAAATGGCGCCAGTCGCTTACCGGTGATGTGCGTCCTGCACGTCCAACTCCGCCTCTTCCTGGGTCGGCCTTCTGACGCGACCGCCGCGTCACTCGTCACTCTCGGCAGCTCCGCCTTCAGCCGCACCCCTTCTCTGTGCGCGCTGATACTCACGGGGCCGGACTTCACTTTACGCCGCCCCCTCTTCCTCACTGGACGTCCCATCCTGGGACGCATCTTCACCGCTGGGCCCTTCCTTCTTCGGGCCGGAACTCGTAGGGGCTGGACATCTTTTCGCGCTCTCCGGCGCCGTCCACTCCCACGATAGGCGGTTCTTCTCCCAGACTTCACCGCCATTGTCACCATCTTGGAATCCATGCCTCGGGCCGCCATCTTGGGCCGCATGCCTTCCAACACTTTCTCCTCAGTGTTCTGCGTCGGCGCTTCATGCGAGGAGCTCGCATCCTGCCGACTACGCCAAATGTAAGGTGCCCCAGCGAGGTAGTCGTGGGCGAGCTGTAGCCCCCTCTCGCTATGGCACCCTACAGACAATACGTGTCCTCCCTCTGAAGTGTGGCTGTGTATGTGGTGCTCTTCACTTACTTCAAGCCATCCAATCGCGGCTGTCTCCAGGCATTTCTCTTCTGGGACCAGGACAGCAATAAATTCAGAGGACACAAGGTTCTTAACCAGAACTTGGACTTTACTTGGGGAAGAGGAATATGTACAATATTTACAGGCAGATATAATGGATAAGGCCCGACAGGTTATCATCTCTCTCACAGGCGCTGGTAACTCCTTCAGCCCTGGTTCCCTTTTTAAGTGAAGCATCTCTGTGACTCTAATCTCTGGCCCAAGAGACTCTTCTGTAACACTGACAGTGACCTGGATCTGATCTCTCCCCCACGTCTTAGCCTGGAGTCCTATTTATCTTCCTCTGCTTCCTGCAGACTAGAAGTGCCCCGAGTCCTCACTACCTTTGATGAGTTTCTCCGGCCGGCTAACAGGACTCGTGCTCTTGTGTAGGGAGACTTGCACACTGGTGATCCCACTGTCTGAGGGTATGGAGCTCCCGTCTACCCTAGCAGCCACTATAGTCAGGCTGCCCGAACGATTCACCGTACTATCTCTTACTGAGTGACTCCTCCTGCTTTCTGAAAACTTAAGCAGGAATTTTCCTAAAGTGCCCACCCTCGGTGAGCTGTCATCACACAGTATTAACTCCTCACTGTCTGTAACCCTGCTAGCAGACTCAACCTGACATCTGCACCCAGAACAGTGGCATCTTGTGGCTGTTTACAGGTACTGCAGCCCACAAGGAATTATGCCAGGAACAAGCTCTATGTTACTCAAGGCTTGATCAGGCACTAAGTTCCCCCTCTACTCTACTAACTGGACCACTAAAGCTAACCCCCTTAGCTTGGTCTACCACAGTTAGAGAGGTCTGACTTCAGGAACACTTCCTTTAACTATCTCAGTACCAAGGGAAGGCTACGCCCTTCCCCACTATACCATCCATGCACTGAATAGCCTCTGTCTGTACTATACACATACTGGCTGGCTATCAGTTCATGTAGCGTTATGTACTTACCCTATTTAGTATACTAAGTCTGTATTATACAATATATGTACATTTTACCTTTTGTGTCTCCCCTATTTCCTTATAGACTGTAAGCTTGCGAGCAGGACCCTCACTCCTTTTAATATCTGAGTTATGCTTATTTTGTAAAGTCTGTATTGTCTGTATAAGTCCCCCCTAAAATTGTAAAGTGCTGTGGAATATGTTGGCGCTATAAAAATTATTATTATAATTAAATTCAGATGTAAATCTAAGGCCCACTCTATTGATATTGAGTTCCCTGACAAATTCAAACGATTGTTCACTCGTCCCTGACCAGATGATAAAAATGTCATCAATATATTTGTACCATACCCCAATATATGGATGCCATCACTTATGATCATCCCTGAATATTGTGGATTCCTCCCACCAGTCCAGGAATAAGTTAGCATATGAGGGGGCACAGAGGCTCCCCATCGCAGTACCCCTGAGCTGGTGGAAGTACTTCCTGTCAAAAAGAAAGAAGTTATGAGTAAGAGTGAATTTTAGAAGATCCTCCATGAAGTCATTATGTCTGCTACACTCTATTGACCTTGATTTCAAGAAATATCTTACTCCTCTGATACCATCCTCATGCGGTATATTACTGTACAAAGCCTCAATATCTAGTAAGGCCTGCTCCCCTACATGCCTGTATACATGCTCGAGGGTCTACATGTAGGGGAGCAGGCAGAGGGAAAACCAACTCCAGAGGGATTATTCCAACTGCAGGACCTCAGGTGGTACTGGGGGTACATTACACTGTGCGGGGGCATCATACACACTGCATAAGGGGCATAATGGGGGCATTACACTGTGTGGGGGCATCATACATCCTGCATAAGGGGCATAATGGGGGCATTACACTGTGTGGGGGCATCATACATACTGCATAAGGGGCAAAAAGGGGGCATTACACTGTGGGGGGCATCATACATACTGCATAAGGGGCATAATGGGGGCATTACACTGTGGGGGGCATCATACATACTGCATAAGGGGCATAATGGGGGCATTACACTGTGGGGGCATCATACATACTGCACAAGAGGCATAATGGGGGCATTACACTGTGGGGGCATCATACATACTGCATAAGGGGCATAATGGGGGCATTACACTGTGGGGGGCATCATACATACTGCATAAGGGGCATAATGGGGGCATTACACTGTGGGGGGGCATCATGCATACTGCATAAGGGGCATAATGGGAGCATTACACTGTGTGGGGGCATCATACATACTGCATAAGGGGCATAATGGGGGCATTACACTGTGGGGGCATCATACATACTACATAAGGGGCATAATGGGGGCATTACACTGTGGGGGCATCATACATACTGCATAAGGGGCATAATGGGGGCATTACACTGTGTGGGGGCATTATACATACTGCATAAGGGGCATAATGGGGGCATTACACTGTGGGGCCAGTAAAGGGGTCCTGTACTATGAGAACAATACGTTTCCCCCCTTCCTGTCTCCATAGTTGGGTCATATGTATCTAATACAGGAAACAGAACAAAAACCTTATGATTCTTATAAAGGGGCAACACAAGACCCCAAAAGAGTCTCCGTGCTGAAGGTGTTAATGCCCCCTGGGCCCAGTAATGAGGGGTCTCCACATACCTCCACCTGCAGAGCCGCCACCACATATATGGCTGCTCTGTGCGCACAGGAGCTGTGATGAGGTCACAGGAGGGGAGGAGTTAGGGGTCACATGATCAGGGGCCTCAGTGGATGCAGGACTCTGCTGTGCTGGTTGTCATGGTGCTGGATGAGCTGAAGTTTATGTGTGGGGTCAGGAGGGGTTTACAGTGTGGATGTAGCAGAGCCGCGTGTGTACGAGGTGTACGGAGCAGAGCCGCATGTGAACGAGGTGTACGGAGCAGAGCCGCGCGTGTACGAGGTGTACGGAGCGGAGCCGCGTGTGTACGAGGTGTGCGGATCGGAGCCGCGTGTGTACGAGGTGTGCGGATCGGAGCCGCATGTGTACGAGGTGTGCGGAGCCGCATGTGTACGAGGTGTATGGAGCGGAGCCGCGTGTGTACGAGGTGTACGGAGCGGAGCCGCGTGTGTACGAGGTGTACGGAGCAGAGCCGCGTGTGTACGAGGTGTACGGAGCAGAGCCGCGTGTGTACGAGGTGTACGGAGCAGAGCCGCGTGTGTACGAGGTGTACGGAGCAGAGCCGCGTGTGTACGAGGTGTACGGAGCGGAGCCGCGTGTGTACGAGGTGTACGGAGCAGAGCCGCGTGTGTACGAGATGTACGGAGCGGAGCCGCGTGTGTACGAGGTGTACTGTGTGGAGTCGCGTGTGTACGAGGTGTACGGAGCGGAGCCGCGTGTGTACGAGGTGTACGGAGCGGAGCCGCGTGTGTACAAGGTGTACTGTGTGGAGTCGCGTGTGTACGAGGTGTACTGTGCGGAGCCGTGCATGTACAAGGCGTATGGAGCGGAGCTGCCTGTGTAGAGGTGTACGAGGTGTACGGAGCGGAGCCGTGTGTGTACGCGGTGTACGGAGCAGAGCCGCGCATGTGCAAGGCATATGGAGCGGAGCCGCCTGTGTAGAGGTGTACGGAGCGGAGACGTGTGTGTACGAGGTGTACGGAGCGGAGCCGTGTGTGTGTGGAGCGGAGCCGTGTGTGTATGAGGTGTACGGAGCGGAGCCGCGCATGTACGAGGTGTATCGAGCGGAGCCGCGTGTGTACGAGGTGTATCGAGCGGAGCCACGCGTCTATGAGGTGTACGGAGCGGAGCCGCTTGTGTACGAGGTGTATGGAGCAGAGTCGTGTGTGTATGGAGCGGAGCCGCGTGTTTACGAGGTGTACGGAGCAGAGCCGTGTGTGTATGGAGCGGAGCCGCGCGTGTACGAGGCGTATGCGGAGCCACGTGTGTGTACGAGGTGTACGGAGCGGAGCCGCGTGTGTACGAGGTGTATGGAGCAGAGCCGTGTGTGTATGGAGCGGAGCCGCGCGTGTACGAGGTGTACGGAGTGGAGGCGCGTGTGCACGAGGTTTTTCCCTCCTATCTTTACCATTTGGCGGTGTGACAATAATATTACATTTGTTCACCTACCATGCCGGCAGGTCCTATATTAGCTGGCAGGTCCTATATTAGGCAGCTCCACCCACCGCTCTCTGCTGAATATTGGTTCCTGGGCAGTTCACTCTGCTAGTGTCCAGTTTGTTGCTCCTGTTATACCTCGCACTCGTGTCACTGACTCTTCCACCAGCAGCTGCGGTCCTGGGGACTACCATTGAGTAGTACCCGATGTCTACCAGCAGCCCATCCTATCCTCTCCACCAGAGGCTCTAGTGAAGACCTGGTAGACACCTAGTTATGCCCCTCCAGGGTAAGCCCGGCCCGTGGCCCTGTGGGTCAACATCCACCAGCGTTACACCAAGTAACCGTGTGTGCAATTACGTTGGCACAGCCTAATCATAGGTATAGGGGAACCTCCGCAGATGACCGAGCTGTTACTGAAAATCCATATACAAAGATTAAGGCTACATTCACATGTTCAGTATTTGGTCAGTATTTTACAATAAAATTTGTAAGCCAAAACCTATTATCTATAGTTCATCTCTCTTTGCAAATCCCTTCACTGGCTCCCAATTGCCCAGCGTATCCAGTTCAAACTACTATCACTGACCTACAAAGCCATTCATAACCTTTCTCCTCTGTTCATCTCTGAACTAATCTCCCAATATATTCCCTCACGTAATCTCCGGTCCTCCCAAAACCTCCTTTTCTCCTCCACACTTATTCGTTCCTCACCCAATCGCCTCCCTCCAAGACTTCTCCCGAATATCTCCCATCTTCTTGAATTCTGTGCCTCAACATGTCTGATTATCTGCCACATTCGGATCCTTCAGATGGAACTTGAAAACCCATGTCTTCAAGAAAGCTTAGAACCTGCAATGACCACACTGCCGCCTCACCACCACTAGAGCTGCTGCATCTCCCTCAACCTACTGTCTCCTTCCCCACCATCCTATAAATGTAAGCCCGCAAGGGCAGGGTCCTCTTCCTCCCTGTACCAGTCTATCATTGTTAGATCATTTACTGTAAGTGATATCTGTATTTTGTGTGTAACCCTTTCTCATGCACCAATGGCGCTATATAAATTAATAATATTTCAGTCTTGTGATTTTCCTGGATATTTAAGACCACTGAAGTGGACCGTATAGACATTAATCTACTTATCCCTCTTATTCTATTGTTTTTTATGCATATAAGAATTGTTCTTGGGTACACACTTAATATATGTTTGCATGTGTAAGTTTAGGTACATATTCTATATATATATGTGTACAGTTATTATATTTCACATTGCACTTTATTTTTCATGCACCTTATTCATAGACAACTAATTCTGTCATAATATGTGCTTTTGTGTATATATGAACATTTGTATTCTATATAGAGACAATTCTGAATGCATTTTATTTCTATAGGTATTTCATGTATGTACACTAATCATGTTTTCCATACATTTACACATTCACTCACAAAATTATAACCTTTCACATAACTTTAACACTTTTTTGTTTTACGATGTGATTTATTTATCCATATTTTTTATGTAATATTATTTTGTTTATACACAACATATGTGTTATTGTATATGTGTATATGGGAATTCTTGTATTTATAATTGTTCATAACCTCTGTAAAACAATTGTTCTTAATTCAGTATGTCTCCATGTATACAGTGGTGGCCAAAAGTATTGGCACCCCTGCAATTCTGTCAGATAATACTCAGTTTCTTCCTGAAAATGATTGCAATCACAATTTCTTTGGTATTATTATCTTCATTTAATTTGTCTTCAATGAAAAAAACACAAAAAGATTTGTCCTAAAGCCAAATTGGATACAATTCCACACCAGACCTAAAAAAGGGGGTGGACAAAAGAATTGGCACTGTTTGAAAAATCATGTGATGCTTCTCTAATTCTTGTAATTAACAGCACCTGTAACTTACCTGTGGCACCTAACAGGTGTTGGCAATAACTAAATCACACTTGCAGCCAGTTAACATGGATTAAAGTTGACTCAACCTCTTTCCTGTGTCCTTGTGTGTACCACATTGAGCATGGAGAAAAGAAAGAAGACCAAAGAACTGTCTGAGGACTTGAGAAACCAAATAGTGAGGAAGCATGAGCAATCTGAAGGCTACAAGTCCATCTGCAAAGACCTGAATGTTTCTGTGTCTTCCGTGCGCAGTGTCATCAAGAAGTTTAAAGCCCATGGAACTGTGGCTAACCTCCCTAGATGTGGACGGAAAAGAAAAATTGACGAGAGATTTCAACGCAAGATTGTGCAGATGGTGGATAAAGAACCTCGACTAACATCCAAGCAAGTTCAAGCTGCCCTGCATTCCAATGGTACAACAGTGTCAACCCGTACTATCCGTCGGCGTCTGAATGAAAAGGGACTTTATGGTAGGCTACCCAGGAAGACCCCACTTCTTATCCCGAGACATAAAAAAGCCAGGTTGGAGTTTGCCAAAACTTATCTGAGAAAGCCTAAAATGTTTTGGAAGAATGTTCTCTGGTCAGATGAGGCATTCAAAGAAAAGAACACGGTCCCTACAGTCAAACATGGCGGAGGTTCCCTGATGTTTTGCCTCTGGCACTGGACCGTGTGTATGGCATTATGAAGTCTGAAGACTACCAACAAATTTTGCAGCATAATGTAGGGCCCAGTGTGAGAAAGCTGGGTCTCCCTCAGAGGTCATGGGTCTTCCAGCAGGACAATAACCCAAAACACACTTCCAAAAGCACTATAAAATGGTTTTAGAGAAAGCACTGGAGACTTCTAAGGTGGCCAGCAATGAGTCCAGACCTGAATCCCATAGAACACCTGTGGAGAGATCTCAAAATGGCAGTTTGGAGAAGTCACCCTTCAAATATCAGGGACCTGGAGCAGTTTGCCAAAGAAGAATGGTCTACAATTCCAGCAGAGCATTGTAAGAAACTCATTGATGGTTACCGGAAGCGGTTGTTCGCAGTTATTTTGGCTAAAGGTTGTGCAATCAAGTATTAGGCTGAGGGTGCCAATACTTTTGTCTGGCCCATTTTTGGAGTTTTGTGTGAAATGATCAATGATTTGATTTTTGCTTCATTCTCTTTTGTGTTTTTTCCTTGCAAGCAAATTAAATGAAGATAAAAATACCAAAGAATTTGTGATTGCAATCATTTTCAGGAAGAAACTGAGTATTATCTGACAGAATTGCAGGGGTGCCAATACTTTTGGCCACCACTGTATATTTGTTGGTTTATTTACCATCCTTTTTCTGACCCCGGACCTTTCATTATATTATCTGCACGTTCCCAGCACTGTGCGCATGAGTCTTTCGGACCCACTGGCGGTGTCACTTGCCGCGTCTATCTGAGCCCGGAGCGGATCACGTGCCTGGCTCCCAATCATGTGACTCATCATGTGTTCGTGAACACACTCGCGTCATCTACACCAGCCCCTCGGATGACTTGGCCTCGGGGTTTTGGATTGACTACATGCACCGCTCATGTTCCGGGTTCAATTTAATACATAGCCTTTTGCTATTGGTGGTCCTGGCTGATATCTAACCCCTTTACAACCTATGATGTACAGGTATGTCATAGGTCGCTTCCCCCTTTTTAATGCAGACTCCGGTGCTGAGCCTGCATCTTTTCCCACACATGACCATTGATCTGATCAGCTGTCATGTGCCCCTAACAACCATGGGTAGAATCGCGATCGGGTTTCTGATGTGTTCCCGTCCGGGGACCTACTGCTTTAATTAAAATATTTCCCCCCTTCCCTGATGAAGGCTGTATGCCAACAGGCGTGTTGAGACCTGGCGCCATTTAAAGGGGTCTGAATACTTTCCGTACTTGTTGTATATATCAGCATTATCCATGGACACACTGTCGAATGTGATTGGGATATAGCACAACACGTAACAAGTCAGTTTGTGGCAACCTCTCCCCCTTTTTTTCCTTCTCACCAGCACTGGGATCATATCTCCGTGAGCGCATCACTTTAAAATAGACACTTTTTGATTATCCACTTTATTTTAACCCTTTTTATTTTTAATTTCAGCACAGTTAAACACATGTATTTCCTCTTCATTTTACAATAAATAGGCAAGTATATAACTTGATACACGGTATTTTGACATGTGACTGTACATACGCCTCCCTCTGCTCTAAGCGTCTTTTTATAATTTTTCTGTATTGAAATCATGTACATCTGTATTACCTTGTTATTTATGTATGGCTATACTGAAGAAGGAGTCAGTGGACTCTGAAACGCGTCGACAATAAACCTACAATTTTATCATACCACTAATTGTGTCATGTTCCACTTACAATCCTGCTACATAAATCTACCGTCTCATGGAAGCTGCTGCATCTAGTTTTCAGGCTCTATAACAGTTTTGTCTCCCACAGCCTCATAAGGTGAGTGGTTCTACCTTTAATTATCAACCTTTTAACGTGGACAAGAAGACCCTATTCCACTTTTACATTTCTTTACAATTTGTCAATAACACATATAGTTTCTCCCTGTCTGAGTTATTTTTAATGGTCAACAAAATACAATTTTCCAGTAATT
This sequence comes from Phyllobates terribilis, assembly GCF_046119375.1. Lineage (NCBI taxonomy): Eukaryota > Metazoa > Chordata > Amphibia > Anura > Dendrobatidae > Phyllobates > Phyllobates terribilis. The sequence continues at coordinate 456,801 of NW_027363486.1, read as the reverse complement.
CATATTTCACACTCTAGGTATGATAATGGCTTCTCTGTGTGGGATTTTTGATGTTTAAAGGGATTGTCCACTACTTGGACAACCCCTTCTTATTCCTCATGTTTCGTTCTGTTAAAATAAAAACACCTAAACTAATCTCCCATGCCGCCACTGTTCCAGCGGCATCGGCACTTGCATTCCCGGGGCTCATGTGAGGTTGTTACGTCTTATGACCCCTGCGCCCAATCAGCGCTTGTGTCACTGTCCCCACCTTCGCACTAATCGAACATCCTGAGTAAGTCAGAAAGCAGCCGCAGCCCTGGCTTCCTGTTGATGTTCAATACATTCAAAGATGGGGAGAGTGAAGCTGATTGGGCACAGGGCTCGTGTGATGTAACAAGCCTATGTGAGCCCCAAGGAACGTAAGTGCTGACACCGCTGGAACAGCAGAGGCATGGAACGGGAGAGTGAGTGCTTTTATTTATTTATTTTTTAAAACTTAATTTGTTTTATTAAACAATTTTACAAACAATTACACATTGCATTTGGTAATAGAAAACATCCAGAGACATCACATCAACACAAATTTACATCTCTTACATCGATGAGAACACATTAAAATAAACTGGTCGGATGGGTTATCTCATGCAGATAAATAATTTCTTTGCCCTGTGGATGTCGCATCTTCTGGATTTATATAAAAAGGAGAAAAAAAGGGTATTTACCTAATTAGGATACAATCCAAACTTTGAACCCTCAACCACAACTTATCAAACTTGTGCTGTCTTTATCTTTTCCATGCTCAGATTGACTCTCATCGTAATATATATGGATCTAAATGTCTGCCCCTATAAGCAACCTCTTTGTCACTTATAACTTGCGGTTTTCTATTTATTCTCACACCCCTTTCAAATTTACTCTCCCAGCATAAACCCTTTGCCTAAGTAGAGACCGTAAGACACGAAGCATTCCAATAGTCCCATATTTTGGAAAATTTTAATGGACAACCTCTGTTTTGGATACTATCTTTTCGAATGGGATGATTGAGTTAACCAGTGCGATCCAAGATGGCAATGTTGGCTGTGTGTTGCCCATCCATCTCAGTGCCAAAAATAAGGCTTCTCTCAAAAAAATCTTAGTATAATGATCCCAGGCATCATCCTCCATTACCCCCAAAAGGCAAATCAATCAATCACATGGAATTGGGATGGATACTAAGGAAGATAATAAAGAGGTTACTTCCTGCCAGAAGGACCTAATAATGGAGCAATCCCAAATTAAATGAACAAAGTCAGCATCTATGGTATGACATCGTAAACATTCTGAATTAGAGGAACGCCCCATTTGATATAGTCTGAGGGGTGTGAGGTATGACTGATGAATAATATATAGCTGAATCAGCTTCTTATTGATGGAGGGGGAGAAAGGACAGGAACTCCAAAACTACCTCCTATTCCTCCTCCCCCATATTCGGAATTAGAAGTCTCCACTTGTTGATAGCAAGTATGTATACAAGCTGGATATAAGACCTTGTGGACCTTGAGATTTAAGTATTCCTATTAAGGGAAATGAGGAAATAGTTTGATTTCTAAATTTTGTAAGTGAGATCTGAGCCCATTTCTAAGTTGATGGTACCTGAAGAATTGAGATCTTGGAACCTTGAATTTATTTTGCACCTGTTCAAATGACATCAGTATAGACCTTTCATAAATGTCTCTTAACAAATAGACCCCACTAGCTTTCCAAAAGGGGGCAGATGAATGTTCCACTAATGTCGCAAAGTACGGATTCCCCGATATAGGTATTTCAGCTATAACATGTGTAAAGTCAATTCTTTTGTTTGCCTGTTTCCATACCGTTCTCGCCAATGTATGTAGGGGTAACAACTTAATGGTAGTCGATTTATTAAATTCTAAAAAACCCAATAAACAACCTGTGCCTAAAAACGTGTGGCAAGTGGTTCTCAGAATTCGGTAACTGGGAGTCCGGCATCCAACTACGGATCGCTTTTAGTTGACCTGCTAAATAATATAGATGGAAGTCAAGCAGAGCTGCTCCTCCCATATCTTTACGACTTTGAACGATAGATAACCTGAGTTTATGTCTGGAGTTTCCCCAAATAAATGTGGACATCAAAGAGTTAAGAGATGTGAAGAATTTTTTAGGGACCGGTACTGCACCATGTTGTAATATATAATTAAATTTAGGGAGGAAGATCATCTTAATTAAGTTAATCCTTCCTGACACTGATAGCGGTAATCTCCCCCACAAGGAAAATTTACATTTAGCTTATTATTCTAATAAAGGGAGAGTATTACTTTAGAGGTCCTCTCTATCATTTCTAACAATCACAATTCCCATGTATCTGAAACAGGACACTACAGGTAAAGGAGATAACGTTTCCAAATCAGCATTCGGAATGGGCGACAGAGACATAAGAGAAGACTTATCCCAATTTATAAAGAGATCCGAATATTCACTAAATTTATCAATAGTAGATATAACAGATGGGAGAGTATCTTTAACCTTGTCCATAAAAATTATCATGTCATCTGCATATAAACCAATTTTGTCAGTTCTGTTTGCAATTGTAATTCCACTGATATCCTCAGATGATCGTATTCTTATAGCCAATGCTTCAATTGCTAGAGCGAATAGAACCGGAGACAAAGGGCATCCCTTTTGGTTCCCCATTCCAATGAAGAAGATGTGGAGGATATATTATTTATCACTATCTTAGCTTTGGGGGCCGCGTACAATGTTTGAATCCAGACCCGAAATTTAGGGCCAAGACCAAATTTCTCTAGGCAAGCAAATAAAAACGGCCACTCCAACGAGTCAAAAGCCTTGGCCGTATCCAATGAAGTCAAGGCTCAATCATTTCCCGGTATCAAAGAGCTATATTGAGCTATTGATTGCTCCCTTCTAATGTTAATAGAAGTATTTTTTCCTGGCATAAAACCTGTTTGGTCCGGCTGGACAACAGATAGTATCACCTTATTAAGTTTCATGGCTAGAATTTTTGTAAGAATTTTGTAATACACGTTTAATAGTGAAATAGGGCAATATGATCCACACTCCAGAGGATCTTTCCCCTTTTTTTTTAGGACAATAATATTGGCATCATAAAAGGATTCAGGCAAGGAACCACTTTGCATCGCCTCTGAGAAAGTCTCTAAAAGGTGCGGCATCAAGACCTTTTGGTATCTATGGTAGAGCTCTAGTGGTAGGCCATCAGGGCCCGGAGCGTTACCCTAAGCCTTATCTGCCAAGGCTGCATTTATTTCCTTTAAAGAGATATCTGCATCTAAAAGGGATTGTTGTGAGACACTTAATTTGGGAAAATCAAGATCTGCCAAATAAGTGAGACATTCCAATTTATTATGGGCACTTTGGGATTTATATAATGATTTATAAAAGTTATGAAAGCTACTTAGAATATCTTCTGCCGTAGTGACTATCTGGCCCCCTAATGTTCGAATCCTAAGAATAGCACTAGAGTCTTTATGTTTGCGGACCATAAAGGCCAACAACTTACTTGATTGGTTCCCCAATTCAAAATATGATTGTCTAGTGAAGAATAGTTTACATTTAGATTTAGTGTCAACGTTTTGTGTATACAATCTATAGGAATGTAGCCAGTTTACTCTATTCTCATCATAAAGGGTCTGCAACATAAGTCTGTTCAGCTTCCTTTAACCTATGTTCAAACTCGGTATCAACCTGTGAAGTCATTCTCTTGATGTATGTAATAGTGGAGGAGAGGCATCCTCTAAGGTATGCCTTCAGTGTATCCCAAAAAATCTTAATATTCCTTGGCAACAGATGTACTTCCACTAAACAGTCTATTTGATCCGGTATTCTATCATCAGGACCAATTAATTTTAACCAAAAGGGATTAAGTTTCCATGTGGGTCTGTCTCGTACCTGGTCAAATTTAAGCGTTAGTATCACCGGACTATGGTCTGAGATCCCTCTTACCCCATGCTCAATACTATGTACCCACGTTGCGATATTACTAGAAATGAAAATATAATCTAACCGCGATAACGTAGATTTGGTTGAGGAGTAACATGTGTATTCTTTAGTTCCGGGGTGATGTAATCTCCACAAGTCTATCCAACCAATACTCTCCATATAGGTTGAAAACAAATTAGAAAATGGTGTTATTGTCGTTCTGGTGTTGTCACCAATTCTCAATCTATTTAAATTTTCATCCATAATCCGGTTGAAATCCCCCATACACAAGACCTGAGCATCCGGGTAGTTTAGTGCGAAGCTTACTGCCTTTTGGACAATTATTAGATTAGCAGGAGGTGGGTTTTATATACATAGTATTACATACTCTCTAGAATCAATTATAGCATTTATAAAAACAAATCTTCCCTCTGAATCTCTGCGGGCCTCCCAGCTAATGGCCTTGTGGATTAAAAGCGAAACTCCTTTTGAACAGCTTGTATGGTAAGAGTGTATTGACCATTGCAGCCAGGGTTTATTTAGCCACCTAGCTGAATCTCTAGTGAGGTGTGTTTCGACCAAAGCCAGGATATGTGGCTGGTAATTTTTGATTTGCAAGAATACTTTAACCCTCTTCTTAGGGGATTTAAGACCTCTTATATTCCATGTCATACATTTCAGTTGCGATGCCATTTACCTAATATAAGAAGATGGGAATAAATATGAGGGGTACAAACAAAAGGCCATTACACAATTACTGCTCATATTCATTATTTCCCGTTTGACGTATCCAATAATTTCCACCCAATTTATATATTTATGGGGCTCACCAGGTTGATCTATCGCCCCTATAGGTCCCAACAAATTATATTGCATGGAGACAAAGCAAAAAGGATTGAGCACTTTGACAGCATTCAACTTGTAAACAACAACCCTAAACACAACCAAAACAAGAAGTAAACTTTTCTTATGCCGCTTCCTTTCGGGGAATACCAACACTGATCCCAGTGTGAGGTATTATGTTGTCTTTGACGATGCAAAGTCTGAACTCCCGCATATGTAAAAGGTGTATCAAATTACATCAAACCCAATATTCAATATAGGAACGGAGGCACAAAGGGTGTCTGTCACCCTTTTCCAGGCTCTAGGTGCAATTGGAGCCACTCCAACGCTTCCTCCGGGGTAGCAAAGAAAGTAGTAGAGTTTCCAGAAACAATTCTGAGACAAGCAGGATAAGCCATTGCATAGATAATCCCTTTGTCTTTAAGTTTCTTCTTTACATCCATAAATTGGGCTCTCTGTTTTTGTAGTTCCACAGAAAAATCAGGGAAAATAGAAATTGCAGAATTGTTGTATTTAATAGAGCCTTTTTGTCATGCTAAACTCAGGATGGTATCTCTGACCTTAGAATTCATCAGTCTAGCAAGAAGGGGTCTAGGAGGGGCCCCAGGAGGGGGGGGGGTTTGCTGGAACTCTGTGGGCCCTTTCCACAGCAAAGACCGGGGAGTATTCATCTCCTAGGGTAGATTTAAGCCAATTTTCCAAATAGATTTCAGGATGCTGACCCTCTGTTCGTTCTGGTAGGCCAATAATTCATATATTATTTCTTCGCATTTGATTTTCTAGGTCATCAGCTTTTTGGCGCCAGGTGTTATGGATCCCGCCACCTTGGTCAACTTATTAACAATAGGTGGCAGTTTATCTTCCAGTTCTGATACCCTTGTCTCAGCCTTAGTGACACGTTTCTTCATAGTTTGCATGTCTTGGCGGAGTAGGCCCACATCTGAAAGAACCTCCTCTATCTTTCCGGTCACAGTTCTTGCAAGTGGATATAGCTTCTAAAAGTTGGTCAGCAACTTGCTTCAAAGTCATTTCTTCGTGTCACTCCCCCTCCTCCTCATCAGATACATTACTCTTACGTTGATCCGTTGTTTTATGTGACAAGGATGTTGGCCCCTTTCTCAATCGAGAATTTTCCTGGGGGTCCCCTCTGGCAAAGTCTTTCAATTTATTTTCTATACTAGAGTTTTTCCCTCGGCTCATTTTGTAACGTTATAGGCAGAATATATTGTATTATGTTTACTCCAATTGTATATTATGCAGATTTATTATGTAGAGGTCAGTGTCTGGACAATGCTGCCACCTGGTATCTTTACTGCAGCGGTGCCTCAGTAATATCTTTTATAAATTATATGCCAGTTTCAGTAGAAAACATATGTTATTTCCAATAATAAAAGTTGGAGGAAATAGTGGTTTCTGGTTGCTTTGTATATTGTTTCAGTCACTCTGTGTACCATATATGAATGCAAGGGACTAAATATAGGCTGAGAGTCTCATGCCCCAGGGCTTACACTTCCCCTTGCAGAGTTAGGATGTGGCTGCTGTGTTTCCCTCCTTCAGATATTCCAATGGCCCCTAGATAGGCCTCGGGACCGGGTTGTCCGGTACACTCACTGCTGCACCTCTCCAGAAGCCCGTCGCTCCTCAGGCCTTTCAGAGGGAGACCGACTGTCAGCATATATTTTCAGTGGCGCCTGTGAGCTGCGCCACGTGCAGAACCCTCAAGATGGCCGCCGCTCCTCAGAGAGTTTACTCTGCCGTGGTCCACAGAGCGCGATGGATCAGAGCCCTCTCCGTAGCAGTTCCTCAGAAGCCCAGCCGCTCCCCGCTTCTCCGGAGCTGTGCTGCAGGGCACATAAATGAAAATCAGGGTCTGGTGAGTATAGGATTATGAGCCGGATAGCGGGAGCTCAGATCTCCTGCGTCCTCTCAGCTCCTCAGCATCGCCATGCCCCGAGTGCTTTTATTTTTAACAAGGCCAAACACAAGAAATGACAAGCGGTTGTCCTAGTAGTGCACAACCTCTTTAACAAGAAAAAAATTTCAACTAAAACATTTCTAACATTCTGAACATGAAAAAGGCTTCTCCCCTTTGTGAGTTCTCTGATGTTTATTAAGAGTTGATTTCCGTGTAAAACATTTCCCACATTCTGAACAGGAAAAAGGCTTCTCCTGTGTGTGAGTTCTCTGGTGCTTAACCAAATCTGATTTCTGGTTAAAACATTTCCCACATTCTAAACAGGAAAAAGGCTTCTCCCCTGTGTGAATTCTCTGGTGCTTAACCAAAGCTGATTTCTGGTTAAAACATTTCTCACATTCTGAACATGAGAAAGGCTTCTCCCCTGTATGAGTTCTTTGGTGACTAACAAGATTCCATTTCAGGCTAAAACATTTCCCACATTCGGAACAGGGAAAAGGCTTCTCCCCTGTGTGGCTTCTCTGGTGGATAACCAAATCTGATTTCTGGCTAAAACATTTCTCACATTCCAAACAGGAAAAAGGCTTCTCCCCTGTGTGAATTCTCTGGTGCTTAACAAAACTTGATTTCTGTGTGAAATATTTCCCACATTCTGAACAGGAAAATGGCTTCTCCCCTGTGTGAAGTCTCTGGTGACCATCAAGATTAGATTTCTGGTTAGAATATTTCCCACACTTGGAACAAGAAAATCTATTTTCTGCTGCGTGAATTTTTTGATATTTAAGAAAAGACTTTTCGAGGGAAAAACTATCTTCATATTCTGAAAGTGAAAATGGCTTCTTTGCATTAGGAGCAGTTTGTTGTTTAATGCTTATTTTGTGACTTTGACTTTCCTTAGTAGTCACTAATGAATCAGAAGACAGGACCTGTTTCAAAGGATCAGATGATAGCTCTTTGCTGTGAAGGGATGATGGTATATCTGGAGTAATGGCATTCATTTCAATTGTATCCTCTGGGATCTCAAGATCATCTGATTTAAAAATTGAAAATGTCAGCTGTCCCTCTGATCTCCTGGTACAGTCATCTGCCAAGAAGAAAACCAATTATTATTTTTGAATTATTTTTTTAATTTCTACTTAAACTGGAAAGTTATGTAAAATATTGAATTATTCACCAGGACAATAACATTTCACAGTCTAATAGAAAACCTCATAGGATGAACCAGTGGATCGTAGTGTTCAACTGTTTGTTAATTCCTCCTCCGAAATATGGAATAAAAAGCCACCAAACCATGTTATGTAGGCAAAAATAATACCAATAAAAACTTCTACTCATCTCACAAAAAACAAGCCCCCACTCAGGTCCATCATCTATCAGTGGAAAAACAGGTTTCCACATTATTAGTGGCTCCAAGGCTCCTGAAAAGCAACATGGCTTCCATAAACTAATCCAGCAATATCCGCTCTCCCAAAGTTAAATCTCACCCTCACTTCTGAGCCTTGCAGTGTGCTCAGATCACATTTAGCATCCAAGTGTTTGGCATTACTATAGTGAGAAGACCCTACTTAATTTACGGAGTGTGTCTCCTGTAGCACAATCTGGGTACTATGTGTTTGGGAATAAAATGGCAAATGTGCAATTTTCACTCTCCAACATCCATTGCGTGATAATTTCTGGAAAGTGGCCGTGGAGTCAAAATAGTCACTACTCCCATAGATTAATTCACTGTGTCCCATATCCTCTGGAATCTGCTCCTGCGATGTGTGCTTCTGTCACCAGGCGCCGCCTTATTCATTCTGCAGGCGGCGCTGGTGATGGAGGAGATGTCAGAACCAGAAGCCCTGGATGGTGCAGCCTCTGTCCAGCCACTAAGATTAGGGTGCCTGGAACCAGTAGTACCATCCAGTCTGGCAGTATGGGTGTGTGTACTGTCCAGCTGGAGTAATCTGCTCCCTACTCCAGCCAACTGGAGAGCACCACACCCTACTAAAGGTGGAAGCATATTGCCGGGAGCTGCCAGATACAGCCTTGTTCTCCTCTGGTTCAGTCCTCTGTGCTCAGCTCCCAGCTTGTGTATTTGTTTCCTGTTGTGACCTCGGCCCGTTTACTGACTACTCTTGTATCTTCTGATTTTGTATTTTTTCTGCCCTCCTGGTTCTGACCCAGCTGCCTGACTGTTCTTGTTCTGATCTCACACCACTGAACAGCAAGTAACACCGTGGCCCAAGCTTAGGGGTCTCTGTGTAAGTTCAGATACATGTAGAGGGGTTAAAGGGTGATGAGCAAGGCAATCCCTGGGATCTGGAAAATAGAGTAGATAGTGACAAGCCTGTTCGTGGTGGCCATCTTTTGAGCTGCCAGGTGACTATGAACAGCGCCTCCAATACATTGTGTCTGCCAACTATTTCAGCAAGATCTGCATTCAGATAACTAAATGGCGCTCCTTCCCTTCTTAACCTGCCATGTGCCCAGACAGTAGTGTATAACCATATATAGGGGATTGTTGGATTCAAGAGAAGTTGGAAAATAATTTGTAAGGTCCATTTGTTTCAGATTATCATTTGTGAAGTTATCACCTCATAAAAGAGACACAAGTCAGATCTGAAAAATGGGCTGATGAGGAACACAAAACTGGCTGTGGGAAGTGGTTAAATCTGAGTATTTTGGGCACTAACTGCTGTAGTCAAAAACTGAGTATAGTCAATAACACATCTACTGAAATGATCAAACTCAACAGTCTTTATCAGTAAAAAATTAGTAACTAGTGGAGAAACCTCTCTGGGGTAATTAGAGTATGGGGCTCAGTGGCTCTTGGCAATCTAAACTATCATAAGGGCCAATATTTTCTGTCAGCTGAGATTGAAGAAGAAATATTAGAATTTTAAAGAGAACTTTTTATAATACTGCAGAGATGAGGGGTCTTAAATTTAGATTTTGAGCATTTGGAAGAGGCAATAGAGACCAGACCTTCTTTTAAATACCAAAAGGGAGTTACAGACTCACAAAAGGGAGGGCGGTCGATCCCACCACAATCAACCTATCATACAGAATAAACCTGTAAAAAAGACATTTTTTTATTATATGTTACATCCTCAACAACAACGTATATATAAGGGAGAGCTCCAACACTAAACCGAAGTTGCATTCATTTATGGTAGACCATTGGAGCTACTATGAGTCCGGAGCAGAAGAGTAGAGAAAGTATTAGTGCTCCCATTTCAGGAGAGATTGTGCAGTAATCTGAATTCCTTAGGATTGAAAACATAATGGAATTTATGACGTGGAGTGAATCTATGAAACCAGGGCTCGAGCCATGCCAACACAATAAATGTATATTACAGCCATCAGCCACGCACAGCTTAGAGATATATCATGGCACAGGTGTAATGTTTTTTGTGTAATTTATCGCAATCCTGTTTGAAGTTAGTTGGTTTTAAAAGAAATTGAAAAGTCAGGATAAAGGGAAACTCTGTTGTTATTGTACAGAAATTCACACTTGACCCTCACTGCACATTTAATGTTGTCAATCATAAAAGCAAAGTTTGGCCAGAAAGACTGGACCTGGTCTTGTAGGGACCATATGATCATATTCAGCAGCACAGAAGGGAGAGAAGGTAGATTCATCCAATAATATATCAGGGATCTAGGAAGCCAACAGCATCATTACCCTCCACTTTCTCTTACAGGCCCATCATAATATTATTTTCTAATTTGTCAGCACATTCTAGGTATGCTGTCATTTGGCTTTGTAGTTTACAGATCTGGGCAGGTAACGGTCAGCATCTTCTTATTCCAGGGGGGTAAGTGGATCTTCGAGGTTATAACCTCTATAGAAAATGGCTTTCAAAGCCCAAAGTCATTTGAACAGTTTTCGGTGGAGGAGAATGTTGTGGTCTAGAGGCAAAATGGTGATCACACGATTGTGATACGGCCGGACTACACTACCGATAAAGCAACCACAGCCGGTGACTGAGATGAATCCGTGACTTCTCTGAATTTAGTGATTACTACTCACCTGGACGGTTATCTGTAGGAATCTCCTCTTTACACCACTCATCACCCCTCACATATCTCTCTGTACTATGATTATGGGTCAGATCTTCACCCTGAAACAAATATTGCAAAAGTTACAGATAGATTGAGAACTCACATCTATGATCAGCTCTAATCCTGCCATCTCCACCGTTCTCATTACACAAGTATAAAACATATAATACTGGTGGATAAAACAAGACTGAGCACAAGACCTTCACAGCCGTCTACACATCATAGGGGAGATCTCATGACACCTTCTCTCCATCTACCTGATGATCCTGAGGAACATTGGGATCTTCTTGTTTACAGTCCTGTGAAAGACGAGGACAGGGACATCTCTCTGGTGTTGTCCTCTTACTGGATAGATCTGGAGGAAATACATACAGGGACTGAATTCATTCTTTACATACAGATAATTATAGTCCGTGTGTATTTAGTCCTGTCTATTACCTGGTGATGTGAGGGGCTGGGGTACCTCCATCATGACATCCTTGTACAGATCTTTGTGTCCTTCTAAATACTCCCACTCCTCCATGGAGAAATAGACGGCGACATCTTGACACCTTATATGAGCCTGACACATACAATGATATCGTCATCCGCCCGATCCCTTCATATCGTTACTGTATAATGTCCCAGTATTCCCAGCAGTGTCACCTCTCCAGCTAGCAGCTCAATCATCTTGTAGGCGAGTTCTAGGATCTTCTGGTCATTGAAGTCCTCATGCATCTGGGGTTGAGGTGGAGGCCCCATGATTGGGCTCAGGGGTCTTCCCCATCCCTCAGACACAGGGTCCTGACAGCGCTCACTAGAGGTCTTCTTCACTACTGTGTAATCCTGGTAATGGAGAGACAAATTAATAAATCTCACTATAGACATTTCCAGAGTCCTCACCTCTCCAGTTCTGTCCATCTGTTATTCCCATAGATAAGAATGATGTAATGTGACGTCATCAGAATCTCTCACCTCTCCAGTAAGCTGGAAGAGGATCTCTAGGGTGAGGTGTAATATCCTCTCCGTCATCTTGTCTCTGTCCATGTCCATCTTTGATAGGTAAATCAGGAAAATTATCTTCTATGGAAGATCTTCACTGAGAGGATCCAATATTGTAAAGACTTGAATGAGAAGAAGATGAGCCGATGTAGCATCATAATGAATTCTGTGTAATAATATAATTACTGGAGACAATAATGGGAAACATATCAGGAGATAGAATGTGTAGATGTTGTATTCTCTAGTCTTATATGGACTGGAATATAAGTTGAATTGCTGACTAAGACATCTCCTCCATGCTCCCAATCAATGGTTGTGCTCCTTACTGCTTTGGCAACTGATTGACTGTAGGAATCACAAGTTTGTTGGCACTGACCAGTAAATACAGAAACTGGCGGTGGGGGCCCAAGCAGCAATTGTATAATAATAATAATACAACATTCTGATTTTTTCCCTGGCATCTACTAATAAAACCTATATATTTTAGGCCACAGATAACAAGCAGTCTCTTCCTCGGAGTCTGCATCTTCCATAACGCTAATTCTCGTCTCATTTTCTGACACTGGAATCAGCATTAGTAATACTGCAGGAGATATTCATTACACGTGACATGAGAAATAACTACTTCACGATGAGGACGACAGACATATATTTGGCCGGAGTCCGTCACTAACTACATCACCACCAGCCGTGTATATGAATGTTTCCCGCCTTCCGCGGACTGTAATATTCTATCACGTTAGATCCCATGTCTAATTCACACACAGAAGTTTGAGGAATTTATGAAAGCTTGTTTGTAAGAACACCAACACAAGAGTTATTTGATGCCAATGTCTCCATGTACAGTGTTTTTTTCCCTCTGGATGGGCAATACGTTTTTTATAGTTGGGTCGTATGTATCTATCAGCGGAACAAAAACAAAATCATTGTGATTCTTATAAAGGTGGCAACACAAAAACACCCTAAATATAAGATTTTTAAAACAACCTCACAATTTGTAAATCTTATGGGTAAATTATTATCTAACCATTTGATTAGAACTGATATTATTAAGCTAAAGTATCTAAACAGACTTTCTTTCAAATCCATAAAGGGGCACTTTTCCATGTTTGTCATGCCAGAACTGTTCAAGGATTAAAGGTGATAGTTTTCCCACCAATTAGAAGGGATACCTGTGGATATTGGTGTTTTTTTACCTGCTAAGGTATATGCCCACGATCAGGAAATAGCAGTGTTTTGGAAGTAGCCTATACTGGCTCCATCCAAAACGCTGTGTTCTAATCACGCAGTTAAATCCGCATGTGTTCAGTGAACCATGTGGATTTAACACATCCAATACATTCTGTTGTGAAAATTTCTGTTGCGGAGACGAGCGTTTCTGCAACAGAAATGGACATGCGGATGCTTGTAAACCCGCGCCGTGGGTGAGTTTACGCAGCATCAAATAGATGTAGAACGCAGAGTTTTGGACGCAGCGCAGGTGAGCTGCATCCAAAACGCTGCTATTCCTGATCGTGGGCACATACCTTTACAGTTCTGGTGTGATTTACTCAATAAAGTGCCTTGTGATAAAGTGGATGTTGGACAAACAGAACAATCAATTAAAATCAGACTGAAGGAACATCGCTTCTCTATTTGGCTCTATGACTCTTGGATGAAATTCCACTGCGGCCCCTGCAAGAAAAAGAATGAAGAAGAGCAGAAGTTTGGTGAGACCACCGTGGCCAGACATTTCTCGGAAACTGTGATAAAAGTTCTGATCTCCAATAGTCGGTGTTAGAAGAAACGACCACAGCAGATTCACAATCACAACGCAGTAAACTTCTACAGAGACGTGTTCTGAATTTAGTCCCTGGAATCACTTTCTCCCAAAGGGTTAAATGACGTCTGTAACTTCATTGTCTTTCTATGAAGCTTCTTCTCTGAACTTTATTCCTCTGTTCTCTGCTGTATTTATATTACTCTCCGAAATTAGGAATGTATTAAATCCTATAGAAACTGCTGAGACACAATCATCTCTAATTCTGTGTTCCCAGGATTATTCTTGTGGGAATCGGCTGCGGTATCTCCTGTGCAATATATTTCTAGTATTAACAGGTTAGAATCCTGTAACTCAATGGACGGTGGTGGTTGTTTGTTTCTTGTGTCATGTATTATCTTTATGTAATGTGTGTGTATTGGTTCTGACATTCGAGATCTTCTTGTCATGAGACAATCACTATATAAGAAACACCCAAGGGATAGGACGCTGGCTTTTAAAAGGTGTCCAACCTCGAAACATTGCAACAGGTGCGTTTTCCAACAACTTTCTTTCCATGATGTCTCCATGAAACGCTGCTTGTGCCTATAGCGAGACATACGAGACGTCAATATGCCATGGACTACATCGGAACTGCGGGGATAATAAATTGGTGAATGAGGGACTGGCTCTTGTCTTTATTTAATTCTCTCTTTTTATGTCTTTCAGGTTGCCATTTGTGGACTATGTCGGAATCCTTGGACTACCTCGGACCAGCAAGGCTTTTTTTAATTAATAAATTGGTGAACCAGGCAGTGTTTTTCGTGTGTGTTTTTTTTTTTTTTAGCTTACTGGGTTAGTAATGGGGGTGTCGCATAGATGTCTCTCCAATACTAACCCCTGGGATTGAGGCCAGCTGACATAGACTCCCAAAAATATTGCGCCAAATGCCAATGCACCATGATAATCGGCAAGAGCCTGGCAAAGTGCAGCAAAGGGCCATCATATTCATGGACCTTCCTAGCCAGATAATATCAGCTCCCAGGTGTCTGTTTTACCTTGGCCGGTTATCAAAAATATGTTTCTAAATTCATTATTTATTTAATAGGTTTAAAAAAAAAGGCAAAAGGGGTTTTCCCACGAATGAAAGTTCATTTAAAAAATTGTCTGTGTCTGACCGTGTACGGAGCATACCACATCTCCTGTGCGGGGGAGGAAGGAAAAGACAATACAGACATTACAGCAGGAGATGAAGCAAAAGAGTATACAGACATTACAGCAGGGGATCGCAGAGGATTCATTTTGTGAGATAAAATATTTCACTGTCTGTTTTTAAACAATATTTTACCTCACAAAATGAATCCTCTGCGATCCCCGGCTGTAATGTCTGTATACTCTTTTGCTTCATCTCCTGCCCAGGAGATGTGGTATGTTCCGTACACGGTCAGACACAGACAATATTTTAACCCCTTAAGCCCCGAGGGTGGTTTGCACGTTAATGACCGGGCCAATTTTTACAATTCTGACCACTGTCACTTTATGAGGTAATTACTCTGGAACGCTTCAACGGATCCCCCTGATTCTGAGAATGTTTTTTCGTGACATATTGTACTTCATGGTTTTGGAAAAATTTCTTCGATATCACTTGCATTTATTTGTGAAAAAAATGGAAATTTGGCGAAAATTTAGAAAATTTTGCAATTTTCAAAATTTGAATTTTTAAGCCCTGAAATCAGAGCTATATGTCACACAAAAGAGTTAATAAATAACATTTCCCACATGTCTACTTTACATCAGCACAATTTTGGAACCAAAATTTTTTTTTGTTAGGGAGCTATAAGGGTTAAAAGTTGACCAGCGATTTCTCATTTTTCCAACAAAATTTACAAAACCATTTTTTTAGGGACCACATCACATTTGAAGTCACTTTGAGGGGTCTTTATGACAGAAAATACCCAAAAGTGACACCATTCTAAAAACTGCACCCCTCAAGGTGCTCAAAACCACATTCAAGAACTTTATTAACCCTTCAGGTGCTTCACAGGAATTTTTTGAATGTGGAAGAAAAAAATGAACATTTAACTTTTTTCACAAAAATGTTATTTTAGACCCAATTTTTTTTATTTTCACAGGGGTAACAAGAAAAAATGGACCCCAAAATTTGTTGCGCAATTTCCCCTGGGCACGCAGATACCCAATATTTGGGGAAAAAACACTGTTTGGGCGCATGGCAGGGCTCGGAAGGGAAGGAGCGCCATTTGACTTTTTGATTGTAAAATTTGCTTGAATAATTAGCGGACGCCATGTTGTGTTTGGAGAGCCCCTGTGTGCCCAAACTTTGGAGCTCCCCCACAAGTGACCCCATTTTGGAAACTAGACCCCCCAAGGCACCTTTATAGATGCATAGTGAGCACTTGGAACCCCCAGGTGCTTCACAAATTGATTCGTAAAAATGAAAAAGTGAAAAAAAAAACACTTTTTAATTTTTACGAATCAATTTGTGAAGCACCTAGGGGTTCCAAGTGCTCACTATGCATCTAGATAGGTGCCTTGGGGGGTCTAGTTTCCAAAATGGGGTCACTTGTGGGGGAGCTCCAATGTTTGGGCACACAGGGACTCTCTAAATGCAACATGGTATCCGCTAACAAATTGAATGGAAAATCGGCTCAAATTGTTAGCGGACACCACATTGCGTTTGGAGAGCCCCTCTGTGCCCAAACTTTGGAGCTCCCCCACAAGTGACCCCATTTTGGAAACTAGACCCCCCAAGGCACCTTTCTAGATGCATAGTGAGCACTTGGAACCCCCAGGTGCTTCACAAATTGATTCGTAAAAATGAAAAAGTGAAAAAAAAAAACACTTTTTCATTTTTATGAATCAATTTGAGAAGCACCTGGGGTTCCAAGTGCTCACTATGAATCTAGATAGGTGCCTTGGGGGGTCTAGTTTCCAAAATGGGGTCACTTGTGGGGGAGCTCCAAAGTTTGGGCACACAGGGGCTTTCCAAACGCAACATGGTGTCCGCTAACAATTTGAGCCGACAATTTGTTAGCGGATATCATGTTGCATTTGGAGAGTCCCTGTGTGCCCAAACATTGGAGCTCTCCCACAAGTGACCCCATTTTGGAAACTAGACCCCCCAAGGCACCTATCTAGATTCATAGTGAGCACTTGGAACCCCAGGTGCTTCACAAATTGATTCATAAAAATGAAAAAGTGTTTTTTTTTTTCACTTTTTCATTTTTACGAATCAATTTGTGAAGCACCTGGGGGTTCCAAGTGCTCACTATGCATCTAGATAGGTGCCTTGGGGGGTCTAGTTTCCAAAATGGGGTCACTTGTGGGGGAGCTCCAATGTTTGGGCACACAGGGGCTCTCCAAACGCAACATGGCGTCCGCTAACAATTTGAGCCGATTTTGCATTCAATTTGTTAGCGGACACCATGTCGCGTTTGGAGAGCCTGTGATGTGCCTAAACAGTGGAGCTCCCCCACAAGTGTCCCCATTTTGGAAACTATACCCCTCAAGGATTTTATTAAGGTGTATAGTGAACATTTTGAACCCAGAGGTACGGCACAGAATTTGTTTACATTAGGTCATCATATTGAATAAGTTGTCATTATTCTTGAGCGCAAGTGCTCGCTACTTGAGTTTGCATCGGGTACTCAGGTATGCACCATGTACAGCGTGTGCTCGAGTGACATGCTCGAGTCCCTGCTCCGCATGTTTCACGGTTATTAGACACCCAAAAAAAAACATGCGGGGATCGCTCGTGCATGGCAGGCAATCCCCGTAAAGTTTTTTGGCCGCGAAGCATATGGGGCAGAGACTCGAGCATGTCACTCAAATACCCACGATACTCAATGCATACCAGAGCACCCGATGCAAACTCAAGTAGCGAGCACTTGCTCTCAACACTAGTCGCCATATCGTCATCTTTTTTTCTTACTTTTGAAAAAAATCCCAACCCCAGCCCTAACCCTAGCACAACCCTAGCCCTAGCACAACCCTAGCCCCAGCACAACCCTAGCCCCAGCACAACCCTAGCCCCAGCACAACCCTAGCCCCAGCACAACCCTAGCCCCAGCACAGCCCTAGCCCCAAACCCAGCCCTAACCCTAGCCCAATCCTAACCCAAGAGTTTATTTTTGACGCTGTTCCTTGTGCGGTATAAGTGATTAGACGACTTTATTCTTCGGGTCGGTGTGATTACAGCAATGCCAGAATCATATGGGATTTTTATGACTGACAGCTGTCACACACTAAAAGACGCATTTTTTGTAAAATCTAGTTTTTGCATCGCCATATTTTGAGAGCTATAATTTTTCCAGATTTTGGCAGACAGTCATGTGACGGCTCGTTTTTTGCGGGATGACTTGACGTTGTTATTGGTGCCATTTTCAGGCACGTGACATTTTTTGATTGCTTTCTATTCCGATTTTTGGGAGGCAGAATAAACAAAAACCAACAATTCAGGAATTGTTTTTTTTTTTTTTTTTTTAATTCTGTTCCGCGTGTGGTAAAATTGATGAGGTAGCTTTATTCTTCGGGTCAGTACGTTTACAGCGGTACCACATTTGTATCATTTTTCTATGTTTTGGCGCTTATACACAATAAAAGCTATTTTATAGAAAAAAATATTTTTTAGCATCACTTTATTCTGAGAGCTATAACTTTTTTATTATTCGGCTGATGGAGCTGTATGGAGGCTTGTTTTTTGCGGGACGAGATGACGTTTTCAGCGGTATCATTTTTATTTATATGCGTCTTTTTGATCGCGTGTTATTCCACTTTTTGTTTGGCGGTATGGTGATAAAGCATTGTTTTTTGCTTCGTTTTTTTTTTTTTTTTTTTTACCGTGTTCACTGAAGGGGTTAACTAGTGGGACAGTTTTATAGGTCAGGTTGTTCCGGACGCGGCGATACCAAATATGTGTACTTCTATTGTTTTGTTGTTTTTTTTTTTATAATAATATTTATTGATGGGTACATTATATTTTTATTTTTGGTGGATTATTTTTTTTATTTTTTTTAAATATTTTTGCAAAATTTTTTTTTATTTTTTTTTCCACTTTCACACAGTTTATACACTTTATTACTTTGTCCCACTCTGGGACTTTCACTTTTTTTTCTCTGATCGCCTGCATGGCACAGGAATGCAGCACCATCCCTATGCCATGCAAGCTGTCAGAAATGCACAGTGTGAAGATTGCTTGGAGATGCACTGCGCATGTCCAAGCAATCTTCCTGCTGTCTGGTGACCCGGATGTTGTCATGACGACATCGGGTCGTCATGGCAACACCCGGGAAGCCTTTGCAGACTGCGCTGGAAGCCGGAAGAGGAGGTGAGTATCGGCGATCACCTCCCCTTGCCCCCGCAATGCCGCGATCGACTTCGATCGCAGCATCGCGGGGGTTAATGTGCTGGGAGCGGTGCAGGACCGCTCCCTGCACATAGTACCGGGTATCAGCTGTGACAATCACCCGGCCTGTGTGCGCGCGCGATCGCCATGACGTACTAATACGGGTCTGGCTCTTAAGTCCCAGGGCACAGATGCGTATTAGTACGGCAAATGTTGTTAAGGGGTTAATCAACTTTCGTTTGTGGGAAAACCCCTTCAAATTCACCTTTTAGTGTTTTAGTGCCACATGAAAGGCACTAAAGGTTACAACTTTATAATATTTAGGGCTGGGGGGCATTAATCTAAGCTCTCCCTCCTAAAACAACCGCGTTTCCGGGTCTTCTATAAGATCCGATGCGGCCGAACAGTCACAGTAATGCCAGTAGCCAACATGGCTACCCCATTACCGTGTATGGCGGGCAATCCTTGCATGTTTAGTGGCCAACAGCTGCGAAACATATGAGGCTCGAGCACCGGCGATACTCGATCCAGTAATGGAGAGATAATCACTACTATCTACATTACTGCGCTGGAGCTAGGAGAGGAATAATGGCGTTGTGTGAGGACTTCTCTGGGCTTCTGTCCTTCATCCTGCAGTCGTCTGAATGGATCTAATGTGGACGGGAACCAGCTAAACCGCATTCTGCCCACAGCTGTTACCTCACTGTTCACACCACACAGAGACCCCAAAAGAGTCTCCGTGCTGAAGGGTTTAATGCCCCCTGCGCCCAGTAATGGGGTCTCCACATACCTCCACCTGCAGAGCCGCCACCACATATATGGCTGCTCTGTGCGCACAGGAGCTGTGATGAGGTCACAGGAGGGGAGGAGTCAGGGGTCACATGATCAGGGGCCTCAGTGGATGCAGGAATCTGCTGTGCTGGTTGTCATGGTGCTGGATGAGCTGAAGTTTATGTGTGGGGTCAGGAGGGGTTTACAGTGTGGATGTAGCAGAGCCGCGTGTGTACGGAGCAGAGCCGCGTGTGTACGAGGTGTACGGAGCGGAGCCGCGCGTGTACGAGGTGTACGGAGCTGAGCCGCGCGTGTACGAGGTGTACGGAGCTGAGCCGCGTGTGTACGGAGCAGAGCCGCGTGTGTACGAGGCGTACGGAGCGGAGCCGCGCGTGTACGAGGCGTACGGAGCGGAGCCGCGCGTGTACGAGGCGTACGGAGCGGAGCCGCGCGTGTACGAGGCGTACGGAGCGGAGCCGCGCGTGTACGAGGCGTGCGGAGCGGAGGAGCGCGTGTACGAGGCGTACGGAGCGGAGCCGCGCGTGTACGAGGCGTACGGAGCGGAGCCGCGCGTGTACGAGGCGTACGGAGCGGAGCCGCGCGTGTACGAGGCGTACGGAGCGGAGCCGCGCGTGTACGAGGCGTACGGAGCGGAGCCGCGCGTGTACGGAGCGGAGGAGGGCGTGTATGAGGCGTGTGGAGCGGAGGAGCGCGTGTACGAGGCGTGCGGAGCGGAGCCGCGCGTGTACGAGGCGTACGGAGCGGAGCCGCGCGTGTACGAGGCGTACGGAGCGGAGCCGCGCGTGTACGAGGCGTACGGAGCGGAGCCACGCGTGTACGGAGCGGAGGAGGGCGTGTATGAGGCGTGCGGAGCGGAGGAGCGCGTGTACGAGGCGTGCGGAGCGGAGGAGCGCGTGTACGAGGCGTGCGGAGCGGAGCCGCGCGTGTACGAGGCGTACGGAGCGGAGCCGCGCGTGTACGAGGCGTACGGAGCGGAGCCGCGCGTGTACGAGGCGTACGGAGCGGAGCCGCGCGTGTACGAGGCGTACGGAGCGGAGCCGCGTGTGTACGAGGCGTACGGAGCGGAGGAGCGCGTGTACGAGGTGTGCGGAGCGCGTGTACGAGGCGTGCGGAGCCGCGTGTGTACGAGGCGTACGGAGCGGAGCCGTGTGTACGAGGTGTACGGAGCTGAGCCGCGTGTGTACGGAGCAGAGCCGCGTGTGTACGAGGCGTACGGAGCGGAGGAGCGCGTGTACGAGGCGTGCGGAGCGGAGGAGCGCGTGTACGAGGCGTGCGGAGCCGCGTGTGTACGAGGCGTACGGAGCGGAGCCGCGCGTGTACGAGGCGTACGGAGCGGAGCCGCGCGTGTACGAGGCGTACGGAGCGGAGCCGCGCGTGTACGAGGCGTACGGAGCGGAGCCGCGCGTGTACGAGGCGTACGGAGCGGAGCCACGCGTGTACGAGGCGTGCGGAGCGGAGGAGCGCGTGTACGAGGCGTGCGGAGCGGAGCCGCGTGTGTACGAGGCGTACGGAGCGGAGCCGCGTGTGTACGAGGCGTACGGAGCGGAGCCGCGTGTGTACGAGGCGTACGGAGCGGAGCCGCGTGTGTACGAGGTGTATGGAGCGGAGCCGGGCGCATACGAGGTGTACGGAGCGGAGCCGCACGTGTTCGAGGTGTACGGAGTGTAGCCGCGTGTGTACGAAGCAGAGCCGCGTGTGTATGAGGTGTACGGAGCGGAGCCACATGTGTACGAGGCATACGGAGCGGAGCCGCGTGTGTATGAAGTGTACAGAGCGGAGCCATGACTCTAATCAGTCTTTTAGGGCTAAATGCTTTTCTAACCTTGCCGTTAGAGGAGCTTATTACAATTTGATTCCCATCATGACGGGTGATGAGTGGGAATCGGCGTCTTTAACGTCTGAGGCTTTATTCGATAATCTTGTTCTGTCGTTTGGATTCTTCAATGCACCAACAGGATTTCACAACTTTCTGAATGATATTTTCTCTGATTACATTGATTAAATTGGATCCAACCTAGTGACCTGAAAGCGTTACAATGTTTTGTAGGATTCGCCAACTATTATAGGAAATTCATTAGGGGGTTTTCTCAGATTGCTGAACCTCTTACTGACCTCACACATAAGGAAGTGGATATCAAGGTTTGGCCACCGGATGCTATGAGGGATTTTGAAAACTTGAAAGTGTATTTTGTCTGCTCCTGTTCTAATCCAACAAGAACCATTCATTGTGGAAGTCGATGATTCGGAGGTCGGGGTAGGGGCCGTTTCATCTCAGGGTTCCAAAACTCTGACTAATTTGTGGCCATGTGCTTTTTTCTTGAGAAAATTTTGGTCTGCTGAAATAAATTATGTTGTTGGGAATTGTGAGATACTCGCTGTTAAATTAGCCTTTAAGGAATGGAGACATTTTCTGGAGGGTTCATCACATCACTGTGGTCACTGACCACAATAATTCAGCATACATTGAATCAGCTAAACAGCTAACTCGTAGACAGGTCACAGGGTCCTTATTTTTCTCTAGATTCAATTTCTCTATCACTTTCAGGCTGGGGTCCAAGAATGTGAAGGCTGTCGCACTATCACACAGTTTTAGTTCAGCTTCTCCTCCAGATCCTCCATTCTACCTAAGGGCATTGTGGTTTCTGTGGTAATCCCTATCTGGGAGTACAGAACATCACGTGACAAAGCAGTAGATCGGAAAATATGCATTAATGCAATAAACCATGTTATATCATAGCTATCAGCTGACCATGACTGTGGTATACAATCAGGGTGTCACACATGCTGGCAGGATTTTATCTTTGTTTATAAGAGGGATTTAAATTTGTTTGAGACAAAGCAAGGTGGGAAGAATCCCTGCCTTGTCTGTGCCCCCCTCCCCCCACGCTCACCGTAGTCTTTATCCTGAAACACCCTGTGTGACCCTAAGCGTTCGAACCCCCTCTCAGAGAGAAATACTCAAACCAGCAGAAAACTGTAATCTCTATTTGGGAATATAGAAAGTCAGGGACAATACAATAGATTAGCAAAAAATACACTGCTCAAAAAAATAAAGAGAACACTCAAATAACACATCCTAGATCTGAATGAATGAAATATTCTCATTGAATACTTTGTTCTGCACAAAGTTGAATGTGCTGAGAACTTTGCTAAACACCTGTTGTCCAAGTTTCAGGAATTCCACTGCATTAATTACTTCAAGTCACATGGATTAGACTAAATCTACAGAAGAGTGAGGACTAAGAGGTACCTGATTGATTGGCAAGTAGCAGACGTACTATAAGTACCAGAAGTGCTGAAGATAGACGTGCTGATGACCAGAGCCCAACATAGTCTAACAAGCTGAGATATCTTAAGGTAGGAAAAATGGATATAATTACCATATTATTCAGACTATAAGACGCAGTTTTTTTGCCACAAATTTCAGAGGAAAAAAGGGGTGCATCTTATTGTCCAAATGCTCACTGTGGTGCGGGGACGCAGTGGTGGATCGGGGTCACACAGCAGAGATTGGTGGCAGCAGGTCTGTTGGTGCTGCCAAGAATTCACTACGGCTGCGCTAGACATGAGGATGTGGGTGGTCCCCAGTCCAGATCACACGCTGCAGTGACATTACAAAGAGGCAGGGCTGGGGGACTCTGCGCATTGTGGAGTTCTGTGTTGTTCCGGCCCTGCCTCTTTGTAATGTCACTGCAGAGTGTGATCTGGACAGAAGACAGCTCACTTCCTCCTGTCTAGCGCGGCAGTAGTGAATTCATGGTGGCACCGACAGACCTGCTGCCATCACTCCCTGCTGTGTCTAGCACAGCCGTAGTGAAGTCATGGCGGTGCTGACAGACCTGCTGCCATCGCTCCCTGCTGTGTGACCCCACTCCCTGCCGTGTCTAGCGCGGCAGTAGTGAATTCATGGCGGCACTGACAGACCTGCTGCCATCGCTCCCTGCTGTGTCTAGCACAGCCGTAGTGAAGTCATGGCGGCGCTGAAAGACCTGCTGCCATCGCTCCCTGCCGTGTCTAGTGGGACCATAGTGAATTCATGGCGGTGCCGCTCCCTGCTGTGTGGCCCCGCTCCTGTCTAGTGTCCAGAAAAGAACAGGAGAGGCAAGCATTATACCATAGTTCAAATAACACAAAGGACATAAAACACTGTACCACTCCTGTGGTGAATTATACCACTCATCATGCCATAGGAGCTGCAGGACATGATGGGAGTTATAGTTATCAAAGGAACCACATGACAAAGTATAAAGTCAGTAATAATGGATGATAATGCTGCTGTTGAGTTCTATTTACATTGGTGAAATATTATCTTATTTATGTTTTTAAATATTTTGCTGCAAGTTTTTTCCCCGTATTTTCCACCTCTAAAGCGTCAGTGCGTTTTATGGTCCTATGCGTCTTATAGTCTGAAAAATACAGTAATTCTTTTTCAAAGCAAAGTAGACTAAGATTTATGTCTTCAGACTAGTGTAATTTAGAAGTTTTGTGGCTCAGCTTATATGCAGAATGTGAGATGGAAAATCTCAAGCTAAATTCCAAGCTGGTGTTAATAGAGAAAAAGAGAAATTGAAAAATATGTTACAGGTGGTTGACGTATTTCAGAAGTTTGTGTCAGAGAAATCCAAACACAACGACAGTGTAGAGATAGTGTCAAAGGATACTAATGATGTTACTGATTTTGACTGTAATGAGGAACTTGATCAATATGTGAGACACGTGTCTGAAACAGTTACTGAAGATGACCTTGTGTCTCATGACATAGGACGGACATACAAGAGACTGACATAGGAGGAAACGTGGGAGGAGACATGAAAATTGACGTAGGTGACATACAAATGCCACTTAAAATAGAAGACAATTTAAAAGCCCAACTCCAAATTAAAGTTAGGAAAATTTGATAAGATTCTACAAAATCATGCCGAAATATGATGTCAAAATCCATGTGTGTAGAAATTCAGAGATATTTGAGAGCTTTGCTGATTAGTTTGATTTAACCAATGAGGAGAGAATTCAGTTGTTTAAAATGTGGCTTCCTGTGATATTTTCCAGACGTCTAATGTTAATGTCTTGTGAAAACGAGTCACCTGAATGGTTAAATGATACTGATAGACTGAGAAATCTGATTTACTGTGAAACTAAAAATACATGCCCAAACATTGCAAATTGTCTCTTCATAGAAGAAGAGGACCAGAACTCTAGTGCCACCTACAGGAAGTAGCAATCCTAAAAGTCAATAGTGACCCTTTAATGAGCCTTATCTTATGACTTAGGATAGAAGCCAGAACCAGAAACTCAATTTGCAGACACTGTGTTTTGGGGTACTGCCCCTCGTCAGTGCAAAATGTGAGTTCTGGTTTGGCTGGGTGAGAGGCATCAGACCAGTACCTTATGGGTAACATTTATCCTTACAGAGAGTGACATGTTAAGCACGTCATGGTGAGGAGACTTTTAAAGGCGCAATGCTCCTCTGGGAAATATTCAAATTGATTCTACAGAGAGGAAGAGAACCAGAACTCTAGAACTCTGGTCCTCTTCCTCTCTGAAGAGACAATTTACATATTTCCCAGAGGAGCATAAAAAGTCTCCTCACCATGACGTGCTTAACATGTCCCTCTCTGTAAGGAGAAATGTTACCCCTTAGATACTGCCCAGACATTGAAATTCTTCAAAAATTAAGGATTGGTAGGAAAGAATGTACGTTTACATTCATGTCCATATTGAACGGCTGTACAGAACTCTCATTAAAAATAGGAAATAACAACAAATGATAAAAAAAATTGTTAACAAATTTACATTCATAAATTCAGCATCTCGAGTTATTGTGTCGCAAAAAGTTTCTTTATTTAAATGTGCGCAGTCGCTTGATCTTCCTAGAAAACATGAGAATCGAGAAAGGAAAATAAATAAAGCTAATTTTGTAAAATCAGAAAGGGTAAAATCTTTTCAAAAGACAGAATCAAACTCTCCTAAACTGAGTCATATCCCTAATCCAATCTATGACATATGCAGGAGAGTACACATCTGCTATAAACCGTATGAGATGATTCAAAAGTCAATTTCTTCACAGAAAGAGTTAAAAATTCAAAGTTCTGACCTACTCTGTCTAAAAAGACAAATGGCAGAATATTGCTTCATTAAATATAATGATATGGTTCCAATACTTATTTATTTTACTCACTTATATAGCGCCATTAATTCCACAGCGCTTCACAGACTTTATGGCCTCTGTCCCCATTGGTGCTCACAATCTAAGTTCCCTATCAGGATGTCTTTGGAGTGTGAGAGGAAACCGGAGAACCTTTAGGAAACCCACACAAACACGGGGAGAACATACAAACTCCTTGCAGATGTTGAATATAAGAAGAAAATATTTCAATGTTCTGAGTAAATACAACAAGTCATTCTTTCATTCATTCATATATTTATTCATTTTGGGTCGTGAGTATACATTCTTTGGTATTATTGGTTTAATAAATATATCTAGTTAATAAACTTTGTGTAATAAAGACAAACATTTGTTACATCAAAACACACTGACACCTATTGGTTGGAAAAGGTAATTACACCTATAACATAAAAAGATGTTCTATCACATGGAGAACTTGATTAATAATAAATTATTATCTATTATTGTTTTATTATTCCAAACATCATTTATTTTAATCTTTTGATAATGATTAGATGGATATTATTGATTGCTATGGTACACTGTGATATTATAGGTTAGGAAATTGCCAGATTTGGTATCAGATTAGGGAATGAAGACTTCAATTAAAATACCGCAATTATGAATTCTATCTTAATAAAGACTTTTCATATTTATAAATCTAAAGAGATTCTCAAAAGTTACAAGAAGAAACAGCCGATATCTGGAAGTCCCAGAAGGTAACAATGCTGAGTGATAATAGACTGTGTCAATTACAATACAATCACCACTGACCACCAGGACCGCAGAGGACGATGATCCTACATTCACCACTGACCACCAGGACCGCAGAGGACGAGGATCCTACATTCACCACTGACCACCAGGACCGCAGAGGACGATGATCCTACATTCACCACTGACCACCAGGACCGCAGAGGACGATGATCCTACATTCACCGCTGACCACCAGGACCGCAGAGGACGATGATCCTACATTCACCGCTGACCACCAGGACCGCAGAGGACGATGATCCTACATTCACCGCTGACCACCAGGACCGCAGAGGACGAGGATCCTACATTCACCACTGACCACCAGGACCGCAGAGGACGAGGATCCTACATTCACCGCTGACCACCAGGACCGCAGAGGACGATGATCCTACATTCACCGCTGACCACCAGGACCACAGAGGACGAGGATCCTACATTCACCGCTGACCACCAGGACCGCAGAGGACGATGATCCTACATTCACCGCTGACCACCAGGACCGCAGAGGAAGATGATCCTACATTCACCGCTGACCACCAGGACCGCAGAGGACGAGGATCCTACATTCACCGCTGACCACCAGGACCGCAGAGGACGATGATCCTACATTCACCACTGACCACCAGGACCGCAGAGGACGATGATCCTACATTCACCGCTGACCACCAGGACCGCAGAGGACGATGATCCTACATTCACCGCTGACCACCAGGACCGAAGAGGACGAGGATCCTACATTCACCGCTGACCACCAGGACCGCAGAGGACGATGATCCTACATTCACCGCTGACCACCAGGACCCGAGAGGACGAGGATCCTACATTCACCGCTGACCACCAGACCGCAGAGGACGATGAACCTACATTCACCACTGACCACCAGGACCGCAGAGGATGATGATCCTACATTCACCACTGACCACCAGGACCGCAGAGGACGATGATCCTACATTCACCACTGACCACCAGGACCGCAGAGGACGATGATCCTACATTCACCACTGACCACCAGGACCGCAGAGGATGATGATCCTACATTCACCACTGACCACCAGGACCGCAGAGGACGAGGATCCTACATTCACCGCTGACCACCAGGACCGCAGAGGACGATGAACCTACATTCACCACTGACCACCAGGACCGCAGAGGATGATGATCCTACATTCACCACTGACCACCAGGACCGCAGAGGACGATGATCCTACATTCACCACTGACCACCAGGACCGCAGAGGACGATGATCCTACATTCACCACTGACCACCAGGACCGCAGAGGATGATGATCCTACATTCACCACTGACCACCAGGACCGCAGAGGACGAGGATCCTACATTCACCGCTGACCACCAGGACCGCAGAGGACGAGGATCCTACATTCACCACTGACCACCAGGACCGCAGAGGACGATGATCCTACATTCACCACTGACCACCAGGTCCACAGAGGATGATGATCCTACATTCACCACTGACCACCAGGACCGCAGAGGATGATGATCTTACATTCACCACTGACCACCAGGACCGCAGAGGACGATGATCCTACATTCACCACTGACCACCAGGACCGCAGAGGACCATGATCCTACATTCACCACTGACCACCAGGACCACAGAGGACGATAATCCTACATTCACCACTGACCACCAGGACCGCAGAGGACGAGGATCCTACATTCACCACTGACCACCAGGACCGCAGAGGACGAGGATCCTACATTCACCACTGACCACCAGGACCGCAGAGGACGATGATCCTACATTCACCACTGACCACCAGGACCGCAGAGGACGATGATCCTACGATGCTAAATGAACGGTGTTGTGTTCAAGTTTTCATCACGTTCCAGTGGTTTCCTATCACCGGCAAAGCTACAATGAAAGCTGGAGAACATGGAAAGGTGATTGTCAGGAAGCTGCCATCCTGACATATGTCTTGTGCATTAAAGACTAAGTACTGGTTATGGTGCTATGTTAAGCAGGGAAGTGTCAAGTTAACCCTTGCTATGCTGACCAAAGACGTCACATCTGTTCCAAAAGTGACATGAGACCAGTGCAGATGACACGGAGGATTCCAGAATGATCCAAAGACAATCCAACGTAAGTCCAGGTGACACTGCACAGATATTAAAGCTACATTTCATCCATGGACTTTGTTTTCTTATCAATTGACACACATGATCTTTCTAATAAAGAGAACAGTTTATGGATTGAACAATAATGAATACAATTATGGACTGTACAATATCTACACGCTATCATTTATTTCAAAGGAGTTTTCATCTAAAAACTGTGTTATAAAACCAAGAAAATGATGGGATGAAGAGCAGATGACACAAATTATGACGACTGGACCAGTGATTGCTTTAATTTAGATTCAGGGAAGAATAATTATACATTTTATGTGAATATTAGTCACGGCTTACCATAACATGAATCCACATCATTATGCTATTGAATAATTATAACAATAATCCGATATTGATAATATTATTACTATTATTATTGTTATGGACATTAAATTATATTGCCAAAGAAGAAGAAAAGAAAGAAGATCCTGTTATCCTAATGATGAACCTATCTACTTTGAGGTTTCCAATTGATGTCTGTCTCCCTCAAAAGGGGGAACTGTCAAATAGTAATTATATAGTTTAGAATGAATTCTATATACGTATTCATTTTATACTTTTGATTCTATAGATTGCGTCAGCCTCGTGGTATGGTTTAACTGACACGACCTGCTATTCTTATACTTAGCTCAGGGTAAATGGTTAATGCCATATATAGATAACAGATGCTATGAGGGGCCTATATAACCCATATATAACCCATGTGAGACACAGGCAGGGGGCGCTCTCTCGTTTGTTACTTCACAGTACATCAGACGGAGGATCTACGTGTTGAGGAAACCAGCTGACGATGTAGGCCCAGACGCAGGTCCATCCGGACATGTGCTCAACAAAGACACGAAATACCATTCAGGATCCAGGGAAAGATGGACACTCATGAATCAATCACTTTGTAACTATTTCACCTATTTTATGTAACTGCTGCAATTATTCTTTTTAATGGACAATCCAAGAATAAACCGCTACTTTTTTTATTAGAATATCATGATATATTCTTTGAACAGTCGCATCTGGTAAACAGTCCTATATATATATATATACAAAATAAGTATATTTAACATCAGGTAACTGAGAAGAGGAGCAGAACGGCGCTGGATACAGGAGAAGACGGCAGTAATGTAGAATATTAACACTGACACTACAGCTTTATTCCCTGCACCCAGCTTGTTTACCTGCGCCTCTATCAAACTTGATAGCTCCCTGTGCTGTGTTATCTAATCTCACAGCCAGAGCTGGCCTCAGTGTCCAGCACCGCCCTCTGCACACTCATTGGCTGTCAGTATCTGTCCCAGCACTGCCCTCTGCACACTCATTGGTTGTCAGTATCTGACCCAGCACTGCCCTCTGCACACTCATTGGCTGTCAGTATCTGTCCCAGCACTGCCCTCTGCACACTCATTGGTTGTCAGTATCTGCCCCAGCACTGCCCTCTGCACACTCATTGGCTGTCAGTATCTGCCCCAGCACCGCCCTCTGCACACTCATTGGCTGTCAGTATCTGCCCCAGCACCGCCCTCTACACACTCATTGGCTGTCAGTATCTGCCCCAGCACTGACCTCTGCACACTCATTGGCTGTCAGTATCTGCCCCAGCACCGCCCTCTGCACACTCATTGGCTGTCAGTATCTGCCCCAGCACCGCCCTCTGCACACTCATTGGCTGTCAGTATCTGCCCCAGCACCGCCCTCTGCACACTCATTGGCTGTCAGTATCTGCCCCAGCACCGCCCTCTGCACACTCATTGGCTGTCAGTATCTGCCCCAGCACCGCCCTCTGCACACTCATTGGCTGTCAGTATCTGCCCCAGCACCGCCCTCTGCACACTCATTGGCTGTCAGTATCTGCCCCAGCACCGCCCTCTGCACACTCATTGGCTGTCAGTATCTGCCCCAGCACCGCCCTCTGCACACTCATTGGCTGTCAGTATCTGCCCCAGCACCGCACTCTGCACACTCATTGGCTGTCAGTATCTGCCCCAGCACCGCCCTCTGCACACTCATTGGCTGTCAGTATCTGCCCC
Source organism: Phyllobates terribilis (assembly GCF_046119375.1). Taxonomy (NCBI): domain Eukaryota; kingdom Metazoa; phylum Chordata; class Amphibia; order Anura; family Dendrobatidae; genus Phyllobates; species Phyllobates terribilis. Next base: position 426,109 of record NW_027363486.1, on the reverse strand, counting down.
AGCACCGCCCTCTGCACACTCATTGGCTGTCAGTATCTGCCCCAGCACTGCCCTCTGCACACTCATTGGCTGTCAGTATCTGCCCCAGCACCGCCCTCTACACACTCATTGGCTGTCAGTATCTGCCCCAGCACCGCCCTCTGCACACTCATTGGCTGTCAGTATCTGCCCCAGCACTGCCCTCTGCACACTCATTGGCTGTCAGTATCTGCCCCAGCACTGACCTCTGCACACTCATTGGCTGTCAGTATCTGCCCCAGCACTGACCTCTGCACACTCATTGGCTGTCAGTATCTGCCCCAGCACCGCCCTCTGCACACTCATTGGCTGTCAGTATCTGCCCCAGCACCGCCCTCTGCACACTCATTGGCTGTCAGTATCTGCCCCAGCACTGACCTCTGCACACTCATTGGCTGTCAGTATCTGCCCCAGCACCGCCCTCTGCACACTCATTGGCTGTCAGTATCTGCCCCAGCACCGCCCTCTGCACACTCATTGGCTGTCAGTATCTGCCCCAGCACTGCCCTCTGCACACTCATTGGCTGTCAGTATCTGCCCCAGCACTGCCCTCTGCACACTCATTGGCTGTCAGTATCTGCCCCAGCACTGCCCTCTGCACTCTCATTGGCTGTCAGTATCTGCCCCAGCACTGCCCTCTGCACTCTCATTGGCTGTCAGTATCTGCCCCAGCACTGCCCTCTGCACACTCATTGGCTGTCAGTATCTGCCCCAGCACCGCCCTCTGAACACTCATTGGCTGTCAGTATCTGCCCCAGCACTGACCTCTGCACACTCATTGGCTGTCACTATCTGCCCCAGCACCGCCCTCTGCACACTCATTGGCTGTCAGTATCTGCCCCAGCACTGCCCTCTGCACACTCATTGGCTGTCACTATCTGCCCCAGCACCGCCCTCTGCACACTCATTGGCTGTGAGTATCTGCCCCAGCACCACCCTCTGCACACTCATTGGCTGTCAGTATCTGCCCCAGCACCGCCCTCTGCACACTCATTGGCTGTGAGTATCTGCCCCAGCACCGCCCTCTGCACACTCATTGGCTGTCAGTATCTGCCCCAGCACCGCCCTCTGCACACTCATTGGCTGTCAGTATCTGCCCCAGCACCGCCCTCTGCACACTCATTGGCTGTCAGTATCTGCCCCAGCACCGCCCTCTGCACACTCATTGGCTGTCAGTATCTGCCCCAGCACTGACCTCTGCACACTCATTGGCTGTCAGTATCTGCCCCAGCACTGCCCTCTGCACACTCATTGGCTGTCAGTATCTGCCCCAGCACCGCCCTCTACACACTCATTGGCTGTCAGTATCTGCCCCAGCACCGCCCTCTGCACACTCATTGGCTGTCAGTATCTGCCCCAGCACCGCCCTCTGCACACTCATTGGCTGTCAGTATCTGCCCCAGCACCGCCCTCTGCACACTCATTGGCTGTCAGTATCTGCCCCAGCACTGACCTCTGCACACTCATTGGCTGTCAGTATCTGCCCCAGCACCGCCCTCTGCACACTCATTGGCTGTCAGTATCTGCCCCAGCACCGCCCTCTGCACACTCATTGGCTGTCAGTATCTGCCCCAGCACCGCCCTCTGCACACTCATTGGCTGTCAGTATCTGCCCCAGCACCGCCCTCTGCACACTCATTGGCTGTCAGTATCTGCCCCAGCACCGCCCTCTGCACTCTCATTGGCTGTCAGTATCTGCCCCAGCACTGACCTCTGCACACTCATTGGCTGTCAGTATCTGCCCCAGCACCGCCCTCTGCACACTCATTGGCTGTCAGTATCTGCCCCAGCACTGCCCTCTGCACACTCATTGGCTGTCAGTATCTGCCCCAGCACTGCCCTCTGCACACTCATTGGCTGTCAGTATCTGCCCCAGCACTGACCTCTGCACACTCATTGGCTGTCAGTATCTGCCCCAGCACCGCCCTCTACACACTCATTGGCTGTCAGTATCTGCCCCAGCACTGCCCTCTGCACACTCATTGGCTGTCAGTATCTGCCCCAGCACTGCCCTCTGCACACTCATTGGCTGTCAGTATCTGCCCCAGCACTGCCCTCTGCACACTCATTGGCTGTCAGTATCTGCCCCAGCACCGCCCTCTGCACACTCATTGGCTGTCAGTATCTGCCCCAGCACTGCCCTCTGCACACTCATTGGCTGTCAGTATCTGCCCCAGCACCGCCCTCTGCACACTCATTGGCTGTCAGTATCTGCCCCAGCACCGCCCTCTGCACACTCATTGGCTGTCAGTATCTGCCCCAGCACTGACCTCTGCACACTCATTGGCTGTCAGTATCTGCCCCAGCACTGCCCTCTGCACACTCATTGGCTGTCAGTATCTGACCCAGCACTGCCCTCTGCACACTCATTGGCTGTCAGTATCTGCCCCAGCACCGCCCTCTGCACACTCATTGGCTGTCAGTATCTGACCCAGCACTGCCCTCTGCACACTCATTGGCTGTCAGTATCTGCCCCAGCACCGCCCTCTGCACACTCATTGGCTGTCAGTATCTGCCCCAGCACTGCCCTCTGCACACTCATTGGCTGTCAGTATCTGCCCCAGCACCGCCCTCTGCACACTCATTGGCTGTCAGTATCTGCCCCAGCACTGCCCTCTGCACACTCATTGGCTGTCAGTATCTGCCCCAGCACTGCCCTCTGCACACTCATTGGCTGTCAGTATCTGCCCCAGCACTGCCCTCTGCACACTCATTGGCTGTCAGTATCTGCCCCAGCACTGCCCTCTGCACACTCATTGACTGTCAGTATCTGCCCCAGCACTGCCCTCTGCACTCTCATTGGCTGTCAGTATCTGTCCCAGCACTGCCCTCTCATTGGCTGTCAGTATCTGCCCCAGCACTGCCCTCTGCACACTCATTGGCTGTCAGTATCTGCCCCAGCACCGCCCTCTGCACACTCATTGGCTGTCAGTATCTGCCCCAGCACTGCCCTCTGCAGTCATTGGCTGTCAGTATCTGCCCCAGCACCGCCCTCTGCAGTCATTGGCTGTCAGTATCTGCCCCAGCACTGCCCTCTGCACACTCATTGGCTGTCAGTATCTGCCCCAGCACCGCCCTCTGCACACTCATTGGCTGTCAGTATCTGCCCCAGCACCGCCCTCTGCACACTCATTGGCTGTCAGTATCTGCCCCAGCACCGCCCTCTGCACACTCATTGGCTGTCAGTATCTGCCCCAGCCCCGCCCTCTGCACACTCATTGGCTGTCAGTATCTGCCCCAGCACCGCCCTCTGTCATTCATCTCAGCATTGGGAATAACAGAGCAATGTCCGGTCATCTGAGGAAAGCAGCACAATCCCTGCCCTCCACATCTACAGCGGTGACAGAGCCCCACGTCTGCACATCACCCCCGACATAGGAATACTGGAAGTGAAAAGCCTATAGGGATGTGTAATGCCATAAACCATTCTCTCTCTCTCATTATTCTGGCGTTTGGCAAATATTATAAATGATGGTATAATCCTAATTGACCTAAAACGGGAAAGATTTATTCTGATTTCATGTCAGATATTGAGAAAAACATCAGATGTGTCTTTTTATATAGTGTATGTAAACTTCTGGCTTCTACTGTAGGTGATATCCAGAAGTCTATTGATCCTATTCTGAACATTATTGGAGAGTTTGGTGAATGGTCAGGCCTGTCCATTAATCGGGATAAGTCGATTATTCTACCATGTGATGATATCACTGATTCCAGCATATTAGAACATACACGAATACAAATAGTTGAGAAATTCTAATACCGAGTATAAGTATAATGATAAGATCTCAGGATTACATTGTACTGATTCTATATCTTCTTCTGGAAAAGTATAAAAAGAAAATCGATGCGTGGTGGAGATTACCATTATCAGCTGTAGGAAGAGGGAACTTATTAAAAATGATATTGATGCCCCAACTCTTATACATTCTGCATAATGCCCCTATTTGGATCCATAATTCCCATTTTCAGAAAATTCATAGCAAGTTTCGTTCTCTTATATGGAAAAAGAAATCGTCTAGGATAAAATGTGAATAAAAGTGACAAGGAACCTGGTGGATTGGCGATTCCTAATGCACGAGTATATTATATTGCAACATTTGGGTGGGTGACAAAGCGCTGCAAACCAAAATAGTATTAAGGGGTTAATTACCTCAGGAACACTGTGGAATATTCCTATTCATATAGTGGAACTGAATGACCTCGCACACAAGAAATCACTATACCCTACACTTGCTCTACTCTACAAGGTCTGGGATAGGGGTAAAGATATAATGGAAATAGGAGACTGCAATGACTCTACACCTATATGGTTTAATAATAAATATGCAGAGGTCTATAAATTAGAGGGATTCCGGAGTTGGGTGGATAAAGGAATATATACGATATAAAACATATTGTCTGCAGGGATACTTAAGTGCTTTGATCAATTAAAGGGGGGATTTGGGGTGACAAATAAACAATTGTATAAATATCTACAGTTTCGGCATTCATTTAATGCACAATCAAGATGGACGCCCTTTTGGGTAGAAGATAATACTTTTGTTAAGTTGGTATTAGAGAAGGGAAATCCTAAGGGTCGTATTTCTGATATTTACTGAATCCTTCTTGATAATTATTTAAAAATATTTCCTTCTCCAGCTAGACAAAAATGGATGGAGATATAGGTCCAATTTCTGAGGATCAATGGAGAGCGGTATAAGAACTGGTTCCCCAATTATCTTTATACGAGGCTCAGAGATTCTCCCAGATCATATTAATACACAGGAAATATAAGACGCCTAGATTCCTATGTAACATAGGATACTGGACTGCTGCTGAATGTTCAAGATGTAACATGGATGCTGCGGGCCTATTACATACGCTATGGGAATGCCGGGAGTTAGGTAAATACTGGAAAGGAGTTCTGTCTATTATAAAGAGGGTGTTAGGAGGGCGGTTGCAGACAACTTTATTAAAATGAAACGCAACCGACCCCGGGGTCCGCGATGCAGCCTGGAGGACTGCTGCCGAACACTTTCCGGGTGGAAAGGTACGCAACCAACTTAAATCTTAAACCTTTCCGTGTAGGGATTGGCGCTAAGATGCGTGTGACTACGCGACGGGTACACGTGCCTCCAGGGGGCGTGCCACCGGACTGAAGGGTACTATTCCACGTGGCTGACAGGCGATAGCCGTGGACAGGGTGTCTGCAGACTGCTCGAGGTGTTAGGCGACCCCTTTGGCTGAGCCAGGCTGCAAGACGTAGCTACCTGCCTAAACGAATCTAAGCCTGCCTGAGTGACCTGTGCTAATCAGCCGAGCTAACTCTGGCATCGGCAGGTCACGGAGAGAGCAGCTAGAGAGCACGTGGAATACACTCGTCCACACAACGGCAACACTTGCAAAATGATCTGAGCGCGTCGCCATGTTTGTGGGCGGGCCTTTTAAAGACTAAGCCCTGCCCACCGACGCGCCATTCGTGACGTTACCCGTGGACCAATCAGGCGGTGCCAGGTCAGGTGGGTGCCAACCCACCAATCATGATCCGCCAGGTCACAGACATGCTCAGTTCGGCAAATCCTGGACTTAGATTCCACAAGCCCTGTCTCCTTCTGCAAACCAGGCTTAACAGGAAGTGGGAGGAGGCCTGACAGGAAGTGGTGGATGCGGAGCCTGCCGTGTGCTGCAAGAGTTGTGCTGTGTGTGGACAGAACTCCTGGGAAGGGAGGAGATCCAGGTGGAGGTGACCGAGCGGACCAGTAGGAGGCGACCAGAGGGACGAGCGCAAGAGAGCGCTGTGGCAGCGTGCAGTGCCGGCCGGCGGAGGGTGCCAGGTGGTGGTGACCAGGAGGTGATCAGGAGGACCGGTAAGAGGCGACCGGAGGGACGAGCGTTCTGTGATAGCGAGCAGCGTCCCTAGAGGAGGTGAGTGAGGGGCAGGAGGCCGCGATAAGCGGCCCTACTGAACCCAAGTGTGTACTGTACTGTATTGTATTTGTATCTGTATTGTATTCCCTAGTCCATATTTAATTGATTACCCCCCATCCATATTTAATTTGATTCCCCTGAACACCCCCGTCCATATCTAACTGATCCCTCTGACCACATTAAATTGACCCCCCGTCCTCATTTAATTGATCCCCGACCACCCCCCGTCCATATTAAAGTGATCCCCCTGACCACATTTAAATGATTGACCCCCCAGCCCATAATTGATTGATCCCCCTTGTCCTATTTAATAGATTCCCCTTGTCCACTTTTACTCATCCCCAGTCCCTATCTATTTGCCTTATCCCCCACCATATTTAATTAACCCCTGTCCATAATTAATTGATTGATTCCCCAGACCACAATTATTTCCCCAGTCCATATTTATTGATATTATTGATACTTATTGATCCCCAGTCCTTAGTTAATTGACCCACCGTCCATACCTATTTATTTGCTTTACCCCCCATCCTATTTATTTAAACCCCCTGTCCATAATTAATTGATTGATTCCCTAGTCCACAATTATTTCCCCAGTCCATACTTATTGATCCCAGTCCATAGTTAATTGAAACACCGTCCATACTTAATTAATCCACCTGACCCACTCAGCTGATCCCCCATCCATACTTAATTGATACTTAATTGATCCCCCGTCCATACTTAACTGATCCCGCGCCGATATCTAATCGATACACTTGCACATCCCTAATTGATCCCCGTCCATACACCTATATATAAATAATTGTGTTTTGTACTTGTACATATATACTGACTGTATCCCCATATTTAGAATGACGTCCATGTTGGCCGGAGCCGTGCAGTGTACATCTTGCGCAATGTATGCATTCCCTGAGCTACCGCTCAAGGATCCATACTGCTGCGAGAGATGTGAGCATATCGTGCGCTTGGAAGCCCAAATCCTGGATCTAAGTGCTCAGATAGCGGTACTGAGGAGCATCGACAACATGGAACGGAGTTTGCTGCTCACCGAGCAGACACTCAATGGGTCAACACTGGGGGTGGAGCTTAGTGGGGAAGCGCAGGCTGAACAGGCAGGGAACTGGGTTACAGTTAGAAGGGATAGAGGGAAGAAGTATAGGAAGGCTGGTTCAGAACCGGCATTATTGGAGCACGACAGATCCTCTGACCGCCGGGGGAGTGTATGCTCCAGTAATGAGGGGGAGGGGGGAAGTGTAGGGCAGGCTAGACAGGTCCTGGTAGTGGGTGACTATTATTAGGGGGACAGACAGGGCAATCTGTCACTAAGACCGGGATCGCCGAACGGTGTGCTGCCTCCCTGGTGCTCGAGTCCGGCACATCGCGGATCGGGTTGACAGGTTACTGGGTTAGGCTGGCGAAGACCCAGCGGTCATGGTCCACATTGGCACCAATGACAAAGTGAGTGGTAGATGGAGAGTCCTTAAAAATGATTTCAGGGATCTAGGTAGGAAGCTTAGGGCAAGGACCTCCAAGGTAGTTTTCTCAGAAATACTACCAATCCCGCGAGCCACACAGGAGCGCCAACGGGAGGTTAGGGAGGTGAATAAGTGGCTAAAGAGTTAGTGCAAGGCAGAAGGGTTTGGGTTCATGGAGAACTGGGCCGACTTCACTGTCGGCTACAGGCTCTACCGTAGGGACGGGATGCACCTCAATGGGGAGGGTGCAGCGGTGCTGGGGAAGAAGATGGCTAATAGGTTGGAGGAGTTTTTAAACTAGAGACGGGGGGGGGAACCAAGGAAATAGGTGGGATGTGAGGCAAGCAAGGGGGAAGGGGAGAAGTGAATATAATGAGGGTGGAGAGGGGTGTGGGGATAGTACAGTTAGATCGTTAGAGAAGAATAGGATGCTAAATAACCCCAAAGTTTTATCTTGCATGTTGACCAACGCAAGAAGCCTGACCAATAAGGCGGATGAGCTGCGGGCGCTTATATCGGAGGAGAGGTATGACATCGTAGGTATAACAGAGACTTGGCTAGACGATAGCTACGACTGGGCGGTAAATTTAATAGATTATAGCTTATTTAGAAGGGACCGGAAACAGGGGAAGGGCGGAGGAGTCTGCTTATATGTAAAGTCACGTCTAAAGCCCAGACTAAGGGAAGATATAGGAGAGGGAGAAGAGTGGGTCGAGTCCATGTGGGTAGAGATAGAGGGGGCAAAAAATAATAATAAAATATTACTGGGGGTCTGCTATAAGCCACCCAATATAACAGAGGAGAATGAGAAACTGCTATTAGGACAAATAGACAAAGTAGCAAAACATAATGAGGTGATTGTAATGGGGGACTTCAACTACCCGGATATTGACTGGGAAACAGAAACCTGTAGATCACAGAAAGGAAAAAGGTTCTTGACAAATATCAAGGATAATTATCTCTCCCAACTAGTGCAGGAACCAACGAGAGGGAAGGCAGTGTTGGACTTAATATTGACTAATAGGCCTGATAGAATAACTGAGGTACAGATAGGGGGGCACCTAGGTAATAGCGATCATAATATTATCAATTTCAAAATGCCCTTCAGTAGGGTTATCAATAAGGGAACTAAAACATTAAACTTTAGGAGGGCAAAGTTTGATCAGCTGAAAGAAAACCTTCAACTTATAGACTGGGACAAAGTTCTTAATCAAGGAAATACGAATAGTAAATGGGAAACCTTCAAAAGAATTCTGAATACTCAGTGCGAGAGGTATATACCGTATGGGAATAAAAGGGCCAGAAATAAGAGGAAACCAATATGGTTGAATAAGAACGTAAAAGGGGCGTTAAATAGCAAAAAAGAGGCATTTAAGAGATTAAAACAGGAAAACAGCAAGGAGGCACTAATGTGTTACAAGGAAAAAACGAGAACCTGCAAAAAACAAATAAAAATAGCAAAGGAGGAAACAGAGAGACGTATTGCTAGGGAAAGTAGATCAAATCCCAAACTGTTCTTTACGTATATAAATAGTAAAAGGATTAAATCGGATAATATTGGACCGATAAAAAGTGAGGAAGGCAAAATCATAGAGAAAGATGAGGATAAAGCTAATCTATTAAATAAATTTTTTTCGTCAACTTTCACAAAGGAAAAAGAACTAACAGGCGAAATGAGAAGTGACAAGCTTAATCCTCCACTAAGTATGACAAATCTAACCCAAGCTGGGGTACAGAAACGCCTCAGTAACATTAAAATAAACAAATCACCAGGACCTGATGGCATACACCCACGGGTACTAAGGGAACTAAGTAATGTGATAGACAGACCGTTATATCTTATATTTAAGGACTCTGTTGAGACTGGGTCTGTACCACTTGATTGGCGACAGGCGAATGTAGTGCCAATATTCAAAAAGGGAGCAAAAAGTAACGCCGGAAACTATCGGCCGGTGAGTCTGACGTCCGTTGTGGGCAAAATTTTTGAAGGCTTTATTAATGAGGCAATTACGGAGCATCTTGATGCTAATAATCTATTAACCCCGAACCAACATGGATTCATGAGGAATCGCTCCTGTCAAACAAACCTGATTGACTTCTACGAGGAGGTTAGCTCTCGAGTAGATCAGGGGGAACCAGTGGATGTCGTGTATCTCGACTTCTCAAAAGCGTTCGATAGCGTGCCACATAATAGGTTGGTATACAAAATGAGAATGATGGGGCTGGGGGAAAATGTTTGCAAGTGGGTAGCTAACTGGCTAAAGGATAGAAGGCAGAGGGTGGTTATAAATGGAATATACTCAGATTGGGTAAGCGTCACTAGTGGGGTACCACAGGGGTCTGTACTAGGCCCAATGTTATTTAACATCTTTATTAACGACATAGTCAACGGGATAAATAGTAAAATATCAATATTTGCAGATGACACAAAGTTATGTAAAACAATTAATACAAAAGAGGATAGTGAAGACCTACAGAGGGATTTGGATAAGCTGGCTAGGTGGAGCATTAAATGGCAAATGAGGTTTAACGAGGAGAAATGTAAGGTCATACATATGGGAAGGAAAAATGGAAGTCACCAGTACTCACTGAATGGGAAATCATTGGGGAATTCAGAGATGGAGAAGGACTTGGGCATCTTGATTGATAGCAAACTAAATTGGAGTGCCCAAAGTCAGGCCGCTGCTGTAAGGGCAAACAGGGTAATGGGATGTATCAGAAGAGGTATAGCTGCAAAGGATGAGAACATTGTTCTTCCACTGTACAAAGCTCTGATCAGACCACACTTGGAATACTGTGCTCAGTTATGGGCCCCAATATATAGAAAGGATATAAATGAGCTGGAAAAGGTACAAAGGAGGGCAACAAAATTAATAAGGGGAATGGAGGGACTGCAATACCCAGAGAGGTTGGCAAAACTAGGACTATTCAGCCTGGAAAAGAGAAGGTTGAGGGGGGACATAATAAATGTGTACAAATATGTTAGGGGACAGTATAGAGACCTTGCCCGGGATTTGTTCAAAAGGAGGGATATTACGGTAACAAGAGGGCATTCACTAAGACTGGAAGAGAAAAGGTTTCAGCACCAGCATAGGAAGGGGTTCTTTACGGTAAGAGCAGTGAGAATATGGAATTCACTGAGTGAGGAGACGGTAATGTCGGATTCACTACACCAGTTCAAGCGGGGACTGGATGCATTTCTAGATACCAGGCAGATTTCTGCATATACTTAAAAATAGAATAAAATAGTAGGTTGATACAGGGATTTATTCTGACTGCTGGTTTCAGAGTCGGGAGGGAATTTTTCCTCAGGTGAAGATTGGCCAAATCATTTGGGGTTTTTGCCCTCCTCTGGATCAACTTTAGCAATTACAGAACTAACAGGTCGAACTTGATGGACGCAAGTCTTTATTCGGCTTTACTAACTATGTAACATTGCTAGGCACAACTACCTGGGAGATAAACAGTGCTTGCGGACCAGCTAGGCGTTGAGGCTGATGGTGATGCTGAGCAGCATCAGCCCTGGCTGGACTGAAATGGGAGACCACAGAAGGTCCTGGACCCATTTCAAATCCACCACCAGACCGACGCCTAACAGAGGGTATATAAAATAGATATTCAACCAGACCCAAAAAATGCCTATTAGGTATATTAGAGGATGATATGGAATTTGACCCAATTTCAATAGGGATTTCACATATTTTATTTCAAGCTAGGAAACATATTGCATCCAAATGGATTAACCCCTCACCTCCAGAAATTAGTGAACTCAAAAATAGGATAAATAATATTATCAGATTAGAAAAAGGGGTATATAAAAAACAAACTCAATGAATAAATTTGAGAAAATATAGGGCTTATGGTTGGATACACCTGGAATGCCATCAAGGGGGTTATTGTTGGAGAGACAATGACTTATGGGAGAAGGGGGGTATTGGCGAGGTCTAATGTTTCATTGTAATGTGTATTGGAATTCCTTAAATGTGGCATGGGTAATATAGCACACCTATATGTGTATAGGATTATAATGTTTATTACAATATTATGGTTATATAAGAGATTTCAAGAATGTTAATTGTAAGATATAGTAATTGCAAGTTATCAGACGGTAATGGGCAAGCTGAAAGGATATAAAGGAGAGATGCACGTATGTCATCCTATGGTATGTTATTTTATTATTGTATGTACTGGTTTCCTGTTTTGTAAAAAAAAAAAAACTAATGAAAAACATCTCAATAAAAATGTATTGGATTAAAAAAAAGATTAGAAAAAAGGCTTCTCCCCTATGTGGGTTCTCTGGTGCCTAATCAAATTGGATTTCTGGTTAAAACATTTTCCACATTCTGAACAGGAAAAAGGCTTCTCCCCTGTGTGAGTTCTCTTGTGACTATCAAGAATCATTTTACAATTAAAACATTTCCCACATTCTGGACAGGAAAAGGGCTTCTCCCCTGTGTGGGTTCTCTGGTGCTTAATCAAACCTGATTTGTGGTTAAAACATTTCCCACATTCTGAACAGGAGAAAGGCTTCTCCCCTGTGTGGGTTCTCTGGTGCCTAATCAATTTGGATTTCTCGTTAAAACATTTTCCACATTCTGAACAGGAAAAAGGCTTCTCCCCTGTGTGGGTTCTCTTGTGACTATCAAGAATCATTTTACGATTAAAACATTTCCCACATTCTGAACAGGAAAAGGGCTTCTCCCCTGTGTGGGTTCTCTGGTGCTTAATCAAACCTGATTTGTGGTTAAAACATTTCCCACATTCAGAACAGGAGAAAGGCTTCTCCCCCGTGTGGGTTCTCTTGTGACTATCAAGATTCATTTTACGATTAAAACATTTCCCACATTCTGAACAGGAAAAGGGCTTCTCCCCTGTGTGGGTTCTCTGGTGCTTAATCAAACCCGATTTCTGGTTAAAACATTTCCCACATTCTGAACAGGAAAAGGGCTTCTCCCCTGTGTGGGTTCTCTGGTGCGTAATCAAACCTGATTTGTGGTTAAAACATTTCCCACATTCTGAACAGGAGAAAGGCTTCTCCCCTGTGTGGGTTCTCTGGTGCCTAATCAAATTGGATTTCAGGTTAAAACATTTTCCACATTCTGAACAGGAAAAAGGCTTCTCCCCTGTGTGGGTTCTCTTGTGATTATCAAGAATCATTTTACGATTAAAACATTTCCCACATTCTGAACAGGAAAAGGGCTTCTCCCCTGTGTGGGTTCTCTGGTGCTTAATCAAACCTGATTTGTGGTTAAAACATTTCCCACATTCTGAACAGGAGAAAGGCTTCTCCCCTGTGTGGGTTCTCTTGTGACTATCAAGAATCATTTTATAATTAAAACATTTCCCACATTCTGAACAGGAAAAGGGCTTCTCCCCTGTGTGGGTTCTCTGGTGCTTAATCAAACCTGATTTCTGGTTAAAACATTTCCCACATTCTGAACAGGAAAAGGGCTTCTCCCCTGTGTGGGTTCTCTGGTGCTTAATCAAACCTGATTTCTGGTTAAAACATTTCCCACATTCTGAACAGGAAAAGGGCTTCTCCCTTGTGTGGGTGCTCTTGTGTGTATCAAGATTCATTTTCCGATTAAAACATTTCCCACATTCTGAACAGGAAAAGGGCTTCTCCCCTGTGTGGGTTCTCTGGTGGCTATCAAGATGATCTTTCCGGTTAAAACATTTCCCACATTCTGAACAAGAAAAAGGCTTCTCCCCTGTGTGAATTCTCTTGTGTCTATCAAGAAACTTTTTACGATTAAAACATTTCCCACATTCTGAGCATGAAAAAGGCTTCTCCCCTGTGTGAATTCTCTGGTGATCAACAAAAACTGATTTCTGATTAAAACATTTTCCACATTTGGAACAAAAAAATCTATTGTCCGCTGTGTGTATTTTTTGATGCTTAAGAATAGACTTTTCAAAGGTAAAACTATTTCCATTTTCTGAATGTGAAAATGGCTTCTTTGCTTTAGGAGCAGTTCGTTTTTTAATGCTTATTTTATTTTGATTTTCCTTAGTAGTCGGTAATGAATCAGCAGACAGGACCTGTTTCATAAGATCAGATGATTGATGTTTGCTGTGAAGGGATGATGGTATATCTGAAGTAATGGCATTCACTTCAATTGTATCCTGTGGGATCTCAAGATCGTCAGAATTAAAAATCTCCTGTCTCTCTGATCTTCTGGTACAGTCATTTGCCAAGAAAAAAAACAATTATTAATTTTGAATAAAATGTCCCTGAAATTTATATTTTTGAACATTTCTACTTAAAATGTCTAAACAAACACATTCCTGGGCTACATGCTAATCCAGGGAAATGAAGAGATACATGCTCAAGTTTAAAAATCTATTTTATTAGACACAAATCTAAAATATAGAGGAATATTTAAAATATTTTAAATATTCCTCTATTTTTTAGATTTGTGTCTAATAAAATTGATTTTTAAACTTGAGCATATATCTCTTCATTTCCCTGGACTAGCATGTAGCCCAGGGATGTGTTTGTTTAGATTGATTTAGAAGTGGTATGCAATCTTTATTTATTTTTCTATGGGATTCTTGTGTTAATTGTACTTAAAATGTCTGTAGAAATGGGAAGTTATTGACAGAATGACAGTTCACAGTCTAATAGAAAACCTCATAGGAGGAACCAGTGGAGCGTGGTGTTCAACTGTTTGTTCATTCTGCCTCCAAAATATGGAATAAGAAGCCATCAAACAATGTTATGTAGGCAAAAATGATACCAATAAAAACTTCTACTCATCCCACAAAAAACAAGTCCCCACTCAGGTCCATCATCTGTCAGTAGAAAAACAGAAGTTTCCACATTATTAGGCTCTTGAGAATCAACATGGCTTCCATAAACCAATCCAGTAATATCCGCTCTCCCAAAGTTAAGTTTCCCCCTCACTTCTGAGCCTTGCAGTGTGCCCAAAACAGATTTAGCATCCATGTATTTGGCATTACTATAGTGAGAAGAACCCACTTAATTTACGGTGTGTGTCTCCTGGAGCACAATCTGGGCAATATGGGTTGGGTAATAAAATAGCATATTTGCAATTTTCACTCTCCATCATCCACTGTGTGCTAATTTTTGGAAAGTGACTGTGAAGTCATAATAGTCACTTCTCCTATAGATTAATTCACTGAGGGTTATAATTTCCAAAATGGAGTCACTTGATGGGGATTTCTACTGCTCTGGTTTTCTGCCATTTTGTCATATTAGTGCTTCTACAAAAGATGTGTACCATCTCCTCTGGGACATCTACTTCTCCTCCTGCTTCGACTTGTGTGACGTCTGCTTCTCTAACCAGGCACCGCCTTATTCATCTTGCAGGCAGCGCTCGTGATGGAGGAGACGTCAGAACCAGAAGCTCTGGGTGGCGCAGGCTCTGTCCACCACTAAGATTAGGGTTGCTGGGACCAGTAGTACCATCCAGTCTGGCAGTATGGGGGTGTGTGCTGTCCAGCTGGAGTAATCTGCTCCCTGCTTCAGCCATTTGGAAAGCACCGCACCCTACTAAAGCTGGAAGCATATTGCTGGAAGCTGCCAGATACAGCCTTGTTCTCCTCTGGGTCAGTCCTCTGTGCTCAGCTCCCGGCTTGTGTATTTGTTTCCTGTTGTGACCTCGGCCCGTTTACTGACTACTCTTGTGTCTTCTGATTTTGTATTTTCTCTGCCCTCCTGGTTCTGACTCGGCTACCTGACTATTCTTCTTCCCATCTCACTCCACCGAATACCAGGTAACACCGTGGCCCAAGCCTAGGGGTCTCTGTGTTAGTCCAGATCCATGTAGAGGGGTTAAAGGGTGATGAGCAAAGTAATTTTTGAAATCTATAAACGGATAGATAAGGCAAGCCTGTTCGTGGTAGCCATCTTTTGAGCTTCCAGGTGACCATAAACAGCTCCCCCAATACATTGTGTCTGCGAACTATTCCAGCAAAATCTGCATTCCTAATAGCTAAATGTCGCTCCTTCCCTTCTTAACCTCCCATGTGCCCAGACAGTACGGTACAACCGTATATAGGGGATTGTCGGATTCAAAAGAAGTTGAAAAATAATTTGTAAGGTCCATTTGTTTTCTATTATCCTTTGTGAAGAATTCCAAAGTTATCACCACATAAAGTGACACACGTCAGATTTGAAAAATGGCCCTGATTAGGAACAGAAAACTGGTTGCAGGAAGGGGTTAAAGCAGAGGAGTACTGAAGTCAAAAACTGACTATAGACAATAAAACATCTACTGAAATGATCAAACTCAACAGTCTTCATCAGAGAAAAATGAGTAACTAGTGGTGAAACCTCTCTGGGGTAATTAGAGTATGGGGCTCGGGGGCTCTTGGCAATCTAAACTATCGTATGGGACAATATTTTCTGTCAGATGAGAAGAAATTTTAGACATTGAAAGTGAACTTTTTTTATAATACTGCAGAGCTGAGGTGTCTTAAATTTAGATCTCGGACATTTGGAAGAGGCAATGGAGATCTTTCTGAAAGAGTACCAGGGAGTTACAGACTCACATAAGTGAGGCCGGCCGATCCCACCACAATGAAACTATCATAGAGAATGAAGGTATAAAAAAAGAAAGAATATAAAAACATGTAACATCCCCAACAACAACGTATGTATGAGGGGAGAAATCCAACACTAAACCGAAGTTACACTAATTTATGGTGGACCATTGAAGCTACTATGAGTCCTGACCAGAAGAGTAGAGAAAGTATTAGTGCCCCCATTTCAGGAGAGATTGTGCAGTAATCTGAATTCCTTAGGATTGAAAACATAATGGAATTTATGATGTGGAGTGAATCCATGAAACCAGGGCTGGAGCCAACACATCTCCTGCAGGCGTGAATAAATGTATATTACAGCCATCAGCCACGCACAGCTTAGAGATATATCATGGTGCAGGTGTAATGCTTTTTGTATAGTTAATCGCGATCCTGTTTGAAGTTAATTGGTTTTAAAAGATATTGAAAAGTCAGGATAAAGGGAAACTCTGTTGTTATTGTACAGAAATTCACACTGGGCCCTCACTGCACAATTAATGTTATCAATCATAAAAGTGAAGTTTGGCCAGAAAGACTGGACCTGGTCTTGTAGGGACCATATGAGCACATTCAGCAGCACAGAAGGGAGAGAAGGTAGATTCATCCAATAAGATATCAGGGTTCTAGGAAGCCAACACCATCATTACCCTCCACTTTCTCTTACAGGCCCATCAGAATATTTTTCTTCAAGTGATTTTCTAACTTGTCAGCACATTCTACGTACGCTGTCATTTAGCTTTCTAGTTTACAGATCTGGGTAGGTAACAGTCAGCGTCTCCTAATCCCAGGGGGTAGGTGGATCCTCCAGGTTGTAAGTTCTATAGAAAAGGGCTTTCACAATTTCCCAAAGTAAATTGAACATTTTCGGACGGAGGAGAATGTTGTGATCTAGATGCAAAATGGTGATCACACGATTGTGATACGACCGGACTACACCACTGATAAAGCAGCCACAGCCGGTGACTGAGAAGAATCTGTGACTTCTCTGCATTTAGTGGTCACTACTCACCTGGGTAGTCATATGTAGGAATCTCCTCTTTACACCGCTCATCACCCCTCACATCTTCACCCTGAAACAAATATTATAAAAGTCAAAGACAGATGGAGAAGTCCCATGTATGATCAGTAGTGTTGAGCGATACCTTCCGATATCGGGAAATATCGGATCGGATTGGATCGGACCGATATCCAAAATATATCGGATATCGGCGATTCCAATACCGGAAACCAATGCAAGTCAATGGGACACAAATATCGGAATAAAAATAAACCATTTCTTTCCTTGCAGGTTAATTCTACATGAAGGAAAACAACTAAGAATAATGTAGAATGACATGAAAAGCCGGCAATTCATCAGCGGCATACACCGGTACTCGACAATTTAGAATAGAAAGAATAGAGCATCACACAGCTGAAGCTGTCGTGGGAACCATGGAAAGGTAAGGATGATGTTGCTTTATTATTTTACTTTTATTGCAGAAGACATTGGCTTCAGCTGGAATGGGCGTGACGGTAAGTATGGTTTAATTTAGAACATTAAAAAATTGTGTGTTTATTTCAATTAAAGGACTTTATTCTGGGTGTTGTGTTTTTTAAATACTTTACTAGAAATTTATGGCGGTCATGTCTAATATTGGCGTGACCCCATGAATTTCAGGCTTAGGGCCAGCTGATAATGCCAAGCTGCCCTAACCCCTTTATTACCCAGTGAGCCACCGCACCAGGGCCCTGGATGAGTTGGGTACAGCGCCAGAAGATGGCACTTCTATGAACGCGCCATTTTCTGGGGTGGCTGCGGACTGCAATTTGCAGCGGGGGGGGGGGGCAGAAAGCTTGGGCCTCCCTGCGCTGTGGATTCCAGCCCCCAGCTGCCTAGTTGTACCTGGCTGGACACAAAAATAGGGCGAAGACCCACGTTTTTTTTTTTCTAATTATTTCATGAAATTCATGAAATAATTTAAAAAAAAGGGCTTCCCTATATTGTTATGTCCGGCCAGGTACAAATAGGCAGCTGGTGGTTGGGGGCAGCCCGTTCCTGGATGCTGTACCTGGCTGGCATACATAATTATGGCAAAGCCCACGTCAAAATTTTTGGGAAAAATTAATTAAAAAATAATAAAAACAAATAATAATTTAGGGACTGCATCTTTATTAACCCCTCACGTGGATGGCTTAATAAAGATGCAGTCCCTAAATGTGTTTTTTTTTTTTTTTTAATTTTATTGAATTTTTCACCAAAAATTTGACGTGGCCTTCGCCATATTTTTGTGTCCAGCCAGGTACAGCAGGCAGGAACGGGCTGCCCCCAACCACCAGCTGCCTATTTGTACCTGGCCGGACACAATAATATAGGGAAGCCCTTTTTTTTAAATTATTTCATGAATTTCATGAAATAATTAAAAACAAAAATACGTGGGGCTTCGCCCTATTTTTGTGTCCAGCCAGGTACATCTAGGCAGCTGGGGGCTGGAATCCGCAGCGCAGGGAGGCCCAAGCTTTCTGGGCCCCCCCCCCGCTGCAAATTGCAGTCCGCAGCCACCCCAGAAAATGGCGCATTCATAGAAGCGCCATCTTATGGCGCTGTACCCAACTCATCCAGGGCCCTGGTGCGGTGGCTCACTGGGTAATGGGGTTAGGGCCAGCTTGGCATTATCAGCTGGACCTAAGCCCGAAATTCATGGGGTCACGCCAATATTAGACATGACCGCCATGAATTTCTAGTAAAGTATTTAAAAAAACACAACACCCAGAATAAAGTCCTTTAATTGAAATAAACACACAATTTTTTAATGTTCTAAATTAAACCATACTTACCATCACGCCCATTCCAGCTGAAGCCAATGTCTTCTGCAATAAAAGTAAAATAATAAAGCAACATCATCCTTACCTTTCCATGGTTCCCACGAAAGCTTCAGCTCTGCTACATTGACATGACAGGCTGGATCGCAGCCGAAAGCTGCCATCCAGCTTGCCATGCCACAGACACTGAGAAGCGCAGGCATGCTTGCGCTCCTCAGTGTCTCGCTGTGACGGCATAAAGATGAGCCGAGGTCATGTCCAATGAACTCAGCTCACCTCATGCACGTCACTGACAGCGTGGGAAAATTCTCCTGCGCTCAGCGCTTGAGCAGGAGAGTTCTCTCACGCTGGGATGGCATTGAGATGACAGGCTGGATCACAGCTGAGCGCTGCCATCCAGCATGCCATCCTTCATAGACACTGCAGAGCGCAGGCATGCTTGCGCTCTGCAGTGTCTCTGAAGGATGACAAGCTGGATGGCAGCGCTCAGCTGTGATCCAGCCTGTCATCTCAATGCCATCCCAGCGTGGGAGAATTCTCCTGCTCAAGCGCTGAGCGCAGGAGAATTCTCCCACGCTGTCAGTGACGTGCATGAGGTGAGCTGAGTTCATTGGACATGAGCTCACCTCATGCACGTCACTGACAGCGTGGGAAAATTCTCCTGCGCTCAGCGCTTCAGCAAGAGAATTCTCTCATGCTCACTGCATGCGCAGGAGAATTTTCCAACGCTGTCAGTAACGTGCATGAGGTGAGCTGAGTTCATTGGACATGACCTCAGCTCATCTTTATGCCGTCACAGCCAGACACTGAGGAGCTTCACTGAGGAGCTTCTCAGTGTCTGCGGCATGGCAAGCTGGATGGCAGCTTTCGGCTGCGATCCAGTCTGTCATGTGAATGTAGCAGAGCTGGAGCCGTCGTGGGAACCATGGAAAGGTAAGGATGAGGTTGCTTTATTATTTTACTTTTATTGCAGGAGATCGTTGGCTTCAGCTGGAATGGGTGTGATGGTAAGTATGGTTTAATTTAGAACAATAAAGAATTGTGTGTTTATTTCAATTAAAGGACTTTATTCTGGGTGTTTGTGTCTTTTTTTAACTTTGACTTTGGGGTTAGTAATGGGGGTGTCTTATAGACGCCTCTCCATTACTAACCTGGGCTTGATGTCAGCAGGCATTATAAGCTGACATCAACCCCAGCCCTATTACCCCACTGCCACCGCTACAGGGCAGTGGGAAGAGCGAGGCTAAGTGCCAGAATTGGCGCATCCTATGGATGCGCAATTTCTGGGGTGGCTGGTGTTTCTAGCCTGGGAGGGGGCCAATATTCATGGCACCCTTCCTGGGCTATTAATATCAGCCCCCAGCTGTCTGCCTAGCCTTTGCAAGCTATTAAAATAGGGGGGACCCCACGTCATTTTTTGGGGGGTCCCCGATTTTAATAGCTAGTAAAGGCTAGGTATTCAGCTGGGGGCTGATATTAGTAGCCTGGGAAGCTCCATGGGTACTACCCCCTTCCCAGGCTTCAAACATCTGCCCCAGCCGTCTGCTTAACCTCCGCTAGAGACTAAAATTACGGGGAACCCCACGCCAATTTTTTTTTTTAATAAATCCTTTATTTTAACACTAAATGACAAGTACAGTAATCAACACTGTCACTGTACTTCTTATATATGTGACTGACATGTTTCTATGCATCTAATCTATGTGTGATGCTCTATTCTTTCTATTCTAAATTGTCGGGTACCGATGTATGCCGCTGCTGAATTGCCGGACGGCTTTTTTAAAGAGATGGTGCATGAAAACATTATTATTTTTTTTAATAAATCCTTTAACACTAAATTACAAGTACAGTAAGCTGAGCGCTGCCATCCAGCTTGTCATCCTTCAGAGACACTGCAGAGCACAGGCATTATGGGAACTTCCGATTCCGGTATTCGATATTCTAAAAGTATCGGAACTCAGTATCGGAACTCCGATACCGCAAATATTGGTCGATACCAGATATTTCAGTATCGGAATACTCAACACTAATGATCAGCTCTAATCCTGTCATCCCCTCCGTTCTCACTACACAAATATAAAACATATAATACTGGTGGATAAAACAAGACTGAACAAAAGACCTTTACAGCCGTCTACACATCATAGGGGAGATCTCATGACATCTTCTCTGTATCTACCTGAGGAACATTGAGATCTTCTTGTTTACAGTCCTGACGAAGAAGAGGACGGGGACATCTCTCTGGTGTTGACCTCTTACTGGATAGATCTGGAGGAAACACATACAGGGACTGAATTCATTCTTTACATACAGATAATTATAGGCCGTGTGTATTTAGTCCAGTCTATTACCTGGTGATGTGAGGGGCTGGGGAACCTCCATCATGACGTCCTTGTACAGATCTTTGCGTCCTTCTAAATACTCCCACTCCTCCATGGAGAAATAGACAGCGACATCCTGACATCTTATAGGAACCTGATACATACAATGATACAGTCATCTCCCCGATCCCTTCATAGTGTTACTGTATAATGTCCCAGCAATGTCACCTCTCCAGTCAGAAGCCCAATCATCTTGTAGGCGAGTTCTAGGATCTGGTCATTGATGTCCTCATGTATCAGGGGGTGAGGTGGAGGTCCTGTGATTAATCTCTGGTTATGGAGAGACACATTAATAAATCTCACTACAGACATTTCCAGAGTCCTCACCTCTCCAGTTTTGTTCACCTGTTATTCCCATAGATAAGAATAATTAAATGTGATGTCATCAGAATCTCTCACCTCTCCAGTAAGCCGGAAGAGGATCTCTAGGGTGAGATGTAATATCCTCTCCGCCATCTCCATCTTGTCCCTGTCCATATCCATCTTTGATGGGTAAATCAGGAAAATTTTGTTATATAGAAGATCTTCACTGAGAGGATCTGATATTGTAGAGACCCGAATGAGGAGAAGATAAGCCAATGGAACATCATAAAAATCCTGTGCAATAATACAACTATTGGAGATAACGAGGGGAAACATATAAGGAGATTTATTATTTGACAGTATTTCGTTTTTTCTTTACATCTAGTAATAAAACCTATATATTTTAGGCCACAGACAACAAGCAGTTTCTTCCTCGGAGTCTGCAGCTGAATACGTTTCTCATAGACTCACTGTCAGGGAAATATTGAGAAAATATTAACAATTTCTCCCAAGCCCCTCTTCCCTCTCACCTCTTCCTTATCCACCATTTGGACCAAACCAACTGTTTCCATGCAATTTAACACACACAGCAGAAGTCACTTGTAGACAAATGCAGCACAAAAGGTGCTACTGACCCACTTAACATAGGAATGCATCTCCCCTTAGCACAGACCTGGGATAGGTTGACACCTTCAAGCAGGGGCAGAGATTGAAGGAAAACTCATTTAGGCTTCAAAGGGGTTTAACACAAACTCCAGGATGTCCGGAGCTGATACGAAATATGAAATATTGTAAGTTCTATAACTCCGCTAATAATGGGACCCATGTTTTTAGTGGCAGGGTCAGCCAAGGAACAATATGCTTATTTTATCGTAGCTGTGAGTCCCTCCGGGTAGCTGGGGTGCAAAAGTAACAAAATAACAGACAACAACTATGTCATGTGTGGTCTCTAAAGGAAGGTAAATTCATAACGGAAAAAATGGTAGAGCCAGCCCACTTAATGTCATCCCAGGTGCTGTGTGGGCAGTTCTCCCCTTAGGCATAAAAGAATCCAAGGAGGATGGATGAGTATTCATTGCCAGGGGGGTATAGAGACTATAATAAACGGATCTTGTTCGATAACAGTCAAATCAATAAGTGGGGCGCCCCCCTCCAGCTAAACGGAATTGTCTCTGCGATCTATTACGTAAGTCTTCTTTAATCCTGTTTATATTGTGTAACTGTATATTCTGTACTGTATTGTCCCCTTTGTAAAATCCTTGTATATTTTTCATAACACTGCCTTCCTTTTGGATTAAATATAAAATGTAATAGTCCTGTTTCTTTTGCTCTGTAATCGTTCCCTCCCCCGAAGCCATATACCCTACCAGAACGCAGGCGTCCGACCAGGCCTGTATTATATTTCAAATCTGGACGGTGGTGGCAGCGAACAATAATAATTGGGTTATCGTGAAGCTGACAGTGACCGTACGGGGGCATATACACATATCCCCACAGAGTGACGACAACGGTGAGAGATTATGTAATCTCCCCGGTGTCGTCTCTTTGTGAGTTCATGACACCTTCCATAACGCTAATTCTTGTCTCATTTTCCGACAATGGAATTGGAATTAGCAATACTGCAGGAGATATTCATTACAAGTGACATGAGAAATAACTACGTCATGATGAAGCAACATCTTCTACTACGGCTCTAAAACCATATTTGGCCAGAGTCCGTCACTGACTACATCTCCACCGGCCGTCTATATGAATGTTTCCTGTCTTCCCCAGACTGTAATCTTTTATCAAGTTAGATCTCATGTCTGATTCACACACAGAAGTGTGAGGCTTTTATAAAAGCTGTTTTGTTTGCACAAACACCGTGGACAGAAATGATTTGATACTGAAGTCTACATGTACAGTGTATTATGGGGTTTACTTCTGGCCTTAGGCTTTCCTATATTACAAGAGAAAAAACTGAAAAAAGCAGATATTAAAAAGTTTCAAAAGA
The DNA here is from genome assembly GCF_046119375.1 of Phyllobates terribilis. NCBI lineage: Eukaryota > Metazoa > Chordata > Amphibia > Anura > Dendrobatidae > Phyllobates > Phyllobates terribilis. The sequence continues at coordinate 402,680 of NW_027363486.1, read as the reverse complement.
AAACTGTCACCAACAATTCTTGTAAAAAAAAAACATGCAAAAAGCAGAAGACACATTGTCATTTTTTAACATGTTAAACATTTGTGTTTGTTCTTATATGAATTCTTTTGAGCACCAGAACATAGATGTACACCGCAAGGATGACACAGGTGCGGCTGCAACAAAATCCCTGGCAGTTTAACCACTTGCTCCTGCAAAAAGCAAACATGGCATCTAAGAAGGTTTGACAGAGTTCGGCTGAATGACCTTCCTCCCCCAAGTGCTCAATAGTATGGGGCTGCCTAGCTACTATGATACTTAAATGCCTAATAATGGTGTTTGGGCCTGCAATGTACGAAAGTCTATTAGGCCGGGCCAGAGGCAGCGTTCAATAAGTTACCTTTTTACGCCCCCAGACACATTAGACTAAAGCTGCATGAAAGCACTGATTTCGGGGGGGTTTGGTAAACTATATAATGTTTTTGGGGGCCTCCCAACAGATAATGTCAGGGCAGAGAAGGATCTATGATCCTGAATTTCAGAGGCTAAAATGTTTGTTCTTCCTGTAGATAGTCCTCGGCTAGAGGCGACTCTCTCATACAGACCACAGAAAAGCTGGAATATTTGTGTGTATGGGAGAGTCGGGAGAGATAACCGTCTGCCAAATGACCGATCAGTCAACAATTATCTCATGTGTATGGGGACGTTACTATTGCACAGGCAGTGATAATACACGGCACTACAGTAGTACAGTGCATCATCTGAGCAATCAGTGGCTTCTGTGTTGTATGATCGCACTAAGGAGAGTTGTTTAAAAAAGTTTATAAAAAAGGTTTAAAAAAAGTTTTAAAGTGAAAATATCACAGTTTTAGCAAAAATAAATATTCGTCACTATAGGGAAAACATGCATATAATGGGAAAATGGAGAGGGAGGTCAGCTCACTGTTTATTCAATGCACTTTGTCTGAAGATCACCGCATGGAGCCGCCCTGGTCAGGGACATTTCAAGGTTCAAGTAGAGCAAGGAGGAGAGATGGATTCTCCAGCATGGTCTATATTGTTAAAACCTCACATTGAGGCTGTGTGCCCACGATGTGTTTGTCAAGCGTTTACGCTGCGGAAATTCCGCAGCGTAAACGCTTGGGAAACGCTTGGTAAACCTTCCCCCATGGTCTCCAATGAAAATCCGCACTTTCAATGCCCATGCTGCGTATTTTTCCGCAGCGTTTATGCTGCGCTCAAAAATACGCAGCATGTCCATTAATTTAGCGTAATCGCCGCCATTGACTTGCATTAGAACGCGCCAATTCCGCATCTGTACTTGCATAATTGGCGCGTTCTAATGTGCGGATGGTACCCAGGCCTGGAGGATAGAAGACTCTCCTCCAGACTCAGGTACCATAGAATATGTAAATAAAAGAATTTAAAACAAAAAATAAAGATTATACTCACCTTCCGATGTCATCCCGGTGTTTTGTCCACGCCGTCCGGTCTCTTGCAATGCTCGCGCTGTTGTGAAGGACCTGCCATGACGTCACGGAGTCATGTGACCCATCACATGACTCAATGATGTCACCGCAGGTCCTTCACAACAGCGCGAGCATTGCAAGAGACCGGACGCAGCAGAGATGACACCGGGAAGACATCGGAAGGTGAGTATAATCTTTTTTTTTTATTTTTTACCATTCTTATTCTTTTTTTAACTATTACTTGGTCACAATATATAAATCCATGCCGGTTGCACGGATTTATATAGTGTGACCAACTTGTCAAGCACTTTCCAAGAGATGCTCAGAATCGCTTGGAAAACTGCTTGAAAAAACGCATGCGAAAACGCTGAAAAAATGCTTCTCTCTGGCAGAAAAAACGCATGTAAATCTGCATGCGTTTTTTTCTGCCAGAGAGAGGCAAAAACGCTCTGGATCAAATCTGCTACGTGGGCACATAGCCTTATTGTGAGTTCATAAAAACTGTTATGATGGCATACCACCAAGTGCCCGCATAGGAAACCAATGCTTATTCCTGATTTACAACATGTGAGTCTCTCTGATACTTTTATATCCTTCCCTTTCCTGGGTGTCCATTGATTACTGAGTACTTCTCAGACAATTTAACCCTGTATTGTATGGAAGTAAAAGAGAATACACAAATACAACTCATGCATGAGACATTCAATAAAATCACTGGAAATCAAAGACAAATACAATTACCGTATATTCCGGCGTATAAGACGACCTGGTGTATAAGACGACCCCCCTACTTTCCTGTTAAAATATAGAGTTTAGGATATATTCACCGTATAAGACTACCCCTTTTCCAACGCATACCAAACACCGGTAAAAATTAAAAAAAAACAGATTTGAATTTAACATGGTCCTTTTTTAATTTAAATTCTTATGACATGCAGGTATATAGCAGGAAAACTGTCACTCATAAACATATTAAAATAGGGGGGACCCCACGTCATTTTTTGGGGGGGTCCCCCATTCTAATAGCTAGTAAAGGCTAGGTATTCAGCTGGGGGCTGATATTAGTAGCCTGGGAAGCTCCGTGGGTATTACCCCCTTCCCAGACTTCAAACATCTGTCCCAGCCGTCTGCTTAACCTCCGCTAGAGACTATAATGATGGTGGATCCCACGCCAATTTTCTTTTTAAAAAATCCTTTATTTTAACACTAAATGACAATTGAGGGGTTAATAAAGATGCAGTCCCTAAATTATTATTAATTTTGTAATTAATTTTTCCCAAAAATGTTGACGTGGGCTTCGCCATATTTTTGTGTCCAGCCAGGTACAGCAGGCAGGAACGGGCTGCCCCCAACCACCAGCTGCCTATTTGTACCTGGCCGGACACAACAATATAGGGAAGCCCTTTTTTTTTTAATTATTTCATGAAATAATTAAAAAAAAAAGACGTAGGGCTTCGCCCTATTTTTGTGTCCAGCCAGGTACAACTAGGCAGCTGGGGGCTGGAATCTGCAGCGCAGGGAGACCCAAGCTTTCTGGGCCCCCCCCGCTGCAAATTGCAGTCCGCAGCCACCCCAGAAAATGGCGCGTTCATAGAAGCGCCATCTTCTGGCGCTGTACCCAACTCATCCAGGGCCCTGGTGCGGTGGCTCACTGGGTAATAAAGGGGTTAGGGCCAGCTTGGCATTATCAGCTGGCCCTAAGCCCGAAATTCATGGGGTCACGCCAATATTAGACATGACCACCATGAATTTCTAGTAAAGTAATTAAAAAAAACACAACACCCAGAATAAAGTCCTTTAATTGAAATAAAGACACAATTTTTTAATGTTCTAAATTAAACCATACTTACCATCACGCCCATTCCAGCTGAAGCCAACGATCTCCTGCAATAAAAGTAAAATAATAAAGCAACCTCATCCTTACCTTTCCATGGTTCCCAGGACCGGTCCAGCTCTGCTACATTCACATGACAGGCTGCACCGCAGCAGAACGCTGCCGTTCAGCTTGCCATGCGGCAGACACTGAGAAGCGTAGGCATGCTTGTGCTCCTCAGTGTCTGACTGTGACGGCATCCAGATGAGCCGAGATCATGTCCATTGAACTCGGCTCACCTCATGCACGTCACTGACAGCGTGGGAAAATTCTCCTGCTCCCCGCATGCGCAGTAGAAGTTTCCCACGCTGTCAGTGACGGACGTCCAGGAGGTGAGCTGAGTTCATTGTCGGCTCATCTGGATGCCGTCACAGCCAGACACTGCAGAGCGCAAGCATGCCTGCGCTTCTCAGTGTCTGCGGGATGACAGGCTGGATGGCGGCGTTCTGCTGCGGTCCAGCCTGTCATCTCGATGTAGCAGAGCTGAAGCTGTCGTGGGAACCATGGAAAGGTAAGGATGATGTTGGTTTATTATTTTTCTTTTATTGCAGGAGATCGTTGGCTTCAACTGGAATGGGCGTGATGGTAAGTATGGTTTAATTTAGAACAATAAAGAATTGTGTCTTTATTTCAATTAAAGGACTTTATTCTGGGTGTTTGTGTTTTTTTTAACTTTTACTATGGGGTTAGTAATGGGGGTGTCTTATAGACGCCTCTCCATTACTAACCTGGGCTTGATGTCAGCTGGCATTATAAGCTGACATCAACCCCAACCCTATTACCCCCTGCCACCGCACCAGGGCAGCGTGGAAGAGCGAGGCTAAGTGCCAGAATTGGCGCATCCTATGGATGCGCCATTTCTGGGGCGGCTGACGGCTGGTGTTTCTAGCCTGGGAGGGGGCCAATATTCATGGCTCCCTTCCTGGGCTATTAATATCAGCCCCCAGCTGTCTGCCTAGCCTTTGCTAGCTATTAAATTAGGGGGGACCCCACGTCATTTTTTTTGGGGGGTCCCCCATTTTAATAGCTAGTAAAGGCTAGGTATTCAGCTGGGGGCTGATATTAGTAGCCTGGGAAGCTCCGTGGGTATTACCCCCTTCCCAGGCTTCAAACATCTGCCCCAGCTGTCTGCTTAACCTCCGCTAGAGCCTAAAATTAAGGGGAACCCCACGCCAATTTTTTTTTAAATAAATCCTTTATTTTAACACTAGATGACAAGTACAGTAACCAACACTATCACTGTACTTCATATATATGTGACTGACATGTTTCTATCTATCTAATCTATGTGTGAAGCTCTATTCTGTCTGTTATAAATTGTCGGGTACTGCTGCTGAATTGCCGGCCGGCTTTTTTAAAGAGACGGTGCATGAAAACACTATTATTTGTTTTAATAAATCCTTTACACTAAATGACAAGTACAGTAAGCAATACTGTCACTGTACTTCATATATATGTGACTGACATGTTTCTATCTATCTAATCTATGTGTGAAGCTCTATTCTTTCTATTCTAAATTGTCGGGTGCCGGCTTATGCCGCTGCTGAATTGCCGGCTTTTCATATATTGTCACAGAAGCGATGCGAACTTCCCTGCTCCGGACACAGCGCAGCGCTTCTGTGACAAGTGAAAGCTGTCCGCACAGAAGCCCTGCGCTGTGTCCGGAGCTGGGAATACGCAGCGATGTGTCAGTTTCAGCACAGAAGCGCTGACTGTCTGGACCTACCGCCGCCGTATTTTAACTCCCTCCACCTTATATTAACTCCGATATGGCAGGGATACGGCCACGGCAGCTTATTAACACCCCCAGAGTATCCCCGCATGTCAATTTCTGAAAGTTCAAAAGCATTACCGGCGTATAAGACGACCCCAGACTAGACAGAAGATTTTTCAGTCTTCAAAAGTCGTCTTATACGCCGGAATATACGGGTAATTGTACTGTAATATTAATCCTGTCTGATGTCCATTCCCTGTGGGGCTCTAGTGTGTAATTTAAATATCCAATATGACTTTCTATTTAAGATTTTTCTTTTCATATCTCCACCTCTTAATGGTTTATAAGCCTTTTCTATTCCTAATATCTGAAGGATCTGATATGCCCTTTATTTTTTTTGTGAAAAGTGTCTTGAAACCACAGACAGGTTTAATGCTGTGGGATTGATTGCGTCAGATAAATGTCTTCTAATACATTTTTTTAGTGGATCAGACGTGAATCCCACATATTGTAGTTAACTCTCTATACACTCTATTAAGTAGATGACCCCCTATAGTGTTACAACTGATGAAATTGTGTATTGCAAATTGTAGTCCTGTTAGGTTTTCTTCAAATGTGTTGGTTTTATTAACCACTTCGCACCAGAGCCTGTTTTTGCCTTCGTGACCGGGCCAATTTTTTCAATTCTGACCACTGTCACTTTATGAAGCAATTACTCTGGAACGGATCCCCCTGATTCTGAGACTGTTTTTTCGTGACATATTGTACTTCAGGATAGTGGTAAAATTTCTACTTTACATCAGCACAATTTTGGAACCAAAATTTTTTTTTGTTAGGGAGCTATAAGGGTTAAAAGTTGACCAGCGATTTCTCATTTTTCCAACAAAATTTACAAAAACATTTTTTTAGGGACCACATCATATTTGAAGTCACTTTGAGGGGTCTTTATGACAGAAAATACCCAAAAGTGACATCATTCTAAAAACTGCACCCCTCAAGGTACTCAAAGCCACATTCAATAACTTTATTAACCCTTCAGGTGCTTCACAGGAATTTTTGGAATGTGGAAGAAAAAAATTAACATTTAACTTTTTTCACAAAAATGTTACTTTAGACCCAATTTTTTTTATTTTCAAAGGGGTAACAGGAAAAAATGGACCCCAAAATTGTTTGTGCAATTTCTCTTGAGCAAGCTGATACCCCATATGTGAGGGAAAACCACTGTTTGGGCGCACAGCAGGGTTCGGAAGGGAAGGAGCGCCATTTGACTTTTTGAATGTAAAATTTGTTTGAATAATTAGCGGACGCCATGTTGCATTTGGGGAGCCCCTGATGTTCCTAAACAGTGGAAACCCCCCACAAGTGACACCATTTTGGAAACTAGACCCCTTAGGGAACTTATCTAGATGTGTGGTGAGCACCTTGAACCCCAAGGTGCTTCACAGAAGTTTATAATATTGAGCTGTAAAAATAAAATTTTCACATTTTTCCCACAAAAACATTTTTCATCCCTTTATTTTGCATTATCATAAGGGTAATAGGATAAATTGCACCATGGCGTTTGTTGTGCAATTTCTCCTGAACACGCTGATACCCCATATGTGGAGGCAAACCACTGTTTGGGCGCATGGCAGGGTTCAGAAGGGAAGGAGCGCCATTTGACTTTTTGAATGTAAAATTTGTTTGAATAATTAGCGGACGCCATGTTGCATTTGGGGAGCCCCTGATGTTCCTAAACAGTGGAAACCCCCCACAAGTGACACCATTTTGGAAACTAGACCCCTTAGGGAACTTATCTAGATGTGTGGTGAGCACCTTGCACCCCCAGGTGCTTCACAGAAGTTTATAATATTGAGCCATAAAAATAAAATTTTCACATTTTTCCCACAAAAAATGTTTTTCATTCCCTAATTTTGTATTATCATAAGGGTAACAGGAGAAATTGCACCATGAAATTTGTTAAGCAATTTCTCCTGAGTACGCAGATACCCCATATGTGGGGGAAAACCACTGCTGTGGTGTACGGCAGGGTTCAGAAGAGAAAGGAGTGCTATGTTGGCTGGGATAGGTTGCAGACACCATGTCACATTTGAAGAGTCGCTGACATGCCGAAACAGCAGGAACCCCCACAAGTGACCCCATTTTGTAAACTACATCTCTCAAGGAATTCATCTAGGGAAGTAGTGAGTATTTTTTAATTTTTAAATTTATACCATTGGGCAGTGAAAAAAGCATAATTATATTTTTACCACAAAAAAATGTTTTACTCTCAGATTTTACATTTTCACACAGGGCAATGGGTAAAAATGGTGCCGAAATGAGTCACACAATTTCTTCTAAAAGTGACAATACCCCATATGTGGCTGTATCGTACCGCTCAGCCATACGGCGAGATCTGGGGGGGGATGGAGTGCTATTTGACAATTGGAGAACAAATTATTGTAGAATAGGCATTTGGATTTGGGAGCACAAAATTTTCTGAATTTCTTTTGGGGGGCAAGGTGTTATGTTCTGCTACCAGAGCTAAGGAAAGAGAGGAGATCTGTCCCTACGATAGAACTCAGCTTAATCCCTACGATGTAACAGGGGACCTGATCCTGCGATCAGACCTGCTAAAGTCCTAAGCTAGTCTGTACGGAGACCTATAGATGTGGGGAAGGAATCCCTACAAGTACTAAGGACTGGGAGGAATAAGGGACACCTCCTAACAGAAATAGTAGCAGACAGACGAACAAACAAAATATATAGAACATAGAGGTCAGTAGACCAAGCAAACTAACAGAGCAAGACAAAGAGCACAGGCTAGCTAGAAAGTAGATATACAATGAAGTCCAGCAAAGCCAGAAGGGTGGAGCAGGATTAAATAGGCCAACAAGGTCATGTGACCAGCAAAGGAAAAAAAAACTAAGAGCAAGGTTCTAACACAAGGGCCATTTCGCTTTTCCAGAGCCTTTCTGCTACCAGTAACTTGGAAGTCCCTTATATTTTTAACAGATGACGGACCTGAGTGGGGACTAGCTTTTTTTGAGGACTGAGTTGAAGCTTTTATTGGGAACATTTTACGTAACATTTATCCGGCGCTCTAGGCTGAGCACTTACATCGGGGTTTCCATCTAAATTTCAAAGTGATGTAATTCAGATGAAACCCCTGCGGGATCCATTCACTGTAATGAGGCAGCAGAGTTACTCTGGACTCCGTCTGGCCTCTGTTTAGCGGTGTCCTTTTTTTCAGAAGTGCACAAAACTGTGGCCAACCGCACTTTTATGCACGCCTAAAACAAATGACACCGTGGGATCACAGGCCAGACGGCATTCACAGTGGCCTATATCTGCCTCATTACAGGGAATCTTCCATCATGGGTTCCGTCTGAATCACGTATTTCAGAGATTTACACGGAAACTCTGGCGTAAGTGCTCAGCGCAGAGCGCAGGATAAATGTGAGCAGAGCCTTACTGCGATCTTTGGGAGACATAATAAACAAATCAGTAGCAGGTGAAGAATTGATTTTATTTATTTTTTTACGCCGTTCCTCGTGTGATATAACTGATTAGATTACTTTATTCTTCGGGTCGGTGCGATTACAGAGATACCAGATTTATATCGGGTTTTTATGACTGACAGCTGTCACACACTAAGACGCTTTTTTTTTTGCAAAATCTAGTTTTTGCATCGCCATATTTTGAGAGCTATAATTTTTCCATATTTCGGCCGACAGAGTCATGTGACGGCTTGTTTTTTGCGGGACGAGTTGACATTTTTATTGGTACCATTTTTGGGTACGTGACATTTTTTGATCGCTTTCTATTCCGTTTTTTGGGAGGTAAAATTAACAAAAAACAACAATTCAGGAATTGTTTTTTGAGGTTTTTTTTTATGTCGTTCTGCGTGTGGTGAAAGTGATCAGGCAGCTTTATTCTTCGGGTCAGTACGTTTACAGCGATATTACACTTACTGTATATTTTTTTATGTTTTGGCGCTTTTACACAATAAAACAATTTTATAAAAAAAATATTTTTTTTGCATTGCTTTATTCTGAAGTCCATAACTTTTTTATTTTTCGGCTGATGGAGCTGTATGGCGGCTTTTTTTTTGCGGAACAAGATGACGTTTTCAGCGGTACCATTTTTATTTCCATTTTGATCGCATTTTTTTCCACTTTTTGTTTGGCGATATGAGGAAAAAGCATAGTTTTTTGCTCCGTTTTTTATTTATTTTTATTACGGTGTGCACAGAAGGAGTTAATTAGTGTGACAGTTTTATAGCTCGGGTTGTTTCGGACGCGGCGATACCAAATATGTGTACTTTTTTTATTTTTGCATAAATATACGTATTTATCGGTTTAATATTTTATTTATTTATTTTAATTTATTTTGTATTTTTTTTTAACAGTTTCAAAACATTTTTTTTACTTTTTTTTACATTTTTACTTAGTCCCTGTATGGGACATTAATTTTTATTTTTCTGATCGCTGATCTCATGTAATGTAATAGACATATATTACATTACATGAGATCTTCACACAGTCAGTGTGTCCTGCCAGGCTTCAGCTGCAGGCTGACACTGGCAGGACACCATATATGGCAGAGCTGGAGGCTGTCATGTGACCTTCAGCTGCCATAGCAACCCAAGGTCCTGGAAGGTATCAGGGGTCTTCGGAGAGGTAAGTATACCACCCCCTCTCCTCCTGCTGTCTTCTATATGCCGCGATCACTATAGATCGCGGCATATAGAAGACAGCAAAGGGTTAACATCACTGGGACCTGATCCAATCAGGTCCCGATGATGTTCCCTGTCAGAGCTAACGCTCTGCACCGCTCTTGGAGCGCTTGCAGGACACTGGGGGTCCTGAGCGCTGCGAGACCACCCACCGTTTTTAAACGTCCGCGCTGCACAGAGCCCAGGCAGCGCGGATGTTTATGTACAGTGGGCGGTCGGGAAGCGGTTAACATAGTTGCATGCTTTACAGGGTGTATGTCCACATTATATTATATATATATATATATATTCTTTATTTTTATATAGCGCCAACATATTCCGCAGAGCTTTACATACATTATCATCGCTGTCCCCATTGGGGCTCACAATCTAAATAAAAAAAAAACCTAACCAAGGATAACCAAGTTACATTGCGTTTGATATTTGTTTCTTGAAAATAACTAGTTGAAAGTTTTCCGCCACGTGTAGAAGCCTTTTTGGATACAAAAATCAAACAAAATATGCAAAAGAATTTACAAAAGTCTGGAGGATGGATCTCAGACATCAAAAAAACTAAGTTTGAAAGAAATATCAAAGACAACGAGTCAAATTCAATTTACACATGGAAGTGAAACAAACCAAGAGCTACTGTTCTGAAATACAGGTCATACAATAAATTCAAAGGAAATAGAGGAGAGCGGAGGTCAGCTTCACAAATCCTAATGTGTCCATGGGTTCCTCTAATTATAATTCGCTGAGGACAAATCTGATGGATCAATTAAAGACAGATGGAACAAAAATAAATTCTCAAGTATTCCCCAAAATCCAGCACAAAACAACGGGCGGGCAGAAAGCACAAACGTGCCCGGACATGTGCGTTCCACGACGGAGTGCATCACAGTCTCCTATCTGCGAATGCGCATGTCCAGAAGCATGCGTTCCATACCAGAGCGCATAATGGTTTTGGATTGCATACCACCAACATAGGATTTTTCTCTCTCTGAGATCAGCGTCATGGGAGACTAAAAACAAGTATTGCACATCCTCCCATCATGCAATAGGCGTGTAGATCTACTTTATAACTACATAAGATATGGGATGATGGCCCACAGTATATTCCTAAATGGTCAAATTTGACCTCTATTGCACAATTAGAGATACACAAGGATCACCACACTTGTTAATTAATAAATAGTATATGTGGAATAATTGCTAAGTAATAATTCTGATATAGAAGCTCAGATATCTCGATGAAGTACAATAATATGTGAACCCCATTCACAGGGAACTGAGTAGCAATGGGTAGAGTATACAATCTAAAAATATAATCCAGAATGGGGCTGTATTCACACAAAACAGGCATAAGAAATTTGCTCATTGCGTCCCTTAGGGGCCAGTGAATTCAGTATAACAATCCACTTACTTTCTTTTTTGAGGATACATCTATTGTGATCCCCTCCTCTCACATTGGGTTTAACCATCTCAATGATACAAAAGGAGATGTCTCCAGTTTGATCTCAATGTACACTGTTCATATGTCTCGCTAATGGGGTGTCCCAACCATGGCGTATACTGCCCAAATGCCCCCCCGCACTCCTCCTAGACTCCCTCTTGATCTTGCCTACATAATCTAGGGGCAGGTGTGATCATATATACTAGTCCTGAGGAATTACAGTTGGAATAATCCCACTAGAAAAAGATTTTAAGCATGGAGGAACTCAAGAAAGATTTACATGGATCCATCCAATTAAATGGACAATGTTCTCCAAATCTAAAGAAACGGTAGATTCCTCTATCTAGCCAAGTCCCCTTGGGTGCAGGTTTTTTATAAAAATTGTCAGGGTTCCACAGTGACGACACCGGGGAGATCACACAATATCTCACCGTTGCCGTTACTCTGTCCGGATTTCATCAGGGAGTGGCGAGCACACGATCCCGACTACCCACTACGTAGGTATCGGCAAGCGACCAGTGAGCATATGGCATCACACCTCCAGATTCCAACGCATGGAATGTGTCTACGCCCCCGTACGGTCACTGTCAGCTTCACGATAGCCCAATTACAGTAAAAAAGAAAAATAATTATTAAATTTTATATTTAATCCAAAAGGGAGGCAGTATTATGAAAAATATACAAGATTTTACAAAAGTGGACAATACAATACATAAGTAGGATTAAAGAAGACTTACTATAATGATCGCTGAGACAATTCAATATAGGTGAAGGGGAGACACTAAGCTTGATTTGACTGTTATCGAGCAAGATCCGTTGCTATAATAAATACATACTCCCGCAATGAATACTACTCCAACCTCAGCAGATTCTTTTATGCTGAAGTGAAAGACCGGCCCACACACCCCCTGGGATGACATTACGGGGGCTGGTCTCCAGCCTTCATATCTTTATTAGATATCTGTTTTTTGTGATAACTTATTGTGGGTTGATCGTAGAGGCCCGAAAGTGATACAATTTTTTCCATTATGATTTTACCTTTCTCAAGAGACCTCACACGGTATAGCTGCGATCTGTTATTTTGGGACTTTTGCGCCACAGCCCCCCAGAGGGACCTACAGAGACAGGAAAATATCCATATCATTCCCAAGCTGACCCTGTCACTAAAAATATGGGTCCCTTCATTTTGAGAATTATGAAACTTTAGTTATTCCGAAGATTCTGCAGTCTTTGTTAAACCCCTTTTGAGCCTAAACGAGCCATTTCCTCTTTCCTTCCATCTCTGCCCCTATGCTGGAAAGTGTCAATCTATCCCAGGTCTGTGCTAAGAGGAGATGCATTTGTATGTTAAGTAGAATAGGCTACTGAACTTCTTGTACTGTTTTTTGCATACCAACAGCTGGAGTGTCAGCTCTCCTCTGGTGACAAATGGTGGATAAGGGAGGGATGAAGAGGGGTTTCAGGGACAGAGAGAAATTGTTAATACTTTCTCAATATTTCCCTGACAGTAACTATGCACTAAATGGTCCCTAATTGTCTGACCGTTTCTGAAAGTTATTGTGGGAGTAGATCCCACAGGACCCTCAGGTCCGGATCAGCCACGAGTATATCCCAGTGTTTTCTGAGGATATGAAAGATACAGTCACTCTGATTGTCGTAAGTTTTTCTTACTCGTGTTGTCCAATCTTTTTCTTGGTCTCTAGGTTAGGTATGGAGGAGTGTCTGTCTCTCCCATTTTTCTGGGAATCCAAAATGTACCATGAGTACCCTTTTTCCCTGAATCTGATGTTCAGGTCTATTGTCTGTATATTAAAATCTGTGACATTAGAGCAGTACCCAACCGTAAAAACTGGCCCTTGGGTATTCTTCTTTTTATGAGGATGGGGTGGTGGCTATCCCACTTCAATAGTTTATTAGTGCTTGAAGGTTTATGATAGATGAGTGTTACTAGGGTCCCATTGCAATCCTTCTTGATTAGTACATCCAGGAAAGGCAGCTGGTAATAATTAAACTCTGATATAAATCTCAGGCCCACTCTATGGATATTGAGTTCTCTGACAAATTCAAAAGATTGTTCACTCGTCCCTGACCAGATGATAAAAATGTAGTCAATATATTTGTACCATACCCCAATATATGGATGCCACCACTTATGATCATCCCTGAATATTGTAGTTTCCTCCTACCAGCTCAGGAATACTTTAGCATGTGAGGGTGCACAGAGGCTCCCCATCGCAGTACCCCTGAGCTGGTGGAAGTACTTCCTGTCAAAAAGAAGTTATGAGTAAGAGTGAATTTTAGAAGATCCTCCATGAAGTCATTATGTCTGCTACACTCTATTGATTTTGATTTCAGGAAATATCTTACTCCTCTGATACCATCTTCATGCAGTATATTACTGTACAAAGCCTCGATATCTAGTAAGGCCAGCTCCCCTACATGCATGTATACATGCTCGAGGGTCTACATGTAGGGGAGCAGGCAAAGGGAAAACCAACTCCAGAGGGATTATTCCAACTACAGGACCTGAGGCACTACTGGGGGAACATTATACTGTGTGGGGGCATCATACATACTGCATAAGGAGCATAATGGGGGCATTACACTGTGTGGGGGCATTATACATACTGCATAAGGGGCATAATGGGGGCATTACACTGTGTGGGGCATCATACATCCTGCATAAGGGGCATAATGGGGGCATTACACTGTGTGGGGGCATCATACATACTGCATAAGGGGCATAATGGGGGCATTACACTGTGTGGGGGGCATCATACATCCTGCATAAGAGGCATAATGGGGGCATTACACTGTGTGGGGCATCATACATCCTGTATAAGGGGCATAATGGGGGCATTACACTGTGGGGGGCATCATACATCCTGCATAAGGGGCATAATGGGGGCATTACACTGTGTGGGGGGCATCATACATCTTGCATAAGGGGCATAATGGGGGCATTACACTGTGTGGGGAGCATCATACATACTGCATAAGGGGCATAACGGGGGCATTACACTGTGTGGGGGGCATCATACATCTTGCATAAGGGGCATAATGGGGGCATTACACTGTGGGGCCAGTAAAGGGGTCCTGTACTATGAGAACAATACGTTTCCTCCCTTCCTGTCTCCATAGTTGGGTCGTATGTATCTATTACAGGAAACAGAACAAAAACCTTATGATTCTTATAAAGGGACAACACAAGACCCCAAAAGAGTCTCCGTGCTGAAGGGGTTAATGCCCCCTGCGCCCAGTAATGGGGTCTCCACATACCTCCACCTGCAGAGCCGCCACCACATATATGGCTGCTCTGTGCGCACAGGAGCTGTGATGAGGTCACAGGAGGGGAGGAGTCAGGGGTCACATGATCAGGGGCCTCAGTGGATGCAGGACTCTGCTGTGCTGGTTGTCATGGTGCTGGATGAGCTGAAGTTTATGTGTGGGGTCAGGAGGGGTTTACAGTGTGGATGTAGCAGAGCCGTGTGTGTACGAGGTGTACGGAGCGGAGCCGCGCGTGTACGAGGCGTGCGGAGCAGAGCCGTGTGTGTACGAGGTGTACGGAGCAGAGCCGCGTGTGTACGAGGTGTACGGAGCAGAGCCGCGCGTGTACGAGGTGTACGGAGCAGAGCCGCGTGTACGAGGTGTACGGAGCAGAGCCGCGTGTACGAGGTGTACGGAACAGAGCCGCGTGTACGAGGTGTACGGAGCAGAGCCGCGTGTACGAGGTGTACGGAGCAGAGCCGCGCGTTTACGAGGTGTACGGAGCAGAGCCGTGTGTGTACGAGGTGTACGGAGCGGAGCCGCGCGTGTACGAGGCGTACGGAGCGGAGCCGCGCGTGTACGAGGCGTACGGAGCGGAGCCGCGCGTGTACGAGGCGTACGGAGCGGAGCCGCGCGTGTACGAGGCGTACGGAGCGGAGCCGCGCGTGTACGAGGCGTACGGAGCGGAGCCGTATGTGGGAGGCGTACGGAGCGGAGCCACGTGTGTACGAGGCGTACGGAGCGGAGCCGCGTGTGTACGAGGCGTACGGAGCGGAGCCGCGTGTGTACGAGGCGTACGAAGCGGAGCCGCGTGTGTACGAGGCGTACGGAGCGGAGCCGCGCGTGTACGAGGCGTACGGAGCGGAGCCGCGCGTGTACGAGGCGTACGGAGCGGAGCCGCGCGTGTACGAGGCGTACGGAGCGGAGCCGCGCGTGTACGAGGCGTACGGAGCGGAGCCGCGCGTGTACGAGGCGTACGGAGCGGAGCCGTGTGTGTACGGAGCGGAGCCGCGCGTGTACGAGGCGTACAGAGCGGAGCCGTGTGTGTACGGAGCGGAGCCGCGTGTGTACGAGGTGTACGGAGCGGAGCCGCGCATGTACGAGGTGTACGGAGCGGAACCGCGCGTGTACGAGGTGTACGGAGCAGAGCCGTGTGTGTACGAGGTGTACGGAGCGGAGCCGCGTGTGTACAAGGTGTACGGAGCAGAGATGAGGGGCTTATTACAATTTGATTTGCACCATGACGGGTGATGAGTGGGAATCGGCGTCTTTAACGTCTGAGGGTTTATTCGATAATCTCGTCCTCCCATATGGATTCTCCAATGCACCAACAGGATTTCACCACTTTCTGAATGATATTTCTCTGATTACTTTGGGAGATTTCTTGTGATTTATCTTGATGATATAGAATTTTCTCTCCTGATTTGGATTCTCACCAGGAACATGTCCGTGTAATATTTCAAAGATTGAGGGAGAATTCTTTGATGAAATTGAGAAATGTTTTTTTTTCTGTTCAGGAAGTTTCATTCCCGGGTCATTTTATCGGCTGATGGGTTTGCGATGGATCCTGGGAAGGTGAAAGCCATAATAGATCGGTTCCAACCTAGTGACCTGAACGCATTGTAAGGTTTTATAGGATTCACCAACTATTATAGGAAATTCATTAGGGGTTTTTCTCAGATTACTGACCTCACACGTAAGGGGGCGGATCTCAAGGTTTGGCCACCGGATGCTATGAGGGCTTTTGAAAAATTTAAGGAGTGTTTTATGTCTGCTCCTGTTCTAATCCAACCCCATCTCCAAGAACCATTCATTGTGGAGGTAGATGCTTCATGGGTCGGGGTAGAGGTCATTTTCTCTTAGGGTTCCAAAGCTCTGACCAATTTGCAGCCATGTACATTATTCTCAAGAAAATTTTCGTCTGCAGAAAGGAAATTATGCTGTTAAGAATTATGAGTAACTCGTTGTTAAATCAGCCTTTAACCCCTTTACCACTGAAGATAGTTTGCACATTAATGATCAGGCCAATTTTTACAATTCTGACCACTGTCACTTTATGAGGTAATACCTCTGGAACGCTTCAACGGATCCCACTGATTCTGAGATTGTTTTTTTCGTGATATATTGTACTCCATGATAGTGGTAAACTTTATTTGATATGGCTGGTGTTTAATAAATAACATTTCCCACATGTCTACTTTACATCAGCACAAATTTGGAACCAAAATTTATTTATTAGGGAGCTATAAGGGTTAAAAGTTAACTAGCGATTTCTAATTTTTCCAACAAAATTTACAAAACTTTTTTTTTATGGACCACATCACATTTGAAGTGACTTTGAGGGGCCTTTATGACAGAAAATACCCAAAAGTGACATTCTAAAAACTGCACCCCTCATGGTGGTGAAAACCACATCGCAAGGGTAACAGGAAAAAAATGGAACACAAAATTGTTGTGCAATTTCTCCTGAGCATGCCGATACCCCATATGTGGGGGAAACCACTGTTTGGGCGTACGGCAGGGCTCAGAAGGGAAGGAGCGCCATTTGACTTTTTGAATGTAAAATTTGCTTGAATAATTAGCGGACGTCATGTCGCGTTTGGGAACTCCTGATGTGCCTAAACAGTGGAAACCCCTCACAAGTGATGCCATTTTGGAAACTAGATCCCTCACGGAATAGGGGGGGGCAGCATCGTGTTGTGCGGTTGTTTTCCTGCAGGAGGGACTGGTGCACTTCACAAAATAAATGGCATCATGAGAAAAGAAGATTATGTGGCAATACTGAAGCAACATCTCAAGACATCAGCCAGGGAGTTAAAGCTTGGGCAGAAATGGGTCTTCCAAATTGACAATGACTCGAAGTATACTGTCAAAATGGTAACAAAGTGGCTTAAAGATAACAAAGTCAATGTTTTGGAGTGGCCATCACAAAGCCCTGATCTCAATCCTATTGAAAATTTATGGGCAAAGCTGAAAAGGCCGGTGCGAGCAAGGCGACCTACAAACCTGGATCAGTTACATCAGTTTTGTCAGGAGGAATGGGCCAGAATTCCGACCAACTATTGTGAGAAGCTTGTGGAAGGATATCCCAAATGTTTGACCCAAGTCATTCAATTTAAGGGCAATGGTACCAAATACTAATGAAATGTACTGTATGTAAACTTTTGACTTTGCAGTAAGTAATAAAAATGCCTTAAAACATTCTCTCTCTCTCTCATTATTCTGGCATTTGGCAAATATTAAAAATTATGGTAATCCTAATTGACCTAAAACGGGAAAGGTTTATTCTGATTTCATGTCAGATATTGAGAAAAACATGCATATGTGTCTTTTTATATAGTGTATGTAAACTTCTGGTTTCAACAAGCTGTGTGTATGATATACATATTACATTTAATAAAATACATATCTATATATTTAATATAGATAATTATATATTTTGTAATATTTTTATAACTTTTTTTTTTTTTACTTAGTCCCACTATGGATGGGACTTCCACTTTCTGCAGTCTGATCACAGTTATATGTATAGCTGTTATGTACTGCAACTTAGAACTAAGGAATAGGATGGAATAGCATTCCCTGCGCTGAGACTCAGCTTTACCCTACACTGGGGTGGGTGCCCTATTCCTTATGAATAGCCCCACCGAAACTCCTGCACTGAACTCAAACGAAGACCTGTAGGAAAGGGAAAGGGGTCCCTAAAAGATCTAAGGACTGGGAGCAAAAGCAGGAGACCTCCTAACAGAAAAGTTAGTTGCAGAAACAAAAATTAAAGGAAACAAAACTGGTGGAACAAGAAGTCCCAGGATAACAATAGTCCAAAGCAAGAAGAACTAAACCAGGCTACTTAGCCAGAGCACGAGCGTTACAACACTGATGTCCAGCAGGGAATGGGTGCCAGGTGCTGGGTAATAAAGAGTGCAGAGATCACGTGACCAAGAAACCCAGCACCAGAGGAAAAGACTAGAAGCCAGCAAACCAAAACAAGATGGCAGATAGTAAAACAACATAAATTGTAACAATAGCAGTGCAGGATCACTGCTATACAACAGACACAAGTTATTTTGAACATGCACTGCGCATGATCAAAGTAACTTGCTGGGGCCTGGTGACCCAGATGTCGTCATGACTAGTGTTGAGCGAATTTGTTCGGCATTTCAAGTTCGGGTTCGTGTTCGGGGTTCTGGCTTGTTTGCGCAAAAAAATCGGCTCCGCCCACGAACATCCCTGATTTGCAATGCTGTCACGCAGATGTTTCTGCGTGACAGCGTTGCAAATCAAGGATGTTCGTGGGCGAAGACGATTTTTTGGCGTGAACAAGCCGGAACTCCGAACCCGAATTTGAAATGTCGAACAAATTCGCTCAATGCTAGTCATGACAACATCGGGTCACCATGGCAATGATCGGGACCCTGCACTGACAGCACAGGATTTGTGATACAAGAATAGAGGGGCATCTGTCCCCCTGCTCACTTGCTAAATGCTGCAGCGATTGCAGCATTTAGGGGGTTAAAGTGCAGGGAGCGGTGCGGTCAACACTCCTGACACTGCGTGGCGGGTGTCAGCGGCAGCCTCTGTGTGGACACGATCACACAGTCGTAATAGTACGTACCTGGTCTATAGGGCACAGGGACGTACCATTACTGATAATGTCAGAATGGGGTTAAGGAATGTAGACGTTTTCTGGAGGGGGCAGTTCATCAAGTCACTTACCATAAGAATTTAGTGTATATTGAACCACCTAAATGGCTAACTCCTAGATAGGCCTGAGGGTCCTTATTTTTCTCTAGATTTAATTTCTCTATCACGTTCAGGCCGGCGTTCAAGAATATGAAGGCTGACGCGCTATTACAGAGTTTAACTTCAGTTTCTGTTCCAGAACCTCCATTCTCCCTAAGGCCATTGTGGTTTCTTTGGTATCCTCAGAGTTGAAAGCTGAGATCCGTAAAAAGTTAAATTGTTGGCTCCTTCCGCCACTCCTAGGTTCAAATTATTAGTAGTTGTGTACCTAAGATTGCGTTTGTTGCAGGAGTTTCATGATTCCACCTTGAGTGGTCATCCTGGGGTCAAAGATTTGTGGAAACTAATTACTAGGCTTTTTTAGCGGCCGCCTATGAATAACGATACTAAAGATTTTGTATCCTCTTGTGAAGTTTGTGCACGAGATAAAGCCTGTGATAATCTCCCAGCCGGAGTATTTGCTCCATTGCCAATTGCAGAAAATTAGTGGACTCATCTGTCCATGGATTTCATCACGGATTTGCCTCTGTCTGGTGGTAAGACTATTATTTGGGTGGTGGTTGACAATTCAGTAAGCAGGCTCATTTTGTTCCTTTGTCAGGGTTACCTAATGCTGAGACACATTGTTTATTTGTCATTGAGATTGCATGGAATTCCTCTTAACATTTTGTCTGCTAAGGGAGTAAAATTTGTCTCCAAATTCTGGAGAGCTTTTTGTAAAAAACTGGGGATTAACTTGACATTTTCCTGTGCCTACCACCCTGAAACCAAAGGTCAGAAAGTAAGAGCCAGTCAATCTTTAGAACACATTTTAAGGTGTCTTTTTGTGGCTCAGCAGGAGGACTGGTATTCATTCTTTAACATTCGGATCAATCAGTCCACTGGACTCTTGCCGTTTTTTCTTTTTTAAATTATGGTTTTCATCCTCATTTTGGTGAATTTTCTCACATAGGTCCTAAATATCCTGGTGTGGAGGTCGCCATACAGAAACATGGGGATGTTTCATACTTACATAGGATGAAAATAGACCTAGGTCCATCAGGTTCAACCTTTCTCCTTCAATTCTACATTTGTTGTCACTAAATTATCTATAACACACAATGTTATGTGTACTGAGGAAATCATCCAGCCCTTTTTTAAAAGTTGTTATAGTGTCTGCCATTACTACCGTTTGTGGTAGGCCAATCCACAGTCTGACTGACTAAAGAACCCTTTCCTGTTTGCTGGAATGGCCATTCTTCCACCTTTATTGAGTGCCCCCTAGTGCTTAGTATGGTCTTTAGAAGGAATAAATCAACTAGAAATATTTGCCTTTGTGCTCTCCATAGACTCCCGAGCATCCCCTAGGAATAAAAGTAAATTATCTGTATACAATGCCACTTTCTCTTCCTTGGTCCCATATTTAAATCCATTTATCTCAGACGTTTTATTAATTACTGCCGCAAAAGGTTCAATTGCTATTGCAAATAATAAGGTAGACAGGGGGAACCCTTGTCTTCTACCTCTGTGCAAGAAAAATTGATTAGACATAGAGTCATTCGCTCTTATTTTTGCAAATGTAGCCAAATAAAGCAATTGCACCCATTTTATAAATTAGTCACCAAAGCCCATCTGCCGCAACGTAGTCCACAAATATTGTCATTCTGGTAGTGGACATGGGATTTCTAGAGATCCCATCCACTATACTGTAACATCTGGACGCTGTGGGTTTGATGCTATATAAACACGCAGCGCCAAACCTGCAGCGGCTCCTGACAGTAGCCACGTACCCAAACTCAGCGCAGCATGCCAATTTCTGTAGTTGGACACGCCAGTCTCCGCTGCAGATTTTAACCGATTGAAGTGTCATTATATGCGGTGGATTCACATGCACCGACAACAAAAGTGCGGCATTAGAACACCGCATTTTGGACGCAACAACAACATGTTGTATCCAAAGCACTGCTGAGTGCTGATCGGAGGGACATAGCGGCTAACGAACCAGCTGTGAGATGTTAATTATGGCCAAGGACCATGTCTGCCTAATGGCACCTTCCCAGGCTAAAATTAGCAGCTCACAGCAACCTCATAAATTACATGAATAGAAATGCTAATGAAGATTGGGTGAATGGGACTAGCTGACACCTAGCTCTTTAGTTTGGTCGTGTCAAGGTGTCAATCAGACCTTTTCATGACCAAACTTAATTAAATTAAAGTAAAGAGTTAAAAAAACACACAGACACAGTATAAACACTTTATTTGAAATACAACAGACCCATTCTTTAATAATTTAAATGAACCAATATACTCACCCCAGTTCTTATGGTAATCCAAGGGTTTAAGCAATGTCCCACCAAATAACTTTATTTAGCTCCAAAAAGCATTCATTGATGTACAAAAACGCTTCAAAAAACGCATGTAAAAACGCATCAAAAACGCATGTAAAATCTGCATGCGTTTTTTCTGCCAGGGAGAGGCAAAAACGCTCAGGAAATTTCTGCTTCAAATCCGCATCATGCGCACATAGCCTATTTGAGGCCCCTGAGACACTGATGAGAGTAATGGAATGATTGCTGATTGCTTACACTGATGAGAGTAATGGAATGATTTATCTTTACCTATCTCCTGTCTGGCCTTATATATCCATAAGATCCAGCCCGCACGTGTTCCTCTGCTTACTGTAACTGAAAGGAAAAATAAATTCTTGAGGTTGAACACATTACAGGAGAGATTTGTGCACCTTTAACTGATGAGTAGTGATGAGCGATACCGTGGATGTTCGGGTTCGGCGGGTCCTGCTGAACATCTAAAAAACCTTTGGTTTGGTGGTTTGGGTACCCGAACGGTATCTGAACCTAAACCTCATTCATATAAATGGGGAGGCCCGAACATCTGTGGTTTCCCACGCTGTCATCTGCCTGACTGTGTGGGAAACATGGGCTCTGATCGGCGGTAAAATCATTACCACGGGTCAGAGAACTGCGGGCTCTGATAGCTTAGGCCCACAGCTGTGACCGTCGATAAAAAGCTCACCGCTGGTCACAGGCGTCGGCTGATTAGAGTTTACTACTCCCATCAGCCTATGCCTGTTGTAGGCAAGGTGTCTCGCTACAGCGAGAGCAGGGGCCGCTGATGGGAATAGACTTCAGCCGGCACCTGTGCTTCAAGTACAGAAAGAAAAAATTTAAATAAATATTGAAAGAAAAA
Source organism: Phyllobates terribilis (assembly GCF_046119375.1). Lineage (NCBI taxonomy): Eukaryota > Metazoa > Chordata > Amphibia > Anura > Dendrobatidae > Phyllobates > Phyllobates terribilis. Next base: position 380,300 of record NW_027363486.1, on the reverse strand, counting down.
ACACAGTTAGGGTATGTGCACACGATGCAGAAATGAAGCAGAAAATTTCTGCATCATTTCTGCATCTCCCTGGCAGAAAAAACGCATGCAGATTGTGCATGCGTTTTTCCTGCGGAATACATGCGGATTCACATGCGTTTCCGCATGTGGATTGACAAGCGCTTTCCAGGTGATTTTAGCATCACCTGGAAAGTGCTTGACAACTAGGTCACACTATATAAATCCATGCAAACAGCATGGATTTATATAGTGTGACCCGAGAGAATGGTAAAAATAAAAAATACATGTATACTTTACCCTCTGATGGCCCGTGCTGTCCTGCTCAAACCGTTCTCCCGGCTGCCGGCAACTTTGAATTGAAAGACCTGCCGACGTCAGCGTCACGTGACCCGTCACATGACTCTGACGTCAGCGCAGGTCCTTCAACTCACTGCAAAGTGCCGGGAACCAAGCAGGAGCGCTGCGCGGGCCGACAGATGGTAAGTATATATATATATTTTTTATTTTATTCTTTTTTTACAGCTTTTTTAATGGTACCTGGGTGTGGATGAGACTCTCCTCTCCTCTACACCCGGGTACCATCCGCACATTAGAACGCGCCAATAACGCAAGTACAGATGCAGTCTTGCGGAATTGGCGCGTTCTAATGCAAGTCAATGGCGGCGAAAACGCCACGTTTACGCAAAATTAATTGACATTCTGCGGATTTTTGAGCGCAGCGTTTACGCTACGGAAAAATCCGCATCATGGGCACAGCACATGCGGATTTCAATTGGGGAACATTGCTTCCCTTCTACCATGCGTTTTTCATGCGTTTCCGCGGCATTTACGCAACTGCAAAAACGCAGCGGAAACGCATTAAATACGCATCGTGTGAACTCAGCCTTATACTCACCTAATACTTAATCCCCGATGTCCTTGTCCCCTGGAAAAGAGAAAAAAAAGACCATTCATCTGTCTCCTCCCTACCATTCATCTGTTTCCACACCCTCCATGCACACGATAACTGCACTCGATACTTTATTATTGCACTTAAACATACAGGCTGATGACCGGATCATGCAGTTTTATACGAAAATCCCTATTTATCATAATTGCCAGACCTGAAATAACAAGCACTTTCCACCTATTGTGTCCCTCCTATTCCCTTGTAGAATGTAAGCTTGCGAGCAGGGACCTCACTCCTGATGTAACTGTTTAAACTGTCTTAGCTTGGATTGAATTTATTGTCTGTACATGTCCCCGCTTAATTGTAAAGTGCTGCGGAATATGTTGGTGCTATATAAATAAAAATGATTATTATTACTATTATTCTAAAAAAAAAAGCATTATAATATTCACCTTTAACGCCTAATCTTCGATGCACTGTCCCCTGTAAAAGAGAAAAAATGACAAACTGCCATAATACTCACATGTCTGGCGTAATCCACATCAGCAGTCACATCGGTGACTGCTCTACAAGACAGCTGGTTACACCGCAGTGGCGGTGTCATAACTGAGATCACCGGGGTTCATCAGCTGATCAACTCCGGTGAACTTTCTCAGGGCACTTCTATTTCCATTTCAATTAGAAGCCTCCATTAGTAACCCAATAGAAAAAGTTTGGAAATAAACACACAGCCTGAATACATTCCTTTATTTGAAATAAAAGTCCACACCATTTTACACATTTATTTAAAAATAAAAAACAGAGTTAGGCAAGTATAACACCTAATGATGCCCTTGTCCCCTGTAAACAAGAACAAATAAAAAAAATATAATAATCACCTGTCGGGCGTACATGACAGCCGGCTACACAGACATACGCAGTCTCAGTGTGTAAATAAATAAATGACAGGTAGTGTGAAGCCGGCTGTTGTGTAGAGCAGTCACATCAGTGAATGGTGGATTACTCCCGACAGGCGAGTATTATGGTGGTTTATAATTTTTTCTCCTTTACAGGTGACATGAGCATCGGAGAATAGGCAATAAGGTATTATACAACTTGTACACACGCGGCTCCGCTCCGTACATCTCGTACACACACGGCTCCGCTCCGTACGCCTCGTACACACACGACTCCGCTCCGTACGCCTCGTACGCGCATGGCTCCGCTCCGTACACCTCGCACACATGCGGCTCCGCTCCGTACACCTCGCACACGCGCGGCTCCGCTCCGTACACCTCGCACATGCACGGCTCCGCTCCATACGCCTCGCACGCGCGCGGCTCCGCTCCGTACGCTTCGTACGCGCGTGGCTCCGCTCCGTACGCGCGTGGCTCCGCTCCTTACGCCTCGTACACACACGGCTCCGCTTCGTACACCTCGTACACACGCGGCTCCGCTCCGTACACCTCGTACACACGCGGCTCTGCTCCGTACGCCTCGTACACACGCGGCTCCGCTCCGTACACACGCGGCTCCGCTCCGTACACCTCGTACACACGCGGCTCTGCTCCGTGCACCTCGTACACACGTGGCTCCGCTCCGTACACCTCGTACACGCGCGGCTCCGCTCCGTACACCTCGTACACACGACTCTGCTCCGTGCACACGACTGCTCCGTACACCTCGTACAAGCACGGCTCTGCTCCGTACACCTCGTACACGCGCGGCTCCGCTCCATACACCTCGTACACACGCGGCTCCGCCCGTACACCTCGTACACGCGCGGCTCCGCTCCGTACACCTCGTACACGCGCGGCTCCGCTCCGTACACCTCGTACACGCGCGGCTCCGCTCCGTACACCTCGTACACGCGCGGCTCCGCTCCGTACACCTCGTACACGCGCTGCTCCGCTCCGTACACCTTGTACACGCGCGGCTCCTCTCCGTACACCTTGTACACGCGCGGCTCCGCTCCGTACACTTCGTACACACGCGGCTCCACTCTGTACACCTCGTACACACGGCTCCGCTCCATACGCCTCGTAAACACGCGGCTCTGCTCCGTACTCCTCGTACACACGTGGCTCCGCTCCGTACACTTCTTACACACGCGGCTCTGCTCCGTACACCTCGTACACACGCGGCTCCGCTCCGTACATCTCGTACACACGTGGCTCTGCTCCGTACACCTCGTACACACGCGGCTCTGCTCCGTACACCTCGTACACACGCGGCTCTGCTCCGTACACCTCGTACACACGCAGCTCCGCTCCGTACACACGCGGCTCCGCTCCGTACACCTCGTACACACGCGGCTCTGCTCCGTACACCTCGTACACGTGCGGCTCCGCTTCGTACACCTCGTACACACGCGGCTCTGCTCCGTACACCTCGTACACACGACTCTGCTCCGTACACACGACTCTGCTCCGTACACCTCATACACGCACGGCTCTGCTCCGTACACCTCGTACACGCGCGGCTCCGCTCCATACACCTCCTGCACACGCGGCTCCGCTCCGTACACCTCGTACACGCGCGGCTCCGCTCCGTGCACCTCGTACACGCGCGGCTTCGCTCCGTACACCTCGTACACGCGCTGCTCCGCTCCGTACACCTCGTACACGCGCGGCTCCGCTCCGTACTCCTCGTACACGCGCGGCTCCGCTCCGTACACCTCGTACACGCGCTGTTCCGCTCCGTACACCTCGTACACGCGCGGCTCCGCTCCGTACACCTCGTAAACGCGCGGCTCCGCTCCGTACACCTCATACATGCGCGGCTCCGCTCCGTACACCTCGTACACGCACGGCTCTGCTCCGTACACCTCGTACACGCGCAGCTCCGCTCCGTACACCTCGTACATGCGCGGCTCCGCTCCGTACACACGGCTCCGCTCCTTACGCCTCGTACACACGCGGCTCTGCTCCGTACTCCTCGTACACACGCGGCTCCGCTCCGTACACTTCGTATACACGTGGCTCCGCTCCGTACACTGCGTACACACGCGGCTCCGCTCCGTACACCTCGTACACGCGCGGCTCCGCTCCGTACGCCTCGTACACGCGCGGCTCCGCTCCGTACGCCTCGTACACGCGCGGCTCCGCTCCGTACGCCTCGTACACACGCGGCTCCGCTCCGTGCACCTCGTACACACGTGGCTCCGCTCCGTACACCTCGCACACGCGCGGCTCCGCTCCGTACGCCTCGCACGCGCGCGGCTCCGCTCCGTACGCTTCGTACGCGCGTGGCTCCGCTCCGTACGCGCGTGGCTCCACTCCTTACGCGCGTGGCTCCACTCCTTACGCCTCGTACACACACGGCTCCGCTTCGTACACCTCGTACACACGCGGCTCCGCTCCGTACACCTCGTACACACGCGGCTCTGCTCCGTACGCCTCGTACACACGCGGCTCCGCTCCGTACACACGCGGCTCCGCTCCGTACACCTCGTACACACGCGGCTCTGCTCCGTGCACCTCGTACACACGTGGCTCCGCTCCGTACACCTCGTACACACGCGGCTCCGCTCCGTACACCTCGTACACACGACTCTGCTCCGTGCACACGACTGCTCCGTACACCTCGTACATGCACGGCTCTGCTCCGTACACCTCGTACATGCGCGGCTCAGCTCCATACACCTCGTACACACGCGGCTCCGCCCGTACACCTCGTACACGCGCGGCTCCGCTCCGTACACCTCGTACACGCGCGGCTCCGCTCCGTACACCTCGTACACGCGCGGCTCCGCTCCGTACACCTCGTACACGCGCGGCTCCACTCCGTACACCTCGTACACGCGCTGCTCCGCTCCGTACATCTCGTACACGCGCGGCTCCCCTCCGTACACCTCGTACACGCGCGGCTCCGCTCCGTACACCTCGTACACACGCGGCTCCGCTCTGTACACCTCGTACACACGGCTCCGCTCCATACGCCTCGTACACACGCGGCTCTGCTCCGTACTCCTCGTACACACGTGGCTCCGCTCCGTACACTTCTTACACACGCGGCTCTGCTCCGTACACCTCGTACACACGCGGCTCCGCTCCGTACATCTCGTACACACGTGGCTCTGCTCCGTACACCTCGTACACACGCGGCTCTGCTCCGTACACCTCGTACACACGCGGCTCTGCTCCGTACACCTCGTACACACGCAGCTCCGCTCCGTACACACGCGGCTCCGCTCCGTACACCTCGTACACACGCGGCTCTGCTCCGTATACCTCGTACACGCGCGGCTCCGCTCCGTACACCTCGTACACACGCGGCTCCGCTCCGTACACCTCGTACACACGACTCTGCTCCGTACACACGACTCTGCTCCGTACACCTCATACACGCACGGCTCTGCTCCGTACACCTCGTACATGCGCGGCTCCGCTCCATACACCTCCTGCACACGCGGCTCCGCTCCGTACACCTCGTACACGCGCGGCTCCGCTCCGTGCACCTCGTACACGCGCGGCTTCGCTCCGTACACCTCGTACACGCGCTGCTCCGCTCCGTACACCTCGTACACGCGCGACTCCGCTCCGTACTCCTCGTACACGCGCGGCTCCGCTCCGTACACCTCGTACACGCGCTGTTCCGCTCCGTACACCTCGTAAACGCGCGGCTCCGCTCCGTACACCTCGTACACGCGCGGCTCCGCTCCGTACACCTCGTACACGCGCGGCTCCGCTCCGTACACCTCGTACACGCACGGCTCCGCTCCGTACACCTCGTACACGCGCGGCACCGCTCCGTACACACGGCTCCGCTCCTTACGCCTCGTACACACGCGGCTCTGCTCCGTACTCCTCGTACACACGCGGCTCCGCTCCGTACACTTCGTACACACGCGGCTCCGCTCCGTACACCTCGTACACGCGCGGCTCCGCTCCGTACGCCTCGTACACGCGCGGCTCCGCTCCGTACGCCTCGTACACGCGCGGCTCCGCTCCGTACGCCTCGTACACGCGCGGCTCTGCTCCGTACACCTCGTACACACGCGGCTCTGCTCCGTACACCTCGTACACACGCGGCTCTGCTCCGTACACCTCGTACACACGCAGCTCTGCTCCGTACACCTCGTACACACGCGGCTCCGCTCCGTACACCTCGTACACACGCGGCTCCGCTCCGTACACCTCGTACACACACGGCTCCGCTCCGTACACACACGGCTCCGCTCCGTACACCTCATACACACGCGGCTCCGCTCCGTACACCTCGTACCCGCGTGGCTCCGCTCCGTACACACGCGGCTCTGCTCCGTACGCCTCTTACGCACGCGGCTCTGCTCCGTACACCTCGTACACACGCGGCTCTGCTCCGTACACCTCGTTCACACGTGGCTCTGCTCCGTACACCTCGTACACATGCGGCTCTGCTCCGTACACCTCGTACACACGCAGCTCCGCTCCGTACACCACGTACACACGCGGCTCCGCTCCGTACACCTCGTACACACACGGCTCCGCTCCGTACACACACGGCTTCGCTCCGTACACCTCATACACACGCGGCTCCGCTCCGTACACCTCGCACCCGCGTGGCTCCGCTCCGTACACACGCGGCTCTGCTCCGTACGCCTCTTACGCACGCGGCTCCGCTCCGTACACCTCGTACACACGCGGCTCTGCTCCGTACACCTCGTACACACGCGGCTCCGCTCCGTACACCTCGTACACACGCGGCTCTGCTCCGTACACCTCGTACACACGCGGCTCCGCTCCGTACACCTCGTACACACGCGGCTCTGCTCCGTACACCTCGTACACACGCGGCTCCGCTCCGTACACCTCGTACACACGCGGCTCCGCTCCGTACACCTCGTACACACGCGGCTCCGCTCCGTACACCTCGTACACACGCGGCTCCGCTCCGTACGCCTCGTACACACGCGGCTCCGCTCCGTATGCCTCGTACACACGCGGCTCCGCTCCGTACGCCTCGTACACACGCGGCTCTGCTCCGTACGCCTCGTACACACGCGGCTCTGCTCCGTACTCCTCGTACACACGCGGCTCTGCTCCATACACCTCGTACACACGCGGCTCTGCTCCGTACACCTCGTACACACGCGGCTCTGCTCCGTACACCTCGTACACACGCGGCTCTGCTCCGTACACCTCGTACACACGCGGCTCTGCTCCGTACACCTCGTACACACGCGGCTCCGCTCCGTACGCCTCGTACACACGCGGCTCCGCTCCGTATGCCTCGTACACACGCGGCTCCGCTCCGTACGCCTCGTACACACGCGGCTCTGCTCCGTACGCCTCGTACACACGCGGCTCTGCTCCGTACTCCTCGTACACACGCGGCTCTGCTCCATACACCTCGTACACACGCGGCTCTGCTCCGTACACCTCGTACACACGCGGCTCTGCTCCGTACACCTCGTACACACGCGGCTCTGCTCCGTACACCTCGTACACACGCGGCTCTGCTCCGTACACCTCGTACACACGCGGCTCCGCTCCGTACACCTCGTACACACGCGGCTCTGCTCCGTACACCTCGTACACACGCAGCTCCGCTCCGTACACCTCGTACACACGCGGCTCCGCTCCGTACACCTCGTACACACACGGCTCCGCTCCGCACACACACGGCTCCGCTCCATACACCTCATACACACGCGGCTCCGCTCCGTACAGCTCGCACCCGCGTGGCTCCGCTCCGTACACACGCGGCTCTGCTCCGTACGCCTCTTACGCACGCGGCTCCGCTCCGTACACCTCGTACACGCGCAGCTCCGCTCCGTACACCTTGTACACGCGCGGCTCCGCTCCGTACACACGGCTCCGCTCCTTACGCCTCGTACACACGCGGCTCTGCTCCGTACTCCTCGTACACACGCGGCTCCGCTCCGTACTCCTCGTACACACGCGGCTCCGCTCTGTACACCTCGTACACACGGCTCCGCTCCATACGCCTCGTACACAAGCGGCTCTGCTCCGTACTCCTCGTACACACGTGGCTCCGCTCCGTACACTTCTTACACACGCGGCTCTGCTCCGTACACCTCGTACACGCGGCTCCGCTCCGTACATCTCGTACACACGTGGCTCTGCTCCGTACACCTCGTACACACGCGGCTCTGCTCCGTACACCTCGTACACACGCGGCTCTGCTCCGTACACCTCGTACACACGCAGCTCCGCTCCGTACACACGCGGCTCTGCTCCGTACACCTCGTACACACGCGGCTCCGCTCCGTACACCTCGTACACACGCGGCTCTGCTCCGTACACCTCGTACACACGCAGCTCCGCTCCGTACACCTCGTACACACGCGGCTCCGCTCCGTACACCTCGTACACACACGGCTCCGCTCCGCACACACACGGCTCCGCTCCATACACCTCATACACACGCGGCTCCGCTCCGTACAGCTCGCACCCGCGTGGCTCTGCTCCGTACGCCTCTTACGCACGCGGCTCCGCTCCGTACACCTCGTACACGCGCAGCTCCGCTCCGTACACCTTGTACACGCGCGGCTCCGCTCCGTACACACGGCTCCGCTCCTTACGCCTCGTACACACGCGGCTCTGCTCCGTACTCCTCGTACACACGCGGCTCCGCTCCGTACTCCTCGTACACACGCGGCTCCGCTCCGTACACTTCGTACACACGCGGCTCCGCTCCGTAAACTTCGTACACGCGCGGCTCCGCTCCGTACGCCTCGTACACGCGCGGCTCCGCTCCGTACGCCTCGTACATGCGCGGCTCCGCTCCGTACGCCTCGTACACGCGCGGCTCCGCTCCGTACGCCTCATACACGCGCGGCTCTGCTCCGTACGCCTCGTACACGCGCGGCTCCGCTCCGTACGCCTCGTACACGCGCGGCTCCGCTCCGTACACCTCGTACACACGCGGCTCCACTCTGTACACCTCGTACACACGGCTCCGCTCCATACGCCTCGTACACACGCGGCTCTGCTCCGTACTCCTCGTACACACGTGGCTCCGCTCCGTACACTTCTTACACACGCGGCTCTGCTCCGTACACCTCGTACACGCGGCTCCGCTCCGTACATCTCGTACACACGTGGCTCTGCTCCGTACACCTCGTACACACGCGGCTCTGCTCCGTACACCTCGTACACACGCGGCTCTGCTCCGTACACCTCGTACACACGCAGCTCCGCTCCGTACACACGCGGCTCCGCTTCGTACACCTCGTACACACGCGGCTCTGCTCCGTATACCTCGTACACGCGCGGCTCCGCTCCGTACACCTCGTACACACGCGGCTCCGCTCCGTACACCTCGTACACATGACTCTGCTCCGTACACACGACTCTGCTCCGTACACCTCATACACGCACGGCTCTGCTCCGTACACCTCGTACACGCGCGGCTCCGCTCCATACACCTCCTGCACACGCGGCTCCGCTGCGTACACCTCGTACACGCGCGGCTCCGCTCCGTGCACCTCGTACACACGCGGCTTCGCTCCGTACACCACGTACACGCGCTGCTCCGCTCCGTACACCTCGTACACGCGCGACTCCGCTCCGTACTCCTCGTACACGCGCGGCTCCGCTCCGTACACCTCGTACACGCGCTGTTCCGCTCCGTACACCTCGTACACGCGCGGCTCCGCTCCGTACACCTCGTAAACGCGCGGCTCCGCTCCGTACACCTCGTACACACGCTGTTCCGCTCCGTACACCTCGTACACGCGCGGCTCCGCTCCGTACACCTCGTACACGCACGGCTCCGCTCCGTACACCTCGTACACGCGCGGCTCCGCTCCGTACACACGGCTCCGCTCCTTACGCCTCGTACACACGCGGCTCTGCTCCGTACTCCTCGTACACACGCGGCTCCGCTCCGTACACTTCGTACACACGCGGCTCCGCTCCGTACGCCTCGTACACGCGCGGCTCAGCTCCGTACGCCTCGTACACGCGCGGCTCCGCTCCGTACGCCTCGTACACGCGCGGCTCTGCTCCGTACACCTCGTACACACGCGGCTCTGCTCCGTACACCTCGTACACACGCGGCTCTGCTCCGTACACCTCGTACACACGCGGCTCTGCTCCGTACACCTCGTACACACGCGGCTCCGCTCCGTACACCTCGTACACACGCGGCTCCGCTCCGTACACCTCGTACACACACGGCTCCGCTCCGTACACACATGGCTCCGCTCCGTACACCTCATACACACGCGGCTCCGCTCCGTACACCTCGTACCCGCGTGGCTCCGCTCCGTACACACGCGGCTCTGCTCCGTACGCCTCTTACGCACGCGGCTCTGCTCCGTACACCTCGTACACACGCAGCTCTGCTCCGTACACCTCGTACACACGCAGCTCCGCTCCGTACACCACGTACACACGCGGCTCCGCTCCGTACACCTCGTACACACACGGCTCCGCTCCGTACACACACGGCTCCGCTCCGTACACCTCATACACACGCGGCTCCGCTCTGTACACCTCGCACCCGCGTGGCTCCGCTCCGTACACACGCGGCTCTGCTCCGTACGCCTCTTACGCACGCGGCTCCGCTCCGTACACCTCGTACACACGCGGCTCTGCTCCGTACACCTCGTACACACGCGGCTCCGCTCCGTACACCTCGTACACACGCGGCTCTGCTCCGTACACCTCGTACACACGCGGCTCCGCTCCGTACACCTCGTACACACGCGGCTCTGCTCCGTACACCTCGTACACACGCGGCTCCGCTCCGTACACCTCGTACACACGCGGCTCCGCTCCGTACACCTCGTACACACGCGGCTCCGCTCCGTACACCTCGTACACACGCGGCTCCGCTCCGTACACCTCGTACACACGCGGCTCCGCTCCGTACGCCTCGTACACACGCGGCTCCGCTCCGTACGCCTCGTACACACGCGGCTCCGCTCCGTACGCCTCGTACACACGCGGCTCTGCTCCGTACTCCTCGTACACACGCGGCTCTGCTCCGTACACCTCGTACACACGCGGCTCTGCTCCGTACACCTCGTACACACGCGGCTCTGCTCCGTACACCTCGTACACACGCGGCTCTGCTCCGTACACCTCGTACACACGCGGCTCCGCTCCGTACACCTCGTACACACGCGGCTCTGCTCCGTACACCTCGTACACACGCGGCTCCGCTCCGTACACCTCGTACACACGCGGCTCCGCTCCGTACACCTCGTACACACACGGCTCCGCTCCGCACACACACGGCTCCGCTCCATACACCTCATACACACGCGGCTCCGCTCCGTACACCTCGCACCCGCGTGGCTCCGCTCCGTACACACATGCGGCTCTGCTCCGTACGCCTCTTACGCACGCGGCTCCGCTCCATACACCTCGTACACGCGCAGCTTCGCTCCGTACACCTTGTACACGCGCGGCTCCGCTCCGTACACACGGCTCCGCTCCTTACGCCTCGTACACACGCGGCTCTGCTCCGTACTCCTCGTACACACGCGGCTCCGCTCCGTACTCCTCGTACACACGCGGCTCCGCTCCGTACACTTCGTACACACGCGGCTCCGCTCCGTACACTTCGTACACGCGCGGCTCCGCTCCGTACGCCTCGTACACGCGCGGCTCCGCTCCGTACGCCTCGTACACGCGCGGCTCCGCTCCGTACGCCTCGTACACGCGCGGCTCCGCTCCGTACGCCTCGTACACGCGCGGCTCCGCTCCGTACGCCTCGTACACGCGCTGCTCCGCTCCGTACGCCTCGTAAACGCGCGGCTCCGCTCCGTACGCCTCGTACACGCGCGGCTCTGCTCCGTACTCCTCGTACACCCGCGGCTCTGCTCCGTACACCTCGTACACACGCGGCTCTGCTCCGTACACCTCGTACACACGCGACTCCGCTCCGTACACCTCGTACACACGCGGCTCCGCTCCGTACACCTTGTACACACGCGGCTCCGCTCCGTACACCTCGTACACACACAGCTCCGCTCCGTACACACACGGCTCCGCTCCGTACACCTCATACACACGCGGCTCCGCTCCGTACACCTCGCACCCGCGTGGCTCCGCTCCGTACACACGCGGCTCTGCTCCGTACGCCTCTTACGCACGCGGCTCTGCTCCGTACACCTCGTACACACGCGGCTCTGCTCCGTACACCTCGTACACACGCGGCTCTGCTCCGTACACCTCGTACACACGCGGCTCTGCTCCGTACACCTCGTACACACGCGGCTCCGCTCCGTACACCTCGTACACACGCGGCTCCGCTCCGTACACCTCCTACACACGCGGCTCCGCTCCGTACACCTCGTACACACACGGCTCCGCTCCGTACACACACGGCTCCGCTCCGTACACCTCATACACACGCGGCTCCGCTCCATACACCTCGCACCCGCGTGGCTCCGCTCCGTACACACGCGGCTCTGCTCCGTACGCCTCTTACGCACGCGGCTCCGCTCCGTACACCTCGTACACACGCGGCTCTGCTCCGTACACCTCGTACACGCGCTGCTCCGCTCCGTACACCTTGTACACGCGCGGCTCCCCTCCGTACACCTCGTACACGCGCGGCTCCGCTCCGTACACCTCGTACACACGCGGCTCCGCTCTGTACACCTCGTACACACGGCTCCGCTCCATACGCCTCGTACACACGCGGCTCTGCTCCGTACTCCTCGTACACACGCGGCTCCGCTCCGTACACTTCGTACACACGCGGCTCCGCTCCGTACACTTCGTACACGCGCGGCTCCGCTCCGTACGCCTCGTACACGCGCGGCTCCGCTCCGTACGCCTCGTACACGCGCGGCTCCGCTCCGTACGCCTCGTACACGCGCGGCTCCGCTCCGTACGCCTCGTACACGCGCTGCTCCGCTCCGTACGCCTCGTACACGCGCGGCTCCGCTCCGTACGCCTCGTACACGCGCGGCTCTGCTCCGTACTCCTCGTACACACGCGGCTCTGCTCCGTACACCTCGTACACACGCGGCTCTGCTCCGTACACCTTGTACACACGCGGCTCTGCTCCGTACACCTCGTACACACGCGGCTCTGCTCCGTACACCCCGTACACACACGGCTCCGCTCCGTACACCTCATACACACGCGGCTCCGCTCCGTACACCTCGCACCCGCGTGGCTCCGCTCCGTACACACGCGGCTCTGCTCCGTACGCCTCTTACGCACGCGGCTCTGCTCCGTACACCTCGTACACACGCGGCTCTGCTCCGTACACCTCGTACACACGCGGCTCCGCTCCGTACACCTCGTACACACGCGGCTCCGCTCCGTACACCTCGTACACACGCGGCTCCGCTCCGTACACCTCGTACACACGCGGCTCCGCTCCGTACACCTCGTACACACGTGGCTCCGCTCCGTACGCCTCGTACACACGCGGCTCCGCTCCGTACGCCTCGTACACACGCGGCTCCGCTCCGTACGCCTCGTACACACGCGGCTCTGCTCCGTACTCCTCGTACACACGCGGCTCTGCTCCGTACACCTCGTACACACGCGGCTCTGCTCCGTACACCTCGTACACACGCGGCTCTGCTCCGTACACCTCGTACACACGCGGCTCTGCTCCGTACACCTCGTACACACGCGGCTCCGCTCCGTACACCTCGTACACACGCGGCTCTGCTCCGTACACCTCGTACACACGCGGCTCCGCTCCGTACACCTCGTACACACGCGGCTCCGCTCCGTACACCTCGTACACACACGGCTCCGCTCCGCACACACACGGCTCCGCTCCATACACCTCATACACACGCGGCTCCGCTCCGTACACCTCGCACCCGCGTGGCTCCGCTCCGTACACACATGCGGCTCTGCTCCGTACGCCTCTTACGCACGCGGCTCCGCTCCATACACCTCGTACACGCGCAGCTTCGCTCCGTACACCTTGTACACGCGCGGCTCCGCTCCGTACACACGGCTCCGCTCCTTACGCCTCGTACACACGCGGCTCTGCTCCGTACTCCTCGTACACACGCGGCTCCGCTCCGTACTCCTCGTACACACGCGGCTCCGCTCCGTACACTTCGTACACACGCGGCTCCGCTCCGTACACTTCGTACACGCGCGGCTCCGCTCCGTACGCCTCGTACACGCGCGGCTCCGCTCCGTACGCCTCGTACACGCGCGGCTCCGCTCCGTACGCCTCGTACACGCGCGGCTCTGCTCCGTACTCCTCGTACACACGCGGCTCTGCTCCGTACACCTCGTACACACGCGGCTCTGCTCCGTACACCTCGTACACACGCGACTCCGCTCCGTACACCTCGTACACACGCGGCTCCGCTCCGTACACCTTGTACACACGCGGCTCCGCTCCGTACACCTCGTACACACACAGCTCCGCTCCGTACACACACGGCTCCGCTCCGTACACCTCATACACACGCGGCTCCGCTCCGTACACCTCGCACCCGCGTGGCTCCGCTCCGTACACACGCGGCTCTGCTCCGTACGCCTCTTACGCACGCGGCTCTGCTCCGTACACCTCGTACACACGCGGCTCTGCTCCGTACACCTCGTACACACGCGGCTCTGCTCCGTACACCTCGTACACACGCGGCTCTGCTCCGTACACCTCGTACACACGCGGCTCCGCTCCGTACACCTCGTACACACGCGGCTCCGCTCCGTACACCTCCTACACACGCGGCTCCGCTCCGTACACCTCGTACACACACGGCTCCGCTCCGTACACACACGGCTCCGCTCCGTACACCTCATACACACGCGGCTCCGCTCCATACACCTCGCACCCGCGTGGCTCCGCTCCGTACACACGCGGCTCTGCTCCGTACGCCTCTTACGCACGCGGCTCCGCTCCGTACACCTCGTACACACGCGGCTCTGCTCCGTACACCTCGTACACGCGCTGCTCCGCTCCGTACACCTTGTACACGCGCGGCTCCCCTCCGTACACCTCGTACACGCGCGGCTCCGCTCCGTACACCTCGTACACACGCGGCTCCGCTCTGTACACCTCGTACACACGGCTCCGCTCCATACGCCTCGTACACACGCGGCTCTGCTCCGTACTCCTCGTACACACGCGGCTCCGCTCCGTACACTTCGTACACACGCGGCTCCGCTCCGTACACTTCGTACACGCGCGGCTCCGCTCCGTACGCCTCGTACACGCGCGGCTCCGCTCCGTACGCCTCGTACACGCGCGGCTCCGCTCCGTACGCCTCGTACACGCGCGGCTCCGCTCCGTACGCCTCGTACACGCGCTGCTCCGCTCCGTACGCCTCGTACACGCGCGGCTCCGCTCCGTACGCCTCGTACACGCGCGGCTCTGCTCCGTACTCCTCGTACACACGCGGCTCTGCTCCGTACACCTCGTACACACGCGGCTCTGCTCCGTACACCTCGTACACACGCGGCTCTGCTCCGTACACCTCGTACACACGCGGCTCTGCTCCGTACACCCCGTACACACACGGCTCCGCTCCGTACACCTCATACACACGCGGCTCCGCTCCGTACACCTCGCACCCGCGTGGCTCCGCTCCGTACACACGCGGCTCTGCTCCGTACGCCTCTTACGCACGCGGCTCTGCTCCGTACACCTCGTACACACGCGGCTCTGCTCCGTACACCTCGTACACACGCGGCTCTGCTCCGTACACCTCGTACACACGCGGCTCCGCTCCGTACATCTCGTACACACGTGGCTCTGCTCCGTACACCTCATACACACGCGGCTCTGCTCCGTACACCTCGTACACACGCGGCTCTGCTCCGTACACCTCGTACACACGCAGCTCCGCTCCGTACACACGCGGCTCCGCTCCGTACACCTCGTACACACGCGGCTCTGCTCCGTACACCTCGTACACGCGCGGCTCCGCTCCGTACACCTCGTACACACGCGGCTCCGCTCCGTACACCTCGTACACACGACTCTGCTCCGTACACACGACTCTGCTCCGTACACCTCATACACGCACGGCTCTGCTCCGTACACCTCGTACACGCTCGGCTCCGCTCCATACACCTCCTGCACACGCGGCTCCGCTCCGTACACCTCGTACACGCGCGGCTCCGCTCCGTGCACCTCGTACACGCGCGGCTTCGCTCCGTACACCTCGTACACGCGCTGCTCCGCTCCGTACACCTCGTACACGCGCGACTCCGCTCCGTACTCCTCGTACACGCGCGGCTCCGCTCCGTACACCTCGTACACGCGCTGTTCCGCTCCATACACCTCGTACACGCGCGGCTCCACTCCGTACACCTCTTAAACGCGCGGCTCCGCTCCATACACCTCGTACACGCGCGGCTCCGCTCCGTACACCTCGTACACGCACGGCTCCGCTCCGTACACCTCGTACACGCACAGCTCCGCTCCGTACACCTCGTACACGCGCGGCTCCGCTCCGTACACACGGCTCCGCTCCTTACGCCTCGTACACACGCGGCTCTGCTCCGTACTCCTCGTACACACGCGGCTCCGCTCCGTACACTTCGTACACACGCGGCTCCGCTCCGTACACCTCGTACACGCGAGGCTCCGCTCCGTACGCCTCGTACACGCGCGGCTCCGCTCCGTACGCCTCGTACACGCGCGGCTCCGCTCCGTACGCCTCGTACACGCGCGGTTCCGCTCCGTACGCCTCGTACACGCGCGGCTCCGCTCCGTACACCTCGTACACACGCGGCTCTGCTCCGTACACCTCGTACACACGCGGCTCTGCTCCGTACACCTCGTACACATGCGGCTCCGCTCCGTACACCTCGTACACACACGGCTCCGCTCCGTACACACACGGCTCCGCTCCGTACACACACGGCTCCGCTCCGTACACCTCATACACACGCGGCTCCGCTCCGTACACCTCGTACCCGCGTGGCTCCGCTCCGTACACACGCGGCTCTGCTCTGTACGCCTCTTACGCACGCGCCTCTGCTCCGTACACCTCGTACACACGCGGCTCTGCTCCGTACACCTCGTACACACGCGGCTCTGCTCCGTACACACACGGCTCCGCTCCGTACACCTTATACACACGCGGCTCCGCTCCGTACACCTCGTACACACGCGGCTCTGCTCCGTACACCTCGTACACACGCGGCTCCGATCCGTACACCTCGTACACACGCGGCTCTGCTCCGTACACCTCGTACACACGCGGCTCCGCTCCGTACACCTCGTACACACGCGGCTCCGCTCCGTACACCTCGTACACACGCGGCTCCGCTCCGTACACCTCGTACACACGCGGCTCCGCTCCGTACACCTCGTACACACGCGGCTCCGCTCCGTACACCTCGTAAACACGCGGCTCCGCTCCGTACGCCTTGTACACACGCGGCTCCGCTCCGTACGCCTCGTACACACACGGCTCCGCTCCGCACACACACGGCTCCGCTCCGTACACCTCATACACACGCGGCTCCGCTCCGTACACCTCGCACCCGCGTGGCTCCGCTCCGTACACACGCGGCTCTGCTCCGTACGCCTCTTACGCACGCGGCTCCGCTCCGTACACCTCGTACACGCGCAGCTCCGCTCCGTACACCTTGTACACGCGCGGCTCCGCTCCGTACACACGGCTCCGCTCCTTACGCCTCGTACACACGCGGCTCTGCTCCGTACTTCTCGTAGACACGCGGCTCCGCTCCGTACACTTTGTACACACGCGGCTCCGCTCCGTACACTTCGTACACGCGCGGCTCCGCTCCGTACGCCTCGTACACGCGCGGCTCCGCTCCGTACGCCTCGTACACGCGCGGCTCCGCTCCGTACGCCTCGTACACGCGCGGCTCCGCTCCGTACGCCTCGTACACGCGCGGCTCCGCTCCGTACGCCTCGTACACGCGCGGCTCCGCTCCGTACGCCTCGTACACGCGCGGCTCCGCTCCGTACGCCTCGTACACGCGCTGCTCCGCTCCGTACGCCTCGTACACGCGCGGCTCCGCTCCGTACGCCTCGTACACGCGCGGCTCCGCTCCGTACGCCTCGTACACGCGCTGCTCCGCTTCGTACGCCTCGTACACGCGCGGCTCCGCTCCGTACGCTTCGTACACGCGCGGCTCTGCTCCGTACTCCTCGTGCACACGCGGCTCTGCTCCGTACACCTCGTACACACGCGGCTCTGCTCCGTACACCTCGTACACACGCGGCTCTGCTCCGTACACCTCGTACACACGCGACTCTGCTCCGTACACCTCGTACACACGCGGCTCCGCTCCGTACACCTCGTACACACGTGGCTCCGCTCCGTACACCTCGTACACACACAGCTCCGCTCCGTACACACACGGCTCCGCTCCGTACACCTCATACACACGCGGCTCCGCTCCGTACACCTCGCACCCGCGTGGCTCCGCTCCGTACACACGCGGCTCTGCTCTGTACGCCTCTTATGCACGCGGCTCTGCTCCGTACACCTCGTACACACGCGGCTCTGCTCCGTACACCTCGTACACACGCGGCTCTGCTCCGTACACCTCGTACACACGCGGCTCCGCTCCGTACACCTCGTACACACGCGGCTCCGCTCCGTACACCTCGTACACACGCGGCTCCGCTCCGTACACCTCGTACACACGCGGCTCCGCTCCGTACACCTCGTACACACACGGCTCCGCTCCGTACACACACGGCTCCGCTCCGTACACCTCATACACACGCGGCTCCGCTCCGTACACCTCGCACCCGCGTGGCTCTGCTCCGTACGCCTCTTACGCACGCGGCTCCGCTCCGTACACCTCGTACACAAGCGGCTCTGCTCCGTACACCTCGTACACACGCGGCTCCGCTCCGTACACCTCGTACACACGCGGCTCCGCTCCGTACACCTCGTACACACGCGGCTCTGCTCCGTACGCCTCGTACACACGGGGCTCTGCTCCGTACGCCTCGTACACACGCGGCTCTGCTCCGTACGCCTCGTACACGCGCTGCTCCGCTTCGTACGCCTCGTACACGCGCGGCTCCGCTCCGTACGCTTCGTACACGCGCGGCTCTGCTCCGTACTCCTCGTGCACACGCGGCTCTGCTCCGTACACCTCGTACACACGCGGCTCTGCTCCGTACACCTCGTACACACGCGGCTCTGCTCCGTACACCTCGTACACACGCGACTCTGCTCCGTACACCTCGTACACACGCGGCTCCGCTCCGTACACCTCGTACACACGTGGCTCCGCTCCGTACACCTCGTACACACACAGCTCCGCTCCGTACACACACGGCTCCGCTCCGTACACCTCATACACACGCGGCTCCGCTCCGTACACCTCGCATCCGCGTGGCTCCGCTCCGTACACACGCGGCTCTGCTCTGTACGCCTCTTACGCACGCGGCTCTGCTCCGTACACCTCGTACACACGCGGCTCTGCTCCGTACACCTCGTACACACCCGGCTCCGCTCCGTACACCTCGTACACACGCAGCTCCGCTCCGTACACCTCGTACACACGCGGCTCCGCTCCGTACACCTCGTACACACGCGGCTCCGCTCCGTACACCTCGTACACACACGGCTCCGCTCCGTACACACACGGCTCCGCTCCGTACACCTCATACACACGCGGCTCCGCTCCGTACACCTCGCACCCGCGTGGCTCTGCTCCGTACGCCTCTTACGCACGCGGCTCCGCTCCGTACACCTCGTACACAAGCGGCTCTGCTCCGTACACCTCGTACACATGCGGCTCCGCTCCGTACACCTCGTACACACGCGGCTCCGCTCCGTACACCTCGTACACACGCGGCTCTGCTCCGTACGCCTCGTACACACGGGGCTCTGCTCCGTACGCCTCGTACACACGCGGCTCTGCTCCGTACGCCTCGTACACACGCGGCTCTGCTCCGTACACCTCGTACACACGCGGCTCTGCTCCGTACACCTCGTACACACGCGGCTCTGCTCCGTACACCTCGTACACACGCGGCTCTGCTCCGTACACCTTGTACACACGCGGCTCGGCTCCGTACACCTCGTACACACGCGGCTCCGCTCCGTACAACTCGTACACACGCTGCTCCGCTCCGTACACCTCGTACACACACGGCTCCGCTCCGCACACACACGGCTCCGCTCCGTACACCTCATACACACGCGGCTCCGCTCCGCACACCTCGTACACACGCGGCTCCGCTCCGTACACCTCGTACACACACGGCTCCGCTCCGTACACACACGGCTCCGCTCCGTACACCTCATACACACGCGGCTCCGCTCCGTACACCTCGCACCCGCGTGGCTCCGCTCCGTACACACGCGGCTCTGCTCCGTACGCCTCTTACGCACGCGGCTCCGCTCCGTACACCTCGTACACACGCGGCTCTGCTCCGTACACCTCGTACACACGCGGCTCCGCTCCGTACACCTCGTACACACGCGGCTCCGCTCCGTACACCTCGTACACACGCGGCTCTGCTTCGTACGCCTCGTACACACGGGGCTCTGCTCCGTACGCCTCGTACACACGCGGCTCTGCTCCGTACGCCTCGTACACACGCGGCTCTGCTCCGTACACCTCGTACACACGCGGCTCTGCTCCGTACACCTCGTACACACGCGGCTCCGCTCCGTACACCTCGCACACACGCGGCTCCGCTCCGTACACCTCGTACACACGCGGCTCCGCTCCGTACACCTCGTACACACGCGGCTCCGCTCCGTACACCTCGTACACACACGGCTCCGCTCCGTACACACACGGCTCCGCTCCGTACACCTCATACACACGCGGCTCCGCTCCGTACACCTCGCACCCGCGTGGCTCTGCTCCGTACGCCTCTTACGCACGCGGCTCCGCTCCGTACACCTCGTACACAAGCGGCTCTGCTCCGTACACCTCGTACACACGCGGCTCCGCTCCGTACACCTCGTACACACGCGGCTCCGCTCCGTACACCTCGTACACACGCGGCTCTGCTCCGTACGCCTCGTACACACGGGGCTCTGCTCCGTACGCCTCGTACACACGCGGCTCTGCTCCGTACGCCTCGTACACACGCAGCTCTGCTCCGTACACCTCGTACACACGCGGCTCTGCTCCGTACACCTCGTACACACGCGGCTCTGCTCCGTACACCTCGTACACACGCGGCTCTGCTCCGTACACCTTGTACACACGCGGCTCGGCTCCGTACACCTCGTACACACGCGGCTCCGCTCCGTACAACTCGTACACACGCTGCTCCGCTCCGTACACCTCGTACACACACGGCTCCGCTCCGCACACACACGGCTCCGCTGCGTACACCTCATACACACGCGGCTCCGCTCCGTACACCTCGTACACACGCGGCTCCGCTCCGTACACCTCGTACACACACGGCTCCGCTCCGTACACCTTGTACACACGCGGCTCGGCTCCGTACACCTCGTACACACGCGACTCCGCTCCGTACAACTCGTACACACGCTGCTCCGCTCCGTACACCTCGTACACACACGGCTCCGCTCCGCACACACACGGCTCCGCTCCGTACACCTCATACACACGCGGCTCCGCTCCGTACACCTCGTACACACGCGGCTCCGCTCCGTACACCTCGTACACACACGGCTCCGCTCCGTACACACACGGCTCCGCTCCGTACACCTCATACACACGCGGCTCCGCTCCGTACACCTCGCACCCGCGTGGCTCCGCTCCGTACACACGCGGCTCTGCTCCGTACGCCTCTTACGCACGCGGCTCCGCTCCGTACACCTCGTACACACGCGGCTCTGCTCCGTACACCTCGTACACACGCGGCTCCGCTCCGTACACCTCGTACACACGCGGCTCTGCTCCGTACGCCTCGTACACACGGGGCTCTGCTCCGTACGCCTCGTACACACGCGGCTCTGCTCCGTACGCCTCGTACACACGCGGCTCTGCTCCGTACACCTCGTACACACGCGGCTCTGCTCCGTACACCTCGTACACACGCGGCTCTGCTCCGTACACCTCGTACACACGCGGCTCTGCTCCGTACACCTCGTACACACGTGGCTCTGCTCCGTACACCTTGTACACACGCGGCTCTGCTCCGTACACCTCGTACACACGCGGCTCCGCTCCGTACAACTCGTACACACGCGGCTCCGCTCCGTACACCTCGTACACACACGGCTCCGCTCCGCACACACACGGCTCCGCTCCATACACCTCATACACACGCGGCTCCGCTCCGTACACCTCGCACCCGCGTGGCTCCGCTCCGTACACACGCGGCTCTGCTCCGTACACCTCGTACACACGCGGCTCCGCTCCGTACACCTCGTACACACGCGGCTCCGCTCCGTACACCTCGTACACACGCGGCTCTGCTCCGTACGCCTCGTACACACGGGGCTCTGCTCCGTACGCCTCGTACACACGCGGCTCTGCTCCGTACGCCTCGTACACACGCAGCTCTGCTCCGTACACCTCGTACACACGCGGCTCTGCTCCGTACACCTCGTACACACGCGGCTCTGCTCCGTACACCTCGTACACACGCGGCTCTGCTCCGTACACCTTGTACACACGCGGCTCGGCTCCGTACACCTCGTACACACGCGGCTCCGCTCCGTACAACTCGTACACACGCTGCTCCGCTCCGTACACCTCGTACACACACGGCTCCGCTCCGCACACACACGGCTCCGCTCCGTACACCTCATACACACGCGGCTCCGCTCCGTACACCTCGCACACACGCGGCTCCGCTCCGTACACCTCGTACACACACGGCTCCGCTCCGTACACCTTGTACACACGCGGCTCGGCTCCGTACACCTCGTACACACGCGACTCCGCTCCGTACAACTCGTACACACGCTGCTCCGCTCCGTACACCTCGTACACACACGGCTCCGCTCCGCACACACACGGCTCCGCTCCGTACACCTCATACACACGCGGCTCCGCTCCGTACACCTCGTACACACGCGGCTCCGCTCCGTACACCTCGTACACACACGGCTCCGCTCCGTACACACACGGCTCCGCTCCGTACACCTCATACACACGCGGCTCCGCTCCGTACACCTCGCACCCGCGTGGCTCCGCTCCGTACACACGCGGCTCTGCTCCGTACGCCTCTTACGCACGCGGCTCCGCTCCGTACACCTCGTACACACGCGGCTCTGCTCCGTACACCTCGTACACACGCGGCTCCGCTCCGTACACCTCGTACACACGCGGCTCCGCTCCGTACACCTCGTACACACGCGGCTCTGCTTCGTACGCCTCGTACACACGGGGCTCTGCTCCGTACGCCTCGTACACACGCGGCTCTGCTCCGTACGCCTCGTACACACGCGGCTCTGCTCCGTACACCTCGTACACACGCGGCTCTGCTCCGTACACCTCGTACACACGCGGCTCTGCTCCGTACACCTCGTACACACGCGGCTCTGCTCCGTACACCTCGTACACACGCGGCTCCGCTCCGTACACCTCGTACACACGCGGCTCCGCTCCGTACACCTCGTACACACGCGGCTCCGCTCCGTACGCCTCGTACACACGGGGCTCTGCTCCGTACGCCTCGTACACACGCGGCTCTGCTCCGTACGCCTCGTACACACGCAGCTCTGCTCCGTACACCTCGTACACACGCGGCTCTGCTCCGTACACCTCGTACACACGCGGCTCTGCTCCGTACACCTCGTACACACGCGGCTCTGCTCCGTACACCTTGTACACACGCGGCTCGGCTCCGTACACCTCGTACACACGCGGCTCCGCTCCGTACAACTCGTACACACGCTGCTCCGCTCCGTACACCTCGTACACACACGGCTCCGCTCCGCACACACACGGCTCCGCTCCGTACACCTCATACACACGCGGCTCCGCTCCGTACACCTCGTACACACGCGGCTCCGCTCCGTACACCTCGTACACACACGGCTCCGCTCCGTACACCTTGTACACACGCGGCTCGGCTCCGTACACCTCGTACACACGCGACTCCGCTCCGTACAACTCGTACACACGCTGCTCCGCTCCGTACACCTCGTACACACACGGCTCCGCTCCGCACACACACGGCTCCGCTCCGTACACCTCATACACACGCGGCTCCGCTCCGTACACCTCGTACACACGCGGCTCCGCTCCGTACACCTCGTACACACACGGCTCCGCTCCGTACACACACGGCTCCGCTCCGTACACCTCATACACACGCGGCTCCGCTCCGTACACCTCGCACCCGCGTGGCTCCGCTCCGTACACACGCGGCTCTGCTCCGTACGCCTCTTACGCACGCGGCTCCGCTCCGTACACCTCGTACACACGCGGCTCTGCTCCGTACACCTCGTACACACGCGGCTCCGCTCCGTACACCTCGTACACACGCGGCTCCGCTCCGTACACCTCGTACACACGCGGCTCTGCTTCGTACGCCTCGTACACACGGGGCTCTGCTCCGTACGCCTCGTACACACGCGGCTCTGCTCCGTACGCCTCGTACACACGCGGCTCTGCTCCGTACACCTCGTACACACGCGGCTCTGCTCCGTACACCTCGTACACACGCGGCTCTGCTCCGTACACCTCGTACACACGCGGCTCTGCTCCGTACACCTCGTACACACGTGGCTCTGCTCCGTACACCTTGTACACACGCGGCTCTGCTCCGTACACCTCGTACACACGCGGCTCCGCTCCGTACAACTCGTACACACGCGGCTCCGCTCCGTACACCTCGTACACACACGGCTCCGCTCCGCACACACACGGCTCCGCTCCATACACCTCATACACACGCGGCTCCGCTCCGTACACCTCGCACCCGCGTGGCTCCGCTCCGTACACACGCGGCTCTGCTCCGTACGCCTCTTACGCACGCGGCTCCGCTCCGTACACCTCGTACACACGCGGCTCCGCTCCGTACACCTCGTACAGACGCGGCTCCGCTCCGTACACCTCGTACACACGCGGCTCCGCTCCGTACACCTCGTACACACGCGGCTCCGCTCCGTACGCCTCGTACACGCGCGGCTCTGCTCCGTACGCCTCGTACACGCGCGGCTCTGCTCCGTACGCCTCGTACACGCGCGGCTCTGCTCCGTACGCCTCGTACACACGCGGCTCTGCTCCGTACAAATCGTACACGCGCGGCGTTGCTCCGTACGCCTCGTACACGCGCGGCTCTGCTCCGTACGCCTCGTACACGCGCGGCTCTGCTCCGTACGCCTTGTACACGCGCGGCTCTGCTCCGTACGCCTCGTACACGCGCGGCTCTGCTCCGTACGCCTCGTACACGCGCGGCTCTGCTCCGTACGCCTCGTACACGCGCGGCTCTGCTCCGTACGCCTCGTACACGCGCGGCTCCGCTCCGTACGCCTCGTACACGCGCGGCTCCGCTCCGTACGCCTCGTACACGCGCGGCTCTGCTCCGTACACCTCGTACACACGCGGCTCTGCTCCGTACACCTCGTACACACGCGACTCTGCTCCGTACACCTCGTACACACGCGGCTCCGCTCCGTACACCTCGTACACACGTGGCTCCGCTCCGTACACCTCGTACACACACAGCTCCGCTCCGTACACACACGGCTCCGCTCCGTACACCTCATACACACGCGGCTCCGCTCCGTACACACGCGGCTCTGCTCTGTACGCCTCTTACGCACGCGGCTCTGCTCCGTACACCTCGTACACACGCGGCTCTGCTCCGTACACCTCGTACACACGCGGCTCTGCTCCGTACACCTCGTACACACGCGGCTCCGCTCCGTACACCTCGTACACACGCGGCTCCGCTCCGTACACCTCGTACACACGCGGCTCCGCTCCGTACACCTCGTACACACGCGGCTCCGCTCCGTACACCTCGTACACACACGGCTCCGCTCCGTACACACACGGCTCCGCTCCGTACACCTCATACACACGCGGCTCCGCTCCGTACACCTCGCACCCGCGTGGCTCTGCTCCGTACGCCTCTTACGCACGCGGCTCCGCTCCGTACACCTCGTACACAAGCGGCTCTGCTCCGTACACCTCGTACACACGCGGCTCCGCTCCGTACACCTCGTAGACACGCGGCTCCGCTCCGTACACCTCGTACACACGCGGCTCTGCTCCGTACGCCTCGTACACACGGGGCTCTGCTCCGTACGCCTCGTACACACGCGGCTCTGCTCCGTACGCCTCGTACACACGCGGCTCTGCTCCGTACACCTCGTACACACGCGGCTCTGCTCCGTACACCTCGTACACACGCGGCTCTGCTCCGTACGCCTCGTACACGCGCTGCTCCGCTTCGTACGCCTCGTACACGCGCGGCTCCGCTCCGTACGCTTCGTACACGCGCGGCTCTGCTCCGTACTCCTCGTGCACACGCGGCTCTGCTCCGTACACCTCGTACACACGCGGCTCTGCTCCGTACACCTCGTACACACGCGGCTCTGCTCCGTACACCTCGTACACACGCGACTCTGCTCCGTACAACTCGTACACACGCGGCTCCGCTCCGTACACCTCGTACACACGTGGCTCCGCTCCGTACACCTCGTACACACACAGCTCCGCTCCGTACACACACGGCTCCGCTCCGTACACCTCATACACACGCGGCTCCGCTCCGTACACCTCGCATCCGCGTGGCTCCGCTCCGTACACACGCGGCTCTGCTCTGTACGCCTCTTACGCACGCGGCTCTGCTCCGTACACCTCGTACACACGCGGCTCTGCTCCGTACACTTCGTACACACGCGGCTCCGCTCCGTACACCTCGTACACACGCGGCTCCGCTCCGTACACCTCGTACACACGCGGCTCCGCTCCGTACACCTCGTACACACGCGGCTCCGCTCCGTACACCTCGTACACACACGGCTCCGCTCCGTACACACACGGCTCCGCTCCGTACACCTCATACACACGCGGCTCCGCTCCGTACACCTCGCACCCGCGTGGCTCTGCTCCGTACGCCTCTTACGCACGCGGCTCCGCTCCGTACACCTCGTACACAAGCGGCTCTGCTCCGTACACCTCGTACACACGCGGCTCCGCTCCGTACACCTCGTACACACGCGGCTCCGCTCCGTACACCTCGTACACACGCGGCTCTGCTCCGTACGCCTCGTACACACGGGGCTCTGCTCCGTACGCCTCGTACACACGCGGCTCTGCTCCGTACGCCTCGTACACACGCGGCTCTGCTCCGTACACCTCGTACACACGCGGCTCTGCTCCGTACACCTCGTACACACGCGGCTCTGCTCCGTACACCTCGTACACACGCGGCTCTGCTCCGTACACCTTGTACACACGCGGCTCGGCTCCGTACACCTCGTACACACACGGCTCCGCTCCGTACAACTCGTACACACGCTGCTCCGCTCCGTACACCTCGTACACACACGGCTCCGCTCCGCACACACACGGCTCCGCTCCGTACACCTCATACACACGCGGCTCCGCTCCGCACACCTCGTACACACGCGGCTCCGCTCCGTACACCTCGTACACACACGGCTCCGCTCCGTACACACACGGCTCCGCTCCGTACACCTCATACACACGCGGCTCCGCTCCGTACACCTCGCACCCGCGTGGCTCCGCTCCGTACACACGCGGCTCTGCTCCGTACGCCTCTTACGCACGCGGCTCCGCTCCGTACACCTCGTACACACGCGGCTCTGCTCCGTACACCTCGTACACACGCGGCTCCGCTCCGTACACCTCGTACACACGCGGCTCCGCTCCGTACACCTCGTACACACGCGGCTCTGCTTCGTACGCCTCGTACACACGGGGCTCTGCTCCGTACGCCTCGTACACACGCGGCTCTGCTCCGTACGCCTCGTACACACGCGGCTCTGCTCCGTACACCTCGTACACACGCGGCTCTGCTCCGTACACCTCGTACACACGCGGCTCCGCTCCGTACACCTCGTACACACGCGGCTCCGCTCCGTACA
The DNA here is from genome assembly GCF_046119375.1 of Phyllobates terribilis. Classification (NCBI taxonomy): domain Eukaryota; kingdom Metazoa; phylum Chordata; class Amphibia; order Anura; family Dendrobatidae; genus Phyllobates; species Phyllobates terribilis. The sequence continues at coordinate 352,587 of NW_027363486.1, read as the reverse complement.
CCTCGTACACACGCGGCTCCGCTCCGTACACCTCGTACACACGCGGCTCCGCTCCGTACACCTCGTACACACACGGCTCCGCTCCGTACACACACGGCTCCGCTCCGTACACCTCATACACACGCGGCTCCGCTCCGTACACCTCGCACCCGCGTGGCTCTGCTCCGTACGCCTCTTACGCACGCGGCTCCGCTCCGTACACCTCGTACACAAGCGGCTCTGCTCCGTACACCTCGTACACACGCGGCTCCGCTCCGTACACCTCGTACACACGCGGCTCCGCTCCGTACACCTCGTACACACGCGGCTCTGCTCCGTACGCCTCGTACACACGGGGCTCTGCTCCGTACGCCTCGTACACACGCGGCTCTGCTCCGTACGCCTCGTACACACGCAGCTCTGCTCCGTACACCTCGTACACACGCGGCTCCGCTCCGTACACCTCGTACACACGCGGCTCCGCTCCGTACACCTCGTACACACGCAGCTCTGCTTCGTACGCCTCGTACACACGGGGCTCTGCTCCGTACGCCTCGTACACACGCGGCTCTGCTCCGTACGCCTCGTACACACGCGGCTCTGCTCCGTACGCCTCGTACACACGCGGCTCTGCTCCGTACACCTCGTACACACGCGGCTCCGCTCCGTACACCTCGTACACACGCGGCTCCGCTCCGTACACCTCGTACACACGCGGCTCCGCTCCGTACACCTCGTACACACGCGGCTCCGCTCCGTACACCTCGTACACACACGGCTCCGCTCCGTACACACACGGCTCCGCTCCGTACACCTCATACACACGCGGCTCCGCTCCGTACACCTCGCACCCGCGTGGCTCTGCTCCGTACGCCTCTTACGCACGCGGCTCCGCTCCGTACACCTCGTACACAAGCGGCTCTGCTCCGTACACCTCGTACACACGCGGCTCCGCTCCGTACACCTCGTACACACGCGGCTCCGCTCCGTACACCTCGTACACACGCGGCTCTGCTCCGTACGCCTCGTACACACGGGGCTCTGCTCCGTACGCCTCGTGCACACGCGGCTCTGCTCCGTACGCCTCGTACACACGCAGCTCTGCTCCGTACACCTCGTACACACGCGGCTCTGCTCCGTACACCTCGTACACACGCGGCTCTGCTCCGTACACCTCGTACACACGCGGCTCTGCTCCGTACACCTTGTACACACGCGGCTCGGCTCCGTACACCTCGTACACACGCGGCTCCGCTCCGTACAACTCGTACACACGCTGCTCCGCTCCGTACACCTCGTACACACACGGCTCCGCTCCGCACACACACGGCTCCGCTCCGTACACCTCATACACACGCGGCTCCGCTCCGTACACCTCGTACACACGCGGCTCCGCTCCGTACACCTCGTACACACACGGCTCCGCTCCGTACACCTTGTACACACGCGGCTCGGCTCCGTACACCTCGTACACACGCGGCTCCGCTCCGTACAACTCGTACACACGCTGCTCCGCTCCGTACACCTCGTACACACACGGCTCCGCTCCGCACACACACGGCTCCGCTCCGTACACCTCATACACACGCGGCTCCGCTCCGTACACCTCGTACACACGCGGCTCCGCTCCGTACACCTCGTACACACACGGCTCCGCTCCGTACACACACGGCTCCGCTCCGTACACCTCATACACACGCGGCTCCGCTCCGTACACCTCGCACCCGCGTGGCTCCGCTCCGTACACACGCGGCTCTGCTCCGTACGCCTCTTACGCACGCGGCTCCGCTCCGTACACCTCGTACACACGCGGCTCTGCTCCGTACACCTCGTACACACGCGGCTCCGCTCCGTACACCTCGTACACACGCGGCTCCGCTCCGTACACCTCGTACACACGCGGCTCTGCTTCGTACGCCTCGTACACACGGGGCTCTGCTCCGTACGCCTCGTACACACGCGGCTCTGCTCCGTACGCCTCGTACACACGCGGCTCTGCTCCGTACACCTCGTACACACGCGGCTCTGCTCCGTACACCTCGTACACACGCGGCTCTGCTCCGTACACCTCGTACACACGCGGCTCTGCTCCGTACACCTCGTACACACGTGGCTCTGCTCCGTACACCTTGCACACACGCGGCTCTGCTCCGTACACCTCGTACACACGCGGCTCCGCTCCGTACAACTCGTACACACGCGGCTCCGCTCCGTACACCTCGTACACACACGGCTCCGCTCCGCACACACACGGCTCCGCTCCATACACCTCATACACACGCGGCTCCGCTCCGTACACCTCGCACCCGCGTGGCTCCGCTCCGTACACACGCGGCTCTGCTCCGTACGCCTCTTACGCACGCGGCTCCGCTCCGTACACCTCGTACACACGCGGCTCTGCTCCGTACGCCTCGTACACACGCGGCTCTGCTCCGTACACCTCGTACACACGCGGCTCTGCTCCGTACACCTCGTACACACGCGGCTCTGCTCCGTACACCTCGTACACACGCGGCTCTGCTCCGTACACCTCGTACACACGCGGCTCTGCTCCGTACACCTCGTACACACACGGCTCTGCTCCGTACACCTCGTACACACGCGGCTCTGCTTCGTACACCTCGTACACACGCGGCTCCGCTCCGTACACCTCGTACACACGCGGCTCCGCTCCGTACACCTCGTACACACACGGCTCCGCTCCGCACACACACGGCTCCGCTCCGTACCCCTCATACACACGCGGCTCCACTCCGTACACCTCGCACCCGCGTGGCTCCGCTCCGTACACACGCGGCTCTGCTCCGTACGCCTCTTACGCACGCGGCTCCGTTCCGTACACCTCGTATACACGTGGCTCCGCTCCGTACACCTCGTACAGACGCGGCTCCGCTCCGTACACCTCGTACACACGCGGCTCCGCTCCGTACACCTCGTACACACGCGGCTCCGCTCCGTACGCCTCGTACACACGCGGCTCTGCTCCGTACGCCTCGTACACGCGCGGCTCTGCTCCGTACGCCTCGTACACGCGCGGCTCTGCTCCGTACGCCTCGTACACGCGTGGCTCTGCTCCGTACAAATCGTACACGCGCGGCGTTGCTCCGTACGCCTCGTACACGCGCGGCTCTGCTCCGTACGCCTCGTACACGCGCGGCTCTGCTCCGTACGCCTCGTACACGCGCGGCTCTGCTCCGTACGCCTCGTACACGCGCGGCTCTGCTCCGTACGCCTCGTACACGCGCGGCTCTGCTCCGTACGCCTCGTACACGCGCGGCTCTGCTCCGTACGCCTCGTACACGCGCGGCTCTGCTCCGTACGCCTCGTACACGCGCGGCTCTGCTCCGTACGCCTCGTACACGCGCGGCTCTGCTCCGTACGCCTCGTACACGCGCGGCTCCGCTCCGTACACCTCGTACACGCGCGGCTCTGCTCCGTACACCTCGTACACGCGCGGCTCCGCTCCGTACACCTCGTACACACGCGGCTCCGCTCCGTACACCTCGTACACACACGGCTCCGCTCCGTACACCTCGTACACACGCGGCTCTGCTCCGTACACCTCGTACACACGCGGCTCTGCTCCGTACACCTCGTACACACGCGGCTCTGCTCCGTACACCTCGTACACACGCGGCTCTGCTCCGTACACCTTGTACACACGCGGCTCTGCTCCGTACACCTCGTACACACTCGGCTCCGCTCCGTACAACTCGTACACACGCTGCTCCGCTCCGTACACCTCGTACACACACGGCTCCGCTCCGCACACACACGGCTCCGCTCCGTACACCTCATACACACGCGGCTCCGCTCCGTACACCTCGCACCCGCGTGGCTCCGCTCCGTACACACGCGGCTCTGCTCCGTACGCCTCTTACGCACGCGGCTCCGCTCCGTACACCTCGTACACACGCGGCTCTGCTCCGTACGCCTCGTACACACGCGGCTCTGCTCCGTACACCTCGTACACACGCGGCTCTGCTCCGTACACCTCGTACACACGCGGCTCTGCTCCGTACGCCTCGTACACACGCAGCTCTGCTCCGTACACCTCGTACACGCGCGGCTCCGCTCCGCACACCTCGTACACACGCGGCTCTGCTCCGTACACCTCGTACACACGCGGCTCCGCTTCGTACACCTCGTACACACGCGGCTCCGCTCCGTACACCTCGTACACACGCGGCTCTGCTCCGTACACCTCGTACACACGCGGCTCTGCTTCGTACACCTCGTACACACGCGGCTCCGCTCCGTACACCTCGTACACACGCGGCTCCGCTCCGTACACCTCGTACACACACGGCTCCGCTCCGCACACACACGGCTCCGCTCCGTACCCCTCATACACACGCGGCTCCGCTCCGTACACCTCGCACCCGCGTGGCTCCGCTCCGTACACACGCGGCTCTGCTCCGTACGCCTCTTACGCACGCGGCTCAGCTCCGTACACCTCGTATACACGCGGCTCCGCTCCGTACACCTCGTACAGACGCGGCTCCGCTCCGCACACCTCGTACACACGCGGCTCTGCTCCGTACACCTCGTACACACGCGGCTCTACTCCGTACGCCTCGTACACACGCGGCTCTGCTCCGTACGCCTCGTACACGCGCGGCTCTGCTCCGTACGCCTCGTACACGCGCGGCTCTGCTCCGTACGCCTCGTACACGCGCGGCTCTGCTCCGTACGCCTCGTACACGCGCGGCTCTGCTCCGTACGCCTCGTACACGCGCGGCTCTGCTCCGTACGCCTCGTACACGCGCGGCTCTGCTCCGTACGCCTCGTACACACGCGGCTCCGCTCCGTACACCTCGCACCCGCGTGGCTCCGCTCAGTACACACGCGGCTCTGCTCCGTACGCCTCTTACGTACGCGGCTCCGCTCCGTACACCTCGTACACACGCGGCTCTGCTCCGTACGCCTCGTACACACGCGGCTCTGCTCCGTACACCTCGTACACACGCGGCTCTGCTCCGTACACCTCGTACACACGCGGCTCTGCTCCGTACACCTCGTACACACGCGGCTCTGCTCCGTACACCTCGTACACACGCGGCTCTGCTCCGTACACCTCGTACACACGCGGCTCTGCTCCGTACACCTCGTACACACGCGGCTCTGCTCCGTACACCTCGTACACACGCGGCTCTGCTTCGTACACCTCGTACACACGCGGCTCCGCTCCGTACACCTCGTACACACGCGGCTCCGCTCCGTACACCTCGTACACACACGGCTCCGCTCCGCACACACACGGCTCCGCTCCGTACCCCTCATACACACGCGGCTCCGCTCCGTACACCTCGCACCCGCGTGGCTCCGCTCCGTACACACGCGGCTCTGCTCTGTACGCCTCTTACGCACGCGGCTCCGCTCCGTACACCTCGTATACACGCGGCTCCGCTCCGTACACCTCGTACAGACGCGGCTCCGCTCCGTACACCTCGTACACACGCGGCTCTGCTCCGTACACCTCGTACACACGCGGCTCTGATCCGTACGCCTCGTACACGCGCGGCTCTGCTCCGTACGCCTCGTACACGCGCGGCTCTGCTCCGTACGCCTCGTACACGCGCGGCTCTGCTCCGTACGCCTCGTACACGCGCGGCTCTGCTCCGTATGCCTCGTACACGCGCGGCTCTGCTCCGTACGCCTCGTACACGCGCGGCTCTGCTCCGTACGCCTCGTACACGCGCGGCTCTGCTCCGTACGCCTCGTACACGCGCGGCTCTGCTCCGTACGCCTCGTACACGCGCGGCTCTGCTCCGTACACCTCGTACACGCGCGGCTCTGCTCCGTACACCTCGTACACGCGCGGCTCTGCTCCGTACACCTCGTACACGCGCGGCTACGCTCCGTACACCTCGTACACACGCGGCTCCGCTCCGTACACCTCGTACACGCGCGTCTCCGCTCCGTACACCTCGTACACACGCGGCTCCGCTCCGTACACCTCGTACACGCGCGGCTCTGCTCCGTACACCTCGTACACACGCGGCTCCGCTCCGTACACCTCGTACACACGCGGCTCTGCTCCGTACACCTCGTACACACGCGGCTCCGCTCCGTACACCTCGTACACACACGGCTCCGCTCCGTACACCTCGTACACACGCGGCTCCGCTCCGTACACCTCGTACACACGCGGCTCCGCTCCGTACACCTCGTACACACGCGGCTCTGCTCCGTACACCTCGTACACACGCGGCTCTGCTCCGTACACCTCGTACACACGCGGCTCTGCTCCGTACACCTCGTACACACGCGGCTCTGCTCCGTACACCTCGTACACACGCGGCTCTGCTCCGTACACCTCGTACACACACGGCTCTGCTCCGTACACCTCGTACACACGCGGCTCCGCTCCGTACACCTCGTACACACGCGGCTCTGCTCCGTACGCCTCGTACACACGCGGTTCTGCTCCGTACACACACGGCTCCGCTCCGTACACCTCGCACACACACGGCTCTGCTCCGTACACCTCGTACACACGCGGCTCTGCTCCGTACACCTCGTACACGCGCGGCTCCGCTCCGTACACACACGGCTCCGCTCCGTACACCTCATACACACGCGGCTCCGCTCCGTACACCTCGCACCCGCGTGGCTCCGCTCCGTACACACGCGGCTCTGCTCCGTACGCCTCTTACGCACGCGGCTCTGCTCCGTACACCTTGTACACACGCGGCTCTGCTCCATACACCTCGTACACACGCGGCTCCGCTCCGTACACCTCGTACACACGCGGCTCCGCTCCGTACACCTCGTACACACGCGGCTCTGCTCCGTACACCTCGTACACACGCGGCTCTGCTCCGTACACCTCGTACACACGCGGCTCTGCTCCGTACACCTCGTACACACGCGGCTCTGCTCCGTACACCTCGTACACACGCGGCTCTGCTCCGTACACCTCGTACACACGCGGCTCTGCTCCGTACACCTCGTACACACGCGGCTCTGCTCCGTACACCTCGTATACACACGGCTCTGCTCCGTACACCTCGTACACACGCGGCTCTGCTCCGTACACCTCGTACACGCGCGGCTCCGCTCCGTACACACACGGCTCCGCTCCGTACACCTCATACACACGCGGCTCCGCTCCGTACACCTCGCACCCGCGTGGCTCCGCTCCGTACACACGCGGCTCTGCTCCGTACGCCTCTTACGCACGCGGCTCTGCTCCGTACACCTTGTACACACGCGGCTCTGCTCCATACACCTCGTACACACGCGGCTCTGCTCCGTACACCTCGTACACACGCGGCTCTGCTCCGTACACCTCGTACACACGCGGCTCCGCTCCGTACACCTCGTACACACGCGGCTCCGCTCCGTACACCTCGTACACACGGGGCTCCGCTCCGTACACCTCGTACACACACGGCTCCGCTCCGTACACACACGGCTCCGCTCCGTACACCTCGCACCCGCGTGGCTCCGCTCCGTACACACGCGGCTCTGCTCCGTACGCCTCTTACGCACGCGGCTCCGCTCCGTACACCTCGTACACACGCGGCTCCGCTCCGTACACCTCGTACACGCGCTGCTCCGCTACGTACACCTTGTACACGCGCGGCTCCCCTCCGTACACCTCGTACACGCGCGGCTCCGCTCCGTACACCTCGTACACACGCGGCTCCGCTCTGTACACCTCGTACACACGGCTCCGCTCCATACGCCTCGTACACACGCGGCTCTGCTCCGTACTCCTCGTACACACGTGGCTCCGCTCCGTACACTTCTTACACACGCGGCTCTGCTCCGTACACCTCGTACACACGCGGCTCCGCTCCGTACATCTCGTACACACGTGGCTCTGCTCCGTACACCTCGTACACACGCGGCTCTGCTCCGTACACCTCGTACACACGCGGCTCTGCTCCGTACACCTCGTACACACGCAGCTCCGCTCCGTACACACGCGGCTCCGCTCCGTACACCTCGTACACACGCGGCTCTGCTCCGTACACCTCGTACACGCGCGGCTCCGCTCCGTACACCTCGTACACACGCGGCTCCGCTCCGTACACCTCGTACACACGACTCTGCTCCGTACACACGACTCTGCTCCGTACACCTCATACACGCACGGCTCTGCTCCGTACACATCGTACACGCGCGGCTCCGCTCCATACACCTCCTGCACACGCGGCTCCGCTCCGTACACCTCGTACACGCGCGGCTCCGCTCCGTGCACCTCGTACACGCGCGGCTTCGCTCCATACACCTCGTACACGCGCTGCTCCGCTCCGTACACCTCGTACATGCGCGACTCCGCTCCGTACTCCTCGTACACGCGCGGCTCCGCTCCGTACACCTCGTACACGCGCTGTTCCGCTCCGTACACCTCGTACACGCGCGGCTCCACTCCGTACACCTCGTAAACGCGCGGCTCCGCTCCATACACCTCGTACACGCGCGGCTCCGCTCCGTACACCTCGTACACGCACGGCTCCGCTCCGTACACCTCATACACGCACAGCTCCGCTCCGTACACCTCGTACACGCGCGGCTCCGCTCCGTACACACGGCTCCGCTCCTTACGCCTCGTACACACGCGGCTCTGCTCCGTACTCCTCGTACACACGCGGCTCCGCTCCGTACACTTCGTACACACGCGGCTCCGCTCCGTACACCTCGTACACGCGCGGCTCCGCTCCGTACGCCTCGTACACGCGCGGCTCCGCTCCGTACGCCTCGTACACGCGCGGCTCCGCTCCGTACGCCTCGTACACGCGCGGCTCCGCTCCGTACGCCTCGTACACGCGCGGTTCCGCTCAGTACGCTTCGTACACGCGCGGCTCCGCTCCGTACACCTCGTACACACGCGGCTCTGCTCCGTACACCTCGTACACACGCGGCTCTGCTCCGTACACCTCGTACACATGCGGCTCCGCTCCGTACACCTCGTACACACACGGCTCCGCTCCGTACACACACGGCTCCGCTCCGTACACACACGGCTCCGCTCCGTACACCTCATACACACGCGGCTCCGGTCCGTACACCTCGTACCCGCGTGGCTCCGCTCCGTACACACGCGGCTCTGCTCCGTACGCCTCTTACGCACGCGGCTCTGCTCCGTACACCTCGTACACACGCGGCTCTGCTCCGTACACCTCGTACACACGCGGCTCTGCTCCGTACACCTCGTACACATGCGGCTCTGCTCCGTACACCTCGTACACACGCAGCTCCGCTCCGTACACCACGTACACACGCGGCTCCGCTCCGTACACCTCGTACACACACGGCTCCGCTCCGTACACACACGGCTCCGCTCCGTACACCTCATACACACGCGGCTCCGCTCCGTACACCTCGCACCCGCGTGGCTCCGCTCCGTACACACGCGGCTCTGCTCCGTACGCCTCTTACGCACGCGGCTCCGCTCTGTACACCTCGTACACACGCGGCTCTGCTCCGTACACCTCGTACACACGCGGCTCCGCTCCGTACACCTCTTACACACGCGGCTCTGCTCCGTACACCTCGTACACACGCGGCTCCGCTCCGTACACCTCGTACACACGCGGCTCTGCTCCGTACACCTCGTACACACGCGGCTCCGCTCCGTACACCTCGTACACACGCGGCTCCGCTCCGTACACCTCGTACACACGCGGCTCCGCTCCGTACACCTCGTACACACGCGGCTCCGCTCCGTACACCTCGTACACACGCGGCTCCGCTCCGTACACCTCGTACACACGCGGCTCCGCTCCGTACACCTCGTACACACGCGGCTCCGCTCCGTACGCCTCGTACACACGCGGCTCCGCTCCGTACACCCCGTACACACACGGCTCCGCTCCGCACACACACGGCTCCGCTCCGTACACCTTATACACACGCGGCTCCGCTCCGTACACCTCGCACCCGCGTGGCTCCGCTCCGTACACACGCGGCTCTGCTCCGTACGCCTCTTACGCACGCGGCTCCGCTCCGTACACCTCGTACACGCGCAGCTCCGCTCCGTACACCTTGTACACGCGCGGCTCCGCTCCGTACACACGGCTCCGCTCCTTACGCCTCGTACACACGCGGCTCTGCTCCGTACTCCTCGTAGACACGCGGCTCCGCTCCGTACACTTCGTACACACGCGGCTCCGCTCCGTACACTTCGTACACGCGCGGCTCCGCTCCGTACGCCTCGTACACGCGCGGCTCCGCTCCGTACGCCTCGTACACGCGCGGCTCCGCTCCGTACGCCTCGTACACGCGCGGCTCCGCTCCGTACGCCTCGTACACGCGCGGCTCCGCTCCGTACGACTCGTAAACGCGCGGCTCCGCTCCGTACGCCTCGTACACGCGCGGCTCCGCTCCGTACGCCTCGTACACGCGCTGCTCCGCTCCGTACGCCTCGTACACGCGCGGCTCCGCTCCGTACGCCTCGTACACGCGCGGCTCTGCTCCGTACGCCTCGTACACGCGCGGCTCTGCTCCGTACACCTCGTACACACGCGGCTCTGCTCCGTACACCTCGTACACACGCGGCTCCGCTCCGTACACCTCGTACACACACGGCTCCGCTCCGCACACACACGGCTCCGCTCCGTACCCCTCATACACACGCGGCTCCACTCCGTACACCTCGCACCCGCGTGGCTCCGCTCCGTACACACGCGGCTCTGCTCCGTACGCCTCTTACGCATGCGGCTCCGCTCCGTACACCTCGTATACATGCGGCTCCGCTCCGTACACCTCGTACAGACGCGGCTCCGCTCCGTACACCTCGTACACACGCGGCTCCGCTCCGTACGCCTCGTACACGCGCGGCTCTGCTCCGTGCGCCTCGTACACGCGCGGCTCTGCTCCGTACGCCTCGTACACGCGCGGCTCTGCTCCGTACGCCTCGTACACGCGCGGCTCTGCTCCGTACGCCTCGTACACGCGCGGCTCTGCTCCGTACGCCTCGTACACGCGCGGCTCTGCTCCGTACGCCTCGTACACGCGCGGCTCTGCTCCGTACGCCTCGTACACGCGCGGCTCTGCTCCGTACGCCTCGTACACGCGCGGCTCTGCTCCGTACGCCTCGTACACGCGCGGCTCTGCTCCGTACGCCTCGTACACGCGCGGCTCTGCTCCGTACACCTCGTACACGCGCGGCTCTGCTCCGTACACCTCGTACACGCACGGCTCCGCTCCGTACACCTCGTACACGCGCGGCTCCGCTCCGTACACCTCGTACACACGCGGCTCCGCTCCGTACACCTCGTACACACGCGGCTCCGCTCCGCACACCTCGTACACACGCGGCTCCGCTCCGTACACCTCGTACACACGCGGCTCTGCTCCGTACACCTCGTACACACGCGGCTCTGCTCCGTACACCTCGTACACACGCGGCTCTGCTCCGTACGCCTCGTACACACGCGGCTCTGCTCCGTACACCTTGTACACACGCGGCTCTGCTCCGTACACCTCGTACACACGCGGCTCCGCTCCGTACAACTCGTACACACGCTGCTCCGCTCCGTACACCTCGTACACACACGGCTCCGCTCCGCACACACACGGCTCCGCTCCGTACACCTCATACACACGCGGCTCCGCTCCGTACACCTCGCACCCGCGTGGCTCCGCTCCGTACACACGCGGCTCTGCTCCGTACGCCTCTTACGCACGCGGCTCCGCTCCGTACACCTCGTACACACGCGGCTCTGCTCCGTACGCCTCGTACACACGCGGCTCTGCTCCGTACACCTCGTACACACGCGGCTCTGCTCCGTACACCTCGTACACACGCGGCTCTGCTCCGTACACCTCGTACACACGCGGCTCTGCTCCGTACACCTCGTACACACGCGGCTCTGCTCCGTACACCTCGTACACACGCGGCTCTGCTCCGTACACCTCGTACACACGCGGCTCTGCTTCGTACACCTCGTACACACGCGGGTCCGCTCCGTACACCTCGTACACACGCGGCTCCGCTCCGTACACCTCGTACACACACGGCTCCGCTCCGCACACACACGGCTCCGCTCCGTACCCCTCATACACACGCGGCTCCGCTCCGTACACCTCGCACCCGCGTGGCTCCGCTCCGTACACACGCGGCTCTGCTCCGTACGCCTCTTACGCACGCGGCTCCGCTCCGTACACCTCGTATACACGCGGCTCTGCTCCGTACACCTCGTACACACGCGGCTCTGCTCCGTACACCTCGTACACACGCGGCTCCGCTCCGTACAACTCGTACACACGCTGCTCCGCTCCGTACACCTCGTACACACACGGCTCCGCTCCGCACACACACGGCTCCGCTCCGTACACCTCATACACACGCGGCTCCGCTCCGTACACCTCGCACCCGCGTGGCTCCGCTCCGTACACACGCGGCTCTGCTCCGTACGCCTCTTACGCACGCGGCTCCGCTCCGTACACCTCGTACACACGCGGCTCTGCTCCGTACGCCTCGTACACACGCGGCTCTGCTCCGTACACCTCGTATACACGCGGCTCTGCTCCGTACACCTCGTACACACGCGGCTCTGCTCCGTACACCTCGTACACACGCGGCTCTGCTCCGTACACCTCGTACACACGCGGCTCTGCTCCGTACACCTTGTACACACGCGGCTCTGCTCCGTACACCTCGTACACACTCGGCTCCGCTCCGTACAACTCGTACACACGCTGCTCCGCTCCGTACACCTCGTACACACACGGCTCCGCTCCGCACACACACGGCTCCGCTCCGTACACCTCATACACACGCGGCTCCGCTCCGTACACCTCGTACACACGCGGCTCCGCTCCGTACACCTCGTACACACGCGGCTCTGCTCCGTACACCTCGTACACACGCGGCTCTGCTCCGTACACCTCGTACACACGCGGCTCTGCTCCGTACACCTCGTACACACGCGGCTCTGCTCCGTACACCTCGTACACACACGGCTCTGCTCCGTACACCTCGTACACACGCGGCTCCGCTCCGTACACCTCGTACACACGCGGCTCTGCTCCGTACGCCTCGTACACACGCGGTTCTGCTCCGTACACACACGGCTCCGCTCCGTACACCTCGTACACACACGGCTCTGCTCCGTACACCTCGTACACACGCGGCTCTGCTCCGTACACCTCGTACACGCGCGGCTCCGCTCCGTACACACACGGCTCCGCTCCGTACACCTCATACACACGCGGCTCCGCTCCGTACACCTCGCACCCGCGTGGCTCCGCTCCGTACACACGCGGCTCTGCTCCGTACGCCTCTTACGCACGCGGCTCTGCTCCGTACACCTTGTACACACGCGGCTCTGCTCCATACACCTCGTACACACGCGGCTCCGCTCCGTACACCTCGTACACACGCGGCTCCGCTCCGTACACCTCGTACACACGCGGCTCTGCTCCGTACACCTCGTACACACGCGGCTCTGCTCCGTACACCTCGTACACACGCGGCTCTGCTCCGTACACCTCGTACACACGCGGCTCTGCTCCGTACACCTCGTACACACGCGGCTCTGCTCCGTACACCTCGTACACACACGGCTCTGCTCCGTACACCTCGTACACACGCGGTTCTGCTCCGTACACACACGGCTCCGCTCCGTACACCTCGTACACACACGGCTCTGCTCCGTACACCTCGTACACACGCGGCTCTGCTCCGTACACCTCGTACACGCGCGGCTCCGCTCCGTACACACACGGCTCCGCTCCGTACACCTCATACACACGCGGCTCCGCTCCGTACACCTCGCACCCGCGTGGCTCCGCTCCGTACACACGCGGCTCTGCTCCGTACGCCTCTTACGCACGCGGCTCTGCTCCGTACACCTTGTACACACGCGGCTCTGCTCCATACACCTCGTACACACGCGGCTCTGCTCCGTACACCTCGTACACACGCGGCTCTGCTCCGTACACCTCGTACACACGCGGCTCCGCTCCGTACACCTCGTACACACGCGGCTCCGCTCCGTACACCTCGTACACACGCGGCTCCGCTCCGTACACCTCGTACACACACGGCTCCGCTCCGTACACACACGGCTCCGCTCCGTACACCTCGCACCCGCGTGGCTCCGCTCCGTACACACGCGGCTCTGCTCCGTACGCCTCTTACGCACGCGGCTCCGCTCCGTACACCTCGTACACACGCGGCTCCGCTCCGTACACCTCGTACACGCGCTGCTCCGCTACGTACACCTTGTACACGCGCGGCTCCCCTCCGTACACCTCGTACACGCGCGGCTCCGCTCCGTACACCTCGTACACACGCGGCTCCGCTCTGTACACCTCGTACACACGGCTCCGCTCCATACGCCTCGTACACACGCGGCTCTGCTCCGTACTCCTCGTACACACGTGGCTCCGCTCCGTACACTTCTTACACACGCGGCTCTGCTCCGTACACCTCGTACACACGCGGCTCCGCTCCGTACATCTCGTACACACGTGGCTCTGCTCCGTACACCTCGTACACACGCGGCTCTGCTCCGTACACCTCGTACACACGCGGCTCTGCTCCGTACACCTCGTACACACGCAGCTCCGCTCCGTACACACGCGGCTCCGCTCCGTACACCTCGTACACACGCGGCTCTGCTCCGTACACCTCGTACACGCGCGGCTCCGCTCCGTACACCTCGTACACACGCGGCTCCGCTCCGTACACCTCGTACACACGACTCTGCTCCGTACACACGACTCTGCTCCGTACACCTCATACACGCACGGCTCTGCTCCGTACACCTCGTACACGCGCGGCTCCGCTCCATACACCTCCTGCACACGCGGCTCCGCTCCGTACACCTCGTACACGCGCGGCTCCGCTCCGTGCACCTCGTACACGCGCGGCTTCGCTCCATACACCTCGTACACGCGCTGCTCCGCTCCGTACACCTCGTACATGCGCGACTCCGCTCCGTACTCGTCGTACACGCGCGGCTCCGCTCCGTACACCTCGTACACGCGCTGTTCCGCTCCGTACACCTCGTACACGCGCGGCTCCACTCCGTACACCTCGTAAACGCGCGGCTCCGCTCCATACACCTCGTACACGCGCGGCTCCGCTCCGTACACCTCGTACACGCACGGCTCCGCTCCGTACACCTCATACACGCACAGCTCCGCTCCGTACACCTCGTACACGCGCGGCTCCGCTCCGTACACACGGCTCCGCTCCTTACGCCTCGTACACACGCGGCTCTGCTCCGTACTCCTCGTACACACGCGGCTCCGCTCCGTACACTTCGTACACACGCGGCTCCGCTCCGTACACCTCGTACACGCGCGGCTCCGCTCCGTACGCCTCGTACACGCGCGGCTCCGCTCCGTACGCCTCGTACACGCGCGGCTCCGCTCCGTACGCCTCGTACACGCGCGGCTCCGCTCCGTACGCCTCGTACACGCGCGGTTCCGCTCCGTACGCTTCGTACACGCGCGGCTCCGCTCCGTACACCTCGTACACACGCGGCTCTGCTCCGTACACCTCGTACACACGCGGCTCTGCTCCGTACACCTCGTACACATGCGGCTCCGCTCCGTACACCTCGTACACACACGGCTCCGCTCCGTACACACACGGCTCCGCTCCGTACACACACGGCTCCGCTCCGTACACCTCATACACACGCGGCTCCGGTCCGTACACCTCGTACCCGCGTGGCTCCGCTCCGTACACACGCGGCTCTGCTCCGTACGCCTCTTACGCACGCGGCTCTGCTCCGTACACCTCGTACACACGCGGCTCTGCTCCGTACACCTCGTACACACGCGGCTCTGCTCCGTACACCTCGTACACATGCGGCTCTGCTCCGTACACCTCGTACACACGCAGCTCCGCTCCGTACACCACGTACACACGCGGCTCCGCTCCGTACACCTCGTACACACACGGCTCCGCTCCGTACACACACGGCTCCGCTCCGTACACCTCATACACACGCGGCTCCGCTCCGTACACCTCGCACCCGCGTGGCTCCGCTCCGTACACACGCGGCTCTGCTCCGTACGCCTCTTACGCACGCGGCTCCGCTCTGTACACCTCGTACACACGCGGCTCTGCTCCGTACACCTCGTACACACGCGGCTCCGCTCCGTACACCTCTTACACACGCGGCTCTGCTCCGTACACCTCGTACACACGCGGCTCCGCTCCGTACACCTCGTACACACGCGGCTCTGCTCCGTACACCTCGTACACACGCGGCTCCGCTCCGTACACCTCGTACACACGCGGCTCCGCTCCGTACACCTCGTACACACGCGGCTCCGCTCCGTACACCTCGTACACACGCGGCTCCGCTCCGTACACCTCGTACACACGCGGCTCCGCTCCGTACACCTCGTACACACACGGCTCCGCTCCGTACACCTCGTACACACGCGGCTCTGCTCCGTACACCTCGTACACACGCGGCTCTGCTCCGTACACCTCGTACACACGCGGCTCCGCTCCGTACAACTCGTACACACGCTGCTCCGCTCCGTACACCTCGTACACACACGGCTCCGCTCCGCACACACACGGCTCCGCTCCGTACACCTCATACACACGCGGCTCCGCTCCGTACACCTCGCACCCGCGTGGCTCCGCTCCGTACACACGCGGCTCTGCTCCGTACGCCTCTTACGCACGCGGCTCCGCTCCGTACACCTCGTACACACGCGGCTCTGCTCCGTACGCCTCGTACACACGCGGCTCTGCTCCGTACACCTCGTACACACGCGGCTCTGCTCCGTACACCTCGTACACACGCGGCTCTGCTCCGTACACCTCGTACACACGCGGCTCTGCTCCGTACACCTCGTACACACGCGGCTCTGCTCCGTACACCTCGTACACACGCGGCTCTGCTCCGTACACCTCGTACACACGCGGCTCTGCTTCGTACACCTCGTACACACGCGGGTCCGCTCCGTACACCTCGTACACACGCGGCTCCGCTCCGTACACCTCGTACACACACGGCTCCGCTCCGCACACACACGGCTCCGCTCCGTACCCCTCATACACACGCGGCTCCGCTCCGTACACCTCGCACCCGCGTGGCTCCGCTCCGTACACACGCGGCTCTGCTCCGTACGCCTCTTACGCACGCGGCTCCGCTCCGTACACCTCGTATACACGCGGCTCTGCTCCGTACACCTCGTACACACGCGGCTCCGCTCCGTACAACTCGTACACACGCTGCTCCGCTCCGTACACCTCGTACACACACGGCTCCGCTCCGCACACACACGGCTCCGCTCCGTACACCTCATACACACGCGGCTCCGCTCCGTACACCTCGCACCCGCGTGGCTCCGCTCCGTACACACGCGGCTCTGCTCCGTACGCCTCTTACGCACGCGGCTCCGCTCCGTACACCTCGTACACACGCGGCTCTGCTCCGTACGCCTCGTACACACGCGGCTCTGCTCCGTACACCTCGTACACACGCGGCTCTGCTCCGTACACCTCGTACACACGCGGCTCTGCTCCGTACACCTCGTACACACGCGGCTCTGCTCCGTACACCTCGTACACACGCGGCTCTGCTCCGTACACCTCGTACACACGCGGCTCTGCTCCGTACACCTCGTACACACGCGGCTCTGCTTCGTACACCTCGTACACACGCGGCTCCGCTCCGTACACCTCGTACACACGCGGCTCCGCTCCGTACACCTCGTACACACACGGCTCCGCTCCGCACACACACGGCTCCGCTCCGTACCCCTCATACACACGCGGCTCCGCTCCGTACACCTCGCACCCGCGTGGCTCCGCTCCGTACACACGCGGCTCTGCTCCGTACGCCTCTTACGCACGCGGCTCCGCTCCGTACACCTCGTATACACGCGGCTCCGCTCCGTACACCTCGTACAGACGCGGCTCCGCTCCGCACACCTCGTACACACGCGGCTCTGCTCCGTACACCTCGTACACACGCGGCTCTGCTCCGTACGCCTCGTACACACGCGGCTCTGCTCCGTACGCCTCGTACACGCGCGGCTCTGCTCCGCACGCCTAGTACACGCGCGGCTCTGCTCCGTACGCCTCGTACACGCGCGGCTCTGCTCCGTACGCCTCGTACACGCGCGGCTCTGCTCCGTACGCCTCGTACACGCGCGGCTCTGCTCCGTACGCCTCGTACACGCGCGGCTCTGCTCCGTACGCCTCGTACACGCGCGGCTCTGCTCCGTACGCCTCGTACACACGCGGCTCCGCTCCGTACACCTCGCACCCGTGTGGCTCCGCTCCGTACACACGCGGCTCCGCTCCGTACACCTCGTACACACGCGGCTCCGCTCCGTACACCTCGTACACACGCGGCTCTGCTCCGTACACCTCGTACACACGCGGCTCTGCTCCGTACACCTCGTACACACGCGGCTCTGCTCCGTACACCTCGTACACACGCGGCTCCGCTCCGTACACCTCGTACACACGCGGCTCTGCTCCGTACGCCTCGTACACACGCGGTTCTGCTCCGTACACACACGGCTCCGCTCCGTACACCTCGTACACACACGGCTCTGCTCCGTACACCTCGTACACACGCGGCTCTGCTCCGTACACCTCGTACACGCGCGGCTCTGCTCCGTACACCTCGTACACGCGCGGCTCCGCTCCGTACACCTCGTACACGCGCGGCTCCGCTCCGTACACCTCGTACACACGCGGCTCTGCTCCGTACACCTCGTACACACACGGCTCTGCTCCGTACACCTCTTACACACGCGGCTCCGCTCCGTACACCTCGTACACACGCGGCTCCACTCCGTACGCCTCGTACACACGCGGTTCTGCTCCGTACACCTCGTACACACACGGCTCCGCTCCGTACACCTCGTACACACACGGCTCTGCTCCGTACACCTCGTACACATGCGGCTCTGCTCCGTACACCTCGTACACACGCGGCTCTGCTCCGTACACCTCGTACACACACGGCTCTGCTCCGTACACCTCGTACACACGCGGCTCTGCTCCGTACACCTCGTACACACGCGGCTCTGCTCCGTACACCTCGTACACACACGGCTCTGCTCCATACACCTCGTACACACGCGGCTCCGCTCCGTACACCTCGTACACACGGCTCCGCTCCGTACACCTCGTACACACGCGGCTCTGCTCCGTACACCTCGTACACACGCGGCTCTGCTCCGTACACCTCGTACACACACGGCTCTGCTACATCCACACTGTAAACCCCTCCTGACCCCACACATAAACTTCAGCTCATCCAGCACCATGACAACCAGCACAGCAGAGTCCTGCATCCACTGAGGCCCCTGATCATGTGACCCCTGGCTCCTCCCCTCCTGTGACCTCATCACAGCTCCTGTGCGCACAGAGCAGCCATATATGTGGTGGCGGCTCTGCAGGTGGAGGTATGTGGAGACCCCATTACTGGGCGCAGGGGGCATTAACCCCTTCAGCACGGAGACTCTTTTGGGGTCTTGTGTTGCCCCTTTATAAGAATCATAAGGTTTTTGTTCTGTTTCCTGTAATAGATACATACGACCCAACTATGGAGACAGGAAGGGAGGAAACGTATTGTTCTCATAGTACAGGACCCCTTTACTGCCCCACAGTGTAATGCCCCCATTATGCCCCTTATACAGTATGTATGATGCCCCCACACAGTGTAATGCCCCCATTATGCCCCTTATGCAGCATGTATGATGCCCCCCACACAATGTAATGCCCCCATTATTCCCCTTATGCAGGATGTATGATGCCCCCACACAGTGTAATGCCCCCATTATGCCCCTTATGCAGGATGTATGATGCCCCCACACAGTATAATGCCCCCATTATTCCCCTTATGCAGGATGTATGATGCCCCCACACAGTGTAATGCCCCCATTATGCCCCTTATGCAGTATGTATGATGCCCCCACACAGTGTAATGCCCCCATTATGCCCCTTATGCAGGATGTATGATGCCCCCACACAGTGTAATGCCCCCATTATGCCCCTTATGCAGGATGTATGATGCCCCACACAGTGTAATGCCCCCATTATGCCCCTTATGCAGGATGTATGATGCCCCCACACAGTGTAATGCCCCCATTATGCCCCTTATGCAGTATGTATGATGCCCCCACACAGTGTAATGCCCCTATTATGCCCCTTATGCAGGATGTATGATGCCCCCACACAGTGTAATGTCCCCATTATGCCCCTTATGCAGGATGTATGATGCCCCACACAGTGTAATGCCCCCATTATGCCCCTTATGCAGGATGTATGATGCCCCACACAGTGTAATGCCCCCATTATGCTCTTATGTAGGATGTATGATGCCCCCACACAGTGTAATGCCCCTTATGTGGGATGTATGATGCCCCCACACAGTGTAATGCCCCTATTATGCCCCTTATGCAGGATATATGATGCCCCCATTATGCCCCTTATGCAGGATGTATGATGCCCCACACAGTGTAATGCCCCCATTATGTACCTTATGCAGCATGTATGATGCCCCCCCTCAGTGTAATGCCCACATTATGCCCTTTATGCAGGATGTATGATGACCCCCACAATATAATGTTCCCTCAGTAGCGCCTGAGGTCCTGCAGTTGGAATAATTCCTCTGGAGTTGGTTTTCCCTTTGGCTGCTCCCCTACATGTAGACCCTTGAGCATGTATACAGGCATGTAGGGGAGCAGGCCTTACTAGATATCGAGGCTTTGTACAGTAATATACCGCATGATGATGGTATCAGAGGAGTAAGACATTTTTTGAAATTGAGGCCAATAGAGTGTAGCAGACATAATGACTTCATGGAGGATCTTCTAAAATTCACTCTTGTCTTTTTCATAACTTCTTTCTTTTTGACAGGAAGTACTTCCACCAGCTCAGGGGTACTACGATGGCGAGCCCCTGGGCTCTCTCGTATGCTAACCTATTCCTGGGCTGGTGGGAGGAAACCACAATATTCAGGGATGATCATAAGTGGTGGCATCCATTTATTGGGGTGCGGTATAGATATATTGACTACATTTTAATCATCTGGTCAGGAACGAATGAACAATCTTTTGAATTTGTCAGGGAACTCAACATCAATAGAGTGGGCCTGAGATTTACATCTGGGTTTAATTATCACCAGTTGCCTTTCCTGGATGTACTAATCAAGAAAGATCAGGCTGGGATCCTAGGGACACTCATCTACCATAAACCTTCAAGCACTAATAAACTATTGAAGTGGGATAGCCACCACCTCATCCCCATAAAAAGAGGAATACCCAAGAGCTAATTTTTATGGTTGAAAAGGTACTGCCATAATGTCACAGATTTTAATATACAGGCAATAGACCTGAACACCAGATTCAGGCAAAAAGGGTACTCCTGGCACATTTTGGATTCCGCATCATTGTTTGCAGAAAAATGGGAGAGACAGACACTCCTCCATACCTAACCAATAGACCAAGAAAAAGATGGGATAACACAAGTAAGAAAAACTTACGACAATCAGAGTGACCGTATCTTTAATATCCTCAGAAAACACTGGGATATACTTGTGGCTGACGCGGACCTGAGGGTGCTGTGTGATCTACTCCCACAATAACTTTCAGAAAGGTTCGGTCAATTAGGGACCATTTAGTGCATAGTTTCTACAAAAAACCTGCACCCAAGGGGACTTGGCTGGATAGAAGAGTCTGTGGTTTCTTTAGATCTGGAGAAAGTTGTACATGTAATTGGATGAGACCATGTAAATCTTTCTCAAGTTCCTCCACGAGTAAAAACTTTTTTCCGAGGGATTATTCCAACTGTAAAACCTCAGAACTTGTATATATGGCCACATGCATCTGCCCCCTAGTTTTTGTAGGCAAGACCAAGAGGGAGTTTGTGAGGAGGGAGGAGGAGCATTTGGGTGATATATGTCATGGTCGGGACACCCCATTAGTGAGACACATGAACACTCGTACATCGAGGTGAAACCAGAGACATCTTTTGTATCATTGAGGTGGTTAAACCCAATGTGAGAGGAGGTGATCGCAAAAGATGTTTCCTCAAAAAGGAGAGTGAGTGGATTTCCAGATTGGATCCACAAGCCCCTAAGGGACTGAATGAGCAAATTTCCTATGCCTGTTTTGTATGAATACAGCCCCATTCTGGATTACATTTTTGGATTTTATACTCTACCCATTGCTACTCAGTTCCCTGTGAATGAGGTTCACATATTGTTGTACTTCATCAAGAGATCTGAGCTTCTATATCAGAATTATTTCTTATCAGTTATATCCCACATCTACTATTTAGTAACTAACAAGTGTGGTGATCCTTGTGTATCTCTATGCAATAAGGGTCAAATTTGACCATTTAGGAGTATACTGTGGGCCATCATCCCATATTTTATGTAGTGATAAAGTAGATCTACACGCCTATTGTATGATGGGAGGATGTGCAATACTTGTTTTTAGTCTCCCATGACGCTGATCTCAGAGATAGGATTTTTCTATGTTGGTGGTATGCAATCCAATATCATATGCGTGGAACGCATGCTTCCGGACATGCGCATTCACAGATAGGAGACCGTGATGCACTCCGGCATGGAACGCACATGTCCGGGCACGTTTGAGCTTTCTGCCCGCCCGTTGTTTTGTGCTGAATTGTGGGGAATACTTGAGAATTTATTTTTGCTCCATCTGTCTTTAGTTGATCCCACTGATGCATCAGATTAGTCCTCAGAGAATTATAATTAGAGGAACCCATGGACACATTAGGATTTGTGAAGCTGACCTCCGCTCTCCTCTATTTCCTTTGAATTTATTGTGTGACCTGTATTTCAGAACAGTAGCTCTTGGTTTGTTTCATTTCCATGCGTAAATTGAATTTGACTCGTAGTCTTTGATATCTCTTTCAAACTTAGTTTTTTGATGTCTGAGATCCATCCTCCAGACTTTGTAAATTCGTTTGCATATTTTGTTTGAGTTTTGTATCCAAAAAGACTTCTACACTTGGCGGAAAACTTTCACCTAGTTTTTTTTCAATAAAAAAATATCAAACGCAATGTGACTTAATTATCCTTTTACAAATTTATCTTTATTAAGTTTTGAAAAGGAAATAACCAGTATTTCCAAAACATTTGAAAATGAAATAAGTAAACACAATCCAAAGTAGAGTCGCTGGTAGAACATTGGTTCAATGTGTTTTAGGATATACCAGCGTGGTGACTCAGACTTAAACATTAAGTCATTACATATTCATGTGGATTAACAAATAAGGGTTCTAAAAGAAAGAAAGAGTAGTTAAAACTAAAAACACAAATACACACAAAGACAAAGGGAAGTGGGGGAATGGATGTATGGGTAAGAGGGTTAGGGTAACGTCAAATAGGCTCCTGAAGTATAGACTTAGCTTTCCCCTATTAGGTCAAGGTAATCAGCGGAAGATTTAAACTCTAGTAGAACCATGTTTTATAAAATTTATTATGGGAGTTATTGATCATGGAGGGGAGTTCGTCCGTTAGCATAATCTCATTGATTTTGGAGAACCATAGTGTTACTTTTCCATAGCAAGGGAATACATGCTCTAGCAGACGTGATCAAGTGTCTCAGCATCGAGTTTTTATATGTTTTTAAAGGGATGTTGCTGTGATGGAGAAGGATGAAAGCTGGGTCAAGGTCTGAAATAAGATCAGTGAATTTACTAATCACTAGTAGAACTTTTCCCCAGAAAGGAGAAAGGTGTTATGATTTGCTACAAGCACTAAGGAAAGACAGGAGATCTGTCCCTACAATAGAACTAAGCTAGATCCCTACGATGTAACGGGGAACCTGATCCTGCGATCAGACCCGCTAAAGTCCTCAGCTAGTCTGAACGAAGACCTATAGATGTGAGGGAGGGATCCCTACAAGAACTAGGGACTGGGAGAAAGATGGACACCTCCTAGCAGTAATTGTAGCAGTAAAAAGACAAACAAACAACATAGAACATAGAGGTCAAAAGACCTAGCTAAACTGACTGAGAAAGGTAACAAAGCACCTGGCTAGCTTAAGAGTAGAAATTACAATGAAGTCCAGCAAGGCCAGAAGGGCGGAGCAGGATTAAATAGGCAAAAACGGTCATGTGACCAGCATGATAGAAAAAACCTAACACGAGAGTTTTAACAGTACCCCCTCTTCTATGAGGATCCTCCGGATCCCCTAGGCCCAGGCTTATCAGGAAACCTCTTGTGAAACGTTCTGACAAGTCTGGAAGCAGAAACATCATCTGCCCTCACCCATGAGTTATCCTCGGGACCGAAACCCTTCCAAGCGACGAGATACTGCAAACTCCCTCTATACCGTCTAGAATTAAGGATGCTGCAAATTTTCATATTCCCCGTCCTCCACCACCGGAGGAACAGTGGCAGTGGCGTCTCTATCTGATACATAAGCTTTTTTCAATAGAGAAACATGAAACACCGGATTAATCTTCCAGGAGGTAGGAACCTCCAACCTAACAGCAGATTGGTTAACTACCTGAAGCACCTTAAAGTGCCCTACAAACTTGGGACCCAATTTTTTAGAAGGAATCCTCAACCGCAGATTCTTAGAGGACAACCAAACCATGTCACCAACCGTAAACAAAACCTCTTGACGTTTCCTGTCAAAGTACCTCTTAGATTTTTTGTTAGCCTCCTGAAGATTACCACGCACATCCGTCCAAACTCTTTCCAAATCACCGGAAAAACTCTCCTCCTCAGGCACAGCCGATACCAATTTGGAGAATGACCCAAAAGACGGATGTCTCCCAGAACAACAAAAAAAAAGGCGAACACCCAGCAGAAGAGGATGTATGGTTGTTAAGAGCAAATTCAGCAAGCGGCAGAAACTCAGACCACCCCTCTTGATTGTCTGCCACAAAACAACGCAAGAACTGCTCAACATCCTGGTTCTTCCTTTCTGTCTGGCCATTAGACTCAGGATGATATCCAGATGAAAATGACAATTGAACTCCCAACCTGTCACAAAAGGCACGCCAAAAATGAGCCACAAACTGAGGTCCCCTATCAGAAACAATGTCAGTAGGAATGGACCATGGAGTCTGACAATCTCCTTGACAAAGGCCTTAGCGAGTGTCTTAGCGCAGGGCAGTTTGATGAAGGGAACCAAGTGACACATCTTGCTAAAACGGTCCACGACCACCCAGATGACCGTGAAACCCTCAGAGGGGGAAAGGTCAGTAACAAAGTCCATAGCCAGATGTGTCCAAGGTGCACTAGGAACCTCCAGAGGGCAAAGCAACCCCGCAGCAGGAGCATGTGAAGACTTAGATCTAGCACACACAGTACATTGACGCACCCACTTAATGACCTCCTTCTGCCATCCAGGCCACCAAAAACTGCGACCCACAAGTCTCTTGGTCTCAGAAATTCCAGGATGACCTGCCAACCGAGACTCATGACACTCAACAAACAAATCTCTCCTAAAGGTCCTAGGCACAAACAACCTCCCATGGGGAGTGTTAGATGGGGCATTCTCCTGTGCTTTAAGAATCTCATCTTCCAAAACGGAGTCCAATGCAGCAATCACAACACCTTCTTGTAAAATGCTCTCCTCCTCCTCAGCACCGACCATGGGAGAAAAGCTGCGAGACAAAGCATCAGCTTTAACATTCTTGGTACCCGGGATGTAAGTAACGGAAAAATTAAACCGCGAAAAAAAAAGTGCCCACCTAGCCTGACGGGCATTCAAGCGCTTGGCAGCATCAAGATAGATCAGATTTTTATGATCAGTGAAAACCTGAATGGGAAAATCAGCACCTTCCAAGAGATGACGCCAGTGTTCAAATGAAAGTTTAATAGCCAGCAATTCCCGATTACCAATATCGTAATTAAGTTCAGTCTCAGAAATTTTTTTTGAAAAAAAGGCATAGGGATGTACTCCATCCTTGTTTTCCTGAGACAACACCGCACCGACCCCCACAGAAGAAGCATCAACCTCAACCAAAAACGGCTTAGTCACATCAGGCTGTATAAGGATGGGGGCAGAGCTGAACCTCTCCTTTAGAAACACAAAAGCTTCAATGGCCTCAGTAGTCCACTGAACCGTATTAGAACCTTTCCTGGTGAGATCGGTCAGTGGTTTAACAATAATAGAAACATTTTTAATGAATTTTCTGTAATAATTGGCGAAACCCAAAAACCTCTGTATCGATTTCAAACCAATAGGCCTAGGCCATTCCTGCACAGCCTGAACCTTCACAGGGTCCATCTCAAAGCCCTCGCTGGAGATAATGTAGCCCAAAAAACTAATTCTCTGTACAGCGAACTAACCTTTCTCTAGTTTAGCAAAAAGGGAATTGTCAATCAATAACTGCAATACCTCACGTACGCTCCGCCAATGAGACTCCAGATCCGGCGAATAAATCAAAATGTCATCCAAATACACAACCACATTTTTGCCGATCAAAGGTCTAAGGATGTCATTAATAAGATTCTGAAAAAATGCTGGTGCATTGGTAAGACCAAAAGGCATAACCAAATTCTCAAAATGACCCACAGGAGTGTTAAAAGCAGTTTTCCATTCATCACCCTCCTTCATGCGCAACAAATTGTATGCCCCCCGGAGATCAATTTTAGAGAACCACTTGGCCTCCACTAACTGGTTACACAAATCTGGAATCAATGGCAGTGGGTAGGGATTGCGTACAGTAATTTTATTAATCTCGCGAAAGTCCAAACAAGGACGTAAACCGCCGTCCTTTTTTTTAACAAAAAAAAATCCAACAGCCACAGGTGACTTAGAGGGTCTGATATGACCAGCGGCCAAGCTCGTCTGTATGTATTCCTCCAAAGCCTTTCTCTCAGGAATAGTCAGATTAAATAAACGACTTTTAGGAAGAGTCGCTCCAGGGACAAATTCAGTGGTACAATCGTAGTCTCTATGGGAAGGCAAAATTTGCGACTCCTCCTCAGAAAAAACTTTCCAAAAATCCTGAATAGGTACAGGCAATTCCCCTTTATCCACAGCAGCAATGCGCCCGTTACAACACTTGTCATAACACTTAGGGCTCCAGGACTTAATTTCATTGGTAGACCAATCCAGTACAGGATTGTGCAATTTTAACCAGGGCAACCCCAAAACTACTGGAGAAGGCAAATTATTTAATACCACCTAATCCAAATTTTCTTGGTGAATACCATTAATAGTGAGGGGAAATTCCTAAACCTTGTGAGTAACACATTTCGACAGAAACCACGGCAATAGGGGATGACAAAGGTTTGGGTTTTAAATTAAGTTTTTCCAAGAATCCCCCATCAATCACATTCAGAGTTGAACCACAATCCACAAATACCCGAAATTCAATTAATTCTTCCTGATCTGCGGTAGTAGCAGAAAGAAATACACCCTTAGTGTTTAAACAGGCTATACGGGCGTAACTGACCTTTTTTTTTTTCTTTGTTCATACGAAGCACACAGTTCTTAATGAAATGGTCAGCTTTGCCGCAATAAAAGCACAAACCTTCAGAAAACCTGCGGTCTTTTTCCTGAGAGCGGGGTGACATCGCCCCAATCTCCATCGGCTCTCCAGTGTCAGTACAGACCCTCTCAAGAATCGGAGCTGACATGGCAGAGGATTTACTCTCATTAACCCTTGCACGCAGTCTCCTGTCCACCCGTATAGCTAATTGCATTGCCTCCTGCAAGTTTCCAGGTGTAGGATAAGCAATCAGCAGATCCTTAACCCTTTCACCTAGCCCAGCAAGAAACAAACTTTTCAGAGCTGAATCGTTCCACCTCACCTGAGCAGACCACCGACGGAAGTGAGTACAATAATTTTCCACATTACCTGATCCCTGCCTCAAATGTCTCAATTCCGTCTCAGCTGATGAGACACGATCAGGATCATCATACAACCCCAAAGCAGAAAAAAAAGCTATCCACTGATCTAAAGCACCGATCACTAGGTTGGAGAGAAAAGGCCCATCCCTGAGGTTCTTTGTGCAAAAGTGACATTATGAACCCTATGCACTGTGATTCATCACCAGAGGATCTGGGTCTCAAACGAAAATACAATAAACAAGCATTTTTAAAGGAAAAAGAATCTTGTTGTTCACCAAAAAATAAATCCGGCAATCGTACCTTTGGCTCCACAAAATGCGCTCCAGAACAGCTACTCACGTGTTGTTGGAGCTCGGCCACCTCCAGAGAGAGTCCCTGCAGGCGTTGAGCCAAATCCTGAACCGACACCATGATGGAAACTGGAGGTCTTTCCTTAGAGAAATTTTTTGGGCTGGACTTACTGTTATGATCTCCTACAAGCACTAAGGAAAGACAGGAGATCTGTCCCTACAATAGAAGCTAGATCCCTACGATGTAACGGGGAACCTGATCCTGCGATCAGACCCGCTAAAGTCCTCAGCTAGTCTGAACGAAGACCTATAGATGTGAGGGAGGGATCCCTACAAGAATTAGGGACTGGGAGAAAGATGGACACCTCCTAGCAGTAATTGTAGCAGTAAAAAGACAAACAAACAACATAGAACATAGAGGTCAAAAGACCTAGCTAAACTGACTGAGAAAGGTAACAAAGCACCTGGCTAGCTTAAGAGTAGAAATTACAATGAAGTCCAGCAAGGCCAGAAGGGCGGAGCAGGATTAAATAGGCAAAAACGGTCATGTGACCAGCATAATAGAAAAAACCTAACAGGAGAGTTCTAACAAAAGGAGTTTACAGGTCCAGAAAATATGTAGCAGGTCACCCTCCTCCTCCCGACATCTCCAACACATGGGACTAGCATCTGGGAATATAGAGTGTAGGCGAGTTGGGACCCTATACCACCGAGAAAGCAGTTTATAGCTGGCCTCCTGAAATCGCGAGCTGATTGATGTGTGTCAAGGTGAAGATTCACTTCCACTGATCTCTCATTAAGGTGCAACTCAGATCTCTCTCCCGTTGAGATTGGAAGTGTGTTTTAGGCTAGTCCAGGGATTCAATCAGTAGGGAATACAAGAGTGACAAAGTATGTCTTAATGGGCTGGTATTTGGTGACTTGGTTATCCTATAAGGGCTTTTTTTTTACATGTGGACATACACCCTGTAAAGCGTGCAACTATGTTAATAAAACCGACACATTTGAAGAAAACCTAACAGGACAACAATTTGCAATACACAATTTCATCAGTTGTAACACTATAGGGGTCATCTATTTAATAGAGTGTATAGAGAGTAAACTACAATACGTGGGATGGACGTCAGGTCCACTAAAAACATGTATTAGAAGACATTTATCTGACACCATCAATCCCACAACATTAAACCTGTCTGTGGTTTCAAGACGCTTTTCACAAAAACATAAAGGGGATATTAGATCCTTCAGATATTAGGAATAGAAAAGGCTTATAAACCATTAAGAGGTGGAGATATGAAAAGAAAAATCTTAAATAGAAAGTCATATTGGATATTAAAATTACACACTAGAGCCCCACAGGGAATGAACATCAGACAGGATTAATATTACAGTACAATTAATTGTATTTGTTTTTGATTTCCAGTGATTTTATTGAATGTCTCATGCTTGAGTTGTATTTGTGTATTCTCTTTTACTTCCATACAATACAGGGTTAAATTGTCTGAGAAGTGCTCAGTAATCAATAGACACCCAGGAAAGGGAAGGATATAAAAGTATCACAGAGACTCACATGTTGTAAATCAGGAATAAGCATTGGTTTCCTATGTCGGCACTTGGTGGTATGCCATCACAACAGGTTTTATGAACTCACAATAAATGTGAGGTTTTAACAATATAGACAATGCTGGAGAATTCATCCCTCCTCCTTTCTCTACTTGAACCTTGAAATGTCCCTGATCAGGGCAGCTCCATGCGGTGATCTACAGACAAGGTACATTGAATAAACAGTGAGCTGACCTCCCTCTCCATTTTACCATTATATCCATGTTTTCCCTATAGTGATGGATATTTATTTTTGCTAAAACTGTGATATTTTCACTTTAAAACTTTTTTAAACCTTTTTTTTTATAAACTTTTTTAAACCACTCTCATTAGTGCCATCATACAACATACAAGCCTCTGATTGCTCAGTAGTGCGGTGTATTATCACTGCCTGTGCAATAGTAACGGCCCCATACACATGAGATAAGTGTTGGCTGAGCGGTCATTTGGTAGACGGCTATCTCTCCAGACTCCTCCATACGCACAAATATTCCAGCTTTCCTGTGGTTTGTATGACTGACTGTCAGGAGGCCCCCAAATACATTATATAGTCAACCAAAACCCCCAAAATCAGTGCTTCCATGCAACTTTAGTCTAATGTTTATGGCGCGTTAAAAGGTAACTTATGGAACGCTGCCTCTGGCCCGGCCTAATAGACTTTCGTACATTGCAGGCCCAGACACCATTATTAGGCATTTCAGTCTTGTAGGAACTAGGCAGCCCCATACTATCGAGTACTTGGGGAGGAAGGGCATTCACCCGAACTCTGTCACGCCTTCTTAGATGCCATGTTTGCTTTTTGCAGGACAACGCGCACAGCACCAGGAACTAGCGGTGGACACCGCGTTCCTCTATGCCACTACGTGCAGCACCGCTTTATAACCAGGAACTAGGGGTCACAGGTAGGCTACGTCCAGCTCTATTCAGCCTATCTCTGCCTCCACAGTCCCTGTCAGCTGTTAACTCTGAGTCTGCCACTCTCTGCTCCTTTCTGCAGACCCAAGCAACCAGTGTCACCATATCTCCACACTTTTGAATTCCTACCTTTGAATACCATCCAGCAGTCTACTAGGTGTCACCTCTCTTCAATTTGTATATATACTTGCTCTATACTGTGATGTTGTATCTGCATTAATGGGGTTTGATGAAATATTATGCACTGTTTGACAGCATGTCTATTGTTCAGGTTAAACAAGAGATATTATCATGTTATTGCGCTATGATCCATTTGTATATGCTTTTTTATTTTATTATTTATTATTATTCTTTTATTTATTGTTTTGTTCTTTGTGCAATTTCCAATAGTTCTTGATTAAGGTCAGATCGACCGAAACGTTTACTTTTGTTTTTGGACTGCATTAAAAAAAATTTTTTTCTGTAAGATCCATTGAGTGCCGAGGTTATTCTCAATGTCAATTCCAGTGTCAGAAAATTAGGTGAGAATTAGCTTTATGGAAGATGAGTCTATGAGAAACGTATTCAGCTGCAGACTCCAAGGAAGAAACTGCTTGTTGTTTGTGGCCTAAAATATTAAGGTATTATTACTAGATGTAAAGAAAAAACTAAATACTGTGAAATAATAAATCTCCTTATATGTTTCCCCTCATTATCTCCAATAGATGTATTATTACACAGGATTTTTATGATGTTCCATCAACTTATCTTCTCCTCATTCAGGTCTCTACAATATCGGATCCTCTCAGTGAAGATCTTCTATATAAGAAAATTTTCCTGATTTATCCATCAAAGATGGATACGGACAGAGACAAGATGGCGGAGAGGATATTACACCTCACCCTAGAGATCCTCTTCCGGCTTACTGGAGAGGTGAGAGATTCTGATGACGTCACATTACATCATTCTTATCTATGGGAATAACAGATGGACAGAACTGGAGAGGTGAGGACTCTGGAAATGTCTGGAGGGAGATTTATTAATGTGTCTCTCCATAACCAGAGATTAATCACGGGGCCTCCACCTCACCCCCTGATACATGAGGACATCAATGACCAGAAGATCCTAGAACTCATCTACAAGATGATTGAGCTGCTGACTGGAGAGGTGACACTGCTGGGAATGCTGGGACATTATACAGTAATGCTATGAAGTGATTGGGGAGATGACCTTATCATTGTATGTGTCAGGTTCCTATAAGGTGTCAGGATGTCGCTGTCTATTTCTCCATGGAGGAGTGGGAATATTTAGAAGGACACAAAGATCTGTACAGGGACGTCATGATGGAGGTTCCCCAGTCCCTCACATCACCAGGTAATAGACAGGCCTAAATACACACTGCCTATAATTATCTGTATGTAAAGAATGAATTCAGTCCCTGTATGTGTTTCCTCCAGATCTATCCAGTAAGAGGACAACACCAGAGAGATGTCCCCATCCTCTTCTTCCACAGGACTGTAAACAAGAAGATTCCAATGTTCCTCAGGATCATCAGGTAGATGGAGAGAAGGTGTCATGAGATCTCCCCTATGATGTGTAGACGGCTGTAAAGATTTTGTATTCAGTCTTGTTTTATCCACCATTATTATGTTTTATATTTGTGTAATGAGAACGGTGGAGATGGCAGGATTAGAGCTGATCATAGATGGGACTTCTCCATCTGTCTGTGACTTTTACAATATTTGTTTCAGGGTGAAGATCTGACCCATATTAATACTACAAAGACATATGTGAGGGGTGATGAGCAGTGTAAAGAGGAGATTCCTACATATGACTACCCAGGTGAGTAGTAACCACTAAATACAGAGAAGTCACAGATTCTTCTCAGTCACCGGCTGTGGCTGCTTTATCGGTGGTGTAGTCTGGCCGTATCACAATCGTGTGATCACCATTTTGCCACTAGACCACAACATTCTCCTCCGTCCGAAAATGTTCAAATTACTTTGGGAAATTATGAAAGCCCTTTTCTATAGAACTTACAACCTGGAGGATCCACCTACCCCCTGGGATTAGGAGACATTACCTGCCAAGATCTGTAAACTATAAAGCCTAATGACAGCGTACGCAGAATGTGCTGACAAGTTAGAAAATCACTTGAAGAAAAATATAATGATGGGTCTGTAAGAGAAAGCGGAGGGTAATGATGCTGTTGGCTTCCTAGATCCCTGATATCTTATTGGATGAATCTACCTTCTCTCCCTTCTGTGCTGCTGAATGTGCTCATATGGTCCCTACAAGACCAGGTCCAGTCTTTCTGACCAAACTTCACTTTTATGATCAACAGCATTAAATGTGCAGTGAGGCCAAGTGTGAATTTCTGTACAATAACAACAGAGTTTCCCTTTATCCTGACTTTTCAATTTCTTTTAAAACCAACTAACTTCAAATAGGATTGCGATAACGTACATAAAAACATTACACCTGTGCCATGATATATCTCTAAGCTGTGCGTGGCTGATGGCTATAATATACATTTATTCATCTGCAGGAGATGTGTTGGCTCGAGCCCTGGTTTCATGGATTCACTCCATGTCATAAATTCCATTATGTTTTCAATCCTAAGGAATTCAGATTACTGCACAATCTCTCCTGAAATGGGGGCACTAATACTTTCTCTACTCTTCTGGTCAGGACTCATAGTATCTCCAATGGTCCACCATAAATGAGTGTGACTCCGGTTTAGTGTTGGATTTCTCCCCTCATACATACGTTGTTGTTGGGGATGTTACATGTTTATATATTCTTTCTTTTTTTTACAAATTCCCTCTCTATGACAGGTTTCATTGTGGTGGGATCGGCCGGCCTCACTTATGTGACTCTGTAACTCCCTGGTAGTCTTTCAAAAAGATCTCCATTACCTCTTCCAAATGCCCGAGGTCTAAATTTAAGATACCTCAGCTCTGCAGTATTATAAAAAGGTTCACTTTAAATGTCTAATATTTCTTCTTGACACTCATCTGACAGAAAATATTGGTTCTTATCATAGTTTAGGTTCCCAAGAGCCACTGAGCCCCATACTCCCATTACCCCCGAGAGGTTTACCACTACTTACTGATGGAGACTGTTGAGTTTGATCATTTCAGTAGATGTGTTATTGTCTATACTCACAGTTTTTGACGACAGTAGTTAGTGCCCAAAATACTCTGATTTAACCTCTTCCTGCTTCCAGTTTTCTGTTCCTAATCAGGGCCCATTTTTCAAATCTGACGTGTGTCACTTTATGTGGTGATAACTTTGGAATTCTTCACAAAGGATAACAGGAAACAAATGGACCTTACAAATTATTTTCCAACTTCTAAGGCGGCTCCTGGTGACGGAAGCAGACGTCACACAAGTCGAAGCAGGAGGAGAAGTCCCAGAGGAGATGGAACCCACCTTTTGCAGAAGCCGTAATATAACAAAATGTCAGAATATTAGAGCAGTAGAAATCCCCATAAAGTGTCTCCATTTTGGAAATTATAACCCTCAGTGAATTAATCAATAGAAGACGTGACTATTTTGACTCCACAGTCACTTTCCAGAAATTACCACGCAATGGACGTTGGAGAGTGAAAATTGCAAATGGGCTAGTTTATTACCCAACACATAGTGCCCAGATTGTGCTCCAGGAGACACACACCGTAAATTAAGTGGGTTCTTCTCACTATAGTAATGTCAAATACATGGATGCTAAATGTGATTTAGGCACATCAACTACTGCAAAGCTCAGAAGTGAGGGGGAGATCTGACTTTGGGAGAGCGGATATTGCTGGATTGGTTTATGGAAGCCATGTTGCTTTTCAAGAGCCTTTAAGCCACTAATAATGTGGAAACCTCTGTTTTTCCATTGACAGATGAGGGATCTGTGTGGGGACTTGTTTTTTGTGGGATGAGTAGAAGTTTTTATTGGTATTATTTTCGCCTACATAACATCATTTGGTGGCTTCTTATTCCATATTTGGGAGGCAGAATGAAAAAAAAGTTGAACACCACGCTCTACTGGTCCATCCTGTGAGGTTTTCTATAAGACAGTCATTGTCCTGGTGAATAAGTGAATTTTTTTTTATATAACTTACCTTTTTTACGGACCGTTTAAGTAGAAATGTTCAAAAATATAAAATTCAAGGATTTTTTATTAAAAAATAATAATTGGTTTTCTTCTTGGCAGATGACTGTACCAGGAGATCAGAGGGACAGCTGACATCTTCAATTTCTAAATCAGATGATTTTGAGATCCCACAGGATACATTTGAAGTGAATGCCATTACTCCAGATATACCATCATCCCTTCACTGCAAGTGCAAAGATCTGTCACCTGATCCTTTGAAACAGGTCCTGTCTTCTGATTCATTACCGACTACTAAGGAAAATCAAGGTCACAAAATAAGCATTAAAAAACAAATTGCTCCTAAAGCAAAGAAGCCATTTTCACGTTCAGAATATACAAATAGTTTTCCCCTCAAAAAGTCTTTCCTTAAACATCAAAAAATTCACACAGCGGAGAATAGATTTTCTTGTTCCAAGTGTGGGAGATGTTTTAATCAGAAATCAGATCTTGTTAGGCACCAGAGAACTCAAACAGGAGAGAAGCCATTTTCCTGTTCAGAATGTGGGAAATGTTTTACAAAGAAATCAACTGTTATTGCACATCAGAGAACTCACACAGAGGAGAAGCCTTTTTCATGTTCAGATTGTGGGAAATGTTTTACAAAGAAATCAACTCTTATTGCACATCAGAGAACTCACACAGATGAGAAGCTTTTTTCATGTTCAGAATGTGGGAAATGTTTTACAGAGAAATCAACTCTTATCAAACATCAGAGAACTCACACAGGGGAGAAGCCTTTTTCATGTTCAGAATGTGGGAAATGTTTTAACCAGAAAGCGTATCTTAATAGCCACCGGAGAACCCACATATGGGAGAATGCCGCAACTACACCCAACTAGTCTCTGTACCGACTAAAAAGGCCCTAGCTGCACAACTAAAAATGCCACCACAGACCTAACTCCCTAATAGGCCGTTGAGGAGTTTCTCGTACCTCCTGCGGAACCAGAGGGGAGGCCGCAACAAACTGTCAACAAACGGAAAGGAAAGTATTCAGGGTTTTCATATTTTACTTCATGAGAAACAAAAACACATTCATATAGGGTAAAGAAGGCAAGCTAACCAAAAATAAAAGGAACACATATAATCTCCCAGAATATATAAATAGTTTTCCCCTCAAAATGTCTTTTCTTAAACATCAAAAAATTCACACAGCAGAGAATAGATTTTCTTGTTCCAAGTGTGGGAGATGTTTTAATCAGAAATCAGATCTTGTTAGGCACCAGAGAACTCACACAGGAGAGAAGCCTTTTTCATGTTCAGAATGTGGGAAATGTTTTATAGAGAAATCAACTCTTATCAAACATCAGAGAACTCACACAGGGGAGAAGCCGCTTTCATGGTCAGATTGTGGGAAATGTTTTGTACAGAATCACATTTTAATATGCATCAGAGAACTCACAAAGGAGAGAAGCCATTTTCCTGTTCAGAATGTGGGAAATGTTTTACAGAGAAATCAAATCTTATTGCACATCAGAGAACTCACGCAAGGGAGAAGCCTTTTTCATGTTCAGAATGTGGGAAATGTTTTAACCAGAAATCCGATTTCGTTAAGCACCAGAGAACCCACACAGGGGAGAAGCTTTTTTCATGTTCAGATTGTGGGAAATGTTTTGTACAGAAATCACATTTTAATAAACATCAGATATTTCACACAGGGGAGAAGCCTTTTTCATGTTCAAAATGTGGGAAATGTTTTAAACCAGAAAGCGCATCTTGATGGCCACCGGAGAACCCACATAGGGGAGAATGCTGCAACTACACCCATCTAGTCTCTGTACCGACTAAAAAGGCCCTAACTGAACAACTAAAAATGCCACCACGGACCTAACTTCCTAATAGGCCGTTGAGGAGTTTCTCTTACCTCCTGAGGGAACCAGAGGGGAGGTCGCAACACACTATCAACAAGGGGAAAGGAAAGTATGAAGTAAAATATGAAAACCCCGAATGAGAAACAAAAACACATTCATATAGGGCAAAGAAGGCAAGCTAAGGAGAACCAAAAATAAAAGGAACAAGTATAATCTCCCAGAAACCTAACATTGTTAGAATGAAAAGGTACTGGGAGGGAAAGCAAACTGACCGGGAGGATAGTTTCACCTTTGTGATGAAACTTACAACATTCATCCTCATCAACTGTAAATGTAAAATCTGTCCATTTATAATGACCACGGACAAGATACAGATTCCAAACTCACATCAGGACCACAAAATCGCAGGGACTTTCAGCTGCATCATATCTAATGTAGTGTACTTACTTATATGTACCAAATGTCCAACTGGGGTCGGTATGTAGGGGAGACAGGGCAAAAACTTAGAACAGTGATGAATTCTCATCGCCACACAATAAAAGAAAAAAAGAATAGATCTACTTGTGGCCTAACATTTTTGTATCCTCGATCACAGCATCATGGACATGAAATTACTTGTATTAAAAGGTAACTTCAAATCTCAGAGAGACAAAGTTATGACAATCTTTGACACACTCAGAGCAGGAATGAATGTGTCTCATGGATTTATGTCTTTTTACATCAACTAAGGAATGTGCTCCTCAGACCGTTTGGGGGCATCACAATCATGGACCAGACCTCAATCACAGGACAATAAAACTTTCATACTCCTTATGTT
Organism: Phyllobates terribilis; assembly: GCF_046119375.1. NCBI lineage: Eukaryota > Metazoa > Chordata > Amphibia > Anura > Dendrobatidae > Phyllobates > Phyllobates terribilis. The sequence goes on along the minus strand of NW_027363486.1, from coordinate 315,300 downwards.
TGAACTTTTCCAATATTTACGGCCACAACTGCTTCTCCCTTTCCCATACTGATAGTTCTGCTTCATGTCTCTTGTCTTATCTATTGCATTATTCCTGTGCCCTGTTGTGTATAAATATGTGACTCTTCAGATTTTGTGTTATACTATGCCTCATGAACCGAATTGATGGCGGTCTTTACATCTTCAATAAATGCCCAAGTTTAAATTGATATTTTGGACAGTTTTCTTATCCCATCAATTGAAAGGATGTTTGGATATGATGACATCATTTTTCAAGATGATAATGCATCCTGCCATAGAGCAAAAACTGTGAAAACATTCCTTGAAAGAAGACACACAAGGTCAATGTCATGGCCTGCAAATAGTCCGGATCTCAATCCAATTGAAAATCTTTGGTGGAAGTTGAAGAAAATGGTCCATGACAAGGCTCCAACCTGCAAAGCTGATCTGGCAACAGCAATCAGAGAAACGATATATATATCCACGTGCCTGTATGACCTCCCTACAACGCCTGGGCATGCTCCTGATGAGGTTGCGGATGGTCTCCTGTGGGATCTCCTCCCAGACCTGGACTAAAGCATCCGCCAACTCCTGGACAGTCTGTGGTGCAACGTGACGTTGGCGGATGGAGCGAGACATGATGTCCCAGATGTGCTCAATCGGATTCAGGTCTGGGGAACGGGCGGGCCAGTCCATAGCTTCAATGCCTTCATCTTGCAGGAACTGCTGACACACTCCAGCCACATGAGGTCTGGCATTGTCCTGCATTAGGAGGAACCCAGGGCCAACCGCGCCAGCATATGGTCTCACAAGGGGTCTGAGGATCTCATCTCGCTACCTAATGGAAGTCAGGCTACCACTGGCGAGCACATGGAGGGCTGTGCGGCCCTCCAAAGAAATGCCACCCGACACCATTACTCACCCACTGCCAAAGCGGTCATGCTGAAGGATATCGCTCTCCACGGCGTCTCCGGACTCTGTCACGTCTATCACATGTGCTCAGTGTGAACCTGCTTTCATCTGTGAAGAGCACAGGGCGCGAGTGGCGACTTTGCCAATCCTGGTGTTCTGTGGCAAATTCCAAGCGTCCTGCATGGTGTTGTGCTGTGAGCACAACCCCTATCTGTGGACGTCGGGCCCTCATACCACCCTCATGGAGTCGGTATCTAACTGTTTGTGCAGACACATGCACATTTGTGGCCTGATGGAGGTCATTTTGCAGGGCTCTGGCAGTGCTCCTCCTGTTCCTCCTTGCACAAAGGCGGAGGTAGCGGTCCTGCTGCTGGGTTGTTGCCCTCCTATGGCCCCCTCCACATCTCCTGGTGTACTGGCCTGTCTCCTGGTAGCGCCTCCAGCCTCTGGACACAGCCAACCTTCTTGCCACAGCTCGCATTGATGTGCCATCCTGGATGAGCTGCACTATCTGAGCAACTTCTGTGGGTTGTAGAGTCTGTCTCATGCTACCACGAGTGTGAAAGCACAACCAACATTCAAAAGTGACCAAAACATTAGCCAGAAAGCATTGGTACTGAGATGTGGTCTGTGGTCCCCACCTGCAGAACCACTCCTTTATTGAGGGTGTCTTGATAATTGCCAATAATTTCCATCTATCGTCTATTCCATTTGCACATCAGCATGTGAAATTGATTGTCAATCAGTGTTGCTTCCTAAGTGGACAGTTCGATTTCACAGAAGTTTGATTTACTTGGAGTTATATTCTGTTGTTTTAAGTGTTCCCTTTATTTTTGGAGCAGTGTATATAGATAAATACAGTGAGTACGGAAAGTTTTCAGACTCCTTTAAATTTTTCACTCTTTGTTTCATTGCAGCCATTTGATAAATTCTAAAAAGTTCATTTTTTTTCTCATTAAAGTACACTCTGCACCCCATCTTGACTGAAAAAAACAGCAATGTAGAATTTTTTTGCAACATTTATTAAAAAAGAAAAACTGAAATATCACATGGTCATAAGTATTCAGATCTTTTGCTCAGACACTCATATTTAAGTCACATGCTGTCCATTTCCTTGTGATCCTCCTTGAGATGGTTCTACTCCTTCAATGGAGTCCAAATGTGTTTAATTAAACTGATAGGACTTGATTTGGAAAGGCACACACCTGTCTATATAAGACCCCACAGCTCACAGTGCATGTCAGACCAAATGAGAATCATGAGCTCAAAGGAACTGCCCAAGGAGCTCAGAGACAGAATTGTGGCAAGGCACACATCTAGCCAAGGTTATAAAAGAATTTCTGCATTACTCAAGGTTCATAAGAGCACAGTGGCCTCCATAATCCTTAAATGGAAGAAGTTTGGGACCACCAGAAGTCTTCCTAGACCTGGCCGTCCAGCCAAACTGAGCAATCGTGGGAGAAGAGCCTTGGTGAGAGGTAAAGAAGAACCCCAAGATCACTGTGGCTGAGCTCCAGAAATGCAGTAGGGAGATGGGAGAAAGTTCCACAAAGTCAACTATCACTGCAGCCCTCCACCAGTTGGGCCTTTATGGCAGAGTGGCCAGACGGAAGCCTGTCTTCAGTGCAAGACATATGAAAGCCCGAATAGAGTTTGCTCAAAAACACATGAAGGATTCCCAGACTATGAGAAATAAGATTCTCTGGTCTGATGAGACAAAGATAGAACTTTTTGGTGATAATTCTAAGTGGTATGTGTGGAGAAAACCAGGCACTGCTCATCACCTGCCTAATACAATCCCAACAGTGAAACATGGTGGTGGCAGTTGTTAGAACCCTCCTGTTAGTTTTTTCTATTTTGTGGTCACGTGACCTTCTGCCTATTTATTCCAGCTCCGCCCTTCAGGCTTTGCTGGACTTCAGTGTTACTTTGACTCTTAATCTAGCCAGGTGCTTTGTACCTACTGTATCTCTCTAGTTTGTTTGGTCCTTGGACCACTAAGTACTTTTGTCTGTTTGTCTTCTTCTGCTACTACTTCTGCCAGGAGGTGTCCAATTTTGTCCCAGTCCTTAGTTCTTTTAGGGACCCCTCCCTTTAATTTATAGGTCTGCGTTCAGACTAGCCGCGGACGAAGGCGGGTCTGTTCACAAGGAACTGGTTGCCCGCTGCATCGTAGGGAATCAGCTTAGTCCTATTGTATGGACAGATTTCCTCTCTTTCCTTAGTTCTTGTAGCAGATCATAACAGCAGTATCATGCTATGGGTGTGTTTTTCAGCTGCAGGGACAGGACGACTGGTTGCAATTGAAGGAAACATAAATGTGGCCAAGTACAGAGATGTCCTGGATGAAAACCTCTTCCAGAGTGCGCTGCACCTCAGACTTGGCCAAAGGTTCACCTTCCAACAAGACAATGACCCTAAGCACACAGCTAAAATAACAAAGGAGTGGCTTCAGAACAACTATGTGACCATTCTTGACTGGCCCAGCCAGAGGCCTGACCTAAACCCAATTGAGCATCTTTGGAGAGACCTGAAAATGGCTGTCCACCAACGTTTACCATTCATCCTGACGGAACTGGAGAGGATCTGCAAGGAAGAATGGCAGAGGATCCCAAAATGCAGGTGTGAAAAACTTGTTGCATCATTTCCAAGAAGACTCATGGCTGTACTAGCTCAAAAGGGTGCTTCTACTCAATACTGAGCAAAGGATCTGAATACTTATGCCCGTGTGATATTTCAGTTTTTCTTTTTTATTAAATTTGCAAAAATTTCTACATTTCTGTTTTCTTTCAGTCAAGATGGGGTGCAGAGTGGACTTTAATGAGAAAAAAATGAACTTTTTAGAATTTACCAAATGGCTGCAATGAAACAAAGAGTGAAAAATGTAAAGGGGTCTGAATACTTTCCGTACCCAGTGTACATGCATGGAAATAAATGCAGAATTATATTTCTTAATACTGCAGTATCAGATCCTGTCTTGAATTTAACCCCTGTGGTATCCAATGTGAAAATCCACAGGGACTCCCGGTTCAGAAGTTTGCACTTATGATCCCCCCCTCGTGTGGATCTATATACCTTCTCTATCTCCATATATTTAAAGAATGAGGTGTCACCATTATGAACTCTCGCAAAATGCCTCGATACTGCTGATGTATTTATGGCTTCCAAATTAATCGCATCAGAAAGATGTCTTCTGATACGGACTTTCAGCGCACCTGTGGTACAACCCACATAGTGGACCTTACACAAGGTGCATTCTATAAGGTATATAACCCCTGATGAATTACAATTGAGGAAATCATGAATTTTATATTCTCTATCATTACTTAAGGACATAAAACTATCTGTTTTAACCGCATGTAGACACGCTTTGCACCGATTGGCTCCACATCTGAAGAAACCTTTTGTGCTGAGCCAATTTGGTTGTACAGTATTAGTGTCACTGGTGTATAAGCTAGGAGAAAGGATGGTTCCCAGAGCGGGCGCTTTCCTGGCTACAAAGCGGATGGCATTAGAAAGTAGGTTTTTTAGTTTCTTGTTCTGATATATAATAGGGTTATACTTTTTAATTCTAGATGTAATTTTATTATACTGAGGACTATAGGTGGTAGAAAACGTTACCCTAGTATCCAATGTGTTAATGTTATTTTTCTGTTTATTTCGGAGTATATCTTTCCGATTTATATTGGAGACAATTTTAAGATTAAAATTATTGCAGTTGATGTACTGTACAAATTGTACCACCTCCTCCTGTGTGCCCCCCACACCAGGAGGAGGTCATCAATAAATCTACCGTACCACACAATGTGTCCACTATATGTGTTATCATTATGGTAAATGAAAAGCTCCTCCCGCCTACACATCACTATGTTCACTAGCGAAGGAGAAAATTTACTGCCCATGCCGACTCCTCTTTTCTGTAAAAAAAAAACTTTTATCAAAGCTAAAATATTTACGCTCTAAGAGGAACTGTACTGCTATGACCAGAAATTCTTTTATTTCTATAGTGTACGAACTGTATGCGTCAAGGTGGTAGGTTAAACATGCTAAAGCAATATGGTGTGGAATTGAGGGGGTATAATGCCACCACATCACAGGACAATCATCCAAAGTTTTTTGGCCATTCAAATCTATCAAAAATGGTCACTATGAATTTTGAATCCCTAATGTAACTCGGAGTTTCCTGAACCAGAGGCTGTAGGTAAAAATCCATCCAGGCACTTAATTTTTCACCATGGGAACCAATCCCCACCACTATGGGTCTTAACCCCTTTACAGCCCAGGGCGTACTAATACGTACTGTACCTGCGCCCTGGGCTTTAAGAGCCAGGTACGTATTTGTACGCCCTGTTGATTTCGGCCACACACAGGCTGCGCGGGCGCGATCGCCGCCGGGTGTGAGCTGATTTTTGCTATGTGCTGGGAGCGGTCACGCACGGCTCCCGGCACATTAACCCCCGCAATACTGCGATCAAAGTCAATCACAGCATTGCGGAGGTAAGTACTGCATACTCACCTCTTCCCCGCCGTCGCGCTCTGTCTGAGGCTGGGTTCCGTGGTTGTCATGGTAACCCAGATGTCGTCATGACAACATCCGGGTCACCAGACAGCAGAAAGATACTTTGATCATGCACAGTGCATGACCAAAGTATCTTCTGCATCTACAGCGCTGACAGCCTGTATAGCACAGGGATGGTGCTCCATCCCTATGTTATACAGGCGATCAGAGTATAAAAAGTGAAAGTCCCATAGTGGGAAAAAGTATAAAAGTAAAAAAAAGTGGTAAAAAAATGTAAAAAAAAAAGAATCCACCAAAAATAAAAATATAATGTACCCATCAATAAATATTATAAAGAAAAAAAACAAACAAAACAATAAAAGTACACATATTTTGTATCGCCACGTCCGGAACGACCTGACCTATAAATTTGTGTCACAAGTTAACTCCTTTTTTGAACACGGTAAAAAATTAAAATAAAAAACAAAGCAAAAAACGATGCTTTATCATCATACCGCCAAACAAAAAATGGAATTAAACGCGATCAAAAAGATGAATATAAATAAAAATGGTACCACTGAAAACGTCATCTTGTTCCACAAGAAACAAGCCATGATACAGCTCCATCAGCTGAAAAATAAAAAAGTTATAGCTCTCAGAACAAAGTGATGCAAAAAAATAATTTTTTCTAGAAAATAGCTTTTATTGTGTAGAAGCGCTAAAACATAAAAAAATATATAAATGTGGTACCGCTGTAAACGTACAGACCCAAAGAATAAAGCTACCTCATCAATTTTACCACACGCGGAACAGCATATAAAAATTGAAAAAAACAATTCCTGAATTGTTGGTTTTTGCTTATTCTGCCTCCCAAAAATCGGAATAGAAAGCGATCAAAAAATGTCACGTGCCTGAAAATGGTACCAATAAAAACGTCAACTCATCCCGCAAAAAACAAGTTGTCAAATGACTCTGTCGGCCAAAATATGGAAAAATTATAGCTCTCAAAATATGGCAATGCAAAAACTAGATTGTGCAAAAAAATGCATCTTTTAGTGTGAGACAGCTGTCAATCATAAAAACCCGATAGGATTCTGGTATCGCTGTAATCGCACCGACCCAAAGAATAAAGTCGTCTAATCACTTATACTGCACAAGGAGCGGTGTAAAAAATAAACTCTAGGGTTAGGGTTGAGCTAGGGTTGGGATTTTTTTCAAAAGCAAAAAAAAAAAAAGATGACGATATGGCGACTGGTGTTGAGCACAAGTGCTCGCTACTTGAGTTTGCATCGGGTGCTCGGGTATGCATTGAGTATCGCGGGTGCTCGAGTCTCTGCCCCATATGCTTCACAGTCAAAAAAAACGTGCGGGGATTGCCTGCCATGCACCAGCAATCCCTGCATGTTTGTTTTGGGTGTCTAATAACCGTGTAACATGTGGGCAGGACTCGAGCATGTCACTCGAGCACGTGCGATACATGGTGCATACCCGAGTACACGATGCAAACTCAAGTAGCGAGCACTTGTGCTCAAGACTAATGACAACTTATTCAATATGATGACCTAATGTTATCAAATTATGTGTCGTACCGGGTTCAAAATGTTCATTATACCCCTTGATAAAATCCTTGAGGGGTGTAGTTTCCAAAATGGGGTCACTTGTGGGGGGTTTCAACTATTTAGGCACATCAGGGGCTCTTCAAACGTGACATGGCGTCCGCCCTCAATTCCAGCCAATTTTGCGTTCAAAAAGTCACACAGTGCTCCTTCCCTTCTGAACTCTGCCGTGCACCCAAACACTGTATTTTCCCCACATATAGGGTATTGGCGTACTCAGGAGAAGTTGCAAAAAGTTTTTGGGGTCCATATTCTCCTCTTACCTTTGTGAAAATAAAACAATTGGGGCTAAAACATAATTTTTGTGGAAAAAGTTTGATTATTTATTTTCATGGCTCCATGTTTAAACTTCTGTAAAGGTTCTCTGAGGGGTCTAGTTTCCAAAATGGTGTCACTTGTGGGGGGTTTCCACTGTTTAGGCACATCAGGGGCTCCCCAAACACAACATGGCGTCCGCTAATTATTCAAGCAAATTTTACTTTCAAAAAGTCAAATGGCGCTCCTTCCCTTCCGAACCCTGCCGTACGCCTAAACAGTGTTTTTTCCCTACATATGGGGTATCTGTGTGGTCAGGAGAAATTGAACAACAAATTTTGGGGTCCATTTTTTCCTGTTAACCCTGTGAAAATAAAAAAAATTGGGTCTAAAGTAACATTTTTGTGAAAAAAGTTAAATGTTAATTTTTTTCTTCCAGATTCCAAAAATTTCTGTGAAGCACTTGAAGGGTTAATACATTTTTTGAATGTGGTTTTGAGCACATTGGGGGTGCAGATTTTAGAGTGGTCTTACTTTTGGGTATTTTCTGTCATAAAGACCCCTCAAAGTGACTTCAAATGTGATGTGGTCCCTAAAAAAATGGTTTTGTAAATTTTGTTGGAAAAATGAGAAATCTCTGGTCAACTTTTAACCCTTATAGCTCTCTAATAAAAAAAAATTTGGTTCCAAAATTGTGCTGATGTAAAGTAGACATGTGGTAAATGTTATTTATTAACTATTTTGTGTGACATATCTCTCTGATTTAGGGGCATAAAAATTCAAATTTTGAAAATTGCTAAATTTTCAAAAATTTTTGCCAAATTTCAGTTTTTTTCACAAATAAATGCAAGTGTTATCGGAGAAATTTTACAACAATCATGAAGTACAATATGTCACGAAAAAACATTCTCAGAATAAGGGGGATCCGATGAAGCGTTCCAGAGTAATTACCTCATAAAGTGACAGTGGTCAGAATTGTAAAAATTGGCCTGGTCATTAATGTGCAAACCACCTTGGGTAGTAAAGGGGTTAAAGGTGGTGGGAAAATATTTTTATGTATTTTTGGCAGCGAATGGTAAACTGGAACAATTGGGTGATCTACGTATAAATATTCCATTAATTTTTTTTTTAGGGCCCCTCAGTGCAAACCTTCGTTTAATAGATTATACATAGCAGCATTAAAGTCAACAGTAGGATCTCTAGCTAACTCCAAATAAACATCCCTATTTTCTAAATCCATCAAATTCAATTTTTTATACAATCCTGCATTCAGTACTATAGTGCCACCTTTATCCGCTGAGCGGACTAGTATGTCTGAATTATCCTTTAATTTTTTCAGAGCATCTTTTTCTCTATATGTCAGATTAGAGTCCAAATGATTAGTAGAAGATAATTCATTCTTTAATTCCACTAGTTCTTTTTCAATTAAGTCCTGGAACTGATCCAGAACCAATGGTCTGGACTGAAGTGGGTAAAAGAAAGGATTACCAGCCCGAAAGTCCTCATTTACATTTACATGTGGAATTAAAGATTCCGTCTCGAATTGTTTCATTTGTAATAAAGACTGTTGTTCTGTGAATAATAACATGGAATCCTGGCTTGTCCTAGGAGAAACTTCTTCTGAAGCTGTATTCTGTGCATTTTTCATGTCCATAAAATGACATCGGATGGTGAGGTTACGTGCTAGTTTGTTAACATCCAGAATTGTTCTGAAAATGTCAAATTCGTTAGAAGGTGAAAAGCTCAGGCCTTTAGCCAGGAGAGAAATTTGACTCTCAGATAAGATGTAGCTAGAGAGATTCCAAACAGGTGACTCTAATAATGGCGTTTTTTGCTCTGTGTTGGGTACTTGTTTGCATTTACGCTTACGTCCCGCCCTTGTGTGACCCGCCACTAGCTGTTTCAGTAGCGGCTAGCCCTCCCTGGGAAAGGGTGTACTCGGACGGCGGGCCCAGTTGGTAGAATGGGGATGCAGTCGCGGCCTCGGCCCGGTCCGTGCCCAGGGCGCACACATTAAAAATAAGGGCTAGTTGATGAGTGGCAATTATGAGAGGATAAACGACTACACCACCTGTGGTGTCTGGTGATGCGCCACCAGCGCTGCTGCAGTCCTCTGAGGCGGGATGTTGTGGCAGCCGATGGTAGTACTACTCCCCACAGGCGGAGCAGGGCCTCAAGGCAGAGGAAGCAGGGAGGATGCAGTGGTGCGGTGTCATGTCCCGCTGCAATAATGGACCGGAGGCAATGGATGTAGTCTTCCAGGCTTTACTCATTTTGTTAGAGGTCAGCTGCAAGGCTTCTCCTTGCTCCTCACGGCGTACTGCAGCCACCAGAGAAGGGGTTTTGGCACACCCCGGTAGTTCAGGTGTGTCTATCAGGACCCCCAGCACGAGTGTGTTCCTAGAAATCTCCCCCTTGGGCCTCTCCTGTCCGTGTGCAGTGTGTGTTGCAAGGCTGGGTCTCCCTCTGGCTATACACAGAACAAGGGCACGGGTGGCGACTCCACTCCGTCCGTTACCCGGTGAGAACCACTTAGCCTCCGGGCTTTTCCGACTGAGACGTGAAGTAACAAAGTCAGATATCGGGGGCCGGTACCCCTCTTGCAGCAGGAGTCCCTCTGACTAGGCCAGAATGGAGAGTACAGGTGGCGTATCCTTTTGCCAGCGGAGCTCTCCTCCTCAACTCCCCTCCAGGCCTTCTTAAGCAGGGACCTTGACCGGGTAGAGACCTCCGTTAACTCTATCCTGCTCCTCGTCTCAAGGCCAAAGCACGAGGACCGTGCATCTCCAGCACGCTGCAGGCTCCTACACAAGGCCACTGCCAGCTGTGAAGACCACAATGAAACAACCATGAACTTAAGATGGCTGGCTATTAAATATGTATCTACAAGTGTAACCTAAAAGTGCATCCTCCACCCTCACCCACTACATGGTTCCCCCTATCTTTGGTTCCCTCATCTCCATTATCCTGCTGGGGGAGCACCCTAGTGCATACTAGCCCCCCATAGGACAGGAGTGTGTAGTGTTGAGTGATGAGGTGGGGTCCTGACAGGTGCTCCATCCTAACCTGGGAGAGGAGATACCACACCTCTTTCACAAGATGCAGTACCCCCCTGTGGCGACCGAACCCTCAGGGGCGCCACACCCTCTTCCTCCGTTTTTTGTAATCGCTCCACCAGCACTAGATAATTTATTTTTGATAAAATACAATTGTTGCATTTCTCCCATTGAACTCATAGATGAATCTGAGTAATCATCAGAGGTGGCAGCAAAAGAATTATCCGTAACATCATCATGCTCCTTAAAACTCCCTCTTCCAGATCTCTGAAAACGTTTGTGGGAGCGTTTTTTTAAGATGGATGGTAATTGTTTATTCTAACTATAACTCTTGTTCTGCGCATAGTCCTCACTGTCCCTTTTGAACTTGGATCTTTTTATATCCATAATGGTGTTCTCCAACTTGGCCAAATTAGATTTCAGTTTGTCATTACAAATATTAAATTCTTTTAGTTGCACATATTTCCCCAAAGACGATTGTATATTTTTAATATCCAATTTAATTCAAGTCAGTTCCAGTTCCTCATGTTTGATTATGAGGTGCATAAGATTCAGTGAACATTGACTAAGAATCGCATTCTGATCTTCTTGAAAACCGTCATTGTATATAGTGGTGGTGACTTTTTTTTAAACGCAGACCTCTAGGGATCATTTCCTTTTTTATATATGTGTCCAAGGTTGTGAGATCCCACCAAACTTTAAGTTCTCTGGTCATTTTGTTTTCCATCTGGAACATGAGATCTTTAAATTCATCCGGTTCTGTTGTCACCACTGACGGTTTATTATCAAAAATAGATGCTAGTTTGTTCAGTCTAGCCGAACAATCCTCTGTGTCACTGAAATTCATTATGTCAAATTGAGGGGATGTGAAAATCCACAGGGACTCCCGGTTCAGAAGTGTGCACTTGCAGTCAGACAAGCCAATGGCCTGGTAACAGGGGCCAAGCAGAGCCAGGTATGTGGTAATACAAGTGGGCAGTGGAATGAGTCGAGGTTTTGGTAATCATGGTGTAACAGATCGGGCAGACTGACTGGGCAGGAGAGAATTTCATGTTTTCTTGATTATAGCATCATGCGGAGAATTCCTGCTCCTTAATATTAAAAGGGGTTGCCCGGGACTTTTTTTTTTTTTTTTACCATGGACCTAAGAACTAACAGGCAAGTATTTGCTAACTATGTGCCTGTTGTGCCAGGCGCCGATATTTGCTGGTTCAGAGTGGTCACGGAGCGCTCCTGACAGTGATTTTTCAGCTCCCGCTCTGATCTGTTGATGGGGTGTGACTGCCGATGTCATGCTGATTGACAGCTGGCTCCCTGCTGCCTAACTGCAGGGAGCCGTCTGTCAATCAGCATAAAGTTGGCAGTCACGCCTCTTTGACAGAGCAGTCGGGAAGAGGAAGAGCTGTTCTGTTGACGTGAAGCAGCAGAATCGCTGTTAGGAGCGGTCCAGGAGCAATCTGAGCCTCCACAGGGTAGAACAAGCACGTAATAAGCAATTACCTGCCTGATAGTTCTTAGGCCCATTGCATTTTTCTATCTCACCCTGTAGGAGTCACCTTCTCCTCAATCAAAAAGAGAAGGTGCATATCCACCGACATTGTGATGCGCCAGCTTCCAGATCCAATTGCAGATAAAATTATGATTTTATTGTTAATCCATTAAAAAGATATACACATTGCAAAAATAAAATAAATAAAGGTGGAGACCTCTGTGAAACCTACACGTTTCGAACGCCAAACGTTCTTCGTCCTGCTATAGAAATACATGTAGGGAGTTACAATTTACATGCTCGACCGCGCCATCATATGGGCGTGTTGATCGTTCCTCACGCCCAATTTTCTAAGTAAAGAAATGATAGGGTGTGGGAATAACAGAATAAAAACAAGTGATCTAATCTTGAAAAGTAGGCAGTGTGCATAAAAAATACACAAAGATGATACAAACAATATGATATATACATTAACATAAAATCAAAAAGATAATAAAAGAAAAGTGCTAAACCTGTGTCAGAGAAATAGCTCAGAGCTTAGCGCAAGGAAGCACTCCTTAGAAGAACTCCTTAGGAAAACAGATACAACTACAGCAAGCTGTACCTTCCAGGACTGACCAATGACCAAAATCCAAGCTCTGATTTAATAAGATCACGGTTACACCCACATACCTTCTATTGGTGAGCTCATATGAGGACTTGTCATAGGTGTGCTAGATCTTTTAGAAGTTTATGAGTCCCCAACTTTCAGGATATCTTCGCCCATGGAGGTCTCGGGCGGGAAATATCATGGTCATGTTTTCTATCATGATTTTACCTTTCTATAGAGATGAAACATGGCATGGATAGCATTATCCATCTAAACGATATTAAGTTGGGGGTGTTCGTCTGGCCTTACAATGATGTGAGTGAATGCGTTATGATCGTCCCTTTGCTACGATGTCGAAAATACATCTCCCATGAATGCTGGATCGATGCAAACCCCAATATTCATCACTGACCACAGTCTTCAGAGTGTCTGAGACAAGTCCTTTGAAAAGAGGAAGCCCTTGCTTCGGAAATGTACTTATCCGCCTCTGAGTATGCAAATTCTAGACTTGTTGGCTGGTTCTCATCAGATTCTTTGTTGAATTTACCTGACCACGGCAGGAGGCCCTAGGTCAATAGAGGTTAAAAAACCAAGCAATGTGAACTGAGGTCTAAGATGGTACACATGCAAGAAATAGGAGCATGTTCACACTAGCAAAAAGAAGCAAAACCTACAAAGACAAAAAATATATCTCATACCCTACCATCATTATATATAAATGTAAAGCAAAGTTGCATATTAAATATAGGGTACTTAGTGAACTATTTTTGATCAAAAAAAGTATACAAGCCGCCCCACCAGCGACAAGGTGACCCTAAATTGGGACGGTACCTACACTGTCTATATTAAAAACCTTACTGTATATCAAAGTTGAATTAATGCACATAAAAGGGTAGACAAATAGGACCGGGTCCCAACTTCAGACCACCTAGGCTCGTGGTAAGCTACATATATACTAATCAGCTCAACAAAGGGGATGCCACACCCTTATTTTGCACAGAATGCAAACAAGACAAAAAACCAAGCAATGTGAACTGAGGTCTATGATGGTAAAAATGCAAGAAATAGGAGCATGTTCACACTAGCAAAAAGAAGCAAAACCTACAAAAGACAAAAAATATATCTCATACCCTACCATCATTATATATAAATGTAAAGCAAAGTTGCATATTAAATATAGGGTACTTAGTGAACTATTTTTGATCAAAAAAAGTATACAAGCCGTCCCACCAGTGACAAGGTGACCCTAAATTGGGACGGTACCTACACTGTCTATATTAAAAACCTTACTGTATATCAAAGTTGAAGTAATGCACATAAAAGGGAAGACAAATAGGACCGGGTCCCAACTTCAGACCACCTAGGCCCGTGGTAAGCTACATATATACTAATCAGCTAAACAAAGGGGATGCCACACCCTTATATTGCACAGAATGCAAACAAGACAAAAAACCAAGCAATGTGAACTGAGGTCTAAGATGGTACACATGCAAGAAATAGGAGCATGTTCTAATGATGGTAGGGTATGAGATATATTTTTTGTCTTTTGTAGGTTTTGTCAATAGAGGTTGAAGTGTCAGCTCTTTCTCACTTTTCTAGTTATAATCCTATATGTTCAATGTGAGGGTGATATGTCTCCTCTCCAGAGATGTCTTTTTGGATTTTACAATTTTTCTTTGCGACAGGGTGCAAAATTACCCTCCCCACCCCAAACCAGGATCAAACTGGGGTGTCTGGGGCCCCAATAGGAATTGATTCTAGGGGCCCACACTACAGCTGTATATGAAAACCTGTTAGCCATTATCCTGATTATAGTGGAGCGTCGGCTGTAAAATACAGGAGGCTCCTGCACCTTTTACTGTGCGATACCATAACTGGGATGTACAATTACGGTAATTTACAGTAAAGGACTTTGTTGGTGAAAACAAGTTATGACCATAGGATCCACAGGAGAGGTGATAACTCCATAGGATCCACAGGAGAGGTGATATCTTATTGGTCAGTGATTGATTGGTCTGACCATTTGGGACTGTACCGATTGGAAGAATGGGGAATTTTTATCCCTGACAGGGCACTTTTATTCCTATTGTAAAATGGAGCGGCAGATCGGGTGTGTCATCTTCTTTGCCAGAAAAAGCCAAGTGCAGTGCTCATATAAAATACATATAATACAGACTGTCTTTGATGTGAGCTCAGGAGCAGATGATGGGAGTGTTACAGATTCCCCTTTAAAAAGGACCTTCTGCTGACAGCCTCTTCACATGGAAGCTCTGTGCTTTGCTCCTGCTCTGCATCCTTTCATTTCCACCTATTAGCAGTGAAATATTGATTCCTTCACACCAAAGGCTGGGGGAAAGTACACAGAGAAGCTTTAAAGTGCACTCAGACATGACCAGAAGCAAGCATCAGAAGGAGCAGAGTCCAGATAGTGGGCCTTCCAACATGGCGCCTCCTCCCCCACACCAGCCAGAGTGAGAGATGCTGAGGCTGCTGCAGCAAAGCTGGGGAGATTTGCCAGACTGACCTTAGATTCTGACCCTTCAGATGATTTACAACCTGATCAGGTATGCTCACAGAGGAAGAGAGATACAGAGACTGTGCAGGGGAGGCAATGTGGCACCACTCTCACAGCAACAGTTAAACAGAGAAGTGCAGGAAATGCAGAGCACTAACAACACCTATGGAGAAGTCAATGATTCTGGGCAAGAGCCTACACGACAAGATGTTTTCTCTGCTGGAAAATCCTGTAGCTTCTCATTAGAAATTCTCAACAAACACATGGGAGGGCTTAGAGAGGACATTAATCTCATCAGACAAAACATGAAGAAAATAAACAGCCGAGTCAATGAGTTGGAGGAAAGAGTGAGTTCTATTGCGGACCAAATGCCTACTATACATAAATATCTCAGGAGAGGTCTTCAGAATATCAATGCCCTTCTCAAGAAGGTTGATGACCTAGAGAATAGGCATCGGCGAAATAACATACGTTTAGTCGGGGTTCATGAAAAAGCGGAGGGTCGTAATTCAGTTGATTTTTTTTTAATCCTGGCTGACTACAATGTTCGGCAAAGACACTCTCTCTCAATTTTTTGCAATTGAAAGAGCTCACAGAGTTCCTACACGTCCTTTGCCACCGGGTGCTCCACCAAGACCTGTACTCATCAAATTACAACATTTTAAAGAGAGAGACCTTATCCTACGAAAGGCCAGGGACCACTCTTCACTTACCCTTGATGGAAGGAAAATATCTATTTATCCTGACTTTTCAACAGAAGTTCAGAAGAAGAGGGTCAAGTTCTGGGATAGAAAAAGGAGGCTCTGTGAAAAGCAAATTTCCTATTCTATAATCTACCCTGCTCGGCTCAGGGCGGAGTTCATATGTTTGACTCCCTTCTAGATGCTTTATCATGAATGGATGCCAATAAGAGATCTCTGCGAAATGGAGCTGGATGAGAGGCTTCTCCTTGAGGCGGTTTTCTCCAAGCACTTTTCACATACCATTATGAAAAAATGCCTATCCCTGAATCTATTCCGTTATTCTATTATGAGCGGGAAAAGTTGAGCTATGATGAGTTATGTACCTGCCTTATTGTACATACAAAGTATTCTTATTTTGTGAGTGGAGCATCTGAGGAGAAAATCTCTTTTGACAGAAAACTTCATCCACTATACATTTACTTTAAATTATTTGGGTATTTTTCTTGTTTTTGGTTTCTCTTCATCCACTATAAGTTCATGCTCAAAACTTATAATTCTGCTCTCCATCCGGCTAAACAAGTCTACTTTACCACTCTCATCACATCTCTAGCCAACAATCCTAAACGACTCTTTGAAACCTTCCACTCCTTCCTGAGCTCTAAAATACAGACCCCGTCACCAACCTAAGCGCTGACGATCTGGCCACTTATTTCCTACAAAAAAACAATCATATCTGTCAAGACATTTTTACACAATCCCCTCAGAGTCTGGATTCCCTTCCCTCCCGCACCTCAAGTTCACTTTCCATCTTCGAGCTGGTCACAGAAGAAGAAGTGACCAGACTCCTCACTTCTTCCCGCCCTACAACCTGCAACAGTGACCCTATTCCCTCACAGCTCATTCAGTTCCTTTCCCCAGCTGTCACTGTGGAGGTTTCACCAATTTAAGATACACTAGGTAACTGCTCTCCTCCTAATTAAAGATGTCCGAGTGAATGCAAATCAACCAAATTTGCTAATATGGTTGAAAAACTTCACTCAGAGACTAAACCACGCAAAATGACATACTTTATTATGTAGACATGGGGTTATATAATATTCTACTTCTAGGTGGGATTAGTAAACTTCATTGCTCCTTCTGATAACTTGGCACACTGCAATTTGCTCATCCATGTATCTCCTGGCCTCAGTAACACCTTAGGAATTCTGATGGGAGGGGTGAAGTCGTCTCTCAGCGCCATCTTTGCCAACTCGACATGAATCTCTCTGTTATCAGCCATGCACATACATATGTCATTCCCAGGAAATCATTTAGTTGTTCATGTGTACAATAAGGCTGTGTGACCACGATGCGTTTTTTAAGCGTTTCCGCAGCGGCAATTCCGCTGCAGAAACGCTTAAAAACCGCTTGGTAGAAGGCCTGCCATGTTCCCCAATGATAATCCGCATGTGCTGTGCACATGCTGCAGAAATTTCCGCTGCGTCTTATCATTGCGGAAAAAAACGCAGCATGACCAATTATTTTGCGAAGCGCTGCGTTTTCGCCGCCATTGACTTGCATTGGAACGCATGGAATTCGCATCACTGGATCTGTACATGCGCATTCCATGCGTTTCAATGTGCGGATGGTACCCGGGTCTGAAGAAGAGGAGACTCTCCTCCGGACCCAGGTACCATAGTACCTGTAAAAAAAGAATAAAATAAAAAATAAATATTATACTTACCTTCTGATGGCCCCCGGTGTGCTTGTCTTGGCTTGCCGGCAGATCGCGGTGGACTCAAGGACCTGCGCTGACGTCATTTAGTCATGTGACGGCAGGTCCTTCAGTGTACCGCGAGGTAATCTATTAAAATAAACTAATTGATTTTCTATAATATATATATTTTACCTTGACATCACTACCCACCTAACTAAAATATTTGACCTCTCTCTTTCTTCAGGTATCTTTCCCTCCTCACTTAAACATGCCATCATAATCCTTTTACTGAAAAAGCCATCCCTGGACCAGAACTGCACTGCTAACTACAGACCGGTCTCTAACCTTCCCTTCATCTCTAAACTCCAGGAACGCCTGGTCCATTCCCGCCTAATCCGCTATCTCTCAGATAACTCTCTTCTCGACCCTTTACAATCTGGTTTCCGCTCCTCACACTCTACTGAAACTGCCCTCACTAAAGTCTCTAATGATCTACTAACAGATAAATCTAATGGTCACTACTCCCTGCTGTTTCTCCTGTATCTCTCTGCCGCTTTTGACACTGTAGATCATCAGCTCCTCCTCACTATGCTCCGCTGTATAGGCCTCAAGGACACCGCTCCCTCCTGGTTCTTCTCCTACCTCGGACCGCTCCTTCATGGTATCTTTTGCCGGCTCTTCTTCCTCTAATCTTCCTCTTACTTTCGGGGTTCCACAAGGATCAGTCCTAGGTCCCCTCCTCTTCTCCTTGTATACTGCTCCTATTGGACAAACCATCAGCAGATTTGATTTCCAGTACCATCTCAATGCTGATGACACCCAACTATACACCTCTTCACCTGTCATCACCCCCACTCTAATACAAAATACCAGTGATTGTCTGTCTGCTGTCTCTAACATCATGTCTTCCCTCTATCTGAAACTGAATCTCTCCAAAACTGAACTCATTGTTTTTTCTCTCTCTACTAACCTACCTATACCTGACTTTTCAATTTTCTTGGGTTGCGCCACCATAACCCCCAAGCAGCAAGCTCGATGTCTTGGAGTCATATTTGACACACAACTTTCCTTTATCCCCCATATACAATCATGTAATGCAGGTGCGGGAATGCAACGCACAGAGACACAAGGCGAGAACAGTCAGAGATGAAAATAAACAATTTTATGCAACAGGTATTCTGAACAAAGGATTAGTAACAAGGGTAATGAACAGTAATTCAAAATATCAGCAAAAGGCAAAATCTCTCAAAATAAGACGCAGTCTCTCAAAGTAAGGTGAAGCCTCTCAAAGTAAGGTGAAGTCTCTTAAGTAAGGTGCAGTCTCTTTAGTACGGTGAAGTCTCTTAAGTAAGGTGAAGTCTCTTAAGTAAGGCGAAGTCTCTTAAGTAGGGTGATGCCCTCAGTCATGGGAGACACCACGTAAGTTCTTTAACTGTACATTTGGCCCTAGCGGGGGTCACCGGTTATTCCCGCTAGGCCGTGAGTCTCTTCCGCATAAATTCAATTAGATCACGTTGTGCTCCTTTAGTCCCAACTGTTCCCCTCCCAACCTGAGTATCTAAACCCAATTGTCCCCGATACCGTGGGTGAACAGTGGTAGTGACGGCCCTGTTCACATATGTGACGCGCCCCTGGGCCTGTGTCGCGCTGCGTTGCGCACGCGGGAGCTTACCCGGAGCCGGATCTCTTGAGGGTTGTAGTCTCGTGGCGGTGACCCGGTCCGTGCCCAGGGAGTCAAACTGAGCGGCGATGTAACAGCGGTAGATGCAGGACGACTACGCCACCCGTTGAATGCAGCTATGGAGCTGCCGCTGCAGGACAGTCCGCTGAGGCCGGTGGATAGATGGTGCAGCGTAGATGGTATAACCCCCAACGGGAGGGGTATGGCCTCAGGGCAGCAGATGTGGATGATGGGGGTAGCAGGAACCACTCAGAGACGGTGCGGTGTAATTCAGAGTCTTTACTGGTAACAACGATAGACCCTCCCGGAGTACTTGCTAGTGAACGGGGCCTGGTCAGTCCTTGAGCAGATGGGATCTCCCCTGGCCAGGCGGAGTTGTAGGCCTCCCAAACTGACTGTACTCTTCTGGCTACCTTGCTAGAAGCGGATATAAGTAGCCCACGTCCCTGAGTGTACCGTGTGGTGCTCACCCGTATGGCCGGTGACTCGGGGCCTTCTAATGGCTTCCGCTCCACGATGGCGGTGCTGGTCCCACGCGTGTGACCGTGCCTTCGGGTTTCTGGGCCTGAGGACCTGAAATCCCCTGCCGGTCGGCTTCTGCTGCTGGGTAAGAGTTAGTCCCCACAGCCTCGGACGCCGGGTCCGGTAAGAAAGCTTCTCAGTCAGGGCGAGCTCTGCAGCTGCCAGCCCCTGACTCGTAGTAGTATTGCTTCTGCTGTTTCTTGTCTCTACTCTCCTTGACTGCTAACCCTGCTTCAGCCCCGGGTTTATATAGGGGAAGTTCTTCCCCTCCCAAGACTGGGCAGGAGGTGTGGCATGCACAGGATCCCTGACCAAAGGACCTCCCACCTGCTCTCAGACATAACATCTCTATCACTGTGGCAACCAGACCCCTGGGGTGTCACATTCCCCCCTAGTGAAATTTAGTACTCCGGGACTAAACATATTTTAGAAAAACATAACAAGATAAAAACAATAATAATACAATAAGAAAAACATATAAAGATGGTTACGGCATGTCCGTAACCGGGTGCAGTCTTTGAAGAAAAGCAAGGTGTCCATTTCACCAAAACAGGGAGACGTAACCAGGTAGGGGTTTGTCCTACCCCGAGTCCTTAACAGTCTTTAGTCCATCCTGGGTTACGCTCCAACTATGTACAAGGATTCCCGGTAAATCCACCAAGGATTCCTAAAAATAACTGGAAACACAAAATTATACACAAGCAACAATACACAGATAAACATAAATAAAACAATTTATACACTTCAAATCCTCCAGCGTGCGGGTAACTGGCCTCTAGTGGCCCTAGTGGACCTACGGAGCTGACTGTCTGGCCCTGAACTACAGGGTGTAGGAGCTGTCAAGGGTAAACTGGGCAGCTGTCTACCGGCTCTTTGTCTCACTAGGGGTACGGCAGGCTCACTATAAGCAGAGGGTTGATCCTCCTGTTCTGCTTGTGTGGAGTCTTCTGCCTCCTGGACCGGCTGTTCTTCCAGCTCTACCTGTTGCTCCGTAGGTGCTTGGGATGCTGGTTGGAGGAAGGTGAGTACGGGTACCACAACTGCACCATTGACTTGAGTCCAAGACCGAGGGAAGTCCCCGAGCACAGTACTAACCATATCTTCCCTTTCCTCTACGGGTCGATGGTCTTCTTGTTCCTCTTCAGGGTTCCTCAGTTGTTCGGGACACTTCTTCAGGTGGTCCCGGGATACAATGGCTGTGGTTTCCCCTCCGTCTTTACTGATGGTACAAACCTTCGGGTTCTCGTGGCTTGAGGGCAGTACGGTGTACGGGTCCTTCTCCCACTGGTCGTCCAACTTGTGGAGCCGTCTCTTCCTTTTCAAGACCTGCTCTCCGGGTACCAGGGGAACAGCGGGAGCATACTGGTTGTAAGTTTTCTCTTGTCTTTCCCTAGCCTGACAGAGACTTCGCTCCACGCTCTCCTGTACTCTCCGGTACTGCTGCTGCCTCTCTGTGTCCCAGTCTGTTTCTGGTGAAGTGTCCTCGGGTGTCAGGACTCCCATTTCCAGGTCAACAGGTAACTTACCAGGTCTTGCCCTCATTAGGTAAGCCGGGGTACAGTTGGTGGAACCTACCGGGATGTGGTTGTATAGGTCCACCAGATCGGGCAACTTCTCAGGCCACAGACTGCGTTCTTCCAGGGGCAACGTTTTTAGAAGATCCATTACCACCTGGTTCATTTTCTCACAAAGTCCATTAGTTTGCGGATGGTAGGGTGTCGTCCTTATCTTCCGGCAGCCATACAGATTGCAGAATTCCTGGAAGACCTCCGCTTCAAAGGCAGGTCCCTGGTCCGTCAGCACTTGGTCCGGGTACCCGTGTGGACGGCAAAAGTGCTGCTGGAAGGCTCTAGCTGCTGTTTGAGCCGTTAAGTCCTTGACGGGGACGACAACCAGAAACCGGGAGTAATGATCCACGATGGTTAACGCGTAGACGTAGCCACTTCTGCTTGGGGTCAGTTTTACATGATCCAAGGCTACCAGTTCCAACGGTTACCGGGTGACGATGGACTGCAGGGGAGTCTTCTGGCTGGCACGGTCCTTCCTTCTCAGGTTGCACGGGCCACAGTCTCTGCACCACTTCTCGATGGTTCCCCTCATGCCTACCCAGTGGAACCGCTCGCGCAGCAGGAACTCCAGCTTCTTCCACCCGAAGTGTCCAGCTCCGTCGTGGTATGCCTCCATCACCATGGCTGCGTCTCTTCGTGGCACCACTACTTGCCAGAGTAATTCATGCGTCCGGGAGTTAACCATTCTGCGGCACAACTTCCCTTTGTAAAGGAACAGTCGACTCTTCTCTGCCCATAGTTGTTTGGCTTCCTCCGGAGCGTCTGGTTCAAGGCGAGCCTCCGGCCGAGTCAGCATCTCCTTCACCAGTCGGACGGCAGGGTCGCTGTCTTGCGTTTCCGCCCAGTTGTAGTGGGGTAAGGGGTTCAACGTAGCAGCCTGCTTACTCCTTACCCGGTGGGAATACTGGATAGTCCCATGATGGTGGAACGCAGGGAGTTCAACTTCTTCCAGTCCCTCCGGATCTTCTCCTCCGTCCGGCAGGTTGGGCATCCTGGACAGGGCGTCCGCGTTGGTATTGGAGCGTCCTGCCCGGTATTTGATTGTGAACTCGTAGTTGGACAGACGGGCCATCCACCTCTGCTCCAGGGCACCGAGTCTTGCCGTGTCCAGGTGTGTCAACGGGTTGTTATCCGTGTACACGGTGAACCGGGAAGAAGCGAGGTAATGCTTAAAGCGCTCGGTGACTGCCCATACTACGGCCAGGAACTCTAGCTTAAATGAGCTGTAATTCTCGGGGTTCCTTTCGGTGGGTCGCAGTTTTTGGCTGGCGTAGGCGATTACTCGTTCCTTCCCCTGCTGGATCTGGGACAGTACGGCTCCTAGCCCGATGTTACTGGCGTCGGTGTAGAGGATAAAGGGCTGGCTATAATCCGGGTACGCCAGGATTTCGTCCCCCGTGAGGGCCATCTTCAGCTGGCGGAAGGACTCTTCTTCCAGCTCCTCCCATTTGAAGGGCGGCTTCTGGTTCTTGGCCTTCCGGGACTGGCCTATCAGGAGGTCCTGCATAGGTGCTGCCTTTTTGGTGAAACCGGGAATAAACCTTCGGTAGTAGCCTACCAACCCGAGGAACTGCCGCACTTCTTTTACGCTGGAGGGGCTTGGCCATTCCTTAATTGCGGTGATCTTATCAGGGTCGGGAGCCACTCCGTCAGCGCTCACCACGTGTCCCAGGTACTGCACCTTTGGTTTCAGGAGGTGACACTTGGAGGGTTTCACCTTTAGGCCGTAACTTGTCAGAGCTTCGAACACTTCCGCCAGGTGTTTCAGGTGGTCCTCATACGTCTTGGAATATACGATGACATCGTCCAGGTACAACAGGACCGTCTCGAAGTTTCTGTGGCCCAGACAACACTCCATTAGTCGTTGGAAGGTTCCCGGTGCGTTGCAGAGTCCGAACGGCATGCAGGTGAACTCGCTAAGTCCCATCGGGGTGGTGAATGCGGTCTTCTCCCGGTCCGCCTCTGCTACAGGAACCTGCCAGTACCCGCTAGTGAGATCCAAGGTAGAGAAGAAGTTAGCAGATCTTAAAGCAGCCAATGACTCCTCTATCCTTGGTAAGGGGTACGCATCCTTGTGTGTGATACGATTGATTTTCCGGTAATCTACACACATCCTCATGGTGTTGTCTTTCTTTCGGACTAAGACTAGTGGAGCTGCCCAGGGGCTACAGCTATCCCTGATCACCCCAGCCTCCTTCATGTCTCTAAGCATCCCCTTGGCGTGTTGGTAGTGGGCAGGGGGTACGGGTCGATACCTCTCTTTTATAGGAGGATGGTCTCCCGTGGGGATGTGGTGTTCTACCCCCTTGACTCGCCCGAAGTCTAACGGGTGTTTACTGAACACTCTCTCGTACTCCTGAACCACCCGATAGACTCCTTGTTTCTGGTGTGCGGGAGTGGAGTCAGTACCCAGATGTAATTGCTGACACCAGTCCTCCATGTTTTTCTTAGAGCCGTTACCTTCCTCCGGGTGAGATGGAGGCAAGGGTTCCACAGATTGTATAGAATTTTGGTTAATGGTATATAATTTGGCTAGCGTGGCATACCGGGGCAGGTACACTTCCCTCTCCCCGATATTTATTATGCGAACGGGCACCCTCCATGGCGTACATCAACCACCCCCCGTGCTGTCAAAATGGTGAGCCTACTGTCCGAGTAAACTGGTTCTACCATTGCCTGGTAATCTCTACCTCTCAGACCAATAGCTGCCCGGCACCAAATCATCATTTCACTTTTTGGGGGCATGGCAATAGGAAAAGGGTCACACATTCTTACGCTACCAATCTCACCGCCGGAGAGTTCCACCTGTTGCCGTCGCATCAGTGCCCGGATCTCTTTCTGGAGCACCCGCTGCTCGCCGGAGCTGGCGTTCTTGGCAACCTGCTGTAAAAGGAAAATCACCTCTGCAAGACAATTTTCAATTACATTAGTTCCTAGAGTTATTTTTGGGTGACTCTCATGTTTGTCAATATCTACAATGATCAGTCCCTGTGCTGCCAGTTCGACTCTACCGATTTTGATGGTCACCTCTTTAAATCCGATCTGTGGCACGGGCTGGCCATTGCTGGCGATGATACTCAAGTCGTCGTCAGGGTAGCGGGTAATATCCGAGTCATTCCAGTACTGCTTAAAGAGCACGTACGGGATGGTGGTGACCTGTGACCCGGTGTCCAGTAGGGCACTCATGGGAATGCCATCCAGTACCACAGGCAAGACTGGACGTCCTCCCACATATCTGTCGCGCCAGTTCGATGGGCCTGGTGATCTTTTTCCTGGGGGTTGGCCCTCTACCCCAGGTTGTGCCTGTTTAAAGAACAGTACCTTGCCATATGTCCAGATTGATTGCAGCGGCGGCAGATGGGTCGTTCGTCCTCGCTGTATCGGTCACTGGGTCTTCCTCTGGCCGGTGGGGTCCTCCTTGGTCGACGCCACGGGATGTCCTCCGGTCCGGATGCCAGCTGGATCTTCCCTGGGGTGGAAGCCTGTAAAGACTGCACAGTTCGGGTTAGCGCAGCAACGCTCTTAGCTAGCTCTTGGACCTGATGGTGTAGGTCTGGAGCCGGGTCATTGTCCAAAGCCTGCGCATCAGCTCCCACAGGCCCTGCCGACAAGGGCGCCGCCTCCTGGTGGTAAGTGATAGCAGGGCGCTTGTGGGTCACAACGCCACCCGGTGCCGGTTCTCGGAGCACCCGGATGGCTCTGTCCTTGAACTGTGCAAAGCCCAGATGGGGATCCTGTAAGGCCATTGCCCGCAACTGGGTTCGGTGGGTATTACAATACAGTCCCTCTATAAACTGTTCGGTCAACAGCCTGTCCTCGTTTCCCACTCCATCAGGGTCGGTCTGCTTAATGGCCCTCAGGGCCTCTTGTAGGTTTAGTGCATAGTCCCTTATACTCTCATGCGCTCGCTGCTTGCACCCGTAGAATCTAAGCTTAATCTCGGCTGAGGTGCGGGTATCAAAGGTGTCCTTCAGCCGGGTTAGTATCCCTGCGACAGTCTTCCTCCCAGGTGGCCAGGATTTTACTTCCCTTTTGGCTGCCCCGGTTAGTTGGGCCACCAGGATGCTCACTTTTTGCTCTTCTGTGAGGGGGTACACCTGGAAGAGGCTATCCAGCTTTTCTCTAAAGTCATGCAGGGTATGTGACTCCCCTGAGTACTGGGGTAGCCAAGCTGCTCCCGGGATATAGGGCATGGTGAAGGGCATAACTGCAGCAGCGGTAGCGCTGGCGGGGGTTGAGGCAGTGAAGCTCTCCTCCGTATCCGACATCTTCCTCCCCCCTAGTGGACCGTGGCCTACCTTGCGATGATCCTCTTCCGTAGGCCGCGGCTCCGCAGTGGATCGTCAGGGTTGAGGACCTTCCGTCGCTCTCCTGTGACGTCGGCGTCTGCTGGGCTCCTTCCAGGACCTTACGCAACGTCCGGACGTGAGGCGGGGCTTCAGTTCTCGCGCGCTTTCGGAGTCCACGCCCCTCTTCTTCCCGTGCGGCGTCCTCAAGATGGCGTCCAATGGCGGGAAACTCCACGGATGGCGGGATGAAGGCAGAAGATGGCGCCGGATGGCGGGAAACTTCACCGATGGCGGGAAGAAGGCTGAAGATGGCGCCGGATGGCGGGAATCTTCACCACAGGTAAGTTTGAAAAGTCTCTTTTTCAGGCACGCAGTACCCGGTGGTTGCGGGCACGAAATCCTCCCGACTACGCCAAAGTTGACGCGCCCCTGGGCCTGTGTCGCGCTGCGTTGCGCACGCGGGAGCTTACCCGGAGCCGGATCTCTTGAGGGTTGTAGTCTCGTGGCGGTGACCCGGTCCGTGCCCAGGGAGTCAAACTGAGCGGCGATGTAACAGCGGTAGATGCAGGACGACTACGCCACCCGTTGAATGCAGCTATGGAGCTGCCGCTGCAGGACAGTCCGCTGAGGCCGGTGGATAGATGGTGCAGCGTAGATGGTATAACCCCCAACGGGAGGGGTATGGCCTCAGGGCAGCAGATGTGGATGATGGGGGTAGCAGGAACCACTCAGAGACGGTGCGGTGTAATTCAGGGTCTTTACTGGTAACAACGATAGACCCTCCCGGAGTACTTGCTAGTGAACGGGGCCTGGTCAGTCCTTGAGCAGATGGGATCTCCCCTGGCCAGGCGGAGTTGTAGGCCTCCCAAACTGACTGTACTCTTCTGGCTACCTTGCTAGAAGCGGATATAAGTAGCCCACGTCCCTGAGTGTACCGTGTGGTGCTCACCCGTATGGCCGGTGACTCGGGGCCTTCTAATGGCTTCCGCTCCACGATGGCGGTGCTGGTCCCACGCGTGTGACCGTGCCTTCGGGTTTCTGGGCCTGAGTACCTGAAATCCCCTGCCGGTCGGCTTCTGCTGCTGGGTAAGAGTTAGTCCCCACAGCCTCGGACGCCGGGTCCGGTAAGAAAGCTTCTCAGTCAGGGCGAGCTCTGCAGCTGCCAGCCCCTGACTCGTAGTAGTATTGCTTCTGCTGTTTCTTGTCTCTACTCTCCTTGACTGCTAACCCTGCTTCAGCCCCGGGTTTATATAGGGGAAGTTCTTCCCCTCCCAAGACTGGGCAGGAGGTGTGGCATGCACAGGATCCCTGACCAAAGGACCTCCCACCTGCTCTCAGACATAACATCTCTATCACTGTGGCAACCAGACCCCTGGGGTGTCACATATGCAGCTCCTCCGCTTCCGCTGGCGTGACTTTCCTGGGGCAACCGTCTCTCAACTCCTCTCTGCTTGGCTGTTGGAGGCAGTCTCTCGAGCCTTGGATAGGGGGGTCCAGGCTTCGTCGGTCGGCGGGCGAAGTCGGGTTCCGCGAACTCACTCAGCACCGCAATCAGGTTCCTAGTCTCCTCAGCAGGCACAGCACTCAGGTAACATCCGCGAGATATCCGGAGCTCTTTTACCGGTGCCCGCTTGTGGCACCTCACCGGACTCTGGCTTAGGCCTGTCACGCGGGGTTTCTCAGGATGCAGGGAACACGTCTGCTCCTTTCTGCTGCTTGGCGCCAAAGACCCCTCAGGTTTGGCGCGCTGGCCTCTTATTTTCCGGAACTCCTTCCTGGAAGTCACCTGATCAGGTCCAGCGTCTGAACTTGCTCTCCCGGCAACTTCCCTTGCATATCTTGGTTCCGCTTGACTGCGTCTGGCCAGTAGATGGCAGTCTCTTTCCATCCTTGAAGCATCATGTAGAAGTTCTTTTACAAGCTCTCTTGACTGGGCTACATTCCTCCCTCCTTTTTGCTCACCAGTCCTCGGGCGAGTGGGCTTCTCGCAGAACTGATGCCTCCTTCCAGGCAGTGCAAGCTCAGACAAGAGTTGGGCACACTCCTGCATTTTCTGTTCAATTTGAGACCAGATGAACTCTTCCTGAGCCTACCGGTTAGGAGGGATTCCGGCATTAGCCTGCTCAGTTCTGCGGAGCTCTTCTTGCGGAGGTGACTCCGGGAGATCCGAGGAATCAACCACTGGGGATTGCAAATCATTTCCCGACTCATTTGGAATTCCACTCGAGGTTGGCAGCAACGGTTCTGACGGGCCCAACTGCATTGTGGCCCATCCTTCTTCATCCTCTAAGGTTCCTGCATGTGGCACTTCAGCCAATACGTCTGGGGGCCCAACTCCGTTACAGACTTCCACTTCAGAGGAGCAAGGTCGCAGCATATTGCGGTGCAACACCCTGGGTGTCGCGGCGTCATCCCCTTCGGGCCTAACCTCGTAAACTGGGTTGTCTGGGTGAACTTTCTTCACCACCCGATATGGTATCGCCTCCCAACAATGGTCCAGTCTACTTCCAAATCGTTTAGCCCTCACCAGCACTCGGTCTCCTGGCTGAAGTGATCCACCTGTCGTCGGGGGCTGAACTGCATGCTCTACTTCCTGAAACTTCTGAGCAACCAGTCTTCTCACTGTATGGAGCCGACGCCGGTGTTCTCGAATCCAGGTACTTGGGCTACCGCCCGGGCCGGGGTCTTCTGAGTCTAGCTCCAGTTCAGTGATTTGTCGGCCACTTCTTCCAAACAGCAACATGTAAGGGGTGTAGCCGGTGGTCGCATGAACTCGATTATTATACACCCACACCAGCTCAGACACATATTCGGACCACTTCAACTTTTTGTCCGCTTCCAGCGCTCGCAACATTTGCAACAGGGTTCGGTTAAAGCGCTCGCATACGCTGTTCCCTTGCGGGTGGTAGGGCGTTGTTCGGGAACGGTCGATTCCATAGATGCGGTACAACTCATTCATCACTCGCCCTTGGAAGCAGGCCCCCTGGTCAGAATGTATTCGCTTCGGGCACCCATAAATCCGGATGAAATCTTGACAGATGGCCTTAGCTGTGGCTTCTGCCGTCTGGTCTTTAGTAGGCGTCACTACTGCGAACTTGGTGAAGTGATCAGTCATGACCAAACAGTGTCCATAACCATTGTATGAAGTTCCTATCATCAAGTAGTCAATCATCAAGACCTCCAAGGGGGCAGAAGTTCGGATGGTCTGAATGGGAGCTCTTTGTTCCGGGGGCTTATTCAACTCACACTGGCGACATGCTCGGCAGACTCCCTCGACTTCTTGCTGCAGTTGAGGCCAATACACCAGCCGTTGCAACCACCGAAAGGTCTTTTCTACTCCGAAGTGAGCACCTCTTCCATGAGCTTCTTGGGCTAGCTGTGTTACTAGCGCTCCTGGAACTACCACCTGCCAGGTAACATCAAACTCTCGAGGCAGCTGGATTCCTCGGCATAGCAAGCCGTCCTTCAGGAGAAGCCTCTCCCACTGACCTAGGATTTGTAGGGTAGTTGGAAGTGAAGCGGCTCTGGTTTCCTGGTCGGGTCTTTGATTAAGGGCGACCCATTCCCTCAATTTTGCTAACTCCGGATCGGATTGCTGCAGATGTATCCATTCGTCTCTTGAACGGCCCAGAATCTGAGTGGGCTTCGGCTCCTCTCTGGTCTCTTGGGCAGCGACGAACTGGCTGAAATTCGGAATCTCATCGCCTTCGAGCTCCTCATCTCTGTCTTCCTTCGGCCCCGCCTGAGTGACCCGGGACAGGGCATCGGCATGGGTGTTCAGGGCCTTGGACCCATAGGCAATCTTATACTGGTATTTGGACATCCTTGCGACCCACCGCTATCCTAACGCGCCCAGTTTGGCGTTCTCCAAGTGGGCCAAAGGGTTGTTATCTGTCCGCACTTGCACTTCTGACCCTGACAAGTACTCAGCAAATTTCTCGGTCATGGCCCACACCAGTGCTAGTAGCTCCAGCTTAAACGAACTGTACTTCTCCGGATTCTTCTCCGTATCTCGGTGTGACCTGCTGGCATACGCGATCACTCGCTCTTTTCCTCCTTGTACTTGAGCCAGCACTGCTCCCAGTCCATGCAAGCTTCCATTGGTGTACAACTCGAAAGGCTGCGAAAAGTCGGCGTAGGCCAAGATTGGGGCATCTGTTAGCGCCATTTTCAATGCTCGGAATGCCTCTTTTTGTCGTGGGCCCCACTAGATGGGCTTTGGCTTGGCTCCCCCAGCTGTTCCTCTCAGCAATTAATTGAGCGGGATTGCAATCTTAGCGAAGTCTTTAATGAATCTGCGGTAGTATCCAGCAAGCCCCAGGAACTCCCTCAGTTCCCTTAGGTTGGCGGGCGTGGGCCACTTCTGCACGGCAGCTACTTTCTATGCAGTGGGGTGTACTCCTGCACTGGACACAGTGTGCCCCAGATACTCAATTTCTCGTTTGAAGAGATGACACTTTCGAGGCTTAATTTTCAGGCCGTGTCTCTGAAGCCGTTCTAACACTTGTTCCAATCGGCGGAGATGATCCTCAAACGTAGCGGAATAGATAATTATATTGTCCAGATATATTAAAGTGGCTTCAAAGTTGAGGTCCCCCAAGCATCTCTCCATCAGCCGTTGGAAGGTCCCTGGCGCATTTGTTAGTCCGAACGGCATCCGATTGAACTCAAACAGGCCCATAGGGAGAACAAAAGCGGTCTTCGGACGATCCTTCTCAGCTACTGGGACCTGCCAATAGCCACTGGCCAGGTCGAGGGAAGAGAAGAATTTGGCGCTCCCTAGTGCAGATAGAGACTCTTCGATTCGGGGGAGTGGATATGAGTCCCGGACTGTACAGGCATTCAGCTTTCGATAGTCCACGCAAAATCTCAGGGTACCATCCTTCTTTCGGACCAGCATGATCAGAGCCGCCCAGGGGCTCTGACTTTCACGGATCACACCGTTCCGCAACATGTGGGCCAACAGCTCTTTCACCTCCTGGTACATTTGAGGTGGGATCTGCCGATATCTCTCTCGGATGGGAGCAGTATTTCCGGTGGGTATTTCGTGCTGAATGTCCCGAGTGCACCCGAAATCATCTTCATGCTGTGCAAACACTCCCTGATATCGCTATAGAAGTTGTTTGATCTGCCTTACTTGTCCAGCAGAAAACTCAGTCAGATTAGCCTCCATTTCTTCCAGAAGGTGGCGTCCAGCCAACGGTTCTCTTCCATTCTCCTGGCTGTTGAGGGACACCTCCAGGGTCCATGGTTTTCCTTCCACAGGTGCCAGCCCTATAGCGTCCGCTCTAGTAAGGGCCTCTGGCATTATGTACACTCACGCCACCTCTTGTCGGGGCAACAACTGTAAACTGGTGCCACCTAAATTGATGCAGCGCACGGGTACTCGGCCGTGCCGCACGGTGGCCAAGTTTCGAGCAATCAGGAGTCCAGAGGGCGCTTCTTCTCCTTCCATCGGTTCAGTTTGAATGTCCATTCCCTCTAAGGACACATGTGCCAGCACCGGCAACGTGAGTACAGTCTGTCCCACCGGCAGTGTCATTGTGGATTCGGGCGGTATTGATACCTTGCCAAGGTACTGAGAGGTAGCGGGCAATTTTTGAATCAGGCTGACCTGCACGAGGTGTTGGAACACTCTCTTGCTAGCTGGGTCTCGAGTGGCGCGGGTCCAGTTGTTTTTGCTACAGCCCTCAGCCAGGAACTGTCCGACTTCTTTCAGCACATTCATGCCCAGGGTTACAATGGGCCCATCGCCTCCAGGCCCTGTGGTTAGTACGATCCATTTTCGACCGAGGTCCTTTCCACATGCCCGCATGGACATCCATACTACTCCCGCTACTGGGATAGGTAGTTGATTGGCCGCCACCAATTTGACAGTGGGTTCCCGGCAGGAACGAGTGACTTCAGGAAAGTGACTTTGGAAATACGTCTCAGGCATAGTGGTCACTTGAGACCCGGTGTCCATCAAACAGCGGATCCGCTGCCCATTGAATTCAGCCCAGATGATGGGCCTCTCGGAGACAATGTCTTCAGAGCTCCCTCTTCTACTCTCTGAAGCACGAGACCCCACGGTATGCTCGACAACCGTGGGGCATTTTACTTTAACGGCTGTCCCCTCCTCCTCCTTTCTCCGTTGGGACAGTCTTTGGAGATATGCCCCCTACCTTCGCAAGTCCAGCACTCCGGTCCTCTTTCTGCCAATAGGTCGGGTACATGCCGTGCTGGGTCCGGGTAGGAACGTCTCTCTCGTTCTGGTCTCCGTCCGCGTTGAGCAGAACGGTCCGTCGGCAAGGGGGCAGTAGGGGGCTTTCTAATAGCATTCAGCTCACCCCGAATGTCTCGAATTTCCTGACGTATTTCCCATACTCAATCAGGCTCTTGGTTGGTGAATCCAGAAGCAATTGCCTCTTGACTTCTAACTGTGGTTTTGAGAACAGGAACTTCTCTCTCCAGGACTCTAGCTTCAGCCCCTACCTCCAGGAAGCCCATATCAGGGCTCAATCGCAGCCGCTCCTTCAGGATCTGCCTCGGGGAAGGGTCTTTCAAGCCGGCAATCAGTTGGTCACGCAACACCTCATCCAATGATCCCAGTCCTCGGTTCCCATCTCGAGCTTTCTTAGTGATATGGGCCGTCACTTCCTGCAACGCGTTAACATACTGATTTACTGTCTCATTTTCCCCTTGGACCCGCTGGAACAACCGTAAACGCAAGTGTCCCAAATCTGTAGTGTCACCGTGCATGTCCTCTAAAATTTTTATCACTTTATCCACGGTGTCACGGTCCCCAGGTGGGTGGTACATCACAGTCTGTCGGGCCTCTCCATCAAGGGTTAGGAGGGCCAGCTCCGCCTGGGCTAGGGGATCAAGGGGGTACATCCGTAGCATACTTCTCAGTCTTTCTACCCAGTCCCACAGTGACTTGCCATCCCCTGAAAACTTGGGAAGATGGCTGAGCATAGCCCCCAGGGGTATATGGGTCCGACCGGACCCAGCCACAGACTGATCCCCCATCTCTGCGTCTGAATGTTGCATCCTGCCGACTACGCCAAATGTAATGCAGGTGCGGGAATGCAATGCACAGAGACACAAGACGAGAACAGTCTGAGATGAAAATAAACAATTTTATGCAACAGGTATTCTGAACAAGGGATTAGTAACAAGGGTAATGAACAGTAATTCAATATATCATCAAAAGGCAAAATCTCTCAAAATAAGACGCAGTCTCTCAAAGTAAGGTGAAGCCTCTCAAAGTAAGGTGAAGTCTCTTAAGTAAGGTGCAGTGTCTTTAGTTGGGTGAAGTCTCTTAAGTAAGGTGAAGTCTCTTAAGTAAGGCGAAGTCTCTTAAGTAGGGTGATGCCCTCAATCATGGGAGACACCACGTAAGTTCTTTAACTGTACATTTGGCCCTAGCGGGGGTCATCGGTTATTCACGCTAGGCCGTGAGTCTCTTCCGCATAAATTCAATTAGATCACGTTGTGCTCCTTTAGTCCCAACCGTTCCCCTCCCAACCTGAGTATCTAAACCCAATTGTCCCCGGTACTGTGGGTGAACAGTGGAAGTGACGGCCCTGTTCACGTATGCAGCTCCTCTGCTTCCGCTGGCGTGACTTTCCTGGGGCAACCGTCTCTCAACTCCTCTCTGCTTGGCTGTTGGAGGCAGTCTCTCGAGCTTTGGATAGGGGGTTCCAGGCTTCGTCTGTCGGCGGGCGACGTCGGGTTCCGCAAACTCACTCAGCACCGCAATTAGGTTCCTAGTCTCCTCAGCAGGCACAGCACTCAGGTAACATCCGCGAGATATCCGGAGCTCTTTTACCGGTGCCCGGCTGTGGCACCTCACAGGCCTCTGGCTTAGGCCTGTCACGCGGGGTTTCTCAGGACGCAGGGAACACATCTGCTCCTTTCTGCTGCTTGGCGCCAAAGACCCCTCAGGTTTGGCGCGCTGGCCTCTTATTTTCCGGAACTCCTTCCTGGAAGTCACCTGATCAGGTCCAGCGTCTGAACTTGCTCTCCCTGCAACTTCCCTTGCATATCTTGGTTCTGCTTGACTGCGTCTGGCCAGTAGATGGCAGTCTCTTTCCATCCTTGAAACATCATGTAGAAGTTCTTTTACAAGCTCTCTTGACTGGGCTACAATCACTCACTCACTCATGTCACCTGAACCTTAAAAACATCTCCAGAACCCCACATTTTCTCACCTTTGATACTGCAAAAACTCTTACTGTCGCTCTTATTTACTCTCGTCTGGACTACTGCAACTCTCTTCTAATCGGTCTCCCTCTAAACAAACTCTCTCCTCTCCAATCCATTCTGAATACAGCAGCCAGGGTCGTATTTCTATCAGGCCGCTTCACCAACGCCTCTAACCAGTGCCAGTCATTGCACTGGTTACCCATTCACCACAGAATACAATACAAACTCATCTCTCTCACCCATAAAGCCCTCCACAGTTCTGCACCACCCTATATCTCATCCCTCATTTCTGTCTATCACCCCTCCCGTGCCCTCCGTTCTGCAACTGATCTAAAACTAACATCCTCCTAAATCCCAACCTCGCAGGGGGAGGGGATTTTACCACCTACCTCCACCCTTTCTGGGATAAATTCCATACTGGAAATTTTTTTCAAAATGCACAATATACAGTCATGGCCAAAAGTATTGAGAATGAGACAAATAGTAATTTTTCCAAAGTTTACTGCTTCATTTTTTGCAATGGCAATTTGCATATACTCCTGAATGTCAGAGTGATCAGCTTAACAGCAATTACTGTACTTGCAAAGTCAATATTTGCCCAGAAAATGAACTTTAACCCCCAAAACACATTTCAACATCATTGCAGTCCTGCCTTAAAAGGAGCAGCTAACATCGTTTTAGTGATTGATCCATTAACACAGGTGTGGGTGTTGATGAGGACAGGGCTGGCGATCAATCAATCATGATTAAGTAAGAATGACATCACTGGACACTTTAAAAGGAGGCTGGTTCTTGGTATCATTGTTTCTCTTCAGTTAACCATGGTTATCTCTAAAGAAACACGTGCAGCCATCATTGCACTGCACAAAAATGGCCTAACAGGGAAGAGTATCGCAGCTACAAAGATTGCACCTCAGTCAACAATCTATCGCATCATCAAGAACTTCAAGGAGAGAGCTTCCATTGTTGTCAAAAAGGCTCCAGGGCGCCCAAGAAAGACCAGCAAGCGCCAGGACCGTATCTTAAAACTGTTTCAGCTGCTGGATCGGACTACCAGCAGTGCCGAGCTTGCTCAGGAATGGCAGCAGGCTGGTGTGAGTGCTTCTGCACGCACTGTGAGGCGGAGACTCTTTGAGCAAGGGCTGGTTTCAAGGAGGGCAGCAAAGAAGCCACTTCTCTCCAGAAAAAACATCAGGGACCGACTGATATTCTGCAAAAGGTACAGGGAGTGGACTGCTGAGGACTGGGGCAAAGTCATTTTCTCTGATGAATCCCCTTTTCAATTGTTTGGGACATCTGGAAAACAGCTTATTCGGAGAAGAAGAGGTGAGCGCTACCACCAGTCTTGTCTCATGCCAACTGTAAAGCATCCTGAAACCATTCATGTGTGGGGTTGCTTCTCAGCCAAGGGAATCGGCTCACTCACAGTCTTGCCTAAAAACACAGCCATGAATAAAGAATGGTACCAGAATGTCCTCCAAGAGCAACTTCTCCCAACCGTCCAAGAGCAGTTTGGAGCCAAGCAATGCCTTTTCCAGCATGATGGAGCACCTTGCCATAAAGCAAAGGTGATAACTAAATGGCTCATGGAACAAAACATAGAGATTTTGGTCCATGGCCTGGAAACTCCCCAGATCTTAATCCCATTGAGAACTTGTGGTCAATCATCAAGAGACGGGTGGACAAACAAAAACCAACAAATTCTGGCAAAATGTAAGCATTGATTATGCAAGAATGGACTGCTATCAGTCAGGATTTGGTCCAAAAGTTGATTGAGAGCGTGCCAGGGAGAATTACAGAGGTCTTGAAGAAGAAGGGGCAACACTGCAAATATTGACTTGCTGCATTAACTCATTCTAACTGTCAATATAACCTATTGGTACTCATAATATGATTGCAATTATATTTCTGTATGTGATATAAACATCAGACAAACACTAATAAAAACCAGAGGCCAGCAGATCATGTGAAAATATAATTTTGGTGTCATTCTCAAAACTTTTGGCCATGACTGTACATCTCTACATTATCTGCTAGAGGAGGTAGGCATAGTGGACCTATGGAGAATACGGCACACTGATGTCAGACAATATTCCTGTTACTTCGCCTCCCATCATACTTTGTCAAGAATAGACCAAGCTATTGGCTTTGAATCAATCATACCCTATATTAAATCAGTGAGGTATCAGCCAAGGAGTGTCTCTGACCACTCGCCTATACAGGTACAACTGCAGATGGGTGCTGTGAGGTCTCCGGGGGAATATACATGGCACATCAATCCTTTTTTGCTGCAACTAATTGGTCCTACTCTTAGCTCTAGAATCTTAGAATATTTTCGTTTTAATGATGGGTCATCATCTACGAGATTTATATGGGATGCTATGAAAGCATATGTACGGGGAATATGCATAGGGGAGATCAATAAGATAAAATCCAAAATAAAGGAGTTAACCCAAAAATTGAAACAGAATGTTTGCGAAAAGGAGGCACAAGTAGAATGAAATGGGAAAATGCACAGAAAATATTGCCTGATCATTTGCTATCATTAGCTTCTCAGAAGCAACTGTTTGTTAAGCAGAGATACTTTATAAAGCAAGGGTCTCAAACTCGGCTGGGTAGATGGTCCGCATTCTTTGCATGACAAAATGACATTTTTAGTGATATAATTTTTTTTTCTATACACCTTTTGAATTTGTCCTCATCTTGTATTAACCCCTTTACAGCCCATGACGTACTAATACGCTTCTGTGCCCTGGGCTTTAAGAGCCTGACCCGTATTAGTACGTCATGGCGATCGTGCGCGCACACAGGCTGTGCGGGCGCGATCGCCGCCGGGTGTCAGCTGATTGTCACAGCTGACACCCGGTACTATGTGCAGGGAGCGGTCCCGCACCGCTCCCGGCACATTAACCCCCGCAATGCTGCGATCGAAGTCGATCGCAGCATTGCGGTGGCAAGGGGAGGTGATCGCAATACTCACCTCCTCTTCTGGCCTCCAGCGCTGTCTGCCGCGGCTTCCCGGGTGTTGCCATGATGACCTGATGTCGTCATGACAACATCTGGGTCACCAGACAGCAGGAAGATTGATTGGTCATGCACAGTGCATGACCGAAACATCTTCTCACTGTGCAGCGCTGACTGCCTGCATGGCTCAGGGATGGTGCTCCATCCCTATGCTATGCAGGTTATCAGAATAAAAAAAGTGAAAGTCCCAGAGTGGGACAAAGTAAAAAAGTGTAAAACCTCTCAGAAAGTGAAAAAAAAATTAAAAAAAAATTGTAAAAATATTAAAAAAATAAATAAAAAAATTAATCCACCAAAAATAAAAATATAATGTACCCATCAATAAATATTATTATGAAAAAACAAAACAAAACAATAAAAGTACACATATTTGTTATCGCCGCGTCCGGAACGACCTGACCTATAAAACTGTCCCACTAGTTAACCCCTTCATTGCACACGGTAAAAAAAAATAAATCAAAAAACAATGCTTTATCATCATACCGCCAAACAAAAAATGGAATAACACGCGATCAAAAGGATGAATATAGATAAAAATGGTACCGCTGAAAACGTAATCTTCTCCCGCAAAAAACAAGCCACCATACAGCTCCATAATCTGAAAATTCAAAAAGTGATAGCTCTCAGAATAAAGCGATGCAAAAAAATAATTTTTTCTATAAAATGTCTTTTATTGTGTAAAAGCGCCAAAACATAGAAAAACGATATAAATGTGGTACCACTGTAAGCGTACTGACCCGAAGAATAAAGCTACCTTATCAATTTTGCCACACGCGGAGTAGAATAAAAAAAAAAAAAAAAAAAAACAATTCCTGAATTGTAGGTTTTTGTTTATTCTGCCTCCCAAAAGCTGGAATAGAAAGCGATCAAAATATGTCACGTGTCTGAAAATGGCATCAATAAAAACGTCAACTTGTCCCGCAAAAAAAAATCCATCACATGACTCTGTCGGCCAAAATATGGAAAAATTATAGCTCTCAAAATATGGCGATGCAAAAACTAGATTTTACAAAACATGTGTCTTTTAGTGTGTGACAGCTGTCAATCATAAAAACCCGATATCATTCTGGTATCTCTGTAGTCGCACCGACCTAAAGAATAAGGTCATCTAATCACTTATACCGCATGAGGAACGGCGTAAAAAATAAACACTAGGGCTGGGGTTGGGGTTAGGGTTGTGCTAATGTTAGGGTTGGGGTCAGGGTAGGGCTAGGGTATTGTTCGGGTTGGGGGTAAGGGTTGTTTTTTTTTTATAAAAAAAAAAAGAAAAAAAGATGACGATATGGCAACTAGTGTTGAACACCATTGCTCGCTACTTAAGTTTGCATCAGGTACTCGGGTATGCATTGAGTATCGCGGGTGCTCGAGTCTCCGCCCCATATGCTTCACGGCCAAAATAACCTCGCGGGGATTGCCTGCCATGCTCGAGCGATCCCCGCATGTTTTTTGGGGGGTGTCTAATAACCGTGAAACATGCGGGAGGGGACTCGAGCATTTCACTTGAGCACCTGTGATACATGGTGCATACCTGAGTACCCGATGCAAGCTCAAGTAGCGAGCACTTGCGCTCAAGACTAATGACAACTTATTCAATATGATGACCTAATGTCATCAAATGTTGTGTCGTACCTCTGGGTTCAAAATGTTCACTATACCCCTTGATAAAATCCTTGAGGGTTGTAGCTTCCAAAATGGGGTCACTTGTGGGGGGTTTCAGCTATTTAGGCACATCAGGGGCTCTTCAAACGCGACATGGCGTCCGCTATCGATTCCAGCCAATTTTGCGTTCAAAAAGTCACACAGTGCTCCTTCCCTTCTGAACTCTGCCGTGCGCCCAAACACTGTATTTTCCCGACATATGGGGTATTGGCGTAATCAGGAGAAATTGCACAAAAGTTTTTGGGGTCCATTTTCTCCTCTTACCCTTGTGAAAATAAAAAAAATGGGGCTAAAACATCATTGTTGTGGAAAAAGTTTGATTTTTTTATATTCACGGCTCCATGTTATAAACTTCTGTGAAGGACTTGGGGGTTCAAGGTGCTCACCACACATCTAGATAAGTTCCCTGAGGGGTCTAGTTTCCAAAATGGTGTCACTTGTGGGGGGTTTCTACTGTTAAGGCACATCAGGGGCACATCCGCTAATTATTCAAGCAAATTTTACAATCAAAAAGTCAAATGGTGCTCCGTCCCTTCCGAACCCTGCCGCGCGCCCAAACAGTGGTTTTCCCCCACATATGGGGTATCTGCTAACTCAGGAGAAATTGAACAACAAACTGCATAGTGCAATTTCTTCTGTTACCCTTATGAAAATGAAAAAGTGGGGGCTGAAAAACATTTTTGTGGGAAAAATGAGAAAATTTTATTTTTACGGCTCAATGTTATAAACTTCTGTGAAGCACCTGGGGGTTCAAGGTGCTCACCACACATCTAGATAAGTTCCCTGAGGGGTATAGTTTCCAAAATGGGGTCACATGTGGGGGGTTTCCACTATTTAGGCACATCAGGGGCTCCCCAAATGCAATATGGCGTCCGCTTATTATTCAAGCATATTTTACATTTAAAAAGTCAAATGGCACTCCTTCCCTTCCAAACCCTGCTGTGCGCCCAAACAATGGTTTTCCCCCACATATGGGGTATCTGCTTGCTCAGAAGAAATTGGCAACAAACTGCATGGTGCAATTTCTCCTGTTACCCTTATGAAAATGCAAAAGTGGGGGCTGAAAAACATTTGTGTGGGAAAAATGTGAAAATTTTATTTTTACGGCTCAATTTTATAAACTTCTGTGAAGCACCTGGGGGTTCAAGGTGCTCACCACACATCTAGATAAGTTCCCTGAGGGGTCTAGTTACCAAAATGGGGTCACTTGTGGGGGGTTTCCACTTTTAGGCACATCAGGGGGGCTCCCCAAATGCAATATGGCGTCCGCTAATTATTCAAGCAAATTTTACATTTAAAAAGTCAAATGGCGCTCCTTCCCTTCCGTACCCTGCCGTGCGCCCAAACAGTGGTTTTCCCCCACATATGGGGTATCTGCTTACTCAGGAGAAATTGATCAACAAATTTTGGGGTCTATTTTTTCCTGTTACCCCTGCGAAAATAAAAAAAATTGGGTCTAAAGTAACATTTTTGTGAAAAAAGTTAAATGTTAATTTTTTTCTTCCACATTCCAAAAATTCCTGTGAAGCACCTGAAGGGTTAATAAAGTTCTTGAATGTGGTTTTGAGCACCTTGGGGGGTGCAGTTTTTAGAATGGTGTCACTTTTGGGTATTTTCTGTCATAAAGACCCCTCAAAGTGACTTTAAATATGATGTGGTCCCTAAAAAAATGTTTTTCTAAATTTTGTTGGAAAAATGAGAAATCACTGGTCAACTTTTAACCCTTATAGCTCCCCAGTAAAAAAAAATTTTGGTTCCAAAATTGTGCTGATGTAAAGTAGACATGTGGGAAATGTTATTTATTAACTATTTTGTGTGACATATCTCTCTGATTTAAGGGCATAAAAATTCAAATTTTGAAAATTGCAAAATTTTCTAAATTTTTGCCAAATTTCCATTTTTTTCACAAATAAACGCAAGTGATATCGAAGAAATTTTACCACAATCATGAAGTACAATATGTCACGAAAAACAGTCTCAGAATCAGGGAGATCTGTTGAAG
Source organism: Phyllobates terribilis (assembly GCF_046119375.1). Classification (NCBI taxonomy): domain Eukaryota; kingdom Metazoa; phylum Chordata; class Amphibia; order Anura; family Dendrobatidae; genus Phyllobates; species Phyllobates terribilis. The sequence continues at coordinate 275,056 of NW_027363486.1, read as the reverse complement.
TGTTCCAGAGTAATTACCTCATAAAGTGACAGTGGTCAGAATTGTAAAAATTGGCCTGGTCATTAATGTGCAAACCACCTTGGGTTGTAAAGGGGTTAATGACTCATCCTGGTCCTCATCTTGTAGTAATGCCTCATCTAATGCCTCATCCTGGTCCTCATCTTGTAGTAATGTCTCATCCTGGTCCTCATCTTTTAGTAATGACCCATCCTGGTCCTCATCTTGTAGTAATGCACCATCCTGGTCCTCATCTTGTAGTAATGCCCCATCCTGGTCCTCAACTTGTAGTAATGCACCATCCTGGTCCTCATCTTGTAGTAATGCCCCATCCAGGTCCCCATCTTGTCGTAATGTCCCCCATTCAGGTCCCCAACTTGTCGTAATGTCCCCCATCCAGGTCCCCATCTTGTCGTAAGGTCCCCCATCTAGGTCCCTATCTTGTTATAATGTCCCCATCTTGTAGGAATGTCTCCCATCCAGGTCCTCACATTGTAGAAATGTTCCTATCCAGGTCCCCACATTGTAGATATGTCCCAATCCAGTTCCCCATACTGTAGATATGTCCCCATCCAGGTCCCCACATTGTAGGAATGTCCCTATCCAGGTCCCCACATTGTAGATATGTCCCCATCCAGGTCCCCATATTGCAGGAATGTCCCCATTCAGGTCCCACATTGTAGGAATGTCCCCATCCAGGTCCCACATTGTAGGAATGTTCCTATCCAGGTTCCCATATTGTAGGAATGTCCCCATTCAGGTCCCTATATTGTAGGAATGTCCCCATCCAGGTCCCACATTGTAGGAATGTTGCTATCCAGGTTCCCATATTGTAAGAATGTCCCCATTCAGGTCCCTATATTGTAGGAATGTCCGCTGTTCCATTCTTCACATACATATATAAGAAAAAAAAAGTCTCTTCTCACCTGTCCTCCGTTCTCTCGGTGTCCTTTCTGCATATGCGGGCGCAGGCACCATAGACCCCTTGACGATCGCGGCCTGGTCCAGGAGCTTCCGGCAGCTGCGCTTTAGTTCAGTGTATTGCTGCGCAGAGACCAATGCCTGCCACCGGCCTATCAGAGGCCAGCAGCTGACATCTGCCCATGTTAGTGATGTCATGCACCGCTGCGCTGGGACGCGGATGTCCGCTGCTGGCCTCTGATAGGCCGGTGGCTGGCATTGGTATTGTATCATGCAGAGAGCCGGTCTCTGCGCAGCAATACACTGAACTAAAGTGCAGCTGTCGGCAGCCCCTGGACCGGGCCGCGATCGGGGTCTATGGTGCACACAGGCCGCATGAACCAGTCTGAAGGGCCACATGCGACCCGCGTGTTTGAGACCCCTGGTTTAGGATGAGTCTGTCTCTCATACTCTGCTGACCTCACCCCTCCTTGGATAAACCCCCTTTCCACTGCCCCCTTTACTTTTTCCCTGCCCCTCTTCAGGGACGCCTGGAGCTGGTGCTCACACACTATCATACAGGTCACCACTCAATAAAGGTAATATGAAGCAATTAAAGTAGTGAAAGAGGTTAAAACATAACCTTTAATGAATACGTAGGTAAAAAAGATATAAAACGTCACTAAAATCCAGTTAATGCCTGCCAATGGTAGTAAAACAAAGCTACCTATCATAAATATGTACTCGTTATAAACAGGAATTTATATGGCATGAACACCAAATGTATCCAACCTGTATATTTAACAAGATAGTGGCAAGAAAAATGATAGAGCTGTCAATAACACATCTCAATAAGCGTGCAACATATCCGACGACCAGTCCTCACACTGTACTCACACAGTGGGTCCTCACACTGTATGCAGGAGGCTGTGCGGGTCCTCACACTATATGCAGGAGGCTGTGTGGGTCCTCACACTATATGCAGGAGGCTGTGTGGGGACTGATACTGTATATAGGAGGCTATGTGAGGGCTCATACTCATATAGGAGGTTGTGTGAGGGCTCACATTGTATAGAGGAGGCTATGTGGGGCTCACACTGTACAGTATATGGAAGGCTATGTGGGGCTGTAAAAAGGAGACTATGTGGTGGCTCCTGTTCAGCAGCCACAGAATATTCATCTGACCACTGGACCACGGTTCTACAAATTGCTCGTCTCTATATACCAGTCATACTGTATATTCTCCTATATATATTGTACTGTATGTGGTATACTATGTATACTATGTGCACGGACATCAGATGAAGCACTCAAGATAATTAGTGACTGCTACATCATATACTATTATGTGGAGTTGAAGTTTACAATGATGATTTCATTGATCAAGTATGTTTGAAAACATATACAAAATAATAATTCATAGGTATCTATCTAGCCGACCTGGGCTTATGCGTGACCACCTTTACTCTGCTGATATGTTATTTTAGGAGTGTAGAAAAACACAGCGCACTACACAGGGGCGGACACAGACTGTAGTGGGCCCCTGTGCAAGAATTTTTTGGGGGCCCCCCCGCCCTTCATAGGGGGCATGAAGGCCCCCCCCGTGCATCTCTCATCCCCCCGTGCATCTCTGATTCCTCCCACTCCAAGTTAATTAATTGTATGTAAAAATACAACTTGTTATACTTACCCCCAGGGCCGGCTCCAGGTTTTTGTGGGCCCTGGGCAACAGAGTTTCAGTGGGCCCCTTTAACACATACCATGATTCATGATGCACAGATACCGCAGAGAAATATATATATATAGTACAAGGCCAAGGATTTCACTTACTACATTACATGAGCGATATCTATTGTAAATTCTACAATAGCTCAGAAACCGGCGAATCCTCACAACGCACAGTGCAGACCGGACAGTATAGTCCTCCATACAGTATTATGGGCCCCATATCATGCTCCATACAGGATACTGACCCCCTTATAATGCTACCTACAGGATACTGGTCCCCATATAATGCTCCATACAGGATACTGGTCCCTATATAACGCTCCATAGAGGATACTGGTCCCCATATAACACTGCATACAGAATACTGGCCCCCATATAACGCTCCCTACCGAATACTGTCCCCCATATATCGCTCCATACAGAATACTGACCCCCATATAACTCTCCATACAGAATATTGGCCCCCATGTAACGCTCCATGCAGGCTGTTCCCCCCTTATAATGCCCCATGCAGGATGACACCCGTCTTTTAATGCGCTATGCAGGATGTCACATCTACCCCCCATAAAATGCCCCATGCAGGATGTCACCTCTTCCCCCCCATATAATGCCCCTTGCAGGATGTCACTTCCCCCTTTTCAATGCCCCATGCAGCATGTCAGGCCACCCCCTCCCTTATAATGCCCCATGCAGGAGGACACCCACCCTCTATATAATGCCCCATGCAGGATGTCAATTCCCCCCTCCCCCTCTTATAATGCCCCATGCAGAATGTCACGCCCCCCTCCCTTATAATGCCCCATGCAGGATGTCACTTCCCCCCTTCCCCTCTTATAATGCCCCATGCAGGATGTCACTTCCCCCCTTCCCCTCTTATAATGCCCCATGCAGGATGTCACATCCCTCCCCCCCTACCCCCATATAATGCCCCCATGCAGGATGTCAATTCCCCCCTCCCCCATATAATGCCCCATTCAGGATGCCAACACCCCCCCTATATAATGCCCCATGCAGGATGTCACACCACCTCCCCCATATAATGCCCCATGCAGGATGTCACACCCACTCTCCCTCAACCATTAAATGCCCCATGCCCCCATACATAAAAAAAAAAATAAAAAAAATACTCACCTCACTTCTTACCTGCTGCTGATCCGGAATCCAGCGTTGCGCGCGTCTTCCCGCTCTGTGATGTGACAGCTCAGGAGAGAGCGCGTGGTGTAAAGACGTCACCGTGCCCTCTGACCTGAGACGTCACAGTCAGAGGACGCGGAAGATGCTGCGGAGGCACGGGGAGGGGTAAGTATTGTGCCGGCGCCGTCACATGACTGGAGATGTCCCTGCGCTCAGCATGGGGCCCATGCTGAGCGCAGGCACATCTCCGGTAATGTGACGGCGGGGGGGGGTCCTGCGGGGGGGGGCCCCATGAGGAGACGCACAAGGGGGGGGCTCCGAGGGGGCCCCGACCGGCCGGGCCCCATGCTGGAGTCAGGGCAGTCATGCCATGATGGCGGCCCTGCTGGAGGCTGGAGGGGCCCCCTCTCCCTCGGGGGTCCCCGTTCAATGAACCGGCTGCACGGCGGTAGGTCCGCCCCTGGTACTACATCTCTAAAAAGGTATATCTGCTTTAAAAATAGTAATACATAAGAATAATATGTACTATGTCTGACCACTACAAACACTCATCTGAACTGGTCCAAGTGCTGTCAGCTTTTTTCACGGGCAACACTTAGACAATACGGTCGTGTGAATATAGGCTTATGGTGCATCTGGTAATAAACATGTTAAGGATGGGCCGCTACTCATGGTCCACTGCTGTGTGCTTGCCCCCCAGGCTAAAATGTGCCAGCCAGCCCCTGCTGCACCAGGTGCCAGAAAACCTAGATACACCTTTGGAATAGGTATCTTGCAAAGTAAGGATGGGGTTTGGTGTTTTTAAGTGATTTTATTGACTCTGTGCATTTATATTTTGTATCAATAATATGATATGGTTATATATATCTTCTGGATATCAGGAGGGCTTATCCCTGTGCATTGACTCTCTCCTTCTCCTTTGATGTCCTGTATAGGCCAAAAAAAACTACGCGTTTCGAGGACTCACCGTTCCTCTTCGTCAACATCTCACTGGTAGTCAAACTGGTAACCTAATAAAGTCCAAACGCCCCCCACAAAGATAATACAACCAAAGAAATGGAGGAAGATCCAATACTATCAAGACAGTGCAAAAGGACATATGGAGGTGCAATAGAACTAAGATAGAAATCCAATAAGAATAGACTGTGTGTGAAAAAAATAATAATAAAAAAGACTTTGTTCAAACTTTCACAATTAGTTAAAAATGAATAAAAATTATATACTTATATTTCTGATGGCTATAAAAAACAGTCTGTTAATCAGTGTATATTACCAGGATAGTATAAATTCGGCACTTAGTACCATCCAGAGATAAAAAGGAAAAAATGAAGGAGAAAAATAAAAACATTATATTGTATCTCCAATAGGGGTATCAATGTATAGAAACAAATACATATATAAAATAGGTGGATTCAAAGGAATATATCCAAAAAACATATTATATTGATAAAATATAAGGAGGTTCATAAAAGTGCAATGTAAATGTTCAATTGGTACTGGGATAAAAAATACATACAGTATATACCGCTGCGAGTTGAAGGCATACAGCTGACTCTCGTGATTAAGGCCCTTCAGAGCCAAGCTATTTAATGTGAAGATCCATTTGGATTCCATCCGCGACATTAATCTCAGGTAATCACCTCCCCTCCATTTTCTGGGGACTAATCAGATCCCACAAAACTTAGTGTCCTTATAAGATTGGTTGTGGAACTTCCGGTAGTGCCGGGACAGTGGATGCCCTTCAAAACCTTCATTCATGTTGATAAAGTGTTCCTTCAGCCTTTTGATAACTTGCGCTTTGTACAGACATCTCCTCCTGCCAAGGTATAAAAAGGGCGTGGCTTGGGGTGTGGATAGGGGCGTGGCCAGACTACGCGTGCCGCATGGTTTCGCCCTCTTTCTAGTCCTCATAGGTTGGCGGTATGCTTGTACTGAGGAGATCTGGGATATCAGTGATTAGGTCCCATATTGTGCACTGTAAGGTCTGGAAAAGCTCCTTCTATCGGTCTCTGTAGCACCAGAGGAAGAACAGAGGGGAAAAGACAGGATTTTCTACATGTCGCGTTATGTAGATGTTCTGCAGATTTATCACAACCGTCCACAAGAAGAAACTGCCATCACAGAGCCGCCTTTAGCTGTTGGAAAAGTTTAAACTTAGTTTTGAATAGTTGCTATAGGCAACAAGGACCATTTCTATTTACGCTGGGTCACATGATGCTGGTGCTGGGTGATGTCATGCGACGGAATGTTGTGGGTGATGATGTCACAGAGGGCGTTGTGATGTCACCCTTGGGGTATATAAGGGGGCTCCATCCACCTGGAGCTCATATCTCATTGGCCATATCTTGGTGCTGAGATACCCCTGGAGACAATGAGGATCGCCATATTGTTTCTGTGCTGTACCCTGTTCTACCCTGTGAATTACCATAGGCTGCCGGTGAGTACCTGTCTATTATTACATATGGAGGACGTTTAGAATCAGCTGCGGCAGGGGAAGGGGATGGGGAGGGGGGTCCTGTAAGAATTTACCTGCGGGAATAAGAGGTTATGGCAGGGAAAGGAGCTTAGGAAGTGACAGTCAGAGGGGATATAAGTGTAGGGTGACCCCTCTGACTCCCACATTCCTGCCTTGTCCTTGTAGTGATTAATGACTTTGGTGTTGTCCCTTATATATCACTTTGCAGTCACCAGTGATCGCTCCGCACTGTGATCCTAAACTACAGTCTCATTTACCTTTTTGCAAATGCCCAGAAGGGGAGGAGTGACATCACACCCATGTGAGCAGATCCCGCCCACTTTTACTGCAGTCGTAATGCGAGCTAGCTGCATTCTGTTTTCATGGAAATGTCAGCAGCTGCTCCCCCTAGTGTTTACAAGATGAAAACATCAAAAGAGTTAAAATATTTTTTTCAGATTTTATACCATTGAAACCTTTTTAAATATATATGTGTATTTATATATAAATATAAATACTTTACAATTTTACAATTGTAAAAAAATTGCTGACACTTTCCCTTTAAAAGATCTAAAGACGTTCTGCTTCATATGCCATTGTGACCAATCACAGCACAGATTATATTTTTTAAACTTTTCTTGAAAAACTGAAGCTGCTCCGTGATTGGAAATCATGAGGAAGGGTTCTCTTTTAGACATTTAGTTAGGTCCAAAGTATCAGTGACATGATGGATAGAACTGTGCAATGATGTCACAGAGGGCTTTGTGATGTCACCCCTGGGTATATTAGAAGCCTCGGCCCATCTGCAGCTTGTATCTCATTGACCATACCTTGGTGCTGAGAGACCTCTGGAGATGATGAGTATCACCCTATCATTTCTGTGCTTTACGTTGCTCTACCCCCCACATTACAGTACACTGAGGGCGAGTATGTTCTCATCAATATGGAGGTCACAATGATCAGCTAATGAGAATATCGCCTCTTGCAGGACTTCTCATACTGGACATGTGACCGTCGGTCATATGAAAGTTCAACTGTAAATAATATTCCATGGACCCTGGAGGTGAATCCCAAACTTCTTCCTGATCTTCTCAATGGGATATTTCTGAAAGTTGCTTGATAATGTATCCATCACTGTATAATAACAAGGGCTCTCTGTTTGACTGGATTGGGTATAAATATACAGGACTTTATTATGTTTTTTTTCTTTATTATAGGATGACCCACTACCCGTGGATCTCAGGAGAAGCACCTATCAAGCTTCCATCAATCTTCCTCTTTGGCTCTTCCGTGACGCAGTTTTTGTTGCGGTGATGACACTACTGACAATACTAGAGTATTTGGCCTTAAGTCTTGTCCTGAGCAAGTGGGCAATGTCTGAACCTGGTGAAACAATCAGAAAACTCCTGAGAACAAAACCATTCTGAAGGAACAAAGTGCTTGTAAGGAGCCGATTTGCATCCCTCAGATTCAGGAGCAAGACTCCAGGAGAACACCTGTCCTGCCCAATGGCAAATGTTCTACTCCATCCATGGCTCCTGCACCGCAGGATGCGAAAAAGGTTCCTAGCTGCAACTATAAAGTGGCGTTCAGTGATATTGTCTGGGTCAGAACGATCCCTCACAACAATATAGGAAGAAGAGCTCGAAGTTCCACGGAGCATAAAGGTTACTGATTTTTCAGAGAAGCCAACAACCCAGAATTCCAGAGCCAAGAGCACCAGAACCTAGCACACCAGAACCTAGCATGTCAGAACCTAGTATGTCAGAACCTAGAATGCCAGAGCCTGAAATGCCTACAACACCTCCACCCAAAATCAAGAGGAGAAGATGTTTCCTTAGATGTCTTAGAGGCGAGGAAGATTGAGAAGGCAACTGCTTGAACTTTCCCATTGCTCGTGTTTTCATCACAGGTTAGTCCTATACATGCAATCTGATGGGCACCATCTTACTACATACAATGCAGCATTGCACCTGAAATCGAATGGATATTTTGTCACACACTTGCACTTTAGCACCTTATCATATGGCGCATATATCTATGAACGCTTTGCTAAGTATCACTGTCTAGTATGTGCTTCTGATGAACCTATTTTAGGAAAACGTGTCGAGGTTTGGCATACTATGTACTTGAGTTTGGCATACTATGTGCTTGTTGGTAAATTCTATTGCCATCTATTATCTACTAGATATTATAATGTCTCTGGTGGGATGCCCCATGCCGAATTGTTGATAACTGACTATGAGCATTGTCCTCTATTTCTTATCTACTATGGTTACAGGTTGATGTGAAGAGAGCTGTGCCATTGGTAGCGATTTTTCTACTGATTTGTCAGTTATATTTATGTTAGTTTAGCAAATTTCTGCTTGTAGGGTCTAATGTTTTAGCATAGTGTATGTTCTGTGAGCTAAATTGTCATACTTATGCACTAGATAGATTATAAATTGTGATGCTTATGTACAAGATAGATTATTAGTTTAATCGGTGATTTTTTAAATATTTTTTAACATCAGGAGACTCAAGAATCGCATCTTACAGAAGACAAGAAGCCTAAATGCCGAAGGGTGATGACCTGTTGATGGCCCACAGCTGGAGGGTCATTACCTTTTGATGGCACAAAACTGGACAGAAGATAAAAACATTTGATGGCACACAGCCGGAGGGTGATGACCTATTGATGACCATAGCCAGAGGGTCATTACCTGTTGATGGCACACAGCCGGACAGAGGATCATTACCTGTTGATGGCACACAGCCGGATGGTCATTACCTGTTCATGGCGCACTGCCGGATGGTCATTACCTGTTGATGGCACACAGCCGGAGGGTGATGACCTATTGATGGCCATAGCCAGAGGGTCATTACCTGTTGATGGCGCACTGCCGGATGGTCATTACCTGTTGATGGCACACAGCTGGAGGGTGATGACCAGTTGATGTCGCACTGCCGGATGGTCATTACCTGTTGATGGCACACAGCCGGACAGAGGATCATTACCTGTTGATGGCACACAGCCGGTGTCAGAGGATAAGATCTTTTGATTGCATACACCGGGTCCCTCCCTGATAACAAGGAACCCTGGGGAATACTGGTCATCTTGATCCCCCACTGACTATATACTTGCTCCACCTCAGCCTACACCATCATGGAGGACACTTCCACCTGTGTCCACTGTAAGGTTGGACTTTCTTTTATAATTACAGCAGATTAATAAACATCATAAAGCTGTAAAACTATCGAGTAATTTATTATAAATTATTATAAAGAAATATAAAGTATAATAGATAGCTATAGAGGGCACATAAGACGACTAACTATAGAAAGCATGGTATCGCCTGATATATACTGTATATTCTAGATGGCGCTATTACACTAAATACATCACAACCTCCAGGGTGATATTACCGTACAATGCGAGATCACTAATAATGGCCACAGATTATGAGAAAATGACCAGCTCCATAGTCCTGGAGTTATTATAAATGTCTCTAGTGTGAGGCAGGGACTGGACGAGTGTTGGAGGGAGGTATATTCCCCCAGGACGTCCTTTATGTATCCATGCTGTAGAATCTGCCGTATACTTCTGTTCTAGCAGTCAGACATTTCACTCTGCAGATCACAGACTCAACATTGTGTAAAACTAACACCGTATATAAGAGGACTCAGAATATAAACTAGCGGCATGCCGTGCACTGCCCACGTCATGTGTACGGGATACAGGACCTGCAGGACCTGGTACGGCCATTATAGTTGATAGATTAATGATACCTGTGCAGATGAAGGGAAAAAAAATATGTGCAACAACTGGAGGAGAAAGTAACAAAATGTAATTTGAAGAGTATAATAGAGAAATGGGAAACTTCTGGAGATGCAGATAAGTGGTACCAGGGCGAAACGTAAGTGCAGTCAGACAAGCCAATGGCCTGGTAACAGAGGCCAAGCAGAGCCGGGTATGTGGTAATACAAATGGGTGGTGGACTGAGTCGAGGTTTCGGTAATCATGGTGTAACAGACCGGGCAGACTGACTGGGCAGGAGAGAATTTCATGTTTTCTTGATTACAGCATCATTCAGAGAATTCCTGCTCCTAATTATTAAAAGGGGTTGTCCGCGACTATTTTATTTTTTTTTTACCATGGGCCTAAGAACTAAAAGGTAAGTATTTGCTAACTATATGCCTGTTGGGCCCGGTGACGATCTCTGCCATTTCAGAGAGATGATGGATCGCTCCTGCCAGTGATTTTGCAGCGCCCTCTCTGCTCTGTTGATGGGGTGTGACTGCCGATGTCATGCTGACTTGACAGCTAGCTCCCTGCTGCCTAACTGCAGGGAGCCATCTGTCAATGAGAATGAAGTTGGCAGTCTCGCCTCATTGACAGAGCAGCCGGGAAGAGGAAGAGCTGTTCTGTTGACGTGAAGCAGCAGAATCGCTGTTAAGAGCAGTTCAGGTGTGATCAGAGCCGCCACAGGGTAGAACAGGCAGATAGTAAGCAATTACCTGCCTGATAGTTCTTAGGCCCATTGCATTTTTCTATCTCATCCTGTAGGAGTCACCTTCTTTTCAACGAAAAAGAGACACTGTGAAACCTACGCGTATCGAACACCAAAACTTCTTAATCCTAGTATACAAATGCATGTAGGGAGTTACAATTTATATGTTCGACTGCCCCATCATATGGGCGTGTTGATAGTTCCTCACGCCCAATTTTTCAAAGTAAAGAAATTATAGGTTGTCGAAATAACAGAATAAAAACAAATAATATTGAAAAATTGAGATTAAAATAACAAAAGAAAAAGAAAAGGTTATAATGTATAATATTATATAGAAAAAAAAACCATGGTATATACACCTCTGATTATAATGCATGGAATATACACGTACAGACCAAAAGTTTGGACGCACCTTCTCATTTAAAGATTTTTCTGTATTTTCATGACTATGAAAATTGTACATTCACACTGAAGGCAGCAAAACTATGAATTAACACATGTGGAATTATATAGTTAACAAAAAAATGTGAAACAATTGAAAATATGTCTTATAATCTAGGTTCTTCAAAGTAGCCACCTTTTGCTTTGATGACTGCTTTGCACACTCTTGGCATTCTCTTGATGAACTTCAAGAGGTAGTCACCGGAAATGGTCTTCCAACAATCTTGAATGAGTTCCCAGAGATGCTTAGCACTTGTTGGTCCTTTTGCCTTCCCTCTGAGGTCCAGCTCACCCCAAACCATCTCAATTGGGTTCCGGTCTGGTGACTGTGGAGGCCAGGTAATTTGGCGTAGCACCCCATCACTCTCCTTCTTGGTCAAATAGCCCTTACACAGCCTGGAGGTGTGTTTGGGGTCATTGTCCTGTTGAAAAATAAATGATGGTCCAACTAAATGCAAACCGGATGGAATAGCATGCCGCTGCAAGATGCTGTGGTAGCCATGCTGGTTCAGTATGCCTTCAATTTTAAATAAATCCCCAACAGTGTCACCAGCAAAGCACCCCCACACCATCACACCTGCTCCTCCATGCTTCACGGTGGAAACCAGGCATGTAGAGTCCATCCGTTCACCATTTCTGCGTCGCACAAAGACATGGTGGTTGAAACCAAAGATCTCAAATTTGGACTCATCAGACCAAAGCACAGATTTCCACTGGTCTAATGTCCATTCCTTGTGTTCTTTAGCCCAAGCAAGTCTCTTCTGCTTGTTGCCTGTCCTTAGCAGTGGTTTCCTAGCAGCTATTTTACCATGAAGGCCTGCTGCACAAAGTCTCCTCTTAACAGTTGTTGAAGAGATGTGTCTGCTGCTAGAACTCTGTGTGACATTGACCTGGTCTCTAATCTGAGCTGCGCTTAACCTGCGATTTCTGAGGCTGGTGACTCGGATAATCTTATCCTCAGAAGCAGAGGTGACTCTTGGTCCTCTTTTCCTGGGGCGGTCCTCAAGTGAGCCAGTTTGTTGTAGCGATTTATGGTTTTTGCAACTGCACTTGGGGACACTTTCAAGGTTTTCCCAATTTTTCGCATTGACTGACCTTCATTTCTTAAAGTAATAATGGCCTCTCGTTTTTCTTTACTTAGCTGCTTTTTTCTTGCCATAATACAAATTCTAACAGTCTATTCAGGAGGACTATCACCTTCTCATTTAAAGATTTTTCTGTATTTTCATGACTATGAACATTGTACTTTCACACTGAAGGCATCAAAACTATGAATTACCACATGTGGAATTATATACTTAACAAAAAAGTGCGAAACAACTGAAAATATGTCTTATATTCTAGGTTCTTCACAGTAGCCACCTTTTGCTTTGATGACTGCTTTGCACACTCTTGGCATTCTCTTGATGAGCTTCAAGAGGTAGTCACCGGAAATGGTTTTCACTTCACAGGTGTGCCCTGTCAGGTTTAATAAGTGGGATTTCTTGCCTTATAAATGGGGTTGGGACCATCAGTTGTGTTGTGCAGAAGTCTGGTGGATACACAGCTGATAGTGCTACTGAATAGACTGTTAGAATTTGTATTATGGCAAGAAAAAAGCAGCTAAGTAAAGAAAAACGAGTGGCCATCATTACTTTAAGAAATGAAGGTCTGTGAGTCTGAAAAATTGGGAAAACTTTGAAAGTGTCCCCAAGTGCAGTTGCAAAAACCATCCAGCGCTACAAAGAAACTGGCTATCACGAGGACCGCCCCAGGAAAGGAAGACCAAGAGTCACCTCTGCTTCTGAGGATAAGTTTATCCGAGTCACCAGCCTCAGAAATCGCAGGTTAACAGCAGCTCAGATTAGAGACCAGGTCAATGCCACACAGAGTTCTAGCAGCAGACACATCTCTACAACAACTGTTAAGAGGAGACTTTGTGCAGCAGGCCTTCATGGTAAAATAGCTTCTAGGAAACCACTGCTAAGGACAGGCAACAAGCAGAAGAGACTTGTTTGGGCTAAAGAACACAAGGAATGGACATTAGACCAGTGGAAATCTGTGCTTTGCTCTGATGAGTCCAAATTTGAGATCTTTGGTTCCAACCACCGTGTCTTTGTGCGATGCAGAAAAGGTGAACGGATGGACTCTACATGCCTGGTTCCCACCGTGAAGCATGAAGGAGGAGGTGTGATGGTGTGGGGGTGCTTTGCTGGTGACACTGTTGGGGATTTATTCAAAATTGAAGGCATACTAAACCAGCATGGCTACCACAGCATCTTGCAGCGGCATGCTATTCCATCCGGTTTGCGTTTAGTTGGACCATCATTTATTTTTCAACAGTACAATGACCCCAAACACCTCCAGGCTGTGTAAGGGCTATTTGACCAAGAAGGAGAGTGATGGGGGGCTACGCCAGATGACCTGACCTCCACAGTCACCAGACCTGAACCCAATCGAGATGGTTTGGGGTGAGCTGGACCGCAGAGTGAAGCCAAAAGGACCAACAAGTGCTAAGCATCTCTGGGAACTCCTTCAAGATTGTTGGAAGACCATTTCCGGTGACTACCTCTTGAAGCTCATCAAGAGAATGCCAAGAGTATGCAAAGCAGTCATCAAAGCAAAAGGTGGCTACTGTGAAGACCCTAGAATAAAAGACATATTTTCAGTTGTTTCACACTTTTTTGTTAAGTATATAATTCCACATGTGGTAATTCATAGTTTTGATGCCTTCAGTGTGAATGTACAATTTTCATAGTCATGAAAATACAGAAAAATCTTTAAATGAGAAGGTGTGTCCAAACTTTTGGTCTGTACTGTATATATACACACATATATATACACACATTATATAGTTATTACAAAAATGATTATAACATTCCCCCCTTTTGTAAATTTCAATATCACATCTCTGTAGACATCAGGGCTTTTGTTTTCTTATTACGGTTTTCACAGGACCCATCGGATTTCAGAGTCTTGTTTATTTTCGGGGAAGGTATAATGTTCAGAATCATTATCATCAGGTTCCATAGTCTCCATTCCTCGATACATAGTCTTTGTTATGGCAGAATCAATAAGTCTTTGTGCGAGTCCTCTAATACACAGTATAGCACAACACCCACAAACAGGGAGTACACTGGCCACAATGGCCAGAGATATCAGCGCGGAAGTGACCTGGCCAGACCATTTCCCAAACCATCCTTCAATCCAGGAAGAAAAATTGTCAACATATCCAGAATTCTCAGCCAGTTTATTAGATAGGGCAGTCAGTCCATCAAGGGCATTGGTGATGCTACTGACGCGCCCCCTGGGCCTGCGTTGTGGATGCACGTGTGCGGGAGTACCCGGAGCCGGATCGCTGGGGGGTGTAGTCTTCCGTGGCGGTGACCCGGTCCGTGCCCAGGGCGGTCAAACCAGTGGCAGTCTTAGGTAATAACAATGTCCGACTACGCCACCCGTGGATTGCGGTCAGTGGGGACCGCCGCTGCGCTGCAGACCGCTGAGGCTGATGTTGTTTGCGCAGCCGAGTATGGGATAACTCCCCACGGGAGAAGTATTGCCTCAGGGCAGCTAGTGTGGATGATGGGAGTGATGGTGTGAGCGTCCCAATACTGATGGTGCTGGTGCGGCGATGAAACACAGAGACGTGTGGTGCAGTTCAGGGTCTTTACTGATGGTATAACGCAGACCCTCCCGGGAGTACTGGTTAGCAGTAGGGGCCTGGTCAGTCTGTAAGCAAGTAGGATCTCCCCTGGCCAGGTGGAGTTGTAGGCCTCCCCGACTATCTGCACTCTTTCCTGGCTACCTTGCTCTATGCGGGTTGAAGTAGCCCACGTCCCTGAGTATACCGTGTGGTGCTCACCCGTATGGCCGGTGACTTGGGGCCTTCCGTTAGCCTCCGCTTCACGATGGCGGTGCTGGTCCTTTGCTTGTGACCGTGCCTCCGGGCTTCTATGGCCAGAGGACATGGAATCCCCTGCCGGTTGGATTCTGCTGCTGGACCTGGATGTCCCCACAGCCTCGGACTCCGTGTCCGGGTTTAGAGTTTTCAGCCAAGGCGAGCTTTCTAGCTTCCAGCCTCTGGCACTCGCTTCTGCTCCTTCAGAGCTCCTGTTGTATCTTTCCCTCTGTTTGTTGTCCTCCAGACCTGACTGTGTTTCTGTCTGGGACTTCACTCTGACTCTGACTGCTCTGCTTGTTCTGCAGGCTCTGTCTCTACTAATCCCGCCCCAGACCCAGTTTATAAGGGCAGATTCCTCCCCTCCCAGGTCTGGGTGGGCCGTGTTGCATGCTTAGGGCTCCTGACCAGAGAAACCTCCCACTTGCTCTCAGACATAATATTTCTATTACTGTGGCAACCAGACCCCAGGGGTGCCACATTCCCCCCTAGTAAATTTTAGTACTCCGGGACTAAACACATTTTTAAAGAAACATAAATACAAGGGTATAACAATAACACAATAACATATTTACAAGAATCTTTAGTTCTTTAAAGGTCACGGCGTGTCCGCAACCGGGTGTCCATATCACCCAAGGTGAAGTTTGTGAAACAAGAGGGCGTCCATGTCACCCAAGGTGAAGCTTTAAGCGAAGTAGGGGACCTGTCCAAAGCAAACCCCTTGCATTGGCCTTGAGCGTGGCTGCAAGGCTGAAGCTAACTACTTTGGGCCGCAAGGAGGCCACGCCAGACAGGTTTTCTCTTCCACGGCCGTCTTCACAAGAGGTACCAAGGTGCAACTATCTACAAGAATTGTTCCGGTTATCCAGTGTCCATAACCTGTTAGTCCAAATAAATCTGCAGGGTAACTGAGAAACATAATTAATAACAGGCAACAAACATAAACCATAAACAGTTAAACAGATAAATTCACAGTGCATTAGTCTAGATTTTCCAGCGAGCGGCCATCTGACCTCTAGTGACTCTAGTGGACCTACGGAGCTCACTAACTGGTCCTGCACTACAGGGTGTAGGAGGTGTTATGGGTAAGCTGGGCAGCTGTCTGCGCACTCTTTGGCTCACTAGGGGCACGGCAGGCTCACTACTAGCAGAGGGTTGACCCTCCTGCGCTGCTGGTGTGGATTCTTCTGCCTCCTGGGCGGCTGCTCTTCCAGCTCTACCTGGTCTTCTGTAGGCACTTGAGGGGCTGGCTGGAGAAAGGTGAGGACAGGCACCACGATAGCGTTGTTTACTTGTGTCCAGGACCGGGGAAAGTCTCCGAGTACGGTGCTGATCATTTCCTCCTTTTCCTCTACGGGTTGAGGGTCTTCCTGATCTTCATCCGTGCTTTGCAACTTCTCGGGGCACTTTTTCAGGTGGTCTCTGGAGACAGTGGCTGTGGTCTCTCCTTCATCCTTGCTGATGACGTACACCTTTGGATTATTGTGGCTTGAGGGCAGTACGGTGTACGGGTCCTTTTCCCACTGGTCGTCCAACTTATGGAGCCGCCTTTTTCTTTTCAAGACCTGCTCTCCAGGTACCAGGGGAACAGCGGGAGCATGTTGGTTATAAGCCCTCTCCTGCCTTTCTCTTGATTGACAGAGACTTCGCTCGACGCTCTCCTGTACTTTCCGGTACTGCTGCTGCCGTTCTGTATCCCAGTCTGCCTCTGCTGAGGTGTCCTCGGGTGTCAGGACTCCCATATCCAGGTCAACGGGCAGCTTACCAGGTCTTGCTCGCATTAGGTAAGCCGGGGTACAGTTGGTGGAACCTACCGGGATGTGGTTATACAGGTCCACCAGATCGGGCAGTTTCTCAGGCCACAGACTGCGTTCTTCCAGGGGCAATGTTTTTAGCAGATCTATCACCACCTGGTTCATCTTCTCGCAGAGTCCATTGGTTTGGGGGTGATAGGGCGTTGTTCTTATCTTCTTGCAGCCATACAGGTTGCAGAACTCCTGGAAGACCTCCGCTTCGAAGGCTGGTCCTTGGTCCGTCAGCACTTGGTCCGGGTACCCGTGTGGGCAGCAGAAGTGCAGGTGGAAGGCTCTGGCTGCTGTCTGAGCCATCAGGTCTTTGACAGGGACCACCACCAGGAACCGGGAGTAGTGATCCACGATGGTTAGGGCGTAGACATACCCGCTTCTGCCTGGAGCCAGTTTAACATGGTCCAGAGCGACCAGTTCCAGCGGCTGCCTGGTGATGATGGGCTGCAGGGGAGTCCTCTGGCTGGCACGGTCCCTTCTTCTTAGATTGCACGGGCCACAGTCTCTACACCACCTCTCAATGGATCCTCTCATGCCTATCCAGTAGAACCGTTCACGCAGCAGGAACTCCAGCTTCTTCCATCCGAAGCGCCCTGCCCCATTGTGGTAGGCCTCCAGCACCATAGCTGCGTCCCGTCTCGGTACCACCACCTGCCAGATCAGCTCATGCGTCCGGGAATTGACCATTCTGCGGCACAACTTCTCCTTGTAGAGAAACAGTCTGCTTTTCTCCGTCCACAGTTGCTTGGTCTCTTCCGGAGCGTCTGGGTCCAGGCGTGCGTCAGCCTGGGTCAGCATCTCCTTCACCAGACGGACTGCGGGTTCACTGTCTTGCGTCTCCGCCCAGTTGTAATGGGGTAAGGGGTTGAACGTAGCGGATCGCTGGCCCCTCACACGGTGGGAATACTGGGTAATCCCATGACGGTGAAACGCAGGGAGTTCGACCTCTTCCAATTCTTCTGGATCCTCCCCTTCGTCCGGTAGGTTTGGCATCCTGGACAGGGCGTCCGCGTTGGTATTGGAGCGTCGTGCCCGGTATTTGATCGTGAACTCATAATTGGACAGGCGGGCCATCCATCTCTGCTCCAGGGCACCCAGTCTTGCAGTGTCCAGGTGTGTCAACGGGTTGTTGTCCGTGTACACGGTGAACCTGGAAGAGGCAAGGTAATGCTTGAAACGTTCGGTTACTGCCCACACCACTGCCAGGAACTCTAGCTTGAACGAGCTGTAATTCTCAGGGTTTCTTTCCGTGGGTCGCAGTTTTCGGCTGGCGTAAGCAATTACCCGTTCTCTCCCCTGCTGGATCTGGGACAGTACGGCTCCTAGCCCGATGTTGCTTGCGTCCGTGTGGAGGATAAAGGGCTGACTGTAATCAGGGTACGCCAGGATTTCATCCCCCGTGAGGGCCATCTTCAGCTGGCGGAAGGACTCCTCTTCCAGCTTTTCCCATTTGAAGGGTGGCTTCTAGTTTTTGGCCTTCCTGGACTGGCCTATCAGGAGGTCCTGCATAGGAGCTGCCTTCTTGGTAAAACCGGAAATGAATCTTCGGTAGTAGCCTACCAACCCGAGGAACTGCCGCACTTCCTTTATGCTGGATGGTCTTGGCCAGTGCTTAATCACGGTGATCTTGTCAGGGTCGGGGGCTACTCCGTCAGCACTCACCACGTGTCCCAGGTACTGTACCTTTGGCTTCAGTAGATGACACTTTGAGGGTTTTACCTTTAGGCCATAGTTTGCCAGGGCTTCAAACACTTCTGCCAGGTGTTCCAGATGGTCTTCATAGGTCTTGGAATAGACGATGACGTCGTCCAGGTATAATAGGACCGTCTCAAAGTTCCGGTGTCCCAGACAGCATTCCATCAACCGTTGGAAGGTTCCTGGTGCATTGCAGAGTCCGAACGGCATACAGTTAAATTCGCTGAGTCCCATCGGGGTGGTGAATGCGGTCTTCTCACGGTCCGCCTCTGCTTCAGGAACCTGCCAGTACCCGCTAGTGAGATCCAAAGTAGAGAAGAAGTTAGCAGATTTTAATGCAGCTAAGGACTCTTCTATCCTTGGTAACGGGTATGCATCTTTGTGTGTGATACGGTTGACCTTCCTGTAGTCTACACATATTCTCATGGTGTTGTCTTTCTTTTTCACTAAGACTAGTAGAGCTGCCCAGGGGCTACAGCTGTCCCTAATTACCCCAGCCTCCTTCATGTCTTTTAACATCCCCTTGGCGTGTTGATAGTGTGCAGGGGGTACGGGTCGGTATCTCTCCTTTATGGGAGGATGGTCTCCCATGGGGATGTGATGTTCTACCCCCTTTACTCACCCAAAGTCTAGCGGGTGTTTGCTAAACACTCTCTCGTACTCTTGAACCACCCGATAGACTCCCTGTTTTTGGTGTGAGGGAGTGGAGTCAGTACCCAAATGCAGTTGCTGACACCAGTCCTCCATTGGTTTCTTAGAGCCGTTACCTTCCTCTGGTTGAGATGGAGGCAAGGGTTCCACGGCCTGTACAGAGTTCTGGTTGATGGTGAACAATTTGGCTAGCGTGGCATACCGGGGCAGGTATACTTCTCTCTCCCCGATATTTATGATGCGGACGGGCACCCTCCCATGGCGTACATCGACCACCCCCCGTGCTGTTAAAATGGTGGGCCTACTGTCTGAGTAGACGGGTTCTACCATTGCTTGGTAGTCTCTACCTCTTAGACCAATAGCTGCCCGGCACCAAATCATCATCTCACTTTTCGGGGGCATGGCAATAGGGAACGGGTCACACATTCTCACGCTACCTATCTCACCACCAGATAGTTCCACCTGTTGCCGTTTCATCAGTGCCCGGATCTCTTTTTGGAGGACACGCTGCTGGCTGGAACTGGCGTTCTTGGCAACCTGTTGCAAAATATGAATCACCTCTGCAAGACAGTTTTCGATTACATTAGTACCTAGGGTTATTTTTGGGTGACTCTCGCGACGGTCAATGTCCACAAAGATCAGTCCTTGTGCCGGCAGTTCAACTTTACCGACCTTGATGGTCACCTCTTTAAATCCTATCTGTGGCACGGGCTGACCATTGCTGGCGATAATCCTCAGGTCATCATCTGGGTAGCGGGTTATGTCTGAGTCATTCCAATACCGCTTGAAGAGCACGTACGGGATGGTGGTGACCTGTGACCCGGTGTCTAGTAGGGCACTCATAGGAATGCCGTCCAGTACCACAGGCAAGACCGGATGTCCCCCTACGTATTTGTCACGCCAGTTCGATGGGCCTGATGATCTTATGCCTGTGGGTTGGCCCTCTACCCCAGGTTGTGCCCGTTTAAATGACAGTACCTTGCCATATGTCCGGGTTGATTGCAGCGGCGGCAGATGGGTCGTCCGTCCTCGTTGTATCTGTCGCTGGGTCTTCCTCTGGCCGGTGGGGTCCTCCTCAGTCGGCGCCACGGGACGTCCTCCGGTCCGGATGCCAGCTGGATCTTTCCTGGAGAAGAGACCTGTAAAGACTGCACAGTTCTGGTTAGCGCGGCAACGCTCTTAGTCAGCTCTTGGACCTGATGGTGCAGGTCTGTAGCCGGGTTATCGTTCAAAGCCTGCGCATCAGCTCCCACAGGCCCTGCAGACAAGGGCGCCGCGTCCTGGTGATAAGTGACAGCAGGGCGCCTGTGGGTCACAGCGCCACCTGGTGCCGGTTCTCGGAGCACCCGGATGCCTCTGTCCTTGAACTGTGCAAAGTCCAGGTCAGGGTCCTGTAAGGCCATTGCTCGCAACTGGGTTCGGTGGGCATTGCACAGTAGACCCTCAATAAATTGTTCGGTCAACAGCTTGTCTTCATTTCCCACGCTGTCAGGGTCTGCTTGTTTAATGGCTCTCAGGGCCTCTTGTAGGTTTAGAGCATAGTCTCTTATACTTTCATGTGCCCGTTGTTTGCACCCATAAAATCTGAGCTTTATTTCGGCTGAGGTGCGGGTATCAAATGTGTCTTTCAGCCGGGCTAGTATCTCTCTGACAGTCCTCTTCTTCCCAGGTGACCAGGACTTTACCTCCCTTTGGGCTGCCCCGATTAGCTGGGCCACCAGGATGCTCACTTTTTGCTCTTCCGTGAGGGGGTATACCTGGAAGAGGCTATCAAGTCTTTCCCTAAAGTCACTCAGGGTATGTGACTCCCCTGAGTAATGGCGTAGCCAGGTTGCCCCCGGGATATAGGGCATTGAGAATGGCATGACCGCAGCAGCGGTTGCGATGGCGGTGGCTGTGGCAGTGGAGCTCCCCTCAGTGTCCGACATCCTTCTTCCCCCCTAGTGGACCGTGGCCTACCTTGCGATGCTCTTCTTCCGTAGGCCGCGGCTCCGCAGTCGATCGTCGGGGTTGAGGACCTGGCGTCGCGCTCCGATGACGTCAGCGTCGCTCTTCCTCCCTTCCAGGACCTTACGCAGCGTCGGAGCGTGGGGCGGAGCTTCGGATCTCGCGCGCTTTCGGCGTCCACGCCCCTCTTCTTCCCGCGCGGCGTCCCGAAGATGGCGTCCGAAGGCGGGAAGCAGCTGCGGATGGCGGGAAGACGGCAGAAGACGGCGGGAAACGGTCCAAGATGGCGTCCGATGGCGGGAAACGGCTCCGGACGGCGGGAAACTTCACCACAGGTAAGTATAAAAGTCTCTTTTTCAGGCATGCAGTACCTGGTGGTTGCGGGCACGAAATCCTGCCGACTACGCCAAAGTTGACGCGCCCCCTGGGCCTGTGCTGTGCAGGGGGATACCCGGAGCCGGGCCTTCTGTAAGATGCTGGGGGTTGTAGTCTCCGTGTGGCGGTGACCCGCTCCGTGCCTAGGGTGGTCAAACCAGTGGCAGTCTATTGGTATTGTAATTGTCCGACTACGCCACCCGTGGATTGCGGTCAGTGGGGACTGCCGCTGCGCTGCAGACCGCTGAGGCTGATGTTGTTTGCGCAGCCGAGTATGGGATAACTCCCCACGGGAGAAGTATTGCCTCAGGGCAGCTAGAGTGAATGATGGGAGTGATGGTGTGAGCGTCCCAGAAGTAATGGTGCTGGTGCGGCGATGAAACACAGAGACGTGTGGTGCAGTTCAGGGTTTTTACTGATGGTATAACACAGACCCTCCCAGGAGTACTGGTTAGCAGTAGGGGCCTGGTCAGTCTGTAAGCAAGTAGGATCTCCCCTGGCCAGGTGGAGTTGTAGGCCTCCCCGACTATCTGCACTCTTTCCTGGCTACCTTGCTCTATGCGGGTAGAAGTAGCCCACGTCCCTGAGTATACCGTGTGGTGCTCACCCGTATGGCCGGTGACTTGGGGCCTTCCGTTAGCCTCCGCTTCACGATGGCGGTGCTGGTCCCTTGCTTGTGACAATGCCTCCGGGCTTCTAAGGCCAGATGACATGGAATCCCCTTCCGGTTGGATTCTGATGCTGGACCTGGATGTCCCCACAGCCTCGGACTCCGTGTCCGGGTTTAGTGTCTTCAGCCAAGGCGAGCTTTCTAGCTTCCAGCCTCTGGCACTCGCTCCTGCTCCTACAGAGCTCCTGTTGTCACTCTCCCTGTGTCTGGAACTACACTCCAGGCTCTGACTGCTCTGCTTGTTCTGCAGGCTCTGTCTCAACTAATCCCGCCCCAGACCCAGTTTATAAGGGCAGATTCCTCCCCTCCAGGTCTGGGTGGACCGTGTTGCATGCTTAGGGCTCCTGACCAGAGAAACCTCCCACTTGCTCTCAGACATAATATTTCTATTACTGTGGTAACCAGACCCCTGGGGTGCCACATCAGTATGTTGCGGTGGCTGCTTGTGCTGATAGGTGTTTCGGAGTGCTTTGGCCATCAGGACTTTATCCTGAGTTACTACTGCATATTCTGTGGCATTTGTGCCATCTGGGTTATTTTTTGTCTGTCAGGGCATTCTCGAAGAAAATGCCCAATCTTCCTGCAATGCCAACAAGATGTTTTGTCGCCCACTCCCCTACCTCTTCCTCTATCTCTCCCCTACCTCTGTAACCCTGTTCTTCATTCAAGTCTTTCTGTGTGAGGACAATATCACACCCATCCTGTATTACTAACACCAGTCCCTTTTTATCCTTCTTTTTGTCTTTATAATATTTTTCTGCATGTCTGCCATTTTCTCTCTTTCAGGCTTCACACAACCATATATTTGCACTTGTAAGTCCAGACTTTTTTAATTTCTCACTGCACTTTCCTATTTCTTCCACCAAATTTTCACATTTCATCAAACTAAGTTTATCATCAAATCCAAACCTTTTCTACCATCTGTCCCCATACTTTGCCCATTCTGGGTGTATTTTATGGATATACTTCACATCGCCTTCCAGTGGTCCATTCTTTTGATAACACCATAAACATTCACATTCATGACCCTTACCTGAGACATCTCCCATGTTTAGAGTAAAACCCTTTGTAAGGACGTCTAATTTGACTATGGCCGTACATTGTTCAGGCTGATCTATATTAAGAGGACTATTATCTTTTGGATAATATAATTTTCCTTCTTCGATTTCACATATTTTCAGTTGTTTCACACTTTTTTGTTAAGTATATAATTCCACATGTGGTAATTCATAGTTTTGATGTCTTCAGTGTGAATGTACAATTTTCATAGTCATGAAAATACAGAAAAATCTTTAAATGAGAAGGTGTGTCCAAACTTTTGGTCTGTACTGTATGTGCACACGTTAAGTACTTTCTGCAGACATTTCTGCACCAAAAACGTCTTGTGGCAGGAAAAACACAACATAACATAAACACGCACACTTTTACCGTATTTTTTACTTGCATTTCACCCCCCCATGCATCTGATGAAAATCGCTGAATGGATTGACAGGCTGCAAAAATAAAACTGCTTCTAATCTGCAAGGAAAAAAGAAGCAGCGTGTGCACGAGGCCTCAGGAATCTCATTCACTTTGTTGGTACGAGGAAATGCTGCAACAAATACTTAAATATGCCCAAACCCAAAGCTCTAATCTCTGGGGCTCCAGAGTGCAGAAGCAGTTAACCCCTTCCTGACAGGGCCAATTTCTGTTTTTGAACTTTAGTTTTTTCCTCCCCTTCTTCCCACAGCCATAACTTTTTTACTTTTCTGTCCACATAGATATATGAGGGCTTGTTTTTTGGGGGACGAATTGTAATTTTGATTGACACCACTGATTTTACCACTTTGTACTGGAAAACAGGAAACAAAAATTCCAAGTTCGGTGAAATTGAGAAATACACGCAATCTGACATAGTTTCTTGGAAATTATTTTTACAGTGTACATTTTGTGGTAAAAATGACCTTGCAGTGTGATTCTGCTCATCGGTACGATTACAGCGATACCAAACAAGTCCAGTTCTTTCATTATTTTACCGGTGAAAATAAATCAGAAGTTTGAAATAAAACCATTTTTGGGTTGTCGCCATTTTCCGAGACCCGTAATGTTTCTATATTTTTATTGATACCATTTTGGAACGGATATGACATTTTGATCACTTGTTACAGCATTTTTAGGGGTATTGCAGAAAATAATGTCATTTTGGCGTTTTTGAATATTTTTCTGTTTTATGGTGTTTACGAATCGTGTTGCTTGTGGTTTTATTTTGATAGATCAAACTTTTCTGAATGCAGCGATATCTCATATGTGTATTTTTTAAATTTTTTAATATCTTTATTTTTAATGCAGGAAAATGGGGGCGATTGGAACTTTTATGTTGTTTTTTTTTAAATATCTTTTAAAACTTTTTAAAATAGCTTTTAACTTATAGCTTGTGCTATATACAGCGATGCCACAGTATTGCTGCAGTTAGTGAAAATCACGGTCTCCTTTTAAGCACGGCTATAGTCAGGATTTCAAGGGAGGTCTGTAATGGAGCACTGTGTTGTGCCATTATACAGTATGGAGCACTATGTGAGGCCCATTATACAGTATGGAGCACTATGCGAGACCATTATTCCGTATGGAGCACTATGTGTGGTCCATTATACAGTATGGAGCACTATGCGAGGCCATTATACTGTATGGAGGACTATGCGAGGCCATTATACTGTATGGAGGACTATGCGGGGCCCATTATACTGTATGGAGGACTATGTGGGGCCATTATACTGTATGGAGGACTATGTGGGACCATTATACTGTATGGAGGACTATGTGGGGCCCATTATACTGTATGGAGGACTATCTGAGGCCCATTATACTGTATGGAGGACTATGTGAGACCATTATACTGTATGGAGGACTATATGGGGCCATTATACTGTATGGAGGACTATGTGGGGCCATTATACTGTATGGAGGAGTATGCAGAGCCCATTATACTGTATGGAGGACTATGTGAGGCCCATTATACAGTATGGAGCACTATGTGAGACCATTATACTGTATGGAGCACTATATGTGGTCCATTATACCGTATGGAGGACTATGCGAGGCCATTATACTGTATGGAGGACTATGCGAGGCCATTATACTGTATGGAGGACTATGCGGGGCCCATTAAACTGTATGGAGGACTATGTGGGGCCATTATACTGTATGGAGGACTATGTGGGGCCATTATACTGTATGGGAGATGACGCGCCCAAGGGATTGGGGGAGGGACGACTCGGCGCCCGGGCCTTAGTTGTTGTTTGCCTGACCTTGGGGGGGGGGATGTCGCGGTGGTCGGCTCCCGGGCCCGTACCCTGGGGTCACTCTTTAAAAAGGGAAAAAGAAGGGGGGGGGTTTGTGTGGGAAAAAGGGGAATGTTCGTGACGCCACCTGTAGTTTCTGGTGAGGATCACCTGCCCTCCGGCAGTCCTCTGAGGCCGGTGTTCAGGCAGCTTAGCTGGTGCGGCTCCCCACAGATGGAGCAGGGCCTCAGGGCAGCGTAGAGAAGAGAGAGTGAAGTAAAGCGTTGGCGGGTGCAGGGCCGCGGAGGAAAGAGCAGACAGAGACAGTAGTTGCAGTCATCCAAGTCTTTACTCACAGATTTGATCGTTCAGCTCAGAGCTTCTCTCTGCTGTCACACGGCGAGCTGCGACCGCCAGGGTGGGGCTCAGCACACTCCAGGTAGTTCAGGAGCACTTGACAGGATCCCCGCTCTAGTGTGTCCCTCTCTTCTCCTACTTCACCTTCTCTCTCCTTCTCCCCACTGAGTCCCGTACGGGTACTGCAATGTCCTTTTTGGGTAACTTGAAGCTCCCGGACCGACTGGGTGCCCTTTTTGGTGACTTGTGGTGAGAACGTGGTGTAAGGCCGGGTCCCTCTGGATAAACTCAGGTTAGGGAATACAGGTGGCGACTCCGTCCGTATCCCCCTGGGATCCACATAAGCCTCCAGACTTTTCCGACAGAGACGTCAAGTGCAAAGTCAGATAATCGGGGACCGGTACCCCCTCTTGCGGCAGGGTCTCTCTGGCTGGGCCAGAATGAGGTATGCAGGTGGCGACTCCGCTGCGTCCGCACCCCCTGAGATCCTTTCGCCTGTGGAGCTTGTCTCCTCTGCTCCCCTCCTAGGCCTTCTTAGTTGGACCCTGACCGGGGACAGAGCCAGTTATAACTCTGCCCCGACCCCCCGTCTCGAGGCCTGAGACTGGGAACTGTGGACTCTCAGCCTGCCGCAGCCTTGTGCTGACTTGCCGACAGAACGACCCACGACCAAAGACCTTGTTGCTAAAATGGCCTCTGATTATATATGATTCTAGTTAAGTGCTGTAGATTAATGCTTCCTCCACCCTCACTCACTACTTGGTTCCCCCTAATCTTTGGTTCCCCCCAACTCCTCCATTCAGGCCCGGGGCAGCACTATGGTGCATTAGGCCCCCTTCAGAACTGGAGTGGTGTAGTGTTGAGTGTGTGGTTGGGGTCCTGTGCAGTACTCCATCCTTACCTAAGAGAGGAGATACCACACCTCATTCTGAGGTGCAGTACCCCTGTGGCGACTGAACCCTCAGGGGCGCCACAAAAGCAATGTAGGGCCCCGTTATACTGTATGGAGGATTATGTGGGGCCCATTATACTATATGGAGAACTATGTGGGGCTCATTATTCTGTATGGAGCACTGTGTGGCCATTATACTGTATGGAAAGCAATGTAGGGCCCTGTTATACTGTATGGAGCACTGTGTGGGGCCCATTATACTGTATGGAGCACTGTGTGGGGCCATTATACTGTATGGAGCACTATGTGGGGCCAGTATACTATATGGAGCACTATGTGGGGCCCATTATACTGTATGGAGCACTATGTGGGGCCCATTATACTGTATGGAGCACTATGTGGGGCCCATTATACTGTATGGAGCACTATGTGGGGCCATTATACTGTATGGAAAGCAATGTAGGGTCCTGTTATACTCTATGGAGCACTGTGTGGGGCCATTATACTGTATGGAGGATTATGTGGGGCCATTATACGGTATGGAGGACTATGCGAGGCCATTATCCTGTATGGAGTACTATGTGGGGCCCATTATTCTGAATGGAGGGCTATGTGAGACCATTACACTGTATGGAGGATTATATGGGGCCATTATACTGTATGTAGGACTATGTGGGGCCATTATACTGTATGGAGGACTATGTGGGGCCATTATACTGTATGGAGGACTGTGTGGGGCCATTATACTGTATGGAGGAATATGCGGGGCCATTATACTGTATGGAGGACTATGTGGGGCCATTATTCTGCATGGAGGACTATGTGGGGGCATTATACTGT
This sequence comes from Phyllobates terribilis, assembly GCF_046119375.1. Lineage (NCBI taxonomy): Eukaryota > Metazoa > Chordata > Amphibia > Anura > Dendrobatidae > Phyllobates > Phyllobates terribilis. Next base: position 247,545 of record NW_027363486.1, on the reverse strand, counting down.
ATGGAGGATTATGTGGGACCCATTATACTGTATGGAGGATTATGTGGGGCCATTATACTGTATGGAGGATTATGTGGGGCCCATTTTACTGTATGGAGCACTATGTGGGGCTCATTATTCTGTATGGAGCACTGTGTGGCCATTATACTGTATATAATAAGCAATGTAGGGCCCTGTTATTGGGACGCTCTAGCCCTCCCTGGGAAGGTGAACTCGGACGGCGGGCCTGTAGTTGTGGGGGATGTCATCGTGGCCTTGGCCCGGTCCGTGCCCAGGGCTGTCACATAAAAAATTATGGGCTTCTGGATGAGTGGTTGTTCGACTACGCCACCTGCGGTTTTTGGTGAGGGTCACCAGCACTGCAGCAGTCCTCTGAGGCCGGTGTTCAGACAGCTCGGATGGTACGGCTCCCCACAGGTGGAGCAAGGCCTCAGGGCAGCATAGAGAGAGAGAGAGAGCGTGGAATAGAGAGTTGGCGGGTTCAGAGCTGCGGAGTAAGGAACAGACAGAGACAAAGGTTGAAGTCATCCAAGTCTTTACTCACAGGTGTAGTGGTTCAGCTCAGAGCTTCTCTCTGCTGTCACACGGCGTGTTGCGGCCACCAGGATGGGGTTCAGCACACTCCAAGTACTTCAGGTGCACTTGACAGGACCCCAAGCTCTAGTGTGTTCATCTCTTCTCTTACTTCTCCTTCTCCCTCCTTGTGTTCCCCACTGAGTTCCGTACGGGTACTGCGATGTCCTTTACGGGTTTCGTGTAGCCCCCGGACCGACTGGGTGCCCTTATTGGTGACTGGTGGTGAGAACTTGGCGTAAGGCCAGGTCCCTCTGGAAAAACGCAGATAAGAGGATACAGGTGGCGACTCCGCTCCGTCCGTATCCCCCTGGGATCCACATAAACCTCCGGACTTTTCTGACAGAGACGTGAAGTGCAAGGTCAGATAATCGGGGACCGGTACCCCCTCTTGTGGCAGGGTCTCTCTGACTAGGCCAGAATGAGGCATGCAGGTGGCGACCCCCTGAGATCCTGTCGCCTGTGGAGCCTATCTCCTCTGTTCCCCTCCTGGGCCTTCTTGTGTGGACTAAGACTGGGAACAGAGCTGGCTATAACTCAACTCTGCCCCAATCCCCAGTCTCGAAGCCTGAGACCGGGAATCACAGAATCCTAGAACAGCTGCAGCTTATACTGACTAACCACTCCAGGGAACTGCAACCAAAAACCCGTTATTAAAGATGGCATCTGTTTATATATGATTCTATTACGGTGTGTTATAAAGTGCTTCCTCCACCCTCACTCACTACTTGGTTCCCCCTTACTTTGGTTCCCCCCAGCTCCTCCATTCAGACCCAGGGTTGCACTATGGTGCTTTAGATCCCCGTCCTGAACTGGAGTGGTGTAGTGTTGAGTGCGTGGCAGGGGTCCTGTGTAGTACTCCATCCTTACCTTGGAGAGGAGATACCACACCTCGGTCTGAGGTGCAGTACCCCTGTGGCGACTGAACCCTCAGGGGCGCCAAATTCCCCCCCGGTGAAAGACAGCATGTCCGCGGGCTGCAATAGAGTAAATACATGGTATATTTCAGACTTCAAAAATTTTTAAATGCTTTTGCAAACAACAGAAACAATCTTCCCATTATGGGAGGCATTTTTCTTAAACGTTGCAGATTAAATATATATTAAGACATTATATAAATATAGAAAAACAGTAGAAATTCTTGTGCAAGTGCAGGCTCAGCAGCATGAGGGACCTGTCCAAAGAAAACCCTCCACGTAGGGCCTGGAGTGGCCGCAGGGCATGGCGATCCTGAGTTGGACCTCCAATGGTGCCATCCAGACAGGTTTTTGTTCTGAGGTCTGTTGTTGCACATATAAAACCAATAGGGAGCACTATTTACAACTATTTACAATCCAGTCTGTTGACTGCTCACCGTCCGCTGGCATAACGTCTTTTCAAAATGAACGGCAACAAGGAGAACAAAAAAAAAAAACAATAACAAGGAGGTTCAGCCGCAGGGGCCGCATTACAGGTGGTATCCCCACCGGGGGTACGACTCATGCTTTCCCACTGATCTTGACCGGTTACTTGTGGGAACGCGCGGAGAGGCGTCTTCCTTAAACACCCGGCGTACCTCCAGGGCGTACCACCCGCGCACCCCGTGGTGGTGGGTGTAGGAGACCAAGACTCCCGGGTATAGGTTGCGGTCAGGGTCTCCTTCCTCCAGATGGGGCTCCACGTCCCGCCTATTTACAAACACGTCTTGAATGAACTGGGGGCTGCGGATAAAGTCCCATCCCGCCTCCTGGTGGAATCTGACTATGAGTCCTTCCTCCCGGGGGCTGAAGCGGGAGGCCTGCGCCTGGCGGGCTTGGGCCTTAGCGGCTTTTGACCGCACCTCCAGCTGCTCGCAGCGGACCCTCCGTGCATGCCGTTATCGCTCTAGCTGGAGGAGCTCATGCCGGTAATACTCCTCCCGCTGTTGAGCCTCAGCTTGGGTCTCCCGGGGAAACCTCAGTAGATCCCCCCCTCGGTTGTCCCATCTAAACTCCTCTCCCTTTGGGCTTGTAACCGGGGGTGCTGGTAACGGTGTTAGCGGGGGCCGCTGTTGGTCCTCCATCTTGGCGGACCAGTCCGGGTTGGTGTGTGAGTACACCCAGGCGAGGGCAGGTGGTGACTGCTCCGGGAGTGTGAGGGGCAGCAGGCTTCCGGAGGCTGCGACAGCTTGGGCCTCACGGTCCGGGATTAGTAGCTGCTCCCAAAGGGTAGCGCCCGGGGATGGAGGTGGCGGCAGGAAGTCTAGGAGGAGGTTGACGCACTTGGCGCCCGGGACAGGGGTTGTTTCCTTACCCGCTCCTAGGCTGGATGCGGCCTCCTGGTCTTGTTCCATTTCCGCCGGGGCTGGAGTATCGCTGACAGGGCGCGGAACCTCCGGGTGTCGGGCTGCAAGCTTCTCCCACATCTCCTTCCTCCATTCCTCGACTGCTCTCCGCTGGGCCTCTTCCACTCTCCGGGTCAAGTTCTGCGTCTCGCCGCGGAGGAACTCGGCCTCCTCCGGTGCTAATCGAACGATGTATCCCTCCAGGGTGAGGGAGGTGGTTGGCAGTGGGCCAGCGGCGGAGGGTGATTCCTGGTCTCCTTCCATTGCCTCCTCCAGGTGTGGTCTGTCTAGACTTGCTCGAACCACGCCTTGTCTCCCTCTCTTTCTCCTCCTCTTTCAGGGGCGGTTCAATGGCTGCTTGCAGACGGGCATTCCCTGGGACGTCCCATCTGTTTTGACGGACACATCCATGAGGACAGTCTCTGAAGCAAGGGGCAGTCTGTATTTTTGGCGCCATTTGAGAACCTTGCCCACGATGGGAGGTATTAAGAGGTTGTTGTTTTCCCTGCACATAATGGCGTCCGTTCTTCTTGGGCGGGTGCCACATGGAATGTGAAAATACAGCCTTTAGAAAGGCGCACAGTAGCCATTGGCAATGGGTATAGACTTTTGCCGTTGCCACGGGCACGAAATCCTGCCGACTACGCCAAGTTGTGACGCTCTAGCCCTCCCTGGGAAGGTGAACTCGGACGGCGGGCCTGTAGTTGTGGGGGATGTCGTCGTGGCCTTGGCCTGGTCCGTGCCCAGGGCTGTCACATAAAAAATTATGGGCTTCTGGATGAGTGGTTGTTCGACTACGCCACCTGTGGTTTCTGGTGAGGGTCACCAGCGCTGTGGCAGTCCTCTGAGGCCGCTGTTCAGACAGCTCAGATGGTACGGCTACCCACAGGTGGAGCAAGGCCTCAGGTCAGCATAGAGAGAGAGAGAGCGTGGAATAGAGCGTTGGCGGGTGCAGAGCCGTGGAGTAAGGAACAGACAGAGACAAAGGTTAAAGTCATCCAAGTCTTTACTCACAGGTGTAGTGGTTCAGCTCAGAGCTTCTCTCTGCTGTCACACGGCGTGTTGCGGCCACCAGGATGGGGTTTGTGGTGCCCTGCTGTGCATGGAGCCACAGATCCTGGAGGGGTGTATTAAAGGATTTCTCCACAAGAAGCCCTCGGAGCATACACACACCTCCACCCTACCTCAGTCCACCAGAGGGAGCCCGATAGGGATATAAATACGGAGGATGGAGCTAGGCAGAGGCGGTCTGTGAGTTTGTTCTCCACAGGAAGTGAGTGGAGACAGAACAGTTTGCAGTCCACAGCCAGTTCCTGCAGAGTAAGACACAGAAAAACAGGTCAGTCTGCAGTGGAGCTCAGTCAGACTCAAGCAGCTCGAGTTAAGAGTGCTAGGAGCATTGCTGACGCTCAGAGAGCAGCAGAAGAGGCAGCAGCTAACTGCCAGTGTGTATAGCCTAGTGAGGGCCCGAGTTGGCCGAAGGCTAGAGGAGTGAGTAGCATTGGGGGCAGAGGGACTTTACCAGCTCACCCCAGAACCCATATACCGGACAACGGGTCCGAGTCTGCAGGGATTCTTTACACCCAGCAGAGGACAACCGGAACCCCTGGCGAACTACATGTCCCAGGAATACCAAACGCTGACTGTTATACCAGGGTCAGGAGTTACCGAGGCCCCATATACCAGGGGGTGTGTACTCCAACAGAAGGCCCTACCACAGGATCAGCCGGTGCAGGACAGAAACCAAGTAAGGCCTAGCTCCATGCAGGTCAGAAACTTACTACAGAGAGGCAAGAGACAGGAGGCCGTACACCCGCTCACTGGGGAGAATCCGGACGTGCACCTCTCACCCTACAGCGCTCCAGGGTGTTCCTGAACTATTTCCAGTAAAGGTACAGAAGTGACTTTTGTGTGTGCTTCCCCTTCTTGCTCTGACCTGGCTGGGTCCCCTCTGTCCTGCATCCCCAACTCCTACGCTGCCCTGAGGCCTTCGTCCGCCTGTGGGGAGCGATTCCACCTAAGCTGCCACAACACCAGCCTCAGTGGACGGACGCAGCGCTGGTGATCCTCACCAGACACCACAGGTGGCGTCACGAACTTTGACATTTCATTTTCCCCTTTTTAAGAGAGACCCCAGGGTACTGGCCCGGGAGCCGACCACCGTGACATCCCCCAAGAACAGGCATTAAGGCCCGGGCGCCGAGTAGTCCCCATCCCCTGGGCGCCACATCTCTCTAACTGGCATCACGAACAGGATTGCGTGCCCGTTGCCACCTGGTACTGTGCGCCTTAAGAAACTGTAAAACTCACAGTGGTGAAGCTTTTCCCACCATTTTCTGGAGTTTCCCGCCACTGGCCGCCATATTTCTGGTCGCCGCACGGGAAGAAGAAGGGCGTAACCGCTGGAAGCGCGCGAAGTCGAGGACACGCCCCGCCCCTGACGTCGAATCAGGAAACGTCAGGTCCTGGAAGGAGCCAGAGGACGCCCTGACGTCGGACGCAAGCGACGCAAGGTCCTACCAGAAGACAGCCACCTGCGGAGCAGCGGCCTACAGAAGGAAGGTAGGCCACGGTTCACTAGGGGGGTGCCAAGATGTTGCAGCAACAACCCGACGTCGCGGGTTGACAGCCCCGATGATGCACCCGCGGCCGCCGCCGCGCAAGACGGAGCAGACGCTCCATCACCAGGGCCTGTAGCCCCTATCGTACCATTGACTTTACCATACATGCCTGGAGCAAAGTGGCTCCCCCAGTACAGCGGCAAGCCAGACACCCTGTCTGGATTCAAGCGCAAAATATGCAGCATCCTGGACATGTATTCTATGACGGGCAAACAAAGAGCAGCAGTTGTTGTGGGACAATTGACTGGTACTGCGGAGAGAGAAGTAGAGACCTGGTCGGCCGCAGACCAGGAGTCAATGTCCGCAATTTTCAAAAAATTACAGACTGCCTTTGAGGACCGCACTGAAGCAGACCTTCAGATGAGGTTCTACCAATGCTCTCAGAAACCGAAGGACAGCGTTCGGGACTATGCTTGCCGTTTACAAGGGGCCCTGCGAGCTCTAAAACAGGTTAGTCCAATTAGCATAACAAATGAGAGTAAAATGCTAAAAGAACAATTTGTCCAGGGGCTGAGGTCCCAAGCGGAGAGCAGGACTGTGCGTTGGTGGTCCTTGGATCATCCAGATGCTACCTTTGACACCCTTAAGGATATGGCTATAAAGGGACTGCAACCCCTGGAGTCGGCAGATACTGCAATCCAACGTTACCAGGGTGGGGCCACTCCAACGCCAGCAGCACCCACCTTTTCCCCGCTGGCTGCTGAAGCAAAAGTGCAGGCAGCGCCCCCTACTGAGCTGGACTGTCTGCGCTCAGAAGTGCGCCAGCTGACCAAAAACCTGGCCACTGTAATGAGTGCCCTGCAACTACGGACGTAGCCAGAGACGGAGGGAAATATCCTGCTAGCCGACTGCCCTGAGGATGTCCCCTGGATGAACCGGAGGAGAAGGAGAACGTTGCCACTCCGGAGGAGGACATCGCCAACCCGGAGGAGGACAACGCCGCCCCCAGGAAGGACCAACAACCAGCGCCATCGTCACCAAGAGTTCGTCTGCCACCGCTGCCAGAAGGCAGGTCACACAGTGCACCAGTGTCCTTTAAACAAGCAAACCCTGGGTCTGAGGGCCAACACCCAGGAATAGACTCAGCAGGCCCCTCACACTGGCACCACAGGTTCGTGGGAGGAAGACCTTTCCTATCCATCATACTGGACGGCATTGCGATACCTGCCCTGCTGGACACCGGATCCCAGGTAACAATCATACCTGATATCCTCTATAGCAAATACTGGTCCATGGACAGTCTCCAACCCCCAAACCCAGACTTTTCAGTATATGCCTCTAACGGCCTCCCTCTTGACCTACTTGGGGTTAAGAATGTAGCAGTAAAAGTGGGGAGAGTGGAGTTAAAAGACGAGGGGCTCATTGTAGTGAAGACTGTCAATGAGGAAAATGGACTGAATGTAGTACTAGGCACTAACATTGTGGGTAACTGTTTGGAGGAGTTTGTGTTTTTACTCCAACAGCTTGCTGACACCGCCAGACCGGGGCAGCGGAGAGCACTCCAGAGGGAGATTCGAGCCCTGATGTACCAGCAGCAAGTAAAGCTAACCGGTGGTGCAGGTAACAGACCCCGTACCCATTGTGATTCCCCCAATGAGTGAAATGCTTATCTGGTGTAGAGCAGCAATAGGTCTTAAAGGACATAGCTACCAGGCGGTAGTAGAACCCCTTAGCTCAGAACACAGACCTACACTCTTAACTGCCAGGGGGGTAGTAGATGTACGCAATGGGAGGGTGCCCGTCCGTCTTCTCAACTATGGGGAAGACGAGGTCAGATTACCACGTTATGCCACTGTTGCCAAACTTTACACTGTAAATAATAACTCTATTCACACGGCGGAGTCCTTAACCTCCCCAGACCAAGTGGAGGATAATGATCCTACAACACAGGTTGAGGATTGGTGTCAACAGCTCCACGTTGGGACAGACACCACTCCTGCCCACCAGAAACAAGGAGTACACCGGGTGGTTCAGGAATACGCGCAGGTATTCAGCAAACACCCACTTGACTTTGGGAGGATTAAGGGGGTACAAAATCACATCCCCACAGGCAACCATCCCCCCATCAAGGAACGGTACAGGCCTATACCTTCAGCACACTACCAGAAAGCCAAGGAGATGTTGCATGACATGAAGAAGGCAGGGGTAGTAAGGGATATTCGTAGTCCCTGGGCAGCTCCCCTAGTTCTAGTCAGGAAGAAGGATGGAAGCATGAGAATGTGTGTAGATTACAGACAAGTAAATCGCATTACACATAAAGATGCATACCCTTTACCCCGTATTGAGGAATCCCTGGCTGCCTTAAAGTCTGCAAATTATTTTTCCACCCTTGACCTTACTAGTGGGTACTGGCAAGTAGCTGTGGCTGAGGAGGATCGGGAGAAGACGGCCTTCACCACCCCAATGGGACTCTGCGAGTTCAACAGTATGCCGTTTGGACTCTGCAATGCCCCTGGAACGTTCCAGAGATTGATGGAGAGCTGCCTGGGACACCGCAACTTCGAGATTGTGTTGCTATACCTGGATGACGTGATAGTGTACTCCAAGACGTATGAGGACCACTTGAAGCACCTGGCAGAGGTATTTGAGTCACTGTCCCAGTATGGGATGAAGTTGAAACCCTCAAAGTGCCACCTGCTCAAGAGAAAGGTACAATAACTGGGGCACATTGTCAGCCCAGAAGGGGTAGCACCAGACCCGGAGAAGGTAACTGCCATACAGAAATGGCCGGAGCCGAAGAACCTCAAAGAGGTGCGTCAGTTCTTGGGACTGATAGGATACTACCGGAGGTTTGTACAAGACTATACTAAGAAAGCAGCGCCTCTGCAAGACCTCCTGGTAGGACAGTCCCCCAAGGGCAGAAATCCCCCATTCCACTGGAGTAAAGAACAGGCTGAATAATTTCAAGAAATGAAGGAGATTCTGACAGGTGATGAGATTCTAGCCTACCCTGACTACAGCCAACCGTTCCTGCTGTATACTGATGCCAGCAATGAAGGATTGGGAGCTGTCCTAAGTCAGAAGCAGAATGGCCAGGAGAAAGTCATCGCATATGCAAGCAGGAAGCACCGCTCGACTGAAAGGAACCCAGAGAACTATAGCAGCTTTAAGTTAAGTTAGAGTTCCTGGCCTTGGTCTGGGCCATCACAGAAAGGTTCAAGCACTACTTAGCCTCCAGCAAGTTCACTGCCTACACTGACAATAACCCCTTAACTCATCTTGAAACAGCCAAGCTGGGAGCCATGGAACAACGATGAATGGCTCGGCTGTCAAACTACCAATTCACAATAAAGTACTGGGCGGGCCGCAAGAACGCCAACGCCGATGCCTTGTCCAGGATGCCTCACCAGTCAGACACAGAAGAAGAAGTGGATGACCTGGAAGAGATTGAGCTACCTGCCTTTCATCGGAATGGGATGATCCATGAGCAACGAGCCTCCAGGAGGCAGCGTGGTAAGACGTTAAACCCTTTGCCTCAGGACAGTGACCCGGTTGTCAGCCGTATCAAAGAGCTGATAACCCAAGAAGGTTCCTCCCTGGAGAAGGATGCGTCTCTCCAAGCAAAACAGCTGTAGAATGAGAGAAGCCGGCTGTTTATCTACCGTGAGAAGCTGTGCCGGAGGTACGTCAATCCAAAAACCCATGAGATGGTATGGCAGATAGAGGTCCCCAAGGCGGACATCCAGATGGTGTTGGAGGCCTACCACGATCAGGCGGGGCACTTTGGCTGGAAAAAGCTAGAGACCCTGTTGAAGTGTCGATTCTACTGGGTGGGAATGCGCAGCTCCATTGAAAGGTGGTGCAGAGACTGTGGACCCTGTAGCCTCAGAAGAAAAGACTACAGCAGCCAGAAGGCACCCCTGCAGCCCATCAAGACGACTCGACCCCTGGAGATCGTGGCCCTGGACTATGTCAAGTTGTCACCCAGCCGGTCAGGATATGCCTATGCCCTGACCATGGTGTATCACTACTCCAGGTTCCTGGTGGTCGCCCCTGTCAAAGACCTGACAGCAAAGACAGCAGCGAAGACGTTCCAAGCGTACTTCTGCAGACCCCATGGATACCCTGAGCAGGTACTGATTGACCAAGGCCCGGCCTTTGAGGCTGAATTGTTCAAAGAGTTCTGCCATCTGTACGGGTGTAAAAAGATCAGGACTACACCGTACCACCCCCAAACTAACGGTCTCTTTGAAAAGATGAATAACATCATCATCGATCTACTGAAGACTATACCACTAGAAGAGAGAAACCAGTGGCCAGACCTACTACCTGACCTAGTGGATCTGTATAATCACATACCAGTAAGTTCCACCAATTGCACTCCGGCATATCTCATGCGGGCAAGACCAAGAAAGCTGCCCATGGACCTGGAGCTTGGTGTTGTAGAACCAGAAGCAGATGTGACCACTGAAGACTGGGACACGACCAGACAGGAGCAGTACAGAAGAGTACAAGCATGTGTCGAAGACAGTCTCACTCGGGTGAGGGATAAACAAGAAGCACAATACAACAGAAGTGCACCAGCAGAACCAGTCACACCAGGAGAAGTGGTATTGAAAAGGAAGCGGAGGAACCACAAGCTTGATGACCAGTGGGAGAGAGAACCCTACACTGTGTTGAATTCAAGGTTTGACAACAGGAAGACATGTCTGATCAGCAAAGATGGAGGAAGAACAACTGCAACAGTATCTAGGGACCACCTGAAGTTGTGTCCAGATCTGCTAAAACCCCAAGAAGAAGTTCCTCTCATTTTCCCGGAGGAACCTGATGAAGCAGTAATACATACTGATTTAGGAGACTTCTCGGCAGATTGGCCTCAAATCGGAGGAGCAGTCATAATTCCAGTACTCCAATTCTTCCAACAGCCAGAAGACCCTCCACAGCAAGTTGAACCTTTAAGTGCTGCAGAAGAGCCTAGTGCCGCAGAAAAGCCTGCTCAGGAAGAATCCCAGGAAGAAGGATCACCGGCAGAAACAGAGCAAGAAGGCCCAGCCAATGGTGAACTTGCCAGCCCATTAGCGAGGTTAAGGCAGTTTTTCAATACCATCACTAGTAGAACAAACAGGGTAGCTGAGAGAAACACTGACACTACACAGACCACCGCACTACGCAGATCTACACGTAGCATGAAAGGTCAACTCCCTGTCAGGTACACTAAGTAAAATAGTTAAACCCCGACAGATGTAGATAGTTATCCCTGGGGTATGGTATTGTATTGTATAATACTGTATATTATTGGATTATCCTGTGTATGTATAGCTATGTATTTATTGCCTTTTACAGGCCTTTAACTTATATCTTGCCCCTCTAATGGACAATCCAAGTGAAACGGACACTTTACTTATTTGCTTCCCATTACCCGCTTGGGTATCTAAGAACTCTGTGGCTGAGGACTATGTGCAGCTCAAAGACTTTATTTGTACATATTTGCACTCCCTGAGTGCCCCTTTGCGCAACCTCTCCGGAAGTGACTTGGACTTTCTGGTTGCTCATTGCCTACTGTTTATTGAACTATATATGTATATTTATCCATGTTCTGGTTATGCAATGTTCAAGTGTCCTAACCTCCCATAAAGGGAAGCTTGTTATTGTTGTTGTTACAAAATGTGTTTCAGCCCGGGAGTGCTGAGTTCAACTAGGGGGGAATGTGATGCCCTGCTGTGCATGGAGCCACAGATCCTGGAGGGGTGTATTAAAGGATTTCTCCACAAGAGGCCCTCGGAGCATACACACACCTCCACCCTACCTCAGTCCACCAGAGGGAGTCCGGATAGGGATATAAATACGGAGGGTGGAGCTAGGCAGAGGCGGTCTGTGAGTTAGTTCTCCTCAGGAAGTGAGTGGAGACAGAACAGTCTGGAGTCCACAGCCAGTTCCTGCAGAGTGAGACACAGAGAAACAGGTCAGTCTGCAGTGGAGTTCAGTCAGACTCAAGCATCTCGAGTTAAGTGAGCTAGGAGCGTTGCTGACACTCAGAGAGCAGTAGAAGAGGCAGCCAGCTAACTGCCAGTGTGTATAGCCTAATGAGGGCCCGAGTAGGCCGAAGGCTAGAGGAGCGAGTAGCATTGGGGGCAGAGGGGCTTTACCAGCTCACCCCAGAAACCATATACCGGACAACGGGTCCGAGTCTGCAGGGATTCTTTACACCCAGCAGAGGACAACCAGAACCCCTGGTGAACTACATGTCTCAGGAATACCAAACGCTGACTGTTATACCAGGGTCAGGAGTTACCGAGGCCCCATATACCAGGGGGTGTGTACTCTAACAGAAGGCCCTACCACAGGATCAGCCGATGCAGGACAGAAAATAAGTTAGGCCTAGCTCCAGGCAAGTCAGAAACTTACTACAGAGAGGCAAGAAACAGGAGGCCGTACATCCGCTCACTGGGGAGAATCCGGACGTGCACCCCTCACCCTACAGAGCTCCGGAGTGTTCCTGAACTATTTCCAGTAAAGGTACAGAAGTGACTTTTGTGTGTGCTTCCCCTTCTTACTGTGGCTGGGTCCCCTCTGTCCTGCATTCCCAACTCCTACGCTGCCCTGAAGCCCCGATCCGCCTGTGGGAAGTGATTCCATCTAAGCTGCCACAACACCGGCCTCAGTGGACGGTCGCAACGCTGGTGATCCTCACCAGACACCATAGGTGACGTCACGAACTTTGACATTTCATTTTCCCCTTTTTAAGAGAGACCTCAGTGTACGGGCCCGGGAGCCGACCAACGCGACATCCCCCAAGAACAGGCATTAAGGCCCGGGCACCGAGTAGTCCCCATCCCCTTGGCGCCACAGGGTTCAGCACACTCCAAGTACTTCAGGTGGACTTGACAGGACCCCAAGCTCTAGTGTGTTCCTCTCTTCTCTTAATTCTCCTTCTCCCTCCTTGTGTTCCCCACTGAGTCCCGTACGGGTACTGCGATGCCCTTTACGGGTGGCGTGTAGCCCCCGGACCGACTGGGTGCCCTTATTGGTGACTAGTGGTGAGAACTTGTTGTAAGGCCGGGTCCCTCTGGATAAACGGAGATTAGAGGATACAGGTGGCGACTCCGCTCCGTCCGTATTCCCCTGGGATCCACATAAGCCTCCGGACTTTTCTGACAGAGACGTGAAGTGCAAGGTCAGATAATCGGGGACCGGTACCCCCTCTTGCGGCAGGGTCTCTCTGACTAAGCCAGAATGAGGCATGCAGGTGGCGACTCCGCTCCGTCCGCACCCTCTGAGATCCTTTCGCCTGTGGAGCCTATCTCCTCTGCTCCCCTCTTTTGCCTTCTTGTGTGGACTAAGACCAGGAACAGAGCTGGCTATAACTCAACTCTGCCCCAATCCCCAGTCTCGAGGCCTGAGACCGGGAATCACAGAATCCTAGAACAGCTGCAGCTTGTACTGACTAACCACTCCAGGGAACTGCGACCAAAGACCCGGAACTAAAGATGGCCTCTGTTTATATATGATTCTATTAAGGTGTGTTATAAAGTGCTTCCTCCACCCTCACTCACTACTTGGTTCCCCCTTACTTTGGTTCCCCCCAACGCCTCCATTCAGACCCAGGGCTTTAGATCCCCGTCCTGAACTGGAGTGGTATAGTGTTGAGTCCTTGGCAGGGGTCCTGTGTAGTACTCCATCCTTACCTTGGAGAGGAGATACCACACCTCGGTCTGAGGAGCAGTACCCCTGTTGCGACTGAACCCTCAGGGGCGCCACATTATACTGTATGGAGCACTGTGTGGGGCCAATTATACTGTATGGAGCACTGTGTGGGGCCCATTATACTGTATGGAGGATTATGTGGGGCCATTATACTGAAGGAGCACTATGTGGGGCCAGTATACTGTATGGAGCACTATGTGGGGCCCATTATACTGTATGGAGGATTATGTGGGGCTATTATACTGAAGGAGCACTATGTGGGGCCAGTATACTGTATGGAGCACTATGTGGGGCCCATTATACTGTATGGGGCACTATGTGGGGCCCACTATACTGTGTGGAACACTATGTGGGGCCCATTATACTGTATGGAGAACTATGTGGGACCCATTATTCTGATATGGAGGGCTATGTGGGGCCCATTTTTCAGTATGGAGGACTATGTGGGGCCATTATTCTGTATGGAGGACTATGTGGGGCCATTATTCTGCATGGAGGACTATGTGGGGCCATTATTCTGCATGGAGGACTATGCTGGACCAATTATATTGTATGGAGGACTATGTGGCGCCATTATTCTGCATGGAGGACTATGTGGGGCCATTGTTATGCATGGAGGACTATGTGGGGCCATTATTCTGCATGGAGGACTATGTGGGACCCATTATACTGTATGGAGTACTATGTGGGGCCATTATTCTGCATGGAGGTCTATGTGGGACACATTATACTGTATGGAGGACTATGTGGGGCCATTATACTGTATGGATGACTATGTGGGCCATTATTCTGCATGGAGGACTATGCGGGGCCATTATACTGTATGAAGGACTATGCGGGGCCATTATACTGTATGGAGGACTATTCAATGTTATATTTGATAAGGGAAAACTTCCTCAATTGTAGACATTTTTTAAATAAATATCACGGTTGTCTTGCAACTTTGTCCAAGCTTTTCATTTTGGCCCTCCGGGTATTTGAGTTTAACAAAATATAAAGGGATGTCTGGGCATACAGTATTGCCATATCGCACTGCGTCATAATTCAGCTGTCACAGAGAGAGACTGCAGACTTTTCTTTTGCAAGCAGAAAACCCTATAAGATATAAAGGGATATCCGGGCATACAGTATTGATGACCTATCTACATCTACAGGATAGGTCATCAATAGCAGATCAGTGGGGGTCCGACACCTGGCGCCCCCAAGAGCAGCAGGTTGCTCAGGCGGCATTACTGAGCGGCTGCTGCTGGTTCTGCAGCTCAGCTCCTGTTCATTTGAATAGTAGTGACTACAGTACCAGCAGCGACTGGCAGAGGCCACTACACTCTGGATAGAGCTGCGCTTGCTCCGGAGCTTGTAACAGCTGACCGATGGGGGCACCAGCTGTCAGATCCCACCTATCTGCTTTTCATGACCTATCCTGTATATGTAGAGAGGTCATCAATCCCATATGCCCGGAAATATCCTTTACTCTCTTATAGTTGTTTTCTGGTCACAAGAGAAAAGTCTGCAGTTACTCTGACTGCAGACAGCTGAATTATCACACTGTCACGATTTGCGCACACTGTCTCGATTTTCCTGTATTTTAATGCGGGAGGGCGGTCACTTGACCTCATGTATGCGATTTACATACTTGCAGTCACATGCCGACTAGTCTCATCCAGATTCTTTCAATTCTCTTATATTGAGTGGAGCAAGATGAGTCTCGTCCGCACATGACTGCAAGTATATAAATAACATACATTTAAAGGAAAATTCCTTTAAAGAGAATTTCCAACCTTCTTGAAAATTTTACAGGGGACAGGGTTTGTTTTAAGAAAAAGAAAAACAACCTTAAAGGGGTTGTCCAGCTTTAGGCTACAAGCCTGCAATTTCTCTGTGCGCGCTGTGAGGATTCTCAGGTGTCGGTGCCCGATGTGAATTGAGTGCAGCCGAACACAGTCTAGTCAGAATGTGGCCAGAAGTAGAAGTATGCATATCACATGCTTGTGGTCACACACCCGACACCTGAAAATCCTCACAGCGAGCAGGGCGTGCAATGTGAGGATTCACAAGTCTGCAGTCACATAAAGTGACTGCAGTCTTGTAGCTTAAGGCAGCTTGCACCTGTTCACACTTGCTTTATTCTGTTCGGAGGAGCTGGTCAAGTTTTTTTTATAGTTCACTTTTGGAGGTTGTGACTAGTGTTGAGCCACCCCCATAGTGTTCGGGTTCGGTTCGGTTTGTCGAACACCGGGATGTTCGAGGAACTGTTCGTCGAACTGTTCGTCGAACACCTTAGAACACCGTCGAACACCGTTAAAACCAATGGCAGGCAAACAAAAACACATAGAAAACACCTTCAAAGGTGTCCAAAAGCTGACAAACTGCTCAGAAGACACTCTCTTTAAAAAAGCCGGCCGGCAAATTCAGCAGCGGCATACACCGGTACCCGACAATTTAGACAAGAAGGAATAGAGCATCACACATAGATTAGATAGATAGAAACATGTCAGTCACACATATAAGAAGCACAGTGACAGTGTTGGTTACTGCACTTGTCATTTAGTGTAAAGGATTTATTAAAAAAAATAATAGTGTTTTCATGCACCGTCTCTTTAAAAAAGCCGGCCGGCAATTCAGCAGCGGTACCCGACAATTTATAACCGAAAGAATAGAGCTTCACACATAGATTAGATAGATAGAAACATGTCAGTCACATATATAATAAGTACAGTGACAGTGTTGGTTACTGTACTTGTCATTTAGTGTAAAGGATTTATTTAAGAAAATAATAGTGTTTTCATGCACTGTCTCTTTAAAAAAGCCGGCCGGCAATTCAGCATCTGTACTCGACAATTTAGAACAGAAAGAATAGAGAATCACACATAGATTAGATAGATAGAAACATGTCAGTCAGATATATAATAAGTACAGTGATAGTGTTAGTTACTGTACTTGTCATTTAGTGTTAAAATAAAGGATTTATTAAAAAAAAAATTAGCGTGGGGTTCCCCGTAATTTTAGTCTCTAGCGGAGGTTAAGCAGACGGCTGGGGCAGATGTTTGAAGCCTGGGAAGGGGGTAATACCCACGGAGCTTCCCAGGCTACTAATATCAGCCCCCAGCTGAATACCTAGCCTTTACTAGCTATTAAAATGGGGGACCCCCCAAAAAAATGACGTGGGGTCCCCCCTAATTTAATAGCTAGCAAAGGCTAGGCAGACAGCTGGGGGCTGATATTAATAGCCCAGGAAGGGTGCCATGAATATTGGCCCCCTCCCAGGCTAGAAACACCAGCCGTCAGCCGCCCCAGAAATGGCACATCCATAGGATGCGCCAATTCTGGCACTTAGCCTCGCTCTTCCCACTGCCCTGTAGCGGTGGCAGTGGGGTAATAGGGCTGGGGTTGATGTCAGCTTATAATGCCAGCTGACATCAAGCCCAGGTTAGTAATGGAGAGGCGTCTATAAGACACCCCCATTACTAACCCCATAGTGAAATTTAAAAAATAACACAAACACCCAGAATAAAGTCCTTTAATTGAAATAAACACACAATTCTTTACTGTTCTAAATTAAACCATACTTACCGTCACGCCCATTCCAGCTGAAGCCAACGATCTCCTGCAATAAAAATAAAATAATAAACAAAGATCATCCTTACCTTTCGCTGGTTCCCAGGACAGCTCCAGCTCTGCTACATCGAGATGACAGGCTGGACCGCAGCAGAACGCTGCCATCCAGCCTGTCAACCCGCAGACACTGAGAAGAGCAGGCTTGCTTCGCTCCTCAGTGTCTCGCTGTGACGGCATCCAGATGAGCCGAGGTCATGTCCAATGAACTCGGCTCACCTCATGCACGTCACTGACAGCGTGGGAAAATTCTCCTGCACTCAGCGCTTCAGCGTGGGAGAATTCTCACGCTGAAGCGCTGAGTGCAGGAGAATTTTCCCACGCTGTCAGTGACGTGCATGAGGTGAGCTGAGATCATTGGACATGAACTCACCTCATGCACGTCACTGACAGCGTGGGAAAATTCTCACGCTGAAGCGCTGAGTGCAGGAGAATTCTCCCACGCTGTCAGTGACGTGCATGAGGTCAGCTCATGTCCAATGAACTCAGCACACCTCATGCACGTCACTGACAGCGTGGGAAAATTCTCCTGCACTCAGCGCTTCAGCGTGAGAATTTTCCCACGCTGTCAGTGACGTGCATGAGGTGAGTTCATGTCCAATGATCTCAGTTCACCTCATGCACGTCACTTACAGCGTGGGAGAATTCTCACGCTGAAGCGCTGAATGCAGGAGAATTTTCCCACGCTGTCAGTGACGTGCATGAGGTGAGCTGAGTTCATTGGACATGAGCTCACCTCATGCACGTCACTGACAGCGTGGGAGAATTCTCCTGCACTCAGCGCTTCAGCGTGAGAATTTTCCCACGCTGTCAGTGACGTGCATGAGGTGTGCCGAGTTCATTGGACATGACCTCGGCTCATCTGGATGCCGTCACAGCGAGACACTGAGGAGCGCAAGCATGCCAGCGCTTCTCAGTGTCTGCGGGATGACAGGCTGGATGGCAGCGTTCTGCTGCGGTCCAGCCAGTCATCTCGATGTAGCAGAGCTGAAGCTGTCGTGGGATCCATGGGAAGGTAAGGATGATGTTGGTTTATTATTTTTCTTTTATTTCAGGAGATCGTTGGCTTCAGCTGGAATGGGCGTGATGGTAAGTATGGTTTAATTTAGAACAATAAAGAATTGTGTGTTTATTTCAATTAAAGGACTTTATTCTGGGTGTTGTGTTTTTTTTAAATACTTTACTAGAAATTCATGGCGGTCATGTCTAATACTGGCGTGACCCCATGAATTTTGGGCTTAGGGCCAGCTGATAATACCAAGCTAGCCCTAACCCCTTTATTACCCAGTGAGCCACCGCACCAGGGCCCTGGATGAGTTGGGTACAGCGCCAGAAGATGGTGCTTCTATGAACGCGCCATTATCGGGGGTGGCTGCGGACTGCAATTTGCAGCGGGGGGGGGGGGGCCCAGAAAGCTTGGGCCTCCCTGCGCTGCAGATTCCAGCCCCCAGCTGCCTAGTTGTATCTGGCTGGACACAAAAATAGGGCGAAGCCCCACGTATTTTTTTTTTAATTATTTCATGAAATTCATGAAATAATTAAGAAAAAAAGGCCTTCTCTATATTGTTGTGTCCGGCCAGGTACAAATAGGCAGCTGGTGGTTGGGGGCAGCCCGTTCCTGCCTGCTGTACCTGGCTGGACACAAATATAGTGCGAAGCCCCACTTCAATTTTTTTTAATTATTTCAGGAAATTCATGAAATAATTAAGAAAAAAAGGCCTTCCCTATATTGTTGTGTCCGGCCAGGTACAAATAGGCAGCTGGTGGTTGGGGGCAGCCCGTTCCTGCCTGCTGTACCTGGCTGGACCCAAATATAGTGCGAAGCCCCACTTCAATTTTTTTAAATTATTTCAGGAAATTCATGAAATAATTAAAAAAAAATTGACGTGGGGCTTCGCACTATACTTGTGTCCAGTCAGGTGCAGCAGCCAGGAATGGGCTGCCCCCAACCACCAGCTGCCTATTTGTACCTGGCCAGACACAACAATATAGGGAAGGCCTTTTTTTTTTAATTCTTTCATGAAATAATTAAAAAAAAATTGACGTGGGGCTTCGCACTATATTTGGGTCCAGCCAGGTACAGCAGGCAGGACCGAGCTGCCCCCAACCACCAGCTGCCTATTTGTACCTGGCCGGACACAACAATGTAGGGAAGCCCGTTTTTTCTTAATTATTTCATGAAATAATTTAAAGAAAATTGACGTGGGGCTTCGCCCTGTTTTTGTGTCCAGCCAGGTACAACTAGGCAGCTGGGGGCTGGAATCCGCAGCGCAGGGAGGACCAAGCTTTCTGGGCCACCCCCGCTGCAAATTGCAGTCCGCAGCCACCCCGGAAAATGGCGCGTTCATAGAAGCGCCATCTTCTGGCGCTGTACCCAACTCATCCAGGGCCCTGGTGCGGTGGCTCACTGGGTAATAAAGGGGTTAGGGCCAGCTTGGCATTATCAGCTGGCCCTAAGCCCGAAATTCATGGGGTCACGCCAATATTAGACATGACCACCATGAATTTCTAGTAAAGTATTTTGAAAAAAACACAACACCAAGAAAAAGTCCTTTAATTGAAATAAACACACATTCTTTATTGTTCTAAATTAAACCATACTTACCGTCAAGCCCATTCCAGCTGAAGCCAACGATCTCCTGAAATAAAAGAAAAATAATAAAGCAACATCATCCTTACCTTTCCATGGTTCCCATGACAGCTTCAGCTCTGCTACATCGAGATGACAGGCTGGACCACAGCAGAACGCTGCCATCCAGCCTGTCATCCCGAAGACACTGAGAAGCGCAGGCTTGCTTGCGCTCCACAGTGTCTCTCTGTGAGGGCATCCAGATGAGCCGAGTTAATGAGTTCATTGGACATGAGCTCACCTCATGCACGTCACTGACAGCGTGGGAGAATTCTCCTGCACTCTGCGCTTCAGCGTGAGAATTTTCCCACGCTGTCAGTGACGTGCATGAGGTGTGCCGAGTTCATTGGACATGAACTCGGCTCATCTGGATGCCGTCACAGAGAGACGCTGAGGAGCGCAAGCATGCCTGCGCTTCTCAGTGTCTGCGGGATGACAGGCTGGATGGCAGCTTTCTGCTGCGGTCCAGCCTGTCATCTCGATGTAGCAGAGCTGAAGCTGTCGTGGGAACCATGGAAAGGTAAGGATTATGTTGCTTTATTATTTTTCTTTTATTGCAGGGGATCGTTGGCTTCAGCTGGAATGGGCGTGATGGTAAGTATGGTTTAATTTAGAACAATAAAGAATTGTGTCTTTATTTCAATTAAAGGACTTTATTCTGGGTGGTTGTGTTTTTTTTTAACTTTGACTATGGGGTTAGTAATGGGGGTGTCTTATAGACGCCTCTCCATTACTAACCTGGGCTTGATGTCAGCTGGCATTATAAGCTGACATCAACCCCAACCCTATTACCCCACTGCCACCGCTACAGGGCAGTGGGAAGAGCGAGGCTAAGTGCCAGAATTGGCGCATCCTATGGATGTGCCATTTCTGGGGCGGCTGACGGCTGGTGTTTCTAGCCTGGGAGGGGGCCAATATTCATGGCACCCTTCCTGGGCTATTAATATCAGCCCCCAGCTGTCTGCCTAGCCTTTGCTAGCTATTAAAATAGGGGGGACCCCACGTCATTTTTTTGGGGCGTCCCCCATTTTAATAGCTAGTAAAGGCTAGGTATTCAGCTGGGGGCTGATATTAGTAGCCTGGGAAGCTCCGTGGGTATTACCCCCTTCCCAGGCTTCAAACATCTGCCCCAGCCGTCTGCTTAACCTCCGCTAGAGCCTAAAATTACAGGGAACCCCACGCCAATTTTTTTTTAAATAAATCCTTTATTTTAACACTAAATGACAAGTACAGTAACCAACACTATCACTGTACTTATTATATATGTGACTGACATGTTTCTATCTATCTAATCTATGTGTGATGCTCTATTCCTTCCATTCTAAATTGTCGGGTACCCTGCTGAATTGCCGGCCGGCTTTTTTAAAGAGACAGTGCATGAAAACACTAATATTTTTTTTAATAAATCCTTTACACTAAATGACAAGTACAGTAATCAACACTGTCACTGTACTTCTTATATGTGTGACTGACATGTTTCTATCTATCTAATCTATGTGTGATTCTCTATTCCTTCCATTCTAAATTGTCGGGTACCGCTGCTGAATTGCCGGCCGGCTTTTTTAAAGAGACGGTGCATGAAAACACTAATATATTTTTTTAATAAATCCTTTACACTAAATGACAAGTACAGTAAGCAACACTGTCACTGTACTTCTTATATATGTGACTGACATGTTTCTATCTATCTAATCTATGTGTGAAGCTCTATTCTTTCGGTTCTAAATTGTCGGGTACCGGTGTACGCCGCTGCTGAATTGCTGGCTTTTCATGTTTCACTGTGAGCACTGATCCCATCGATTTGGGCAATCACTCTAATGCCACAACCACCATGGCTGTGGCATTACAGTGATTGGCAGACAATCCCTGCATGATTGGTGCTCTAAATAGCGCCAGACATGCAGGACACGCTTTTGGTGCACGAACAGTTATCGAACATAACCTCGAACAGCCGAATTTTTTGCAAATCGTTCGGGTTCGTCGAACAACTCGAACACCGCCCAAAACAGCTCGAATTTGAGATTGGCGAACAGTTCTAGTCGAACACCGCTCATCTCTAGTTGTGACAGCCTCCTTTTCTGACTGTGCACTCCTCTGATCAGCCTAAGGCCCCCTTCACATGTACGTGTCTGAGTTACGTGTGGCATCCGTTTTTTTCATGGATACCACACGTGCCCATTATAACCTACTAGCTATTCAACCCGTTCTACGCCCGGGTGGCAAGCATTTTTATTGGTATATGGTCTCCCATGCTGGTATGTGCTGCCCCCCTCCTGGTATTTGTGCTGCCCCCATCCTGTCCCCACCATCCCATCCTGGTATGCATGGCACCTCTCACCCCCAATCCTGGTATACAAGGCACCCCTCACCCCCAATCCTGGTATGCATGGCACCCCTCACCCCCAATCCTGGTATGCATGGCACCCCTCACCCCCAATCCTGGTATGCATGGCACCCCTCACCCCCAATCTTGGTATGCATGGCACCCCTCACCCCCAATCCTGGTATGTGTGGTACCCCATCCCTCATCCCTATCCTGGTATGTATGGTATCCCAGATCCTGGTATGCATGGGCCGCTCACCCTCATCCTGGTATGCATGGCACCCCTCATCCCCATCCTGGTATGCATGGCACTCCTCATCCCTATCCTGGTATGCATGGGTCCCTCATCCCCAATCCTGGTATACATAGTACCCCTCATCCCCAATCCTGGCATACATGGTACCCCTCATCCCTATCATGGTATGTATGGTACCCCTCATCCTGGTATGCATGGTACCCCGCATTCCTATCCTGGTATGTATGGTACCCCTCATCCCTATTCTGGTATGCATGGCACCCCTCACATCCCTATTCTGTTATACATGGCACCCCTCACACCCCAATCTTGGTATGCATGGTCCCCTCACCCCCCAATCCTGGTATGCATGGTCCCCTCACCCCCCAATCCTGGTATGCATGGTCCCCTCACCCCCCAATCCTGGTATGCACGGTCCCCTCACCCCCCAATCCTAGTATGCATGGTCCCCTCACCCCTTAACCCTGGTATGCATGGTCCCCCCACCCCCTAATCCTGGTATGCATGGTCCCCTCACCCCCAGTCCTGATATGCATGGTCTCCTCATCCCCCCAATGCTGGTATACATGGTCCCCTCAACACCCAATCCTGGCATGTGTGGTACCCCTCACCCTCCAATCCTGTTATGTGTGGTACCCCTCACCCCCCAATCCTGGTATGCATGGTCCCCTCACCCCCCAATCCTGGTATGCGTGGTCCCCTCACCCCCCAATAATGGTATGTGTGGTGCCCCTCATCCTGGTATGCATGGTCCCCTCACCCCCCAATCCTGGTATGCATGGTCCCCTCACCCCCCAATCCTGGCATGTGTGGTACCCCTCACCCTCCAATCCTGTTATGTGTGGTACCCCTCACCCCCCAATCCTGGTATGCATGGTCCCCTCACCCCCCCAATCCTGGTATGCGTGGTACCCCTCATCCTGGTATGCTTGATCCCCCCACCCCACAATCCTGGTATGCATGGTCCCCTCACCCCACAATTCTGGTATGTGTGGCCCCCTCATCCCTTTCACACTGTACACACATACAAAAAAATAAACAGTTATACTCACCTTTCTTCTCTGTGCTCCAGCGCTGCTGCGTCCTGTTCTGCTGGAGGCCGGGGGAGGAGTGTGGCGACGGAGCACCGCGCTGTCCGGCGCCATTTTGCTGAAGACACACTGCAAATGTGTCTTCAGTAAAATGGCGCAAGATAGCGCTATGTGTATGCGCCGATCCGGCACCCCACTCCTGCCCCGGTCTCCGGCGAAGAGAGGCGCTGCGGCAACGCTTCTCCCGGTCAGCTAAGTATGTAAGTATGGCGTCGGAGATCGCGGTATGCGTTCAGTGCCTACGCATACCGCGATCTCCGGCGCCATACACTCCTCTTACCTGTAACGGCTGGATGGGTGATTCTGTCTGGAGCCAGACTGCGCGTCGCGCATGCGCAGTCTATCGAGGCTTCAGACAGAGACACGCTTGCAGTGTTATATTATAGATGGTGTTTTTCCGGTAACGGTTTTATATGAATTTATGAAGGTGCCTAAGGCTTTTAATTAATGCTGGATCCTACCTGCCCTTTACAGTTTTACACTGTTTACCTGGTGGTATCACTTTGCAGCAGCCAACAGAATGTCTCCGCACTGTGACCCTAAACTACATTCTCACTTATCTTTTTGCAAAGGACCAGAAAAAGAGGGGAGGAGACATCACACCATGTGAGCACATCCCGCCCACTTTTACTGCAGTCTTAATGCAATCTAACACTACACTAGATTCATGGGAAATGTCTGCAGCTGCTCCCCCTAGTGTTTAAAAGTTGAAAATATCAAAACTTTTACAATTTTTATATTTTATTACCATTAAAAGATTTTTTTTTTTAAATTAAAACTTTAGTGCTTTACATTTTTTCAATTGTTGCTGCGAGACCTCTGAAGATGATGAGTATTATACTATCCATTTCTGAACTTTACGTTGCTTTACTCCCTACTTCACAGTACACTGACGTTGAGTATGGTCTCATCCATATGGGGTCACAAAGGTTCAGCTAATGTTATCGCCTTTTGCAGGGCTTTTCATACTGGATACATCACCGTCCATCATATGAAAGTCCAACCATAAACAATATTCCATGGACCCTCAAGGTAAATCCCAAACTTCTCCCTGATCTTCTCTATGGGATATTCATGAAGCTGCTTTATATTTTATCCATGACTGTATAATAACAAGGGCTCTCTGGTTGATTAGATTATGTATAAGAGAATTTCTAAATGTTTTTCTTTTATTACAGGATGACCCACTACGTGTGGTTCCCTGGAAAAATTCCTCTGAAGATTCCATCAAGCTTCATCTTTGGATCTTCCGTGCCACAGTTTTTGTTGCGCTGATGACACTTGTGACAATACTAGAGAACTTGGCTTTAAAGCGCACCTGTCAGCAGGATTGTGCTTAGTAAACCACATACACTGACCGGTGGGCGCCATTACACTGAGTAAAATGATAGCTTTGTTGATGAAATCCGTCCAGAGGTTCTTTTATAATTTAGTTTCAGTTTTGCCATAATGAGATACTCGTGCTCTGGGGTGGGACTTTAGGGAGGTGCTGTAGCTGGTGCTCTCATTATGTATGCCTATCTCTGACAGGTCACTGTGCTTTCAGTCGCCGGCCTAATATTTTAAATATTGCCTTTGTAATTTCTCTGCCAATTTGAAATTTACATCCCCAAAATGGCCGCAAAGGCCCGCACATGCGCAGTAGCATCTTTCGGTTGCCGAAAGATGCTACTGCACACGCGCGGGCGCCATTTTGCTAAAGGAAAAAGAAACTTGCCTGCAGCAATATGGCACCCAGCAACCGAAAGATGCTACTGCGCATGCGCAGGCCCCGGCGGCCATTTTGGGGGATGTAAATTTCAAATTGACAGAGAAATTACAAAGGCAATATTTAAAATAGAAGCAGAAGCACAGTGACCTGTCAGAGGCCAGAGATAGGAATACCTAATGAGAGCACCACTTACAGCCCCTCCCTAAAGTCCCACCCCAGAGCAAGAGCATATCATTATGGCAGAACTGAAAATAAAGATTACAAAAGAACCTCTGGACGGATTTCATCAACAATGGTATCATTTTACTCAGTGTAATGGCGCCCACCGGTCAGTGTATGTAGTTTACTAAGCACAGTCCTGCTCACATGTGCGCTTTAAGGCTTGTCCTGAGCAAGAAGGCAAAGTCTAAACCTGGTGAAACAACTATAAAACCCACTCCTAAGAACAAAAACATTCTGGAAGAACAAAGTACTTGTAAGGAACCAATTTGTATCCCTCAGATTCAGGAGCAAGTTTCCAGGAGAATAACTGTTCTGCCAAATGGCAAATGTTCTGGTCCATCCATGGCTCCTGCACCATAGGATGCGAATAAAGTTAGGGTTTCAGTGATATTGTCTGGGTCCATACTGTAGCATATTACAGCAGAAGAAGAGCTCGAAGTTCTACAGAGCAAAAAGAGGTTTCTGATCTTTGAATGAAACCAATAACCAATAACCTAGAATTTCAGAGCTGAGAACGCCAGAGTTGAGCACACCAGTACCAAGAATACCAGAGCCTAGAGATTCAGAACCTTAAATGCTGGAGCCTAGAAAGCCCACAATACTGCAACACAGAATCGAGAGGAGAAGATTTTTCTGTAGATGTCTAAGAGGCAAAAAAGATTGAGAAAACATCTGCCTGTAGTTTCCATCGCTTGCATCTCACCTATTCCCGATCCATCACAGATTTGAGGGATACCTCCTGATGTCATCAGCATCGTAACCATCTGTGGTTCACATCCTACAGATGACGATAAACTTGAAGTTCAGATTTCTGGGTGGCTAAATGCTGGAGGGTGATGACCTATTGATGGCCCACAGCCAGAGGTTCATTACCTGTTGATGGTACACAGCTGGACAGTGGGTCAATAACTTTTGATGGGACACATCCAGGATCCTCCCTGATTACAAGGGACCCTAGTGAATACTGATCATTCTGAACCCCCACTGACTATATACTTGCTCCACCTCAGCCTACACCATCATGGAGGACACTTCCACCTGTGTCCACTGTAAGGTTGGACTTTCTTTTATAATTACAGCAGATTAATAAACATCATAAAGCTGTAAAACTATCGAGTAATTTATTATAAATTATTATAAAGAAATATAAAGTATAATAGAAAGCTATAGAGGGCACATAAGACGACTAACTATAGAAAGCATGGTATCGCCTGATATATACTGTATATTCTAGATGGCGCTATTACACTAAATACATCACAACCTCCAGGGTGATATTACTGTACAATGCGAGATCACTAATAATGACCACAGATTATGAGAAAATGACCAGCTCCATAGTCCTGGAGTTATTATAAATGTCTCTAGTGTGAGGCAGGGACTGGACGAGTGTTGGAGGGAGGTATATTCCCCCAGGACGTCCTTTATGTATCCATGCTGTAGAATCTGCCATATACTTCTGTTCTAGCAGTCAGACATTTCACTCTGCAGATCACAGACTCAACATTGTGTAAAACTACCACCGTATGTAAGAGCACTCAGAATAAAAACTAGCGGCATGCCGTGCACTGCCCACGTCATGTGTACGGGATACAGGACCTGCAGGACCTGGTACGGCCATTATAGTTGATAGATTAGATTAATGATACCTGTGCAGATGAAGGGAATAAAATATGTGCAACAACAGGAGGAGAAAGTCTCAAAATGTAATTTGAAGAGTATGAGATGCAGATATGTGGTACCAGGGAGAAACGTAAGTGTAGTCAGACAACACAATGACCTGGAAACGGGTCAAGCAGAGCCGGGTATGTGGTAATAATAGATGGGCAGGGAAATGAGTCGAAGTTTTGGTAATCATGGTGTAACAGACCAGGCAGACTGACTGGGCAGGAGAGAATTTTATGTTCTTTTGATTATAGAATCATTCGGAGAATTCCTGCTCCTTAATATTTAAAGGGGTTGTCCGGGACTTTTTTTTTTTTTTTTTTTACCGTGGACCTAAGAACCTACAGGCCGATCTTTGCCTGCTAACAGTGGTCACGGTCCTCTCCTGCTGGTGATTCTCCAGCTCCCGCTCTGCTCTGTTGATGGGGCATGACTGCTGGTGTCATGCTGACTGACAGCTGGCTCCCCGCTGCCTAACAGTAGGGAGCCGGCTGCCAATCAGCATGAAGTTGGCAGTCATGCCTTCATGACAGAACAGATAGGGAAAGGAAGAGCTGTCCTGTTGACGTGAAACACCAGAATTGCTGTTAGGGGCAGTTCAGGAGTGATCTGAGTCGCCACCGGCTAAAACAGGCAGGTAGTTAGCAATTACCTGCCTGTTAGTTCTTAGTAATAACTCATAGGAAATAGTAGCATGTTAAACCCAGTATAAAAAAATCAAAGGTTATATACAGTGGTGGCCAAAAGTATTGGCACCCCTGCAATTCTGTCAGATAATACTCTGTTTCTTCCTAAAAATGATTGCAATCACCAATTCTTTGGTATTATTATCTTCATTTAATTTGTCTTCAATGAAAAAACACAAAAAGAATTGTCCTAAAGCCAAATTGGATATAATTCCACACCAAACCTAAAAAAGGGGGTGGACAAAAGTATTGGCACTGTTTGAAAAATCATGTGATGCTTCTCTAATTCGTGTAATTAACAGCACCTGTAACTTACCTGTGGCACCTAACAGGTGTTGGCAATAACTAAATCACACTTGCAGCCAGTTAATATTGATTAAAGTTGACTCAACCTCTGTCCTGTGTCCTTGTGTGTACCTCATTGAGCATGGAGAAAAGAAAGAAGACCAAAGAACTGTTTGAGGACTTGAGAAACCAAATTGTGAGGAAGCATGAGCAATCTCAAGGCTACAAGTCCATCTCCAAAGACCTGAATGTTCCTGTGTCTTCCGTGCGCAGTGTCATCAAGAAGTTTAAAGCCCATGGCACTTTGGCTAACCTCCCTAGATGTGGACGGAAAAGAAAAATTGACGAGAGATTTCAACGCAAGATTGTGCGGATGGTGGATAAAGAACCTCGATTAACATCCCAACAAGTTCAAGCTGCCCTGCAGTCCGAGGGTACAACAGTGTCAACCCGTACTATCCGTCGGCGTCTGAATGAAAAGGGACTGTATGGTAGGATACCCAGGAAGACCCCACTTCTTACCCCGAGACATAAAAAAGCCAGGCTGGAGTTTGCCAAAACTTACCTGAGAAAGCCTAAAACGTTTTGGAAGAATGTTCTCTGGTCAGATGAGACAAAAGTCGAGCTTTTTGGGAAAAACCATCAACATAGAGTGTACAGGAAAAAAAAAGAGGCATCCAAAGAAAAGAACATGGTCCCTACAGTCAAACATGGCGGAGGTTCCCTGATGTTTTGGGGTTGCTTTGCTGCCTCTGGCACTGGACTGCTTGACCGTGTGCATGGCATTATGAAGTCTGAAGACTACCAACAAATTTTGCAGCATAATGTAAGGCCCAGTGTGAGAAAGCTGGGTCTCCCTCAGAGGTCATGGGTCTTCCAGCAGGACAATGACCCAAAACACACTTCCAAAAGCACTATAAAATGGTTTGAGAGAAAGCACTGGAGACTTCTAAGGTGGCCAGCAATGAGTCCAGACCTGAATCCCATAGAACACCTGTGGAGAGATCTCAAAATGGCAGTTTAGTGAAGGCACCCTTCAAATATCAGGGACCTGGAGCAGTTTGCCAAAGAAGAATGGTCTACAATTCCAGCAGAGCATTGTAAGAAACTCATTGATGGTTACCGGAAGCGGTTGTTCGCAGTTATTTTGGCTAAAGGTTGTGCAACCAAGTATTAGGCTGAGGGTGCCAATACTTTTGTCTGGCCCTTTTTTGGAGTTTTGTGTGAAATGATCAAGGATTTGATTTTTGCTTCTTTCTCTTTTGTGTTTTTTCCTTGCAAGCAAATTAAATGAAGATAAAAATAGCAAAGAATTTGTGATTGCAATCATTTTCAGGAAGAAACAGAGTATTATCTGACAGAATTGCAGGGGTGCCAATACTTTTGGCCACCACTGTAATGGCATAATACACATGCAGGTATTGAAGGACTCAGGTGGACAACTCGTCATGAAATACATATATACGGAGACAAAAAATGACGAGCAATAGTCCAGGGTAATGTACAAAAGTAGGAAAAAACAAGGAGTGATCCAGGATCCAAAAGTCTTCTTTAAAATCAATAATCCTATATTAGAAAACTATTTTAAAAATCATATGCAGAGAAGTCACATCATACAATGATTAAGGACCATAAGGTCTGAAACTCGTCTGTACATCACCTCCTCCTGTGGGGGCTGTGACTTCTCTGCATATGATTTTTAAAATAGTTTTCTAATATAGGATTATTGATTTTAAAGAAGACTTTTGGATGCCGGATCACTCCTTGTTTTTTCCTGCTAATCTCCCGGGGCACTGCCGGCTGTTCCATGCACCTGATGTCTGAGTAAGTTGAGCTGACTTTTTTTTCCTCTTTTGTTTCAATGTTCAAAAGTAGAAAATTTATTGATGGATAAAAATATACATGAACAGGGCAGGGGGGAATAGGACACACATCCACGTGTGAAGACAAACTGTGGAAAAAAGGGGCACGCAATATAGGAACATTAATAATAGTATATATCAAATATCATATACATTATCATATGTACTATCATAACAGATATAAAGGAATACTATGTCATAAAAAAGAAATCCTGCCGTTATACCAATAAATAGCGTTATCAAGGTATATGTGACAAATTATCCCACTAGAACTATGCTAATGCACCAAACAAGAAGCATATGAAATACTTTGGACACCAATGATGCAGGAGCTCTAACTATTAGTGCGTCCGCCCCTGACGCGCATTTCGAACCAGCCTTCGTCAGGTGGCATGGTCTCCACTTATTCCCTGACTTATACACTACGCCAGATGAAGAAAAAAGGCGATGTAGTGCAGCCCTGCACAGTAACAGGACCTCCCTTTTGTTTCCCCCATGGAACACCAATACATTTCAATTGAATGTGTGTCCTCGGATGTACATGCAGTTGAAACCAGTGGGCCCACTCTATGTCCTGCTCGGGGACACGCCAAAGATCTGGGCCCACCGAAGAGTTGTCCGATGTCCCATTCAGGGGTGGATTAAGAGTAGCAAGGGCCCCGGGCAGTTTAGAAGACGCGGGCCCCCCACACACACACCTGATTTATCACGTGTCTTGTCACATGATCCCCTGTGATAGATCATGTGATATTTCACGTGAAATTCATTTGGCACAATATTAATTATAATATTTTTTTTTAGGCTGTGTGCCCACTATGCGTTTTTTAAGCATTTCCGCAGCGGCAATTCCGCTGCAGAAGCGCTTAAAAGACGCTTGGTAGAAGGTCTGCCATGTTCCCCAATGATAATCCGCATGTGCTGTGTAC
The DNA here is from genome assembly GCF_046119375.1 of Phyllobates terribilis. Lineage (NCBI taxonomy): Eukaryota > Metazoa > Chordata > Amphibia > Anura > Dendrobatidae > Phyllobates > Phyllobates terribilis. The sequence goes on along the minus strand of NW_027363486.1, from coordinate 217,137 downwards.
ATGCTGCGGAAATTTCCTCTGCGGATTATCATTGCGGAAAAATCCGCAGCATTACCAATTATTTTGTGGAAGCGCTGCGTTTTCACCGCCATTGACTTGCATTAGAACGCATGGAATCCGCATCACTGCATCTGTAGATGCGGAATCCATGCGTTTCAATGTGCGGATGGTACCCGGGTGTGGAGGACAGGAGACTCTCCTCCGGACCCGGGTACTGTAGAACCTGTAAAAAAAGAATAAAATAAAAAATAAATATTATACTTACCTTCTGATGGCCCCCGGTGTCTTTATCCGATGCGTGCTGGCTTGCCGGCAGCTCGCGATGGTCTGAAAAGGACCTGCTGTGACGTGATTTAGTCATGTGACGGGTCACGCGACCGCTGACGTCCGCATGCCATCAGAAGGTAAGTATATATTTTTTATTTCTTACCATTCTTTTACGGGCACACTATATAAATCCATGCCGGTTGCATGGATTTATATAATGTGACCAAGTTGTCAAGCACTTTCCAAGTGATGCTAAAATTGCTTTGAAAGCGCTTGTCAACCCGCACGCGGAAATGCATGTGAAGAACGCTTCACATCCGCTTGTCCCTGGCAGAAAAAACGAATGTACAATCCGCATGTAAAATCGGCATGTACAATCCGCATGCGTTTTTTCTGCCAGGGAGATGCAGAAACGCTCAGGAAAAATCCGGAACATTTCTGTATCATGGGCACATACATAGCCTTACATTAATTGTATGACTGAATATTGAGCACACATAGCCATCTATACACAGCGGGAGGCAGCACGGTGCCATCTATACACAGCGGGAGGCCGCACGTTGCCATCTATACACAGCGGGAGGCAGCACGGTGCCATCTATACACAGCGGGAGGCAACACGGTGCCATCTATACACAGCGGGAGGCAGCACGGTGCCATCTATACACAGTGGGAGGCAGCACGGTGCCATCTATACACAGCGGGAGGCAGCACGGTGCCATCTATACACAGCGGGAGGCAGCACTGTGCCATCTATACACAGCGGGAGGCAGCACGGTGCCATCTATACACAGCGGGAGGCAGCACGGTGCCATCTATACACAGCGGGAGGCAGCACAGTGCCATCTATACACAGCGGGAGGCAGCACGGTGCCATCTATACACAGTGGGAGGCAGCACGGTGCCATCTATACACAGCGGGAGGCCGCACGTAGCCATCTATACCCAGCGGGAGGCCGCACGTCGCCCCCCCCAGAGACAGCAGGAGGCCGCACGTAGCCATCTATACACAGCAGGAGGCCGCACGTAGCCCCCCCCAGAGACAGCAGGAGGCCGCACGTAGCCATCTATACACAGCAGGAGGCCGCACGTGGCCATCTATACCCAGCGGGAGGCCGCACGGCGCCCCCCCAGAGACAGCAGGAGGCAGCATATAGCCATCTATACACAGCAGGAGGCCACACGGCGCCATCTATACACAGCATGGGGCCGCACGACGCCATCTATACACAGCAGGGGGCCGCATGGCGCCATCTATACACAGCAGGAGGCCGCACGGCGCCATCTATGCACAGCAGGGGGCCGCACGGCGCCATCTATACACAGCAGGGGGCCGCACGGCACCATCTATACACAGCAGGGGGCCGCACGGCGCTATCTATACACAGCAGGGGGCCGCATGGCGCCATCTATACACAGCAGGGGGCCGCACGGCGCCATCTTTACACAGCAGGGGGCCGCACGGCATCATCTATACACAGCAGGGGGCTGCACGGCGCCATCTATACACAGTGGGAGGCCGCACAGCGCCCCCCTCCCCCCCCAGAGATAGCAGGAGGCCGCACGGCGCCATCTTTACTCAGCAGGAGGCCGCACGCAGTCATGCACGCAGTCACGCACACACACACAAACATATACAGATATACATAGACGCATAAACACATTTGAAACACAAAAATACATATAAACAGACATCACACAATGATATCTGCCTGCACACACACACACGCACACACACACATACATACATACATGCACGCAGGCACGCACGCACGCACGCACACACACACACACACACACACACAGACAGACAGACAGACTCACCATCCCCCGGCTCCATTCCTCCTGCCTGGTCTGACTTCTCCGGGGCAGCAGTGCAGGCCGGGCGCGCACCGCGTGACGTCACAGCTAGGAGACACGGCCGCGCACAGGGCCATGTCTCCTAGCAGTGATGTGGCCGGGCCAGCACAGGGAAGTTAACTGCTGCAGTGCTGGCCCGGCCGATGAAGAAGTAGCAGCCGTGCGCCGCTCGCTGCTGGGGAAGCGGTCCGGGCCTCCCCCTCCCACCACTGCTGCCGGTATGTGCTGTGGCGGCCCGCACATATAATGAGGGCAATCCGGCCATAGACTCCCCGCCCGGAGCCTCGGGCCCCCTGAAGGCTCGGGGCCACGGGCGGTCGCCCGGATTGCCCTCATTATAATCCGCCTATGGTCCCATTGCTCCAGTCCGGCCCTGGTTACAGTTCATGCTAGTCCAGACAACAGATATCACGTCCATCGCACATGTATCCAGTCAGCAACTACAGTCCTCACATACATAGTTCATCACATACAGACGATGGATACCATGACTGTAGAACATCTATCTAACTCCAGCAACATATAGTACAGTCTCAACTGGGGTTCTCCAAACTTATTTGTGGGTTCAGTGTTGGGCAGAGCAGCAGACCTGTATTCCACCAGATGGAGCCATGGTGTTTTGGACTGTTACTGAAGAGACCCTCTGGAGTGGGAGTCAGAGACTTTATACCCACAGTTCCCATTCAGGACATTCCTCCACAGGATTGGAGAAGTTGAGGGGAGGTGATACTTCACTGTTCAACTAACCAGCATATTTGTCCTAAATTGTGTAATTAGTAAACTGCAGTGGGCTGATGCAATATATACTCAGCAGGCATTTACAAATGAACATACCACAAGAGTGAACGTACAGTCTCATATGAAACAATGACTCAATTGAGGCCTCTGAGAGACTAACAAGAGTAATGGAACGATTGATTTACCTGATTACCAATTTTGTGTCTGGCCTTATGGATACATAAGATCCAGCTTGCATGTCTTTCTCTGCTTACTATTACTGAATGGAAACAGTGATTCCCGATGCTGAACGCTCTCCAGGAGAGACCCGTGCACCTCAATCTCATGAGCAAGCAAATCTCCAATAAAACACAACAATAAGACCGACATAACCAGTGCTCCGTGCTGGAAAAAGTCTGTATCCGTTAGAGACGTGCACTCTGCTCTACGTCCATTGGTCCAATAGTCTTTAGTCCGTGGCCAGCTCCTCACACTGATGAAACTGGTGTAACGCCTGCACAAGAGATAGCAGCCACAACACTTATTACTCACATCTTCATCTGTTTTACATAGAGGCAGAATCATTTTATATCCTGGTGGTGGTGCTTCACTTGTAAATGACTTTAAAGCAGTACAGTTGCTGGGCCTGAAAACTCCATTCCTTTTTTTCTGCCCTTCATTGACCACTGCTCTTCCAGTAATTCCCTTGCCCCAGCCTGGAAAGTCCAGTATTTACTCACTATGACTCCCAGGTGTAGCCTACACGTTACCTTCTCTTCAGTCGTACTGTTCATTGACAATATGGAAAGGAGTTTGCTGCTCACTGAGCAGCTGCTCACTGGGGTAGATGTGGGGGAGGGTGGTAGTAGGGAGCTGCAGGACAGTGAGGGGGGGTAGAGGGAAGAGTACCAGGGAGGCTAGTCCTGATCTGGCACACCCCAATAAGTTTGCAAAGTTGGCATATGAGGGGGGTGACGGTACAGGGGTAGCACTGCTGCAGCAAAACATGTCCCCTGAAAGCCAGAGGAGTGTCAGCTCCAGTAAGAAGGGAAATAGGAGAACAGGGCAGGCCAGGCAGGTGCTGGTAGTGGGGGACTCCATTATTAAGGAAACTGATAGGGCAATCTGTCACAAAGACAGGGATCGTCGAACAGTGTGCTGCCTACCGGGCGCTCGAGTCCGGCACATCGCTGATCGGGTTGACAGATTACCGGGATGGGCTGGTGAGGACCCAGCGGTCATGGTGCATATTGGAACAAATGACAAAGTTAGAGGTAGGTGGAAGGTCCTTGAAGATGATTTCAGGGAATTAGGCTGCAAGCTGAAAGCAAGGACCTCCAAGGTGGTATTCTCTGAAATACTACCGGTACCACGTGCCACGCCATAGAGGCAACCGGAGATTAGGAAGATAAATAAGTGGCTCAAGAACTGGTGTAGGAAGAAGGGATTTGGGTTCCTGGAGAATTGGGCTGACTTCTCAGTTGGCTACAGACTCTACGCTAGGGACCGGCTGCACCTCAATGGGTGCTGGGGGAGAAAATGGCTAGAAGGTTGGAGGAGTGTTTAAACTAGGGATTGGGGGGAGGGTATTCATTTTATAGGTGGGGAAGATAGTGCAGATAGTGACCTGGGCACAAATAAAGAAATTGGGGGTGGGGTTAGAACAGTCAATAAAGTAAGAAGGAATAGAGGTACAGAGAGATACATAAAATGCATGTACACTAATGCCAGAAGCCTCACCAACAAAATGGAGGAATTAGAATTAATTTTGTTGGAAAATAATTATGACATGGTGGGGATATCTGAGACGTGGCTGGACGAGAACCATGACTGGGCAGTTAATTTACAGGGCTATAGTCTGTTCAGAAATAACCGTACAAACAATCGAGGGGGGGGGGGTGTTTATATGTAAAATCATCCTTAAAACCCATCTTGCGGGAGGATATATGTGAATCTAATGGAAATGTAGAGTCCCTGTGGGTGGAGATAAGGGGAGGGGGAAAAAATAATAAATTACTGATAGGGGTTTGTTATAAGTCTCCAAAAATAATGGAAGCAGCGGAGAATATCCTCGTAAAGCAAATAGATGAAGCAGCGACTCAAGGAGAAGTCATTATTATGGGAGACTTCAACTACCCTGAAATACATTGGGTGACAGAAACCTGTAGTTCAAGCAAAGGTAATAGGTTTTTGACAACTATGAGAGACAATTACCTTTCACAACTGGTTCAGGATACAACAAGAAGGGGGGCACTGCAAGACCTAATATTAACCAACAGGCCAGACCGCATATCAAATATACGAGTTGGGGGTCACTTGGGTAATAGTGATCACAAAATAATACATTTTCATGTAACCTTTAATAAGATGTGTAGTAGAGAGGTTTCAAGGACACTAAACTTCAGGAAGGCAAATTTCCAACGGTTGAGAGATGATCTTAGTGCAATAAACTGGGACGATATCCTGAGACATAAAGCTACACAAAGCAAATGGGAGATATTTATTAGCATGCTGAATAGGACCTGTGCACAATATATACCCTATGGGAATAAACATGCTAGAAATAGTAGGAAACCACTATGGCTAAATAGAGCTGTAAGGGGCGCAATATGTGACAAAAAGAAAGCATTTAGAGAACTAAAGCAAGTAGGTAGTGATGAGGCATTAAATAAATATAGAAAATTAAATAAATTCTGTAAAAACCAAATCAAGGCAGCAAAGATTGAGGCAGAGAGAATCATTGCCAGAGAAAGTAAAAATAACCCCAAAATATTCTTTAGCTACATAAATAGTAAAAAACTAAAAAATGATAGTGTTGGCCCCCTTAAAAATAGTCTGGGGGAAAAGGTGGATGAGGATGAGGAAAAAGCCAATATGCTAAATGATTTTTTTTCAACCGTATTTACACAAGAAAATCGCATGACAGAAAACATGATCAGTGATAACAAAAATTCTCCATTAAATGTCACTTGCTTAACCCAGCAGGAAGTACGGCGGCGTCTAAAAATCACTAAAGTTGACAAATCCCCGGGCCCCAATGGGATACACCCGCGAGTACTGCAGGAATTAAGTAACGTCATAGATAGACCATTATTTTTAATCTTTAAAGATTCCATAATAACAGGGTCTGTACCATAGGACTGGCGTATAGCAAATGTGGTGCCAATATTCAAAAAGGGGACAAAAACTGAACTTTGAAATTATAGGCCAGTAAGCTTAACCTCTACTGTGGGTAAAATCCTGGAGGGTTTCCTAAGAGATGCTATACTAGAGTATCTGAAGAAGAATAACCTCATGACCCAATATCAACATGGGTTTACGAGGGACCGTTTCTGTCAAACTAATCTGATCAGCTTTTATGAAGAGGCAAGTTCCGGACTGGACCGAGGAAATGTAGTGGATGTTGTGTATATGGACTTTTCAAAAGCTTTTGATATGGTTCCACACAAAAGGTTGATACATAAAATGAGAACAATGGGGATAGGGGAAAATATATGTATGTGGGTTAAGAATTGGCTCAGTGATAGGAAACAAAGGATGGTTATTAATGGAAAACACTCAGACTGGGTTTCAGTTAACAGTGGGGTACCAGAGGGGTCAGTATTGGGCCCCCTTCTTTTTAACATATTTATTAATGACCTTGTAGGGGGCATACAGAGTAATATTTCAATATTTGCAGATGACACTAAACTCTGCAGGGTAATCAATACAGAGGAGGACAATTTTATATTACAGGAGGATCTATGTAAACTAGAAGCTTGGGCTGATAAATGGCAAATGAACTTTAATGGGGATAAATGTAAGGTAATGCACTTGGGCAGAGGAAATAAAATGTATAATTATATGCTTAATTGTAAAACAGTGGGCAAAACTGTAACTGAAAAAGACCTGGGTGTATTGGTGGACGACAAGCTCACGTTTAGTGGCCAGTGTCAGGCAGCTGCTGCAAAGGCAAATAAAATAATGGGATGCATTAAAAGAAGCATAGATGCTCATGAGGAGAACATAATTTTACCACTGTACAAGTCACTAGTGCGACCACACTTAGAATACTGTGTTCAGTTCTGGTCTCCGGCGTATAAGAAAGACATAGCTGAACTAGAGAGGGTGCAGAGAAGAGCGACAAAGCTTATTAGAGGACTGGGGGGTCTGCAATACCAAGACAGGTTATTACACTTGGGGTTATTTACTGTGGAAAAACGAAGGCTTAGGGGTGATTTTATTACTATGTACAAGTATATGAGGGGACAGTACAAAGACCTGTCTACTGATCTTTTTACTCTGAGGCCAGAGACGGGGACAAGGGGGCATCTTCTACGTCTGGAGGAAAGAAGGTTTAATCATAATCACAGACTGGGATTCTTTACTGTAAGAGCAGTGAGACTATGGAGCTCTCTGCCGCATGATGTTGTAATGAGTGATTCACTAATAACATTTAAGAAGGGCATGGATTCCTTTCTTGAAAAGTATAATATTACAGGTTATATATACTAGATTCCTTGATAGGGCGTTGATCCAGGGAACTAGTCTGATTGTCGTATGGAGTCGGGAAGGAATTTTTTTCCCCAATGTGGAGCTTAGTGTTTGCCACATGGTTTTTTTTTGCCTTCCTCTGGATCAACATGTTAGGCTATGGGTTGAACTAGATGGACTTAGTCTTCCTTCAACCTTAAAAACTATGTTACTATGTTACTTTGCCTGTGCTGTCTCAGGGTTACCCGCTAACCCACAGCTCTACCTCCTTAAGCTCCTGGCCGTATCCAGTGCAGCTGACCTCTTTCTGTCTATAGTCCACTTCACCACACAGGGTACAGGCTGCTCTGGCCATATTACTCTGCCACTGGATCCAGTTACAGAATCTTGCTATCTCTGTTCTGCTTCCTTCCAGTCTCACACTCCTCACTATGCGGCCTCATCTGTCACACTCTCTGTATTTGGCGTTACCTCACTACTCATTCCAGTGCTGACTTCTCTAAGCAGGAAGAAACTCTCTTCTTACTTCCAAACACTTCTCCCATCTGTAGGGCCAGCTGACTGTTACTTCTTCCTTACCCAGTTGTCCAATCTACTACAGCTCTGATGGGAGATATTACATTAAATTCAGCATTAAACATTGCTCAACCATTATACATGTTATAATGACACAAACTGTAAAAGTCTTCTGGGACGGTGTCCGACATCTTCACACACTTTTACTGTATAACCACGAGTCACTTAAATGTCAGGGACATCGATCTGTCTAGTTAGGGGCAGAAGTGATTGTGAATCAATGTCTTCTGGTGCAGATGAAAGTGACAACAGGAGCCCGGGAGAGGAACAGCGAGACACCCCGAAAGAGGGAATGGTGCAGATAGTGGCCTATTATAACTGCACAAGCCCATGTACATTGGTAGCGTACAAACAAGGGGAACAAATACCTGAACCTGGCAGATCCAAATTCAGACTGGTAGATGCACTACTCTGACCCTGGTCTGTCCCTACATGATGGTGGAGGTTGGCACCCTAAGATAATGCAATGGCACCCCCTATCAATGGTGGCTCACCCTGAAGGCTCCTAACAACTCCTAGTTTATCTATGCTTGTGTAGCAACTTACTTGGAAAAAAGGTTAAACACTAAAAACTACAACTGACCCTGCTTGCTCCTGTACAGACTAGATACCTTGACTACACAGTCCCCAGCGGTACCTGCGGGTGAAGAGATAGACCTAACCACAGACTAGGAGATGGCAACTATGGCCTAAACTGCCTAAAAGGCAGACAAGTTGCTTCACGTTCCTCCTAAAGAACCAGAGGGCAGAGCAGAGAGTGAATTATCTAAAAGAAGAGAAGTGTGCTGAACAAAGGAATAATCCCAAAGCAAGTAAAGTAAGAAACAAAATACCAAACAAAGAATACAGCAAGTACTGTTAACAAATATACTGCCTATTTTCAAATGATAAAAAGAAGAAAAGTGCAAAGTATAACAAATAAACAGCAAAGCGAAAAACCCTAGCTCCAAATATCAACAGAATGTCAGAATATCCAAATGAATCTATCACCAGCAGGAAACGCACACTATAAAGCTGCACCCAAAATGTGATAGGCATCCAAATAAAAATACAAATCTGTAAAGCTAAGCAGGCTGCAGCCAGAAGAGCAGAACCCAAACACCCAGTGAAAATGTGTGTGTCCTGTGGCTCGGCAGAAAGAGAAGCCGACCACAGAACACAAACTGAAGGGATCAAATCCTGGAGCATGACATTGCTACAGACAATTCCTCTCTCTTCCTCCTCCCTGACTTCTCTAGTTTTCCATTTCTGTTGTGTCTTGGTAATTGTGGGTAACATGAGGCGGCCCATTCAGGTTGTACAGGTGGTCTGGCTCTGCCAGGACGGCATCCATACGTGCCGTCACAAGAAGGTTTGCTATATCTCGCAGCACACTCTCAAGAGGACGGAAACAAACTCCATGTGGACGGCATGAGGGGCCAATATCCTGTAGTGGACAAGGGACAAATACCGCCACACCATGACCAGATCACATATTACCACCACATAGTGACCGAATACTACCATACTGAGCATTAATACAAAAACAGAATACTAATATTATCATTACTAATAGTGCCATTATTCACAGGAGCTCTGTGTATAGTATACAGTGTATAGTGTCAGTGTACAGATAACACACTGACTCACTGGTGATATCTCTAGTTGAAGTCCTTCATCTCCACTTTTCCTCTTCATCCATCGCAGACCACCATCACTTCTTCTCGCCAGGACTCGTCTCTGCATAAAATAACACAGTTATCTAGAGCAGCTTACAGAGCACATTCCCCAATATTTCCCCAACTTCTACACTACACCAGATGAAGAAAAAAAGTGATATAGTGCCGCCCTGCACAGTAACATGAACCCCCCACAGAAAACAGTATCCTCAAAAATAAAATACATTACAGCAGTAATAATATCCTTTAATTAGCCCCTACAGTAATAATGTCCCACATCCTACTCCCATTGTCTTCATCCTGCCCCCATTGTCTCCATCCTGCCCCCAATGTCTCCATCCTGCCCCCATGTTTCCATTTGTCTCCATCCTGCCCCCAATGTCTCTCCATCCTGCCCCCAATGTCTCTCCATTCTGCCCCAATGTCTTTCCATTCTGCCCCAATGTCTCTCCATTCTGCCCTCATTTCTTTCCATTCTGCCAATGTCTCTCCATTCTGCTCACGTCTCCATTCTGCCTCCATGTGTCTATTTTGCCCCATGTCTCCATTCTGCTCCCAATGTCTCTCCATTCTGCCCCCAATGTCTCTCCATCCTGCCCCCAATGTCTTTCCATTCTGCCCCAATGTCTTTCCATTCTGCTCCAATGTCTCTCCATTCTGCCCCCATTTCTTTCTATTCTGCCAATGTCTCTCCATTCTGCCCACTTCTCCATTCTGCCTCCATGTGTCTATTTTGCCCCATGTCTCCATTCTGCCCCCAATGTCTCTCCATTCTGCCTCCAATGTCTCCATTCTGCCCCGTCTCAATTCTGCCCCGTCTCCATTCTGACCCCAATGTATCTCCATTCTGCCCGTCTCCATTCTGCCACCATGTTTCTATTCTGCCTCCATGTTTCTATTATGCATCCAATGTCTCCATTCTGCTCACCTTTCTCCATTCTGCCCCCCTTGCCTCCATTCTGCCCCAATGTTTCTATTCTGCCCCAATGTCTCCATTCTGCCCCCCTTGTCTCCATTCTGCCCTCCCTGTCTCCATTCTGCCCCCCAGTCTCCATTCTGCCCCCCTTGTCTCCATACTACCCCCTGGTTTCTATTCTGCCCCCAATGTCTCCATTCTGCCCCCATCTCCATTCTGCCCACCATGTTTCTATTCTTCCCTCCATGTCTCCATTCTGTCCCCCTTGTCTCCATTCTGCCCCCATGTTTCTATTCTGCCACGCTTGTCTCCATCCATACTGCCCTCTGGTTTCTATTCTGCCCCCAATGTCTCCATACTGTCCCCATGTCTCCATTCTGCCCCCTATCTCCATTCTGCCCCCCGGTCTCTATTCCGCCCCGTCTCCATTCTGCCCCCCTGTCTCCATTCTTCCCCCATGTTTCTATTCTGCCACCCTTGTCTCCATCCATACTGCCCTTTGGTTTCTATTCTGCCCCCAATGTCTCCATACTGTCCCCATGTCTCCATTCTGCCCCCTATCTCCATTCTGCCCCCCGGTCTCTATTCCGCCCCGTCTCCATTCTGCCCCCCTGTCTCCATTCTTCCCCCATGTTTCTATTCTGCCACCCTTGTCTCCATCCATACTGCCCTTTGGTTTCTATTCTGCCCCCAATGTCTCCATACTGTCCCCATGTCTCCATTCTGCCCCCTATCTCCATTCTGCCCCCGGTCTCTATTCTGCCCAATCTCCATTCTGCCCCCCTGTCTCCATTCTGCCCCCTGTCTCCATTCTGCCCCCTATCTCCATTCTGCCCCCCGGTCTCTATTCTGCCCCCCTGTCACCATTCTTCTCCCCTGTCTCCATTCTGCCCCATCTCCATTCTGCCCCCCATGTCTCCATTCTGCCCTCAATGTGTTTTCATTCTGCCTCCAATATGACTCCATTCTTCCCCAATGTGACTCCATTCTGCCCCCTGTCTCCATTCTGCCCCCCTTGTCTCCATACTACCCCCTGGTTTGTAGTCTGCCCCCAATGTCTCCATTCTGCCCCCAATGTCTCCATTCTGCCCCCCATGTTTCTATTCTTCCATCCATGTCTCCATTCTGTCCCCATTGTCTCCATTCTGCCCCAATGTTTCTATTCTGCCACCCTTGTCTCCATCCATACTGCCCTCTAGTTTCTATTCTGCCCCCAATGTCTCCATACTGTCCCCATGTCTCCATTCTGCCCCCTATCTCCATTCTGCCCCCCCGGTCTCTATTCTGCCCCGTCTCCATTCTGCCCCCCTGTCTCCATTCTTCCCCCATGTTTCTATTCTGCCACCCTTGTCTCCATCCATACTGCCCTTTGGTTTCTATTCTGCCCCCAATTTCTCCATACTGTCCCCATGTCTCCATTCTGCCCCCTATCTCCATTCTGCCCCCTATCTCCATTCTGCCCCCCCGGTCTCTATTCTGCCCTGTCTCCATTCTGCCCCCCTGTCTCCATTCTGCCCCCTGTCCCCATTCTGCCCCCTATCTCCATTCTGCCCCCCCGGTCTCTATTCTGCCCTGTCTCCATTCTGCCCCCCGGTCTCTATTCTGCCCCGTCTCCATTCTGCCCCCCTGTCTCCATTCTGCCCCCATGTTTCTATTCTGCCACACTTGTCTCCATCCATACTGCCCTCTGGTTTCTATTCTGCCCCCAATGTCTCCATAGTGCCCCCTGTCTCCATTCTGCCCCTATCTCCATTCTGCCCCCCGGTCTCTATTCTGCCCCGTCTCCATTCTGCCCCCCTGTCTCCATTCTGCCCCCCATGTCTCCATTCTGCCCCCCATGTCTCCATTCTGCCCTCAATGTGTTTCCATTCTGCCCCCAATGTCTCCCATTCTGCCTCCATGTTTCCCATTCGACCCCCCCATGCCTCCATTCTGCCCTCAGTGTCCCTCACCCTGCCCCCACCCTGTGCGGTTTTGGTGATTTTTTTCCTCTATAGACTTCTATGTGGAGCATAAAAAAACGTCTGTAAGAAACTGCAGATACTTTTTTAAGTGCAGAATCAAAGCTTTTCTGTACTGTAAAAAACAATTAAAAACACGGTTTCACATCTGCACCAAAATGCATCAAATAAGGGGGAAAAAGCCTAAAATAGTTCACCAAAGATGCAATAACCAGAGGAGATTGTTATTGTGTAGATTGGTGCACAGTATTTATGCTACGTGTGAACACGGCCTTACAGACACAAAAAAGCCAGATGTCATATAGTGAAACTACACAGAGATGAGAAAGTTCTGAAGGGTCCGACTGTGAATGAGGGAACAAAAAATAATCCACAGGTCCCAAGAAGAGCAGGACGCACAGATGATATTGCAGCAGCCCGGGCTAATCTAAAGCCGCGACAGGGCCTCCCGTCCAGCCACCAATTACCACTGACCTGGATGCTGGACCTGAGTCCCATGAGTCGATCCTCTCATCTCTAGTCCCAGCCGTCCTGGATACAGCAGACAGTCCCGGATTTAGGTCTATGCCCTGCAGTCCCGACTTTCTGCTGAATGTCCCTCGCTGCCACCGCCCCTCTGATAACTCTTCCTGCCGGGGGAGAAAGACATGGTAAATGGGCGTAGCTTGGGGTGAGGATAGGGGCGTGGTCAGACTACGCGTGCCGCATGGTTTCGCCCTCTTTCTAGTCCTCATAGGTTGGCGGTATGCTTGTACTGAGGAGATCTGGGATATCAGTGATTAGGTCCCATATTGTGCACTGTAAGGTCTGGAAAAGCTCCTTCTATCGGTCTCTGTAGCACCAGAGGAAGAACAGAGGGGAAAAGACAGGATTTTCTACATGTCGCGTTATGTAGATGTTCTGCAGATTTATCACAACCGTCCACAAGAAGAAACTGCCATCACAGAGCCGCCTTTAGCTGTTGGAAAAGTTTAAACTTAGTTTTGAATAGTTGCTATAGGCAACAAGGACTTTCTATTTATGCTGGGTCACATGATGCTGGTGCTGGGTGATGTCATGTGACGGAATGTTGTGGGTGATGATGTCACAGACGGCGTTGTGATGTCACCCTTGGGGTATATAAGGGGGCTCCATCCACCTGGAGCTCATATCTCATTGGCCATATCTTGGTGCTGAGATACCCCCTGGAGACAATGAGGATCGCCATATTGTTTCTGTGCTGTACCCTGTTCTACCCTGTGAATTACCATAGGCTGCCGGTGAGTACCTGTCTATTATTACATATGGAGGACGTTTAGAATCAGCTGCGGCAGGGGAAGGGGATGGGGAGGGGGGTCCTGTAAGAATTTACCTGCGGGAATAAGAGGTTATGGCAGGGAAAGGAGCTTAGGAAGTGACAGTAAGAGGGGATATAAGTGTTGGGTGACCCCTCTGACTCCCACATTCCTGCCTTGTCCTTGTAGTGATTAATGACTTTGGTGTTGTCCCTTATATATCACTTTGCAGTCACCAGTGATCGCTCCGCACTGTGATCCTAAACTACAGTCTCATTTACCTTTTTGCAAACGCCCAGAAGGGGAGGAGTGACATCACACCCATGTGAGCAGATCCCGCCCACTTTTACTGCAGTCGTAATGCGAGCTAGCTGTATTCTGTTTTCATGGAAATGTCAGCAGCTGCTCCCCCTAGTGTTTACAAGATGAAAACATCAAAACAGTTAAAATATTTTTTTCAGATTTTATACCATTAAAACCTTTTTAAATATATATGTGTATTTATATATAAATATAAATACTTTACAATTTTACAATTGCAAAAAAATTGCTGACACTTTCCCTTTAAAAGATCTAAAGACGTTCTGCTTCATGTGCCATTGTGACCAATCACAGCACAGATTATATTTTTTAAACTTTTCTTGAAAAACTGAAGCTGCTCCGTGATTGGAAATCATGTGGAAGGGTTCTCTTTTAGACATTTAGTTAGGTCCAAAGTATCAGTGACATGATGGATAGAACTGTGCAATGATGTCACAGAGGGCTTTGTGATGTCACCCCTGGGTATATTAGAAGCCTCGGCCCATCTGCAGCTTGTATCTCATTGACCATACCTTGGTGCTGAGAGACCTCTGGAGATGATGAGTATCATCCTATCATTTCTGTGCTTTACGTTGCTCTACCCCCCCACATTACAGTACACTGAGGGCGAGTATGTTCTCATCAATATGGAGGTCACAAGGATCAGCTAATGAGAATATCGCCTCTTGCAGGACTTCTCATACTGGACACGTGACCGTCTGTCATATGAAAGTCCAACTATAAATAATATTCCATGGACCCTGGAGGTGAATCCCAAACTTCTTCCTGATCTTCTCAATGGGATATTTCTGAAAGTTGCTTGATAATGTATCCATCACTGTATAATAACAAGGGCTCTCTGTTTTACTGGATTGGGTATAAATATACAGGACTTTATTATGTTTTTTTTCTTTAGTATAGGATGACCCACTACCCGTGGATCTCAGGAGAAGCACCTATCAAGCTTCCATCAATCTTCCTCTTTGGCTCTTCCGTGACACAGTTTTTGTTGTGGTGATGACACTACTGACAATACTAGAGTATTTGGCCTTAAGTCTTGTCCTGAGCAAGTGGGCAATGTCTGAACCTGGTGAAACCATCAGAAAACTCCTGAGAACAAAACCATTCTGAAGGAACAAAGTACTTGTAAGGAGCCGATTTGCATCCCTCAGATTCAGGAGCAAGACTCCAGGAGAACACCTGTCCTGCCCAATGGCAAATGTTCTACTCCATCCATGGCTCCTGCACCGCAGGATGCGAAAAAGGTTCCTAGTTGCAACTATAAAGTGGCGTTCAGTGATATTGTCTGGGTCAGAACGATCCCTCACAACAATATAGGAAGAAGAGCTCGAAGTTCCACGGAGCATAAAGAGAGGTTACTGATTTTTCAAAGAAGCCAACAACCCAGAATTCCAGAGCCAAGAGCACCAGAACCTAGAACACCAGAACCTAGCATGTCAGAACCTAGCATGTCAGAACCTAGAATGCCAGAGCCAGAAATGCCTACAACACCTCCACCCAAAATCAAGAGGAGAAGATGTTTCCTTAGATGTCTTAGAGGCGAGGAAGATTGAGAAGGCAACTGCTTGAACTTTCCCATTGCCCGTGTTTTCATCACAGGTTAGTCCTATACATGCTGTCTGATGGGCACCATCTTACTACATACAATGCAGCATTGCACCTGAAATCGAATGGATATTTTGTCACACACTTGCACTTTAGCACCTTATCATATGGCGCATATATCTATGAACGCTTTGCTAAGTATCACTGTCTAGTATGTGCTTCTGATGAACCTATTTTAGGAAAACGTGTCGAGGTTTGGCATACTATGTACTTGAGTTTGGCGTACTATGTGCTTGTTGGTAAATTCTATTGCCATCTATAATCTACTAGATATTATAATGTCTCTGGTGGGATGCCCCATGCCGAATTGTTGATAACTGACTATGAGCATTGTCCTCTATTTCTTATCTACTATGGTTACAGGTTGATGTGAAGAGAGCTGTGCCATTGGTAGCGATTTTTCTACTGATTTGTCAGTTATATTTATGTTAGTTTAGCAAATTTCTGCTTGTAGGGTCTAATGTTTTAGCATAGTGTATGTTCTGTGAGCTAAATTGTCATACTTATGCACTAGATAGATTATAAATTGTAATGCTTATGTACTAGATAGATTATTAGTTTAATCGGTGATTTTTGAAATATTTTTTAACATCAGGAGACTCAAGAATCACATCTTACAGAAGACAAGAAGCCTAAATGCCGAAGGGTGATGACCTGTTGATGGCCCACAGCTGGAGGGTCATTACCTCTTGATGGCACAAAACTGGACAGAAGATAAAAACATTTGATGGCACACAGCCGGAGGGTGATGACCTATTGATGGCCATAGCCAGAGGGTCATTACCTGTTGATGGCACACAGCTGGACAGAGGATCATTACCTGTTGATGGCACACAGCCGGATGGTCATTACCTGTTCATGGCGCACTGCCGGATGGTCATTACCTGTTGATGGCACACAGCTGGAGGGTGATGACCTATTGATGGCCATAGCCAGAGGGTCATTACCTGTTGATGGCACACAGCCGGACAGAGGATCATTACCTATTGATGGCACACAGCCGGATGGTCATTACCTGTTCATGGCGCACTGCCGGATGGTCATTACCTGTTGATGGCACACAGCCGGAGGGTGATGACCTATTGATGGCCATAGCCAGAGGGTCATTACCTGTTGATGGCGCACTGCCGGATGGTCATTACCGGTTGATGGCACACAGCTGGAGGGTGATGAAAAGTTAATGTCGCACTGCCGGATGGTCATTACCTGTTGATGGCACACAGCCGGACAGAGGATCATTACCTGTTGATGGCACACAGCCAACCAGAGGATAAGATCTTTTGATTGCATACACCGGGTCCCTCCCTGATAACAAGGAACCCTGGGGAATACTGGTCATCTTGATCCCCCACTGACTATATACTTGCTCCACCTCAGCCTACACCATCATGGAGGACACTTCCACCTGTGTCCACTGTAAGGTTGGACTTTCTTTTATAATTACTGCAGATTAATAAACATCATAAAGCTGTAAAACTATCGAGTAATTTATTATAAATTATTATAAAGAAATATAAAGTATAATAGATAGCTATAGGGGGCACATAAGACGACTAACTATAGAAAGCATGGTATCGCCTGATATATACTGTATATTCTAGATGGCGCTATTACACTAAATACATCACAACCTCCAGGGTGATATTACCGTACAATGCGAGATCACTAATAATGGCCACAGATTATGAGAAAATGACCAGCTCCATAGTCCTGGAGTTATTATAAATGTCTCTAGTGTGAGGCAGGGACTGGACGAGTGTTGGAGGGAGGTATATTCCCCCAGGACGTCCTTTAACCCCTTAATAACAACTGACGTACTAATACGCGTCTGTGCCCTGGGACTTAAGAGCCAGACCCGTATTAGTACGTCATCGCGATCGCGCGCGCACACAGGCTGTGCGGGCGCGATCGCCGCCGGGTGTCAGCTGATTGTCACAGCTGACACCCGGTACTATGTGCAGGGAGCGGTCCTGCACCGCTCCCAGCACATTAACCCCCGCGATGCTGCGATTGAAGTCGATCCAAGTCGATCGCGGCATTGCGGGGGCAAGGGGAGGTGATCGGCGATACTCACCTCCTCTTCCGGCTTCCAGCGCAGTCTGCAAAGGCTTCCCGGGTGTTGCCATGACGACCCGATGTCGTCATGACAACATCCGGGTCACCAGAGAGCAGGAAGATTGTTTGGACATGCGCAGTGCATCTCCAAGCAATCTTCACACTGTGCACTTCTGACAGCCTTTATGGCATAGGGATGGTGCTCCATTCCTGTGCCATGCAGGCGATCAGAAAAAAAAAAGTGAAAGTCCCAGAGTGGGACAAAGTAATAAAGTGTATAAACTGTGTGAAAGTGGAAAAAAAAAAAAAAAAAATGTGCAAAAATATTATAAAAAAATAAAAAAAATAATACACCAAAAATAAAAATATAATGTACCCATCAATAAATATTATTATAAAAAAAATTAAAAAAAAACAATAAAAGTACACATATTTGGTATTGCCGCGTCCGGAACAACCTGACCTATAAAACTGTCCCACTAGTTAACCCCTTCAGTGAACACGGTAAAAAAAAAAAAAAAAAAAAAACGAAGCAAAAAACAATGCTTTATCACCATACCGCCAAACAAAAAGTGGAATAACCAGGTGCTTCACAAATTGATTCGTAAAAATGAAAAAGTGAAAAAAAAAACACTTTTTCATTTTTATGAATCAATTTGTGAAGCACCTGGGGTTCCAAGTGCTCACTATGAATCTAGATAGGTGCCTTGGGGGGTCTAGTTTCCAAAATGGGGTCACTTGTGGGGGAGCTCCAATGTTTGGGCACACAGGGACTCTCCAAATGCAACATGATATTCGCTAACAAATTGTCGGCTCAAATTGTTAGCGGATATCATGTTGCATTTGGAGAGTCCCTGTGTGCCCAAACATTGGAGCTCCCCCACAAGTGACCCCATTTTGGAAACTAGACCCCCCAAGGCACCTATCTAGATGCATAGTGAGCACTTGGAACCCCAGGTGCTTCACAAATTGATTCATAAAAATGAAAAAGTGTTTTTTTTTTCACTTTTTCATTATTACGAATCAATTTGTGAAGCACCTGGGGGTTCCAAGTGCTCACTATGCATCTAGAAAGGTGCCTTGGGGGGTCTAGTTTCCAAAATGGGGTCACTTGTGGGGGAGCTCCAAAGTTTGGGCACAGAGGGGCTCTCCAAACGCAATGTGGTGTCCGCTAACAATTTGAGCCGATTTTCCATTCAATTTGTTAGCGGATACCATGTTGCATTTAGAGAGTCCCTGTGTGCCCAAACATTGGAGCTCCCCCACAAGTGACCCCATTTTGGAAACTAGACCCCCCAAGGCACCTATCTAGATGCATAGTGAGCACTTGGAACCCTCAGGTGCTTCACAAATTGATTCATAAAAATGAAAAAGTGTTTTTTTTTTCACTTTTTCATTGTTACGAATCAATTTGTGAAGCACCTGGGGGTTCCAAGTGCTCACTATGCATCTAGATAGGTGCCTTGGGGGGTCTAGTTTCCAAAATGGGGTCACTTGTGGGGGAGCTCCAATGTTTGGGCACACAGGGACTCTCTAAATGCAACATGGTGTCCTCTAACAAATTTAACGGAAAATCGGCTCAAATTGTTAGCGAAACCATGTTGCGTCCG
Source organism: Phyllobates terribilis (assembly GCF_046119375.1). NCBI lineage: Eukaryota > Metazoa > Chordata > Amphibia > Anura > Dendrobatidae > Phyllobates > Phyllobates terribilis. The sequence goes on along the minus strand of NW_027363486.1, from coordinate 197,844 downwards.
CTAATTATTCAAGCAAATTTTACAATCAAAAAGTCAAATGGCGCTCCTTCCCTTCCGAGCCCTGCCGTGCGCCCAAACAGTGTTTTTTCCCCAAATGTTGGGTATCTGCGTGCCCAGGGGAAATTGCACAACAAATTTTGGGGTCCATTTTTTCTTGTTACCCCTGTGAAAATAAAAAAAATTGGGTCTAAAGTAACATTTTTGTGAAAAAAGTTAAATGTTCATTTTTTTCTTCCACATTCAAAAAATTCCTGTGAAGCACCTGAAGGCTTAATAAAGTTCTTGAATGTGGTTTTGAGCACCTTGAGGGGTGCAGTTTTTAGAATGGTGTCACTTTTGGGTATTTTCTGTCATAAAGACCTCTCAAAGTGACTTCAAATGTGATGTGGTCCCTAAAAAAATGGTTTTGTAAATTTTGTTGGAAAAATGAGAAATCGCTGGTCAACTTTTAACCCTTATAGCTCCCTAACAAAAAAAAATTTTGGTTCCAAAATTGTGCTGATGTAAAGTAGACATGTGGGAAATGTTATTTATTAACTCTTTTGTGTGACATATCGCTCTGATTTCAGGGCTTAAAAATTCAAATTTTGAAAATTGCAAAATTTTCAAAATTTTTGCCAAATTTCCGTTTTTTTCACAAATAAACGCAAGTGATATCGAAGAAATTTTTCCACAATCATGAAGTACAATATGTCACGAAAAAACAATCTCAGAATCAGGGGGATCCGTTGAAGCGTTCCAGAGTAATTACCTCATAAAGTGACAGTGGTCAGAATTGTAAAAATTGGCCCGGTCATTAACGTGCAAACCACCCGCGGGGCTTAAGGGGTTAAGTATCCATGCTGTAGAATCTGCCGTATACTTCTGTTCTAGCAGTCAGACATTTCACTCTGCAGATCACAGGCTCAACATTGTGTAAAACTACCACCGTATATAAGAGCACTCAGAATAAAAACTAGCGGCATGCCGTGCACTGCCCACGTCATGTGTACGGGATACAGGACCTGCAGGACCTGGTACGGCCATTATAGTTGATAGATTAATGATACCTGTGCAGATGAAGGGAAAAAAAATATGTGCAACAACAGGAGGAGAAAGTCTCAAAATGTAATTTGAAGAGTATAATAGAGAAATGGGAAACTTCTGGAGATGCAGATAAGTGGTACCAGGGCGAAACGTAAGTGTAGTCAGACAAGGGAAAAGTGCAAATGATCCAGCGTAAAGGTTTGTTTAGTAGAAAAAATATTAAAACTTAGCTTTTATTAGCCATATAAAACACTGCTCCACAAAGAATACAGCAAATGTGCAACTATCATAGCTTACAGGCCTACGCGTTTCAACAAATCATGTCTTAATTATGGCCCTACTACTAGAATGACAAAAAGGCATATATATATATATATATATATATCCACGTGCCTGTATGACCTCCCTACAACGCCTGGGCATGCTCCTGATGAGATTGCGGATGGTCTCCTGTGGGATCTCCTCCCAGACCTGGACTAAAGCATCCGCCAACTCCTGGACAGTCTGTGGTGCAACGTGACGTTGGCGGATGGAGCGAGACATGATGTCCCAGATGTGCTCAATCGGATTCAGGTCTGGGGAACGGGCGGGCCAATCCATAGCTTCAATGCCTTCATCTTGCAGGAACTGCTGACACACTCCAGCCACATGAGGTCTGGCATTGTCCTGCATTAGGAGGAACCCAGGGCCAACCGCACCAGCATATGGTCTCACAAGGGGTCTGAGGATCTCATCTCGGTACCTAATGGAAGTCAGGCTACCTCTGGCGAGCACATGGAGGGCTGTGCGGCCCTCCAAAGAAATGCCACCCCACACCATTACTCACCCACTGCCAAACCGGTCATGCTGAAGGATGTCGCTCTCCACGGCGTCTCCAGACTCTGTCACGTCTGTCACATGTGCTCAGTGTGAACCTGCTTTCATCTGTGAAGAACACAGGGCGCGAGTGGCGACTTTGCCAATCCTGGTGTTCTGTGGCAAATGCCAAGCATCCTGCATGGTGTTGGGCTGTGAGCACAACCCCTATCTGTGGACATCGGGCCCTCATACCACCCCCATGGAGTCGGTATCTAACCGTTTGTGCAGACACATGCACATTTGTGGCCTGCTGGAGGTCATTTTGCAGGGCTCTGTCAGTGCTCCTCCTGTTCCTCCTTGCACAAAGGCGGAGGTAGCGGTCCTGCTGCTGGGTTGTTGCCCTCCTACGGCCCCCTCCACATCTCCTGGTGTACTGGCTTGTCTCCTGGTAGCGCCTCCAGCCTCTGGACACAGCCAACCTTCTTGCCACAGCTCGCATTGATGTGCCATCCTGGATGAGCTGCACTATCTGAGCAACTTCTGTGGGTTGTAGAGTCTGTCTCATGCTACCACGAGTGTGAAAGCACAACCAACATTCAAAAGTGACCAAAACATCAACCAGAAAGCATTGGTACTGAGATGTGGTCTGTGGTCCCCACCTGCAGAAACACTCCTTTATTGAGGGTGTCTTGATAATTGCCAATAATTTCCATCTATCGTCTATTCCATTTGCACATCAGCATGTGAAATTGATTGTCAATCAGTGTTGCTTCCTAAGTGGACAGTTTGATTTCACAGAAGTTTGATTTACTTGGAGTTATATTCTGTTGTTTTAAGTGTTCCCTTTATTTTTGGAGCAGTGTATATGACGCGCCCCCTGGGCCAGTGTTGTTTGGGGGATACCCGGAGCCGGATCAGATGGGGGTTGTAGTCTCCGAGTGGCGGTGACCCGGTCCGTGCCCAGGGTGTCAAGCTCAGTGTGTGGCAGTCCTACAGATGTTACTGGATGTTCTTTAGTGTCGACTACGCCACCCGTTGATTTGCGGTCACTACGGCCGCCGCTGCAGCAGGGTCCGCTGAGGCTGGTGGTGTGTGTGCAGCTCAGGTAGTATAACCCCCAACGGGAGGGGTATAGCCTCAGGGGGTCAGTTGCAGAGGATGGTGGTTGTGGAGGTGCAGTGAGGATGGTAATGAAACTCAGAGTCGGGCTGTGCAGTTCAGGGTTTTTACTTACTGCTTTTGTGTTGGTCACTCCGGCCTTGAGTGACCACCCGAGCCGTGCTGCGTCCACCAGGTCCTGGACTCGGCCAACCCCCAGGTGATTCTGGAGCGTGTTCCTGAGCTCCCTTTCTGACTTGTCCTTCTCTCTGGCCTTCCCCACCAGGGATCCACCTAAGTCCGGCTCCCTCGGGCCTCTTGTTGGTAAAACCCTTGTCTCTGGGTTCCCTGACCCTATTCTTGGTTTGCCTTCCGGGTGGATTTAGTGGGTGGTCGTGGCAGATCCTGCCCACGACCTCCGGTCTCTGGCTAAGGATTAGTGCCCTCCACCAGCTTGGGATCCGGTACCCTTGTGCCAACTCTTCACCCTCTGTTCTAATTTTGGGTTCTTGGAGTTCCCTCTTCTCCCCCTCTGGGTCCTTCTTTTCTCCTCTCTCTCACTCTCTTGGCCTTGGAGCTGGCTGAGCTGCTCTGCTTGTCTGACCAAACCTCTACAAAAGACCCTGTTCTAAGATGGTTCCCACCTTATATACTCCCTCTATGTGTGAGCTCAGGTGACCAGCACCCAATGAGCTCCTAGCATTACCCAGACTGCTCCCCCTATCTGCCCCTACACTACTGGGATGTTCCACCCCCCTCCCACTCCAGCCAGGGACAGACGCTGTCGTACCTGCACATTTCTCTAGTGGGAGTACCATTGGTCTGTCCCCCGGAAATGGGATGTATGTAGTGCATGCAGCCTACTGAGCTCAGTTCCACACTCCATCCTTACCCGGGAGTGGAATACCACACCTCTGGCTTGAGGTGTAATACCCCTGTAGCAGCCGAATCCTCAGGGTGCTACATATATAGATACATACAGTGAGTACGGAAAGTATTCAGACTCCTTTAAATTTTTCACTCTTTGTTTCATTGCAGCCATTTGATAAATTCTAAAAAGTTCATTTTTTTTCTCATTAAAGTACACTCTGCACCCCATCTTGACTGAAAAAAACAGCAATGTACAATTTTTTTGCAAATTTATTAAAAAAGAAAAACTGAAATATCACATGGTCATAAGTATTCAGATCCTTTGCTCAGACACTCATATTTAAGTCACATGCTGTCCATTTCCTTGTGATTCTCCTTGAGATGGTTCTACTCCTTCAATGGAGTCCAAATGTGTTTAATTAAACTGATAGGACTTGATTTGGAAAGGCACACACCTGTCTATATAAGACCCCACAGCTCACAGTGCATGTCAGACCAAATGAGAATCATGAGCTCAAAGGAACTGCCCAAGGAGCTCAGAGACCGAATTGTGGCAAGGCACAGATCTAGCCAAGGTTATAAAATAATTTCTGCATTACTCAAGGTTCATAAGAGCACAGTGGCCTCCATAATCCTTAAATGGATGATGTTTGGGACCACCAGAAGTCTTCCTAGACCTGGCCGTCCAGCCAAACTGAGCAATCGTGGGAGAAGAGCCTTGGTGAGAGAGGTAAAGAAGAACCCCAAGATCACTGTGGCTAAGCTCCAGAGATGCAGTAGGGAGATGGGAGAAAGTTCCACAAAGTCAACTATCACTGCAGCCCTCCACCAGTTGGGCCTTTATGGCTGAGTAGCCAGACGGAAGCCTCTCCTCAGTGCAAGACATATGAAAGCCCGCATAGAGTTTGCTCAAAAACACATGAAGGACTCCCAGACTATGAGAAATAAGATTCTCTGGTCTGATGAGACAAAGATAGAACTTTTTGGTGATAATTCTAAGTGGTATGTGTGGAGAAAACCAGGCACTGCTCATCACCTGCCTAATACAATCCCAACAGTGAAACATGGTGGTGGCAGTTGTTAGAACCCTCCTGTTAGTTTTTTCTATTTTGTGGTCATGTGACATTCTGCCTATTTATTCCAGCTCCGCCCCTTCAGGCTTTGCTGGACTTCAGTGTTACTTTGACTCTTAATCTAGCCAGGTGCTTTGTACCTACTGTATCTCTCTAGTTTGTTGGGTCCTTGGACCACTAAGTACTTTTGTCTGTTTGTCTTCTTCTGCTACTACTTCTGCCAGGAGGTGTCCAATTTTGTCCCAGTCCTTAGTTCTTTTAGGGACCCCTCCCTTTAATCTATAGGTCTGCGTTCAGACTAGCCGCGGACAAAGGCGGGTCTGTTCACAAGGAACAGGTTGCCCGCTGCATCGTAGGGAATCAGCTTAGTCCTATTGTATGGACAGATTTCCTCTCTTTCCTTAGTTCTTGTAGCAGATCATAACAGCAGTATCATGCTATGGGTGTGTTTTTCAGCTGCAGGGACAGGACGACTGGTTGCAATTGAAGGAAACATGAATACGGCCAAATACAGAGATATCCTGGATGAAAACCTCTTCCAGAGTGCTCTGCACCTCAGACTTGGCCGAAGGTTCACCTTCCAACAAGACAATGACCCTAAGCACACAGCTAAAATAACAAAGGAGTGGCTTCAGAACAACTATGTGACCATTCTTGACTGGCCCAGCCAGAGCCCTGACCTAAACCCAACTGAGCATCTTTGGAGAGACCTGAAAATGGCTGTCCACCAACGTTTACCATTCATCCTGACGGAACTGGAGAGGATCTGCAAGGAAGAATGGCAGAGGATCCCAAAATGCAGGTGTGAAAAACTTGTTGCATCATTTCCAAGAAGACTCACGGCTGTACTAGCCCAAAAGGGTGCTTCTACTCAATACTGAGCAAAGGGTCTGAATACTTATGCCCGTGTGATATTTCAGTTTTTCTTTTTTATTAAATTTGCAAAAATTTCTACATTTCTGTTTTTTTTCAGTCAAGATGGGGTGCAGAGTGTACTTTAATGAGAAAAAAATGAACTTTTTAGAATTTACCAAATGGCTGCAATGAAACAAAGAGTGAAAAATGTAAAGGGGTCTGAATACTTTCCGTACCCAGTGTACATGCATGGAAATAAATGCAGAATTATGTTTCTTAATACTGCAGTATCAGATCCTGTCTTGAATTTAACCCCTGTGGTATCCAATGTGAAAATCCACAGGGACTCCCGGTTCAGAAGTTTGCACTTATGATCCCCCCTCGTGTGGATCTATATACCTTCTCTATCTCCATATATTTAAAGAATGAGGTGTCACCTTTATGAACTCTCGCAAAATGCCTTGATACTGCTGATGTATTTATGGCTTCCAAATTAATCGCATCAGAAAGATGTCTTCTGATACGGACTTTCAGCGCACCTGTGGTACAACCCACATAGTGGACCTTACACAAGGTGCATTTGACGCGCCCCTGGGTCTGTGTCGCGCTGCGTTGCGCACGCGGGAGCTTACCCGGAGCCGGATCTCTTGAGGGTTGTAGTCTCGTGGCGGTGATCCGGTCCGTGCCCAGGGAGTCAGACTAAGTCTCGCTGTATTAGCGGTAGATGTTGGACGACTACGCCACCCGTTGAGTACAGCTAAGGAGCTGCTGCTGCAGGGCAGACCGCTGAGGCCGGTGGTAGGATTGTGCAGCGTGATAGTATAACCCCCAACGGGAGGGGTATGGCCTCAGGGCAGCCGACGTGGATGATGGGGGTAGCAGGAACCACTCGGAGACGGTACGGTGTAGTTCAGGGTCTTTACTGGTGACAACGATAGACCCTCCCGGAGTACTGGCTAGCGATTGGCGCCTGGTCAGTCCTTGAGCAGATGGGATCTCCCCTGGCCAGGCGGAGTTGTAGGCCTCCCAAACTAACGATACTCTTCTGGCTACCTTGCTAGAAGCGGGTATAAGTAGCCCACGTCCCTGAGTGTACCGTGTGGTGCTCAACCGTATGGCCGGTGACTCGGGGCCTTCTAGTAGCTTCCGCTCCACGACGGCGGTGCTGGTCCCACGCGTGTGACAGTGCCTTCGGGTTTCTGGGCCAGAGGACCTGCAATCCCCTGCCGGTCGGTTTCTGCTGCTGGATAGGAGTTAGTCCCCACAGCCTCGGACTCCGGGTCCGGTGATAACTTCTCAGTCAGGGCGAGCTCTGCAGCTGCCAGCCCCTGACTCCTTGTAGCACTGCTCCCACAGAGCTCCTGATGTTCTTTTCCTATATCTGCTTCTCTTCGCTGTCTCTACTTCTTCTCTACTCACTAACCCTGCCTCAGCCCTAGGTTTATATAGGGGAAGTTCTTCCCCTCCCAGGACTGGGCAGGAGGTGTGGCATGCACAGGATCCCTGACCAAGAGACCTCCCACCTGCTCTCAGACATAACATTGCCGTTACTGTGGAAACCAGACCCCTGGGGTGCCACATTCCCCCCTAGTGAAATTTAGTACTCCGGGACTAAACATATTTTTAGAAAAACATAACAAGGTATAAACAATAATAATACAATAAGAAAAACACATAAAGATGGTTACGGCGTGTCCGCAACCGGGCGCAGTCTTTGAAGAAAAGCAAGGTGTCCATTTCACCAAAACAGGGAGACGTAACCAGGTAGGGGTCTGTCCTGCCCCGAGTCCTTAACAGTCTTTAGTCCGTCCTGGGTTACGCTCCAACTATACACAAAGGATTCCCGGTAAATCCACCAAGGACTCCTATAAATAACTAGAAACACATAATTATACACAAGCAACAAGAAAAACAGGTAACCACAAATAAAACAATTTATACACTTCAAATCCTCCAACGTGCGGGTAACTGGCCTCTAGTGGCCCTAGTGGACCTACGGAGCTGACTGTCTAGCCCTGAACTACAGGGTGTAGGAGCTGTCAAGGGTAAACTGGGCAGCTGTCTACCGGCTCTTTGACTCACTAGGGGTACGGCAGGCTCACTATAAGCAGAGGGTTGATCCTCCTGTTCTGCTTGTGTGGAGTCTTCTGCCTCCTGGACCGGCTGCTCTTCCAGCTCTACCTGTTGCTCCGTAGGCACTTGGGATGCTGGTTGGAGGAACGTGAGGACGGGTACCACAACTGCACCATTGACTTGAGTCCAGGACCGAGGGAAGTCTCCGAGCACAGTACTAACCATATCTTCCCTTTCCTCTACGGGTCGATGGTCTTCTTGTTCCTCTTCAGGGTTCCGTAGCTGTTCAGGACACTTCTTCAGGTGATCCCGGGATACAATGGCTATGGTCTCCCCTCCGTCTTTACTGATGGTACAGACTTTCGGGTTCTCGTGGCTTGAGGGCAGTACGGTGTACGGGTCCTTCTCCCACTGGTCGTCCAACTTGTGGAGCCGTCTTTTCCTCTTCAAGACCTGCTCTCCGGGTACCAGGGGAACAGCGGGAGCATACTGGTTGTAAGTTTTCTCTTGTCTTTCCCTAGCCTGACAGAGACTTCGCTCCACGCTCTCCTGTACTTTCCGGTACTGCTGCTGCCTCTCTGTGTCCCAGTCTGCTTCTGGTGAAGTGTCCTCGGGTGTCAGGACTCCCATTTCCAGGTCAACAGGTAACTTACCAGGTCTCGCCCTCATTAGGTAAGCCGGGGTACAGTTGGTGGAACCTACCGGGATGTGGTTGTATAGGTCCACTAGATCGGGCAGCTTCTCAGGCCACAGACTGCGTTCTTCCAGGGGCAACGTTTTCAGGAGATCCATTACCACCTGGTTCATTTTCTCACAAAGTCCATTAGTTTGCGGATGATAGGGTGTCGTCCTTATCTTCCGGCAGCCATACAGATTGCAGAATTCCTGGAAGACCTCCACTTCAAAGGCAGGTCCCTGGTCCGTCAGCACTTGGTCCGGGTAACCGTGTGGACGGCAGAAGTGCTGCTGGAAGGCTCTAGCTGCTGTTTGAGCCGTTAAGTCCTTAACGGGGACGACAACCAAGAACCGGGAGTAATGATCCACAATGGTTAACGCGTAGACGTAGCCACTTCTGCTTGGGGTCAGTTTTACATGATCCAAGGCTACCAGTTCCAACGGCTGCCGGGTGACGATGGACTGCAGGGGAGTCTTCTGGCTGGCACGGTCCTTCCTTCTTAGGTTGCACGGGCCACAGTCTCTGCACCACCTCTCGATGGTTCCCCTCATGCCTACCCAGTGGAACCGCCCACGCAGCAGGAACTCCAGCTTCTTCCATCCGAAGTGTCCAGCCCCGTCGTGGTATGCTTCCATCACCATGGCTGCGTCTCTCCGTGGCACCACTACTTGCCAGATTAGTTCATGCGTCCGGGAGTTAACCATTCTGCGGCACAACTTCCCCTTGTAAAGGAACAGTCGACTCTTCTCAGCCCACAGTTGCTTGGCTTCCTCCGGAGCGTCTGGGTCGAGGCGAGCCTCTGGCCGAGTCAGCATCTCCTTCACCAGCCGGACGGCAGGGTCACTGTCTTGCGTTTCCTCCCAGTTGTAGTGAGGCAAGGGGTTAAACGTAGCGGCTTGCTTACTCCTTACCCGATGGGAATACTGGATAGTCCCATGACGGTGGAACGCGGGGAGTTCGACTTCTTCCAGTCCCTCTGGATCTTCTCCTACGTCCGGTAGGTTTGGCATCCTGGACAGGGCATCCGCGTTGGTATTGGAGCGTCCTGCCCGGTATTTGATTGTGAACTCGTAGCTGGACAGACGGGCCATCCATCTCTGCTCTAGGGCACCGAGTCTTGCCGTGTCCAGGTGTGTCAACGGGTTGTTATCCGTGTACACGGTGAACCGGGAAGAAGCGAGGTAGTGCTTAAAGCGTTCGGTGACTGCCCACACCACTGCCAGGAACTCTAGCTTAAATGAGCTGTAATTCTCAGGGTTTCTTTCGGTGGGTCGCAGTTTTCGGCTGGCGTAAGCGATTACTCGTTCTTTCCCCTGCTGGATCTGGGACAGCACGGCTCCTAGCCCGATGTTACTTGCGTCGGTGTAGAGGATAAAGGGCTGGCTGTAATCAGGGTACGCCAGGATTTCATCCCCCGTGAGGGCCATCTTCAGCTGGCGGAAGAACTCTTCTTCTAACTTCTCCCATCTGAAGGGTGGCTTCTGGTTCTTGGCCTTCCGGGACTGGCCTATCAGGAGGTCCTGCATAGGAGCTGCCTTTTTGGTGAAACCGGGGATGAATCTGCGGTAATAGCCTACCAACCCGAGGAACTGCCGCACTTCCTTTACACTGGAGGGACTTGGCCATTCCTTAATTGCGGTGATCTTATCAGGGTCGGGAGCCACTCCATCAGCGCTCACCACGTGTCCCAGGTACTGCACCTTTGGTTTCAGGAGGTGACACTTGGAGGGTTTCACCTTTAGGCCGTAGCTTGCCAGAGCTTCGAACACTTCCGCCAGGTGTTTCAGGTGGTCCTCATACGTTTTGGAATATACGATGACATCGTCCAGGTACAACAGGACCGTCTCAAAGTTTCTGTGGCCCAGACAACACTCCATTAATCGTTGGAAGGTTCCTGGTGCATTGCAGAGTCCGAACGGCATGCAGGTAAACTCGCTAAGTCCCATCGGGGTGGTGAATGCGGTCTTCTCCCGGTCCGCCTCTGCTACAGGAACCTGCCAGTACCCACTAGTGAGATCCAAGGTAGAGAAGAAGTTAGCAGATCTTAAAGCAGCCAAAGACTCCTCTATCCTTGGTAAGGGGTACGCATCCTTGTGTGTGATGCGGTTGATTTTCCGGTAATCTACACACATCCTCATGGTGTTGTCTTTCTTTTTGACTAAGACTAGTGGAGCTGCCCAGGGGCTACAGCTATCCCTGATCACCCCAGCCTCCTTCATGTCTCTAAGCATCCCCTTGGCGTGTTGGTAGTGTGCAGGGGGTACGGGTCGATACCTCTCTTTTATGGGAGGATGGTCTCCCGTGGGGATGTGGTGTTCTACCCCCTTGACTCGCCCGAAGTCTAACCGGTGTTTACTAAACACTCTCTCGTACTCTTGAACAACCCGATAGACTCCCTGTTTCTGGTGTGAGGGAGTGGAGTCAGTACCCAAATGTAGTTGCTGACACCAGTCCTCCATTGTTTTCTGAGAGCCGTTACCTTCCTCCGGGGAAGATGGAGGCAAGGGTTCTACGGACTGTATGGAATCTTGATTGATGGTATACAATTTGGCTAGCGTGGCATACCGGGGCAGGTACACTTCCCTCTTCCCGATATTTATTATGCGAACGGGCACCCTCCCATGGCGTACATTGACCACCCCCCGTGCTGTCAAAATGGTGGGCCTACTGTCTGAGTAAACTGGTTCTACCATTGCCTGGTAATCTCTACCTCTCAGACCAATAGCTGCCCGGCACCAAATCATCATTTCACTTTTCGGGGGCATGGCAATAGGGAAAGGGTCACACATTCGCACGCTACCAATCTCACCACCGGAGAGTTCTAGCTGTTGCCGTCGCATCAGTGCCCCGATCTCTTTCTGGAGCACTCGCTGCTGGCCGGAGCTGGCGTTCTTGGCAACCTGCTGTAAAAGGAAAATCACCTCTGCAAGACAATTTTCAATTACATTAGTTCCTAGAGTTATCTTTGGGTGACTCTCGTGTTTGTCAATGTCTACAGTGATCAGTCCCTGTGCTGCCAGTTCGACTCTACCGATTTTAATGGTCACCTCTTTAAATCCAATCTGTGGCACGGGCTGACCATTGCTGGCGATGATACTCAAGTCGTCGTCAGGGTAGCGGGTGATATCCGAGTCATTCCAGTACTGCTTGAAGAGCACGTACGGGATGGTGGTGACCTGTGACCCGGTGTCCAGTAGGGCACTCATAGGAATGCCATCCAGTACCACGGGTAAGACTGGACGTCCTCCCACATATTTGTCGCGCCAGTTCGATGGGCCTGGTGATCTTTTTCCTGGGGGTTGGCCCTCTAACCCAGGTTGTGCCAGTTTAAAGGACAGTACCTTGCCATATGTCCGGGTTGATTGCAGCGGCGGCAGATGGGTCGTCCGTCTTCGTTGTATCGGTCGCTGGGTCTTCCTCTGGCCGGTGGGGTCCTCCTTGGTCGACGCCACGGGATGTCCTCCGGTCCGGATGCCAGCTGGATCTTCCCTGGAGTGGAAACCTGTAAAGACTGCACAGTTCGGGTTAGCGCAGCAACGCTTTTAGCTAGCTCTTGGACCTGATGGTGCAGGTCTGGAGCCGGGTCATTGTTCAAAGCCTGCGCATCAGCTCCCACAGGCCCTGCCGACAAGGGCGCCGCCTCCTGGTGGTAAGTGGTAGTGGGGCGTCTGGGGGTCACAACGCCACCTGGTGCCGGTTCTCGAAGCACCCGGATGGCTCTGTCCTTGAACTGTGCAAATCCCAGATGAGGGTCCTGTAAGGCCATTGCCCGCAACTGGGTTCGGTGGGCATTGCAATATAAACCCTCTATAAATTGTTCAGTCAACAGCCTGTCCTCGTCTCCCACGCCGTCAGGGTCGGTCTGCTTAATGGCTCTCAGGGCCTCTTGTAGGTTCAGGGCATAGTCCCTTATACTCTCATGTGCCCGCTGTTTGCACCCGTAGAATCTAAGCTTGATCTCGGCTGAGGTGCGGGTATCAAAGGTGTCCCTCAGCCGGGTTAGTATCCCTGCGACAGTCCTCCCCCCAGGTGGCCAGGACTTTACCTCCCTTTGGGCTGCCCCGGTTAATTGGGCCACCAGGATGCTCACTTTTTGCTCCTCTGTGAGGGGGTACACCTGGAAGAGGCTATCCAGCTTTTCTCTAAAGTCATGCAGGGTATGTGACTCCCCTGAGTACTGGGGTAGCCAGGCTGCCCCCGGGATATAGGGCATGGTGAAAGGCATGACCGCAACAGCGGTGGCGCAGGCGGGGGTTGAAGCGGTGAAGCTCTCCTCCGTATCCGGCATCCTTCTCCCCCCTAGTGGACCGTGGCCTACCTTGCGATGATCCTCTTCCGTAGGCCGCGGCTCCACAGTGAATCGTCAGGGTTGAGGACCTTCCGTCGCGCTTCTGTGACGTCGGCGTCTGCTGGGCTCCTTCCAGGACCTTACGCAACGTCCGGACGTGAGGCGGGGCTTCAGTTCTCGCGCGCTTTCGGAGTCCACGCCCCTCTTCTTCCCGCGCGGCGTCCTCAAGATGGCGTCCAATGGCGGGAAAACTCCACGTATGGCGGGAAGAAGGCTGAAGATGGCGCCGGATGGCGGGAAAACTCCACCGATGGCGGGAAGGAAGCGGAAGATGGCGCCGGATGGCGGGAATCTTCACCACAGGTAAGTTTGAACAGTCTTTTTCAGGCACGCAGTACCCGGTGGTTGCGGGCACGAAATCCTGCCGACTACGCCAAAAGTTGACGCGCCCCTGGGCCTGTGTCGCGCTGCGTTGCGCACGCGGGAGCTTACCCGGAGCCGGATCTCTTGAGGGTTGTAGTCTCGTGGCGGTGATCCGGTCCGTGCCCAGGGAGTCAGACTAAGTCTCGCTGTATTAGCGGTAGATGTTGGACGACTACGCCACCCGTTGAGTACAGCTAAGGAGCTGCTGCTGCAGGGCAGACCGCTGAGGCCGGTGGTAGGATTGTGCAGCGTGATAGTATAACCCCCAACGGGAGGGGTATGGCCTCAGGGCAGCCGACGTGGATGATGGGGGTAGCAGGAACCACTCGGAGACGGTACGGTGTAGTTCAGGGTCTTTACTGGTGACAACGATAGACCCTCCCGGAGTACTGGCTAGCGATTGGGGCCTGGTCAGTCCTTGAGCAGATGGGATCTCCCCTGGCCAGGCGGAGTTGTAGGCCTCCCAAACTAACGATAATCTTCTGGCTACCTTGCTAGAAGCGGGTATAAGTAGCCCACGTCCCTGAGTGTACCGTGTGGTGCTCACCCGTATGGCCGGTGACTCGGGGCCTTCTAGTAGCTTCCCCTCCACGACGGCGGTGCTGGTCCCACGCGTGTGACCGTGCCTTCGGGTTTCTGGGCCAGAGGACCTGCAATCCCCTGCCGGTCGGTTTCTGCTGCTGGATAGGAGTTAGTCCCCACAGCCTCGGACTCCGGGTCCGGTGATAACTTCTCAGTCAGGGCGAGCTCTGCAGCTGCCAGCCCCTGACTCCTTGTAGCACTGCTCCCACAGAGCTCCTGATGTTCTTTTCCTATATCTGCTTCTCTTCTCTGTCTCTACTTCATCTCTACTCACTAACCCTGCCTCAGCCCTAGGTTTATATAGGGGAAGTTCTTCCCCTCCCAGGACTGGGCAGGAGGTGTGGCATGCACAGGATCCCTGACCAAGAGACCTCCCACCTGCTCTCAGACATAACATTGCCGTTACTGTGGAAACCAGACCCCTGGGGTGCCACACATTCTATAAGGTATATAACCCCTGATGAATTACAATGGAGGAAATCATGAATTTTATATTCTCTATCATTACTTAAGGACATAAAACTATCTGTTTTAACCGCATGTAGACACGCTTTGCACCGATTGGCTGCACATCTGAAGAAACCTTTTGTGCTGAGCCAATTTGGTTGTACAGTATTAGTCTCACTGGTGTATAAGCCAGGAGAAAGGATGGTTCCCAGAGCGGGCGCTTTCTTGGCTACAAAGCGGATGGCATTAGAAAGTAGGTTTTTTAGTTCCTTGTTCTGATATATAATAGGCAGCGATGGATTAAGAGTAGCAAGGGCCCCGGGCAGTTTAGAAGGCGCGGGCCCCCTCCACACACCTGATTTATCACGTGACATGTCACATGATCCCCTGTGATAGATCATGTGATAGTTCACGGGAAATTAATTTGGCATAATATTAATTGTGCTGCCTCATCTGAGAGCAGCACAATATTGGGGCAGATACCCTGATTCCAGCGATGTGTCACTTTTTCAGCTGCTTGTTGTCATTTTGAGAAAATCACCGTTTTATCTGCTGCAGATCTAGCAGATCTCTGAATGCTGCACTCTGTATAGCCCCGCCCACACCACTGATTGGCAGCTTTCTGCCCATGCTCAGTGTACACAGAAATCTACTGATCAGTGATGGGGGTGGGGTCCTACAGAAGTTACTAGTCATCTAGTGATAATTACCTTCTGACAAATCAATGATTTTATCAAAACAACACTAAGCAGCCCAGTAAGTGACACATTACTGGAATCAGTGCCTCTAACCCTACATTATGCTGCTCTCAGATTAGGTGGCAAAAACCTGATGACAGATTCCCTTTAAAGGAGCGGTAAAGACAAAAAAGTTTGTATTAAAAAAAATACAAGCCATTTGTGAAATTAACTTTTTTTCATTGTTAATTCACATTAGACTGTATCTTCAACACTTTTGTCAGCAGGTCTTATTACAGACTCTGAATAGGGCAGCTCTCTCCCTCTCCCTCAGCAGAAAGTCACAGCATGGTTAAAAAACTGGATCTTTTATGATTTTCTCATAATAAATAAAAAAGGACATGCAAGTCCTCCAAACTATTTTCCGTTTCTCTATCGGGGAGGTCCTAAATCTTTCTTGTTCTTTAGTTGATCACATGTCAAAAAGGCAAAGCATTTACTATGAACTCGCCTAAAAAAATATACACTTGGAGAGTAATATCATCATCTACATGTAAATATTCCTTGACTCTAAGGGCTCGCTCACACTGTCGTATAACACGGCCGAATGCTATGTGATGTTTTATCGGATAGGACTCGGCCCTATGTTATACTATGGGACAGTGCAGATCTGCGATTATTGGCATGAGAAAATAATCTCATTCGATATTCGGACCATGTGCACACATACAAGTCTACGGGTGCACGTAAAACATTGGACTGCACTCGGATGTCATCCAAGTGCAGTCCGATGAACACTCACAGAGACTATGGAGAAGATGGAGAAATTAAGTTCTCCATCTTCTCCATATCTGTGCTGCGAGAGAATCGGATCACACTCAGTTGAAGCTCTGACAGAGTTTGAGCCGAGTGTCATTAGCATAATTGGCCCTATTCTCTTGCATGAGAGAATATATGGCTTAGTGAGTGGACCCTAAAACTGAATAGTAGTGACGGACAGGCACCTCACAAGCGGGATCCATGTAGCTCTCAGATGTCATGTAGGTAGGGCTTCATTCCATGGGGTAGGGCTTAATTTCAAGGTATATAAAAAAATGGACTTCAAATAAAAATTAAATGAACACAAAAAGCACTAATTGAATTATTTTTTTTGTATTTATGTTTGCAGCCCCTTTAAAAACCCTTTGAGGACCAAGGCACATATTTGTCCCATAGTTTTAAACTGGAAAAAAAATTGATTGAATAAAATTTAAGGTCCTCGAAGGTTTAAGTAGGTCATAAATTCATATGAATACTTGCTCATACAATTGCAAATGCCAAAAGATGAAGAAGAACAGAATCAAAAATATGACATTAAGTGGAGCACTTACAGGTATTCAAGGTGAAAGAGACCAGCAAAGGCATTGTCTCGAATGACAGTAAATGAGTTAGAATTCAGCAAGCTGAAAATGAAGACAGCAGGTTAGAAGCGAACCAGACTTTATGGTGCTCAGAATTAGTCAAGCAGAATTTATTGACTGCTCTTACAAAGCACTGAGACTCCCGCTGTGTATAGATGGCGCCGTGCGGCCTCCCGCTGTGTATAGATGGCGCCGTGCGGCCTCCCGCTGTGTATAGATGGCACCGTATAGATGGCTACGTGCGGCCTCCTGCTGAGTATACGTGTATAGATGTCTACGTGCGGCCTCCTGCTGAGTATAGATGCCGCACGGCGCTCCCCCCAGAGACAGCAGGAGGCCGCACAGCACCATCTATACTCAGCGGGAGACCGCACGTAGCCATCTATACACAGCAGGAGGCCACACGGCGACATCTATACTCAGCGGGGGGCCGCACGTAGCCATCTATACACAGCGGGGGGCCGCACGGCGCCGCACGGCGCCGTCTATACACAGCGGGGGGGGCGCACGTAGCCATCTATACACAGCGGGGGGCCGCACGTAGCCATCTATACACAGCGGGAGGCTGCACGGCGCCCCCCCAGAGACATCAGGAGGCCGCACGGCGCCAACTATACTCAGCAGGAGGCCGCATGCAGTCATACACACACACAAACATATACAGACACACATAAACACATTTGAAACACAAAAATACATACAAACAGACATCACACAATGACATCTGCCCACACACACACACACAAACAGACAGACATCACACACACACACACCTGCCCACACACACACACCTGCCCACACACACACACACCTGCCCACACACACCTGCCCACACACACATCTGTGTGTGTGTATGTATAGTGTGTGTGTGTGTGTGTATAATGTGTGTGTATGTATAGTGTGTGTGTATGTATAGTGTGTGTGTGTATGTGTGTGTATGTATAGTGTGTGTGTATGTATAGTGTGTGTATGTATAGTGTGTATAATGTGTGTGTATGTATAGTGTGTGTGTATGTATAGTGTGTGTGTGTGTATAATTTGTGCGTGTGTATTTTTTTTTAAGTTAAAAACAAGTAAAATGCATGTGGCATCAATATCAATAAGGGCCTATTCACACTGAATTTTGCAATGCATTCATCTCCTCTTTCCAGGCTTCTATCTAAATCCCTGAAAAATGGCATTCAGATGGGCCTTGACATAGCCATTGATTTGAACAAAGGCAAACCGAGGCTAAAGTCTGAATCTTTAGGCTCCATTTTCTCTGCTTTCAGATGTCTCATTTCAGACAGCACAATCCTGAATTTCAGGGATTCAGTTGTAAGCCTTGTGTAAAGACCTGAATGCAGCGCTGAATGCAGTGTGAATAGGTCCTTACATCCTACACCACCTCAGGGGATTGTTGTTATGGAGTATTGCCCCTGGGTGGCCGCAGTTATGACCACCACCAGGGCTCGCGGGCACCCACCCTAGCTTTGGTATTCTGGGGAGCTGGCCACACACACACACACACACACACACACACACACACCTGACCACAAACACACACACACACACACACACACACATATACACACACACACATATACACACACACACATATACACACACCTGCCCACCTGCCCACACACACACACACATATACACACACACACACACACACATATACACACACACACCTGCCCACACACACACACACCTGCCCACACACACCTGCCCACACAGACACCTGCCCACAAACACACACACACCTGCCCTCACACACATCTGCCCACACACACACACACACACACACACACACTCACCATCCCCCGGCTCCATTCCTCCTGCCTGCTCTGTCTCTTTTCCGGTGCAGCATTGCAGGCCGGGGCGCACTGCGTGACGTCACAGCTAGGAGACACAGCCGCGCACAGGGCCGTGTCTCCTAGCAGTGACGCGGCCGGGCCAGCACAGGGAAGTTAACTGCTGCAGTGCTGGCCCGGCCAATGAAGAAGTAGCGGCGGCCGCTGCTGGGGGAGCGGTCCGGGCCCCCCCTCCCGCCACTGCTACCGCTATGTGCCGCGGCGGCCCGCACATATAATGAGGGCAATCCGGCATTAGACACCCCGCCTGGAGCCGCGGGCCCCCTGCCGGCTCGGGGCCCCGGGCGGTCGCCCGGATTGCCCTCATTATAATCCGCCTATGACTGTGACATCTCCCTTAGTGTAGCACCCCGAGGGTTCGGCCGCTACAGGGGTATTGCACCTCAGCCCAGAGGTGTGATATTCCACTCCCAGGTAAGGATGGAGTGTGGACCAGGGCTCAGTTAGCTGCATACAGCACACACACCCCATTTCCGAGGGACAGCTCAACGGTGCTCCCACTAGACAGAAGTGCAGGCACGACCGACTATGTCCCTGTCGGGAGTGGGGAGGGGGGTGGAACACCCAGTGCTGTAGGGGCAGATAGGGGTTGGTTCCTGAGCGTAGGAAGGAGCCCATTGGTTGCTGGTCACCTGGGCTCATGGTCAGAGGGAGGTATAAAAGGTGGGCACCATCTTAGATCTAGGTCCGTTCAGTCAGAGGAGAAGATCGGGAGTGGAGGCTCTGTAGGAGCTCCACTCAGGAGCGGGCCTAGAGAGAGGCCGGAGAAGAGAGAGAGAGGAGGTGAAAGGGAGCTGTGATTAAGTCTCATCCCAGCTCCACGAGAAAGGAACAGAAAGGAACAGAGAAAGAGAAGAAGAGACAGAGAAACAGAAGGGCTCAGCAACAAGAAGGTGGAAGGGACCCTAAGAACCTACGAGAATCCAGGGTGAAGGGTCAGGCAGATTAAGGGTACCGGATCCCAAGTTGGTGGAGGAGAAACTACCCTCAGCCAAAGACCGGTCGTCGTGATCATCTATTGGTGCGACACCTCATCAAACCTGCTAGGAAGGCACCATATAGGACAGCGGAGGACGGGGCCCACGTTTAACCGCACAAGTCCGCGGTAGCTGGACAAAAGTGGGTCACTGGTGAGGCAGGCCAGAGAAAGGATTAAAGGGGGTCCTGTGCCATGCTCCTGAACTGCCTGGGAGTTGACCGAGCCCCACACCTGGTGGACGCAGCACGGCTTGGGCGGTCACTGCTGACAGAAGTGACCCGGAACAAATGAACTGTGAGTAAAGACCCTGGACTGTAACTTGTTGTCTGTGTGCTCCTTCGCGCCTCCAGCACTACCGGTACTGGGACTCTCACCACCATCACTCCCAACATCCACTACACTGCCCTGGGGCCGCACTCTTCCCGTGGGGAGTCACACCATTCCAGCTGCACACGTCATCAGCCCCGGCGGACTGCCTTGCAGTGGCGGTTCCTAATAACCGCAATCCACGGGTGGCGTAGTCGGACATTATCTGAAGCACATAGCAGACTACCATTGGTCTGACCACCCTGAGCCGCGGGACCGGGCCGCCACTACTACCCCCATCGTTCCCCTATCGCCCGGATCCGCGTGCCCCACGGCTCAGGGGGCGAGTCAGCTTTGGCGTAGTCGGCAGGATTTCGTGCCCGCTAACCACGGATACTGCGCTCCTGAAAAGAGACTGTTTCACTGTACTAAAGATGGCGCCCGCCCCAGAAGAACGAGCGCCATAATGTGCGCGCCAAAAGACCACAGGAGGCCGCCTCCCATCGTGGGCCGGGTCCCAGAATGGCGCCAAAGAGGAAGCCCGCCCCAAACAACCATGAGCACGGCTGTGGAAATGTCTGTCAACGTGGGGGGGCTGCCCCTGAGAGTGATTGTCAGCAGAATGCCCCAGGACCATCCCCCATGGGGGCGGAAAGAGAAGAAAACTGCGGGGCAGGGGGTGGTCTGGATCAGTCCAGACAGACCGCACCTGGGGATGGACGTCCTCAGCAGCACCAGCCTCCTGGCCCGAAGCCTGCTGCAGGCCGGACCGCTCTGCAGCCTAGCAGAAGTCCTAGCGCAGAGACCCGGAGCGTGCGCAAGCTGCACTGGAGGACCTGGAGCGGAGGATGGTCCGGGCGCAGCGGGGTGCACTCACTGAGTGGAGAGAGGAACTGGCCCGGCAGGCCGAGACCCACCAGCGACAGGCCTCAACTGCACCCCGGAGTTTGCCTGCCTCTGAGGACGGCGCAGGAGGAGAGAGGACCGGAGGCGACGCCGCGGAGGGAGCCACGAGGACTGAGGCAAGTGAAGGGGACGTCACCACCCCAAGCCCAGCACCCACAAGCCTGCCCCAGCCTCCCGTCGCAGCACCAGAAGCCCCACTCACCGCACCTGTTGCCGCGCCGCCACTGCTCCCAGCTAGGCCTCAAGCGGCGAGCGCCGCGGCCACGCCCCGCCCGGCGCCACGCCCCTTGACCCCGGGCGCCGTAAAGCAAGAATCATCATCGGCCCGGTCGCAAGGCCTGGATGACCCGGGCGCCATCGCTAAGCCTGCGCCCCTGTCCCGGATGGGACTGCCACCTAGCGCAGCCAAAAGACCCCCGGCCTGGTCGCAAGGCCGAGTGCCCCCGGGCGCTGCTCCCAGATCAGGTCCCCCCACTATACCATCGCTGGGCGTGGACCTATTGGCACATCATACCGGTCCGGATGGACTGCCGCTGGAGTGGCCGGCGGAAGTGACCGGCAATCAGCCATGGAAGGCCCAGCCCCCGCGCGAGCCTCTGATACCGGCTCCAGAACCCGTAGAGGTCACCCTACCCCCACTGGAGGACGTCCAATTTGCGTGGGACCCCACCCCCACCAGCGAGAACTTGATGGGGTTCTCTCAAGAGACCGGGCAGACGCGGTCCGTCGTCTGGAGGCCTGTCATCAGCAACTGGCGACCTTTGAGCGGGAGCGACGAGAGAGGCGCGTCAGAGAGGAACGGCTCCAGGCCCAGAGTGCTGAACAAAAATGCAAGGCCCGCCAAGACCCCCGAGCAGCCCGTGCTCCCCGAATCACCGGGACCATAGTCAAATTCCACATGGAGAACGGCTGGGGGTTCATCAGGGGCCCAGAAACCGCAGGCGACGTCTTTGTGACCCGCAGGGACGTTGAGAGTCATCTACCTGAGGGACATCGTGGCCGTGACTTGTACCCTGGTGATGTGGTCGCCTTTACCCGCCACGTAGGTGCAAAAGGACCATACGCCCTACATGTTCATCGGCTCACTGAGGAGGAGCTACAATACCGCGGCTATGAGGAGAGCCAAGAGGACCCGGACGGGTCTGAAGAACCATATGAGGAGGAAGAAGGAGCATATGGAGGACACCGCTACTAGTAAGTAGCAAAGTACCTGTGTACATAGTTACCCGTCAGGGTACAGAGAACTGATTGCTGTTATGGAACTATGTGAACGTTATCCCCTCATCCCCTACCAGGCTGAGGACTGTGAGCAGCCATTCCCTTCCCAAAACTGGCCGAGGACTGAGAGCGGTCAATCCCTTGTAAATAGTTGCGCTTCCTAAAGCGCCCCCTACTGGTTTTATAAAAAGACTACCACGTCTACCTCGGGACAGCAAGTCCCTCGTGTTTACAAGTTTGCCAAAATTCCTGCACTTACAAGAAGAGTGCACACCTGGTCGCAAGTTGCACCGCCGCCAGGATCCAAGAATGTGTTGTAAAAATGTTTTTCTGCAAATGTTTTATATGAAAAGTTTTTATATGCTGCTAGATAGTAATGTGAATGTTTTCTAATAGTGTTTATATGTCAAAAGAGTTCCAGAAGTATTAGTAAGCGTTTTATAATAGTGTGACAAGAAAAGAAAAGCGTTTCCCATAAAGGGAATTGAACCATGTTGCCTGTTTTCTGATGTGAAAAGTTTTAAAAAGTTTGCATGTCCTGTAATTAACTGTTTTTGCTCTTTTCCAGCCCGAGGACGTGCTGTGCTTTACCAGGGGGGAATGTAGCGCCCCGAGGGTTCGGCCGCTACAGGGGTATTGCACCTCAGCCCAGAGGTGTGATATTCCACTCCCAGGTAAGGATGGAGTGTGGACCAGGGCTCAGTTAGCTGCATACAGCACACACACCCCATTTCCGAGGGACAGCTCAACGGTGCTCCCACTAGACAGAAGTGCAGGCACGACCGACTATGTCCCTGTCGGGAGTGGGGAGGGGGGTGGAACACCCAGTGCTGTAGGGGCAGATAGGGGTTGGTTCCTGAGCGTAGGAAGGAGCCCATTGGTTGCTGGTCACCTGGGCTCATGGTCAGAGGGAGGTATAAAAGGTGGGCACCATCTTAGATCTAGGTTCGTTCAGTCAGAGGAGAAGACCGGGAGTGGAGGCTCTGTAGGAGCTCCACTCAGGAGCGGGCCTAGAGAGAGGCCGGAGAAGAGAGAGAGAGGAGGTGAAAGGGAGCTGTGATTAAGTCTCATCCCAGCTCCACGAGAAAGGAACAGAAAGGAACAGAGAAAGAGAAGAAGAGACAGAGAAACAGAAGGGCTCAGGAACAAGAAGGTGGAAGGGACCCTAAGAACCCACGAGAATACAGGGTGAAGGGTCAGGCAGATTAAGGGTACCGGATCCCAAGTTGGTGGAGGAGAAACTACCCTCAGCCAAAGACTGGTCGTCGTGATCATCTATTGGTGCGACACCTCATCAAACCTGCTAGGAAGGCACCATATAGGACAGCGGAGGACGGGGCCCACGTTTAACCGCACAAGTCCGCGGTAGCTGGACAAAAGTAGGTCACTGGTGAGGCAGGCCAGAGAAAGGATTAAAGGGGGTCCTGTGCCATGCCCCTGAACTGCCTGGGAGTTGACCGAGCCCCACACCTGGTGGACGCAGCACGGCTTGGGCGGTCACTGCTGACAGTAGTGACCCGGAACAAATGAACTGTGAGTAAAGACCCTGGACTGTAACTTGTTGTCTGTGTGCTCCTTCGCGCCTCCAGCACTACCGGTACTGGGACTCTCACCACCATCACTCCCAACATCCACTACACTGCCCTGGGGCCGCACTCTTCCCGTGGGGAGTCACACCATTCCAGCTGCACACGTCATCAGACCCGGCGGACTGCCTTGCAGCGGCGGTTCCTAATAACCGCAATCCACTGGTGGCGTAGTCGGACATTATCTGAAGCACGTAGCAGACTACCATTGGCCTGACCACCCTGAGCCGCGGGACCGGGCCGCCACTACTACCCCCATCGTTCCCCTATCGCCCGGATCCGCGTGCCCCACGGCTCAGGGGGCGAGTCATTAGCAACGACCGGCCCGGCACCGAGTACCCCACGACCCAGGGGGCGCGTCATAAACATGAGGCAGAACTTTCCAGAACTTCTTTATTTCAAGGACTGCTGAAGACACCATGACTTGTTACGTCTTCTCAATCACAGTTTCCCCATTTTAAATTGCCAACAGTTTTACTCACCGCCGATGCTGTTCCAGCGGTGTCGGCACTGTCTCTTCCAGCGATCGCGTCACAGCCAGGAGAGACATGAACCTCTTGGGATAGTTTTCACATGTACAGCACCACTGAACCAATGGGGCTCTAAAAATAAATAATAAATACTCTTCCACGTGATCTGACGTCGGCTGTGGAGGGATTCAGGTGCATGGACAGTACAGTTCTCCAGGCAAATATAACACGCTCAGCAAGTATTCTGCACGGCTCCTAATAATTCACAATAGGACCCATGCATGATATAACTCTACTGCCCAGGCTGCTGTCGCGTCTGTGCAACCACAATGTCCAATCAAGCAGGAGAAGATCCCTTAATTATGCACAAATTGTAATGTCCAGGAATCTTTAGCATGGATGAAAGCCCACAAAGATCAAGTCCACAACAAAGCGCTTTCTGAAGACAATAAAATCAATATAATATCTCACAACTCAACACTCATTACTGGCAGATCACAGGGTCGAGTATGTGAAATCCACTTTTCTTTCATCTAAAGTAGACATCAAAAACGCAAATTTCTTCACACAAGGCAAGGCTGGTTACATGGTCAATAGTGACTTGTAGGATCGCTGCTTCCAACAAGTGACGCTACTGAGGTCTAGCCCTTTTCTTCTCAATTTTCTTTGCATGTTTAATTTCCCAGAGGAGCATTGCATGGCGAATAAGCCTCCTAACCTTAGCATGCCAGAGCCGGTATGTCACTCTCCACAAGGAGAAACATTACCCATTAGACCTCAGTCCAGAGCCTCTCACCTAGTCATATCAGTTCTCATACTTTGCACTGACAAGGAGCAATACCCCGAAACACCGGGTCTGCAAATTGAGGTTCTGATTTGGCTTTTATCCTAAGTCATATTACAAGGCTCGTTAAAGGGTCGATAGTGACTTGTAGGATTGCTGTTTCCAACAGGTGGCGCTATAGAGTTCAAGTCCTCTTCCTCTCTGAAGAGGCATTTGCCTATTTGATTTCTTCACCCGTAATTGATAAGTGGAGTTCCAACTTACATAACACTATCAGGTTTGCTAACCGTCCAGAAATTCCAAGATAGTCTGTAAAATAGGGCACTTATTTTCCCTGTCAATAAAAAAAGAATGGAAACATGGGTGACTTTTTTTGAAGCTGGAGAAACTTGTACAAATTATTGCGACTGTAATTATTAATTTACAGTGAAAACAGTTTTCTGTCTTATTTGTGGGTTGTAAACATATATCACTTAATGGGAACCTGCCACTATATTCATGCTGCACAAAGCACAGGCAGCATATATCAGAGTCTGGCTGCGCAATGTTTTACTGTGAAATGATGCAGCGTTCTAGAGAAAACCTAGATCAAAAAGTCAGCTGGGGACTATAGGGACAGATGTAACCAATCCAGTATGGCTCCCGACCAGCTTCTGTTGATTGACAGGTCTCTCCCATGTGTGCATATAGGGAGAGAGCTGTCAATCACACAGGGAGAAGCTGGGAGCCATGCTGGACTAGTCGTGCCTCTTGGTATATTCCCCAGCTGACTTTTCTATGTTGTCTCGAAGAAAAAAACCCAGCATTTCACAGTAAGACATATTTGGCTGCAACAGTGCAGCCAGGCTCTGATTCATACTGCCCTAGGTTTTTGAAGAATGGAAAAAGATAATGAATTATGCAATATATCGCCAACTTGTTCATTCCACGCCTAGAGGACTTGGTGCTGCGCATAAAATTCATGGAGGTCATACTAAATACTAGATGTAGTAGTTTTTGATGTGGGGTGTACTCATTTCTGCATCAACTAATATGAGTAAAACTGATTTTGTAATGAAAGTTATATTACTAACCATACTTATATGTTATGGGTCAAAAAAATGTTCTATGAAACTAAGTCTTTGTTCTTGCGTTTAGTGAGATATTGACTAAAGCACCACGCCAGCAATTTTGTTTTTATTTCAGTGCTAGAGTGGTATCAATAATGTAAGTTCCCTCACCCTAGTAATATCCTTACCAGCCACCGTCTTCTGTTCCTTCTGGCGACGCTCCAGTCCCACGCCGCCTTCTTTTGACTGCAGCTCCCAACTGACCAGAAGTCAGAGGTAACGATCACAAGCTCTCAGTTTAAGTCTATGAGACCCTCGTTCTGACTCTCATGGACTTATATTGAGTAGTGACCTCACTGGAAAACACTGGAGCGATCCGGCAGGTCCCAATCGGCAGAAGACCACCAGAGCGGTGCTGATAACAGAAGAAGATGGAGCCTGCCCTAGTAAATTACTAGGGAAGGAAATTTACATTAGTGACGCCACTCTAGCGGTGAAATAGAAAAACCACTGGTGTGGCATCTTAATATCTCACTTTTTAAAAGGGGTGTACTCATTTATACTGAGCACTGTACATGCGATGGGCACTATTGAACGCGCCATTTAAACAACCACGATTGATGCGGGCACCGACCCTGGCTGATGCTACAGAAGCTCGAATGTTATTTAAAGAGGTTGTCTGGACTAAAATGACAAGTTTGTAGTACACAATGCGATGCCAGGATTCGCCAGTGTCTGTGCTGGCAATGGGGGTCAAGTATGCAATATGCTAACTCCCAAACAGAATTCGTCTAGCAGTGATCTTGCGGGCATTGCTCCTGTGCCCACATGTTCACCATGAGATAAGTGAGTCACAGTGTGTGTATTCCTTCCTGATTATTACGTTATTACATACTTGTACTTCAAATGTTGGGAAGAGGTTAATGATACACAATTGGTCCACATATATCCAATATATCTTTCCAAAAGATGTTCATGAATGGACATGCCCATAACATATACATTAAATTATCCAACTAGTTACCATACTTTTTTTTTATATTTTAGCCAATCTACCCAAAGTAAAAATAAGCTGGATTTTAACATATCCTGGGGTCCAATACAATATTATATCCATAAAGGTTTAGGTTTAGGTTTACCCACTGTATAAAGCTACTAATTATCTCTTTACTTTTACACAGTGGACCTACACCAGCAGATGACATGGCTCCCCAAACCATCACTGATTGTGGGAACTTCACACTAGACCTCAAGCAGCTTGGCTTGTGTGCCTCTCCACTCTTCCTCCAGACTCTAGGACCTTGATTTCCAAATGAAAATTGAAATTCTGGAACCTTGTGGAGTGTGTCAATGACTGCATTCTGGACATTTGTCAAGTCAGCAGTCTTCCCCATGATTGTGGAGCCTACTGAAACCGACTAAGGGACCTTTTTAAATGCTTAGGAAGCCTTTGCAGGTGTTTTTGTTAATTATTTTAATTTATTGAGATAATGACTTTTGTGTTTTTATTGGCTATAAGCCATAATCATCAACATTAACAGCCATGCGTGGTCTCTAAACGAAGATCATATCATAACGGAAAATATGCCGTCGTTTGCAAGCTTCTGCAATCAATGAGCGAAAAGTTATCGCAGAAATTAGAGTTTTTAATAAAAGCATGATGGGTGGGGCCCTGCTCCTGTGATGTCGGCCCAGGGGGGTGTGGGTAGGTCTCTCCCTTCAGCATAAAATCGTCTGCTGAGGTTGGCATAACATTCATTGCGGGAGTATATAGTTATTATATGCAACGGATCCTGTTCGATAACAGTCAAATCAGAGGAGAGCTCCCCTCCAGCTATATTGAATCGTCTCAGCGATCGTATAGTAAGTTTCTGCTTTAATTCTTATTATTTTGTGTAACTGCTTATGTATTGTACTGTCCCATTTGTAAAACCCTTGTATATTTTTCCTAAACACTGCCTCCCTTTTGGATTAAATATAAAATTTAATAGTTTCTGTTTTCCTGTAATTGTTCCCTTCCCCGAAGCCATACGCTATCAGAACACAGGCGTCCGGCCAGGCCTGTAATATATTTCAAACTCGGCCGGTGGTGGCAGCAAATAATATTTATAATCGGGCTATCGTGAAGCTGACAGTGACCGTACAGAGGGCGTAAACACATATTCCATGCGTTGGAATCCAGAGGTGTGATGCCATACGCTACGAGTAGTGGGGACCGTATGCTCGCGGGTCCCTGACGAAATCCTGACGGCGTGACGGCAACACCGAGATATTGCGTGATCCCCCCCGGTATCGTTGCTGTGGAATACCCTGACACTCTTGTTCTGTAAACCACAACCCTCAAGCCATATGCTACCTATATATATATATACACTGCTCAAAAAAATAAAGGGAACACTTAAACAACAGAATATAACTCCAAGTAGATCAAACTTCTGTGAAATCAAACTGTCCACTTAGGAAGCAACAATGATTGACAATCAATTTCACATGCTGTTGTGCAAATGGAATAGATAATAGATGGAAATTATTGGCAATTATCAAGACACACTCAATAAAGGAGTGGTTCTGCATGTGGGGACCACAGACCACATCTCAGTACCAATGCTTTCTGGCTGATGTTTTGGTCACTTTTGAATGTTGGCTGTGCTTTCACTCTCGTGGTAGCATGAGATGGACTCTACAACCCACAGAAGTTGCTCAGGTAATGCAGCTCATCCAGGATGGCACATCAATGCGAGCTGTGGCAAGAAGGTTTGCTGTGTCTGTCAGCGTAGTGTCCAGAGGCTGGAGGCGCTACCAAGAGACAGGCCAGTACACCAGGAGACGTGGAGTGGGCCGTAGGAGGGCAACAACCCAGCTGCAGGACCGCTATCTCCGCCTTTGTGCAAGAAGGAACAGGAGGAGCACTGCCAGAGCCCAGCAAAATGACCTCCAGCAGGCCACAAATGTGCATGTGTCTGTGACGCGCCCCCTGGGCCGTGTGTGTGTGGGGATACCTGCAACCGG
This sequence comes from Phyllobates terribilis, assembly GCF_046119375.1. Classification (NCBI taxonomy): domain Eukaryota; kingdom Metazoa; phylum Chordata; class Amphibia; order Anura; family Dendrobatidae; genus Phyllobates; species Phyllobates terribilis. The sequence continues at coordinate 169,392 of NW_027363486.1, read as the reverse complement.
ACCCTTTGTGGATGCTGGGGGTTGTAATCCTTGCGTGGCGGGGACCCGGTCCGTGGCTCAGGGTGGTCAAACCAAATGGCAGTCTATATGCTGAATGTCCGACTACGCCACCCGTGGATTGTGGTCAGAGTGAACCGCCGCTGCAGGGCAGACCACTGAGGCTGGTGTTGTGGGTGCAGCTGAGCGTAGTATAACTCCCCACGGGAGGAGTATAGCCTCAGGGCAGTAAATGGGGATGTTGGTGGTGATGGTGCGCAGGAGCAGCAGTAACCACACGGAGTCTGTCATGCAATTCAGGGTCTTTACTGTTGGTGGTATTAAGGGACCCGTCCGGAATACAGGTTAACAATGGAGGCCTGGTCAGTCTGAGAGCAACTGGGAAATCCCGCTGGTCAGGGGGAGTTTGTAGGCCTACCGTGCTGACTTCACTCTCTCTTGGCTATCCTGCTGTAGTGTATTGGTAGCCCACGTCTCTGAGTGTACCGTGTTGTTCTCACTCGTATGACTGGCGACTCGGGCCTTCCGTACTTCTCACCCCTCCAGGGTAGTAGTGGTCCCTCTCATGTGGCTGAGCCTCCGGGCTTCCTTGGGCCAGAGGCCTTGAAGTCCCCTGCATGGTGGTTTTCTGCTGCTGGGCTTATAACCCTCACAGCCACGGACTCCAGTGTCCGGCTTTACAAGTCTCTGGCCAGGACGAACTCTTCTAGTTCCTCTCCTGACCTCGTGTTCCTCCTCTGCCTACAGGGACTCCTCAGCCTGCTGCTGACCTGTCCCTATCTGCAACTTGTCTGGACTCTCACTGTTCTGAGCTAACCCCGCCCCAGATCCAGTTTATAAAGGGCAGATTTCTCCCCTCCCAGGACTGAGGCAGGAGGTGCTGCATGCTAATTGTCCCCAACCAGGGAACCTCCCACCTGCTCTCAGACATGACATTGCTGCCACTGTGGCAACCAGACCTCGGGGTGCCACATCTGCACAAATGGTTAGAAACCCACTCGATGAGGGTGGTATGAGGGCCCGACGTCCACAGATGGGGGTTGTGCTCACAGCCCAACACCGTGCAGGACGCTTGGCATTTGCCACAGAACACCAGGATTGGTAAAGTCGCTACTGGCGCCCTGTGCGCTTCACAGATGAAAGCAGGTTCACACTGAGCACATGTGACAGACATGACAGAGTCTGGAGACGCCGTGGTGAGCGATCTGCTGCCTGCAACATCCTTCAGCATGACCGGTTTGGCAGTGGGTCAGTAATGGTGTGGGGTGGCATTTCTTTGGAGGGCCGCACAGCCCTCCATGTGCTCTCCAGAGGAAGCCTGACTGCCATTAGGTACCGAGATGAGATCCTCAGACCGCTTGTGAGACCATATGCTGGTGCGGTTGGCCCTGGGTTTCTCCTAATGCAGGACAATGCCAGACCTCATGTGGCTGGCGTGTGTCAGCAGTTCCTGCAAGATGAAGGCATTGAAGCTATGGATTGGCCTGCCCGTTCCCCATACCTGAATCCGATTGAGCACATCTGGGACATCATGTCTCGCTCCATCGACGAATGTCACGTTGCACCACAGACTGTCCAGGAGTTGGCGGATGCTTTAGTCCAGGTCTGGTAGCAGATCCCACAGGAGACCATCCGCAACCTCATCAGGAGCATGCCCAGGCTTTGTAGGGAGGTCATACAGGTACGTGGAGGCCACACACAATACTGAGCCTTATTTTGACTTGTTTTAAGGACATTACATCAAAGTTGAATCAGCCTGTAATATGTTTTTCCACTTTAATTTTGGGGGTGACTCCAAATCCAGGCCTCCATTGGTTAATAAATTTAAATTTGATTTCCATTGATGATTTTTGTGTGATTTTGTTGTCAGCACATTCAACTTTGCACAGAACAAAGTATTCAATGAGAATTTTTCATTCATTCAGATCTAGGATGTGTTATTTGAGTGTTCCCTTTATTTTTTTGAGCAGTGTATATATATTCCATGCTTTGTAATTGGAGTATATACCATACACTTACTGTGAGTTCCCCAATAACAGGCCTAGTAGTGGAAACAGCCACGGCCTCCTCCATCACTCGTAGGACGCAGCGGAGTTGCATCTCCTACAAATTTGTGGCAGCAGTGGGATCTGCGGTGTTCTCCTTGACATGCATTAGGCATGTGACCAGTGTTTGAGCTTTGCTAATGAAAAAAGTTTGGCCATACTGAATTTCATAACTGTTTTACTTCTTGGACCTTATTTCCTTTTCTTCTCCATGGAAATAACCTTCTGCTAGGGATGGATGGCAGTAGCTTATTTCCCTCTCCCTATTTACAACACATGCACCATCAGACTAATTCAGATAGCTTGTGTATAAGGGATTATTAGAAAAAAACTGTTGTTTTAGGGTATGTGCACACGATGCAGAAATGCTCAGGATTTTTTCCTGAGCGTTTCTGCATCTCCCTGGCAGGAAAAAACGCATGCGGATTGTACATGCGTTTTCCTGCCAGACACATGCGGAAATGAAGCGGTCTTCACTTTCATTTGCGCATGCGGGTTGACAAGCGCTTCCTAAGCGATTTTAGCATCACTTGGAAAGTGCTTGTCAACTTCACACTATATAAATCCATGCAACCGGCATGGATTTATATAGTGTGTGAATGTCAAAAAATAAATATATACTTACCCTCCGATGGCCCCCGGTGTCCTGCTTCCCTCCGTCCCGGCTGCCGGCAGTGTAAGACTGAAGGACCTGCCGACGTCAGCGTCACATGACCCATCACATGATTCTGACGTCAGCATAGGTCCTGCATTCAACAGCGAAGTGCCCGGGAAGCCAGGAGGACGCAGCGCGGGACGCCGGAAGGTAAGTATATATATATTTTTTATTTTATTTTTTATTTTATTCTTTTTTTTTTAATGGTACCTGGGTCTGGATGAGAGTCCTCTCATCCAGACACGGGTACCATCCGCACATTAGAACGCATGGAATGCGCGTCTACATATACAGTGATGCGTAATCCATGCGGTCTAATGCAAGTCAATGGCGGCGAAAAAGCAGCGTTTCCGCAAAATTAATGGACATGCTGCGGATTTTTGATCGCAGCGTTTACGCTGCGGAAAAATCCGCATCATGGGCACAGCACATGCGGATTTCCATTGGGGAACATTGCTGCCCTTCTACCATGCGTTTTAATGCGTTTCCGCGGTGTTTCCGCAGCTGCAGAAACGCAGCGGAAATGCATTAAAAACGCATCGTGTGCACACAGCCTTATCCACAGCTATTAAACCTTTTGGGGGTTGAATCCTCTGAGACATTGCATATGACCAGTATAATGCTTCATATCAAACAAGTGACATTGTCATTTGTTATGATATGTACAAACTGATGTACCTTGCATTAGGCTATGTGCACACGATGCAGAAATGCTCCGGATTTTTCCTGAGCGTTTCTGCATCTCCCCTGGCAGAAAAAACGCATGCGGATTGTACATGCGGATTGTACATGCGGATTGTATATGTGTTTTCCTGCCAGGGACAAGTGTAAATGAAGCATTTTTTACATGCGATTTCGCATGCGGGTTGTCAAGCACTTTCCAAGGGAAAAGTGCTTGACAAGTCACACTATATAAATCCATGCAACCGGCATGGATTTATATAGTGTGACCAAGTTATAGTAAAAGAATGGTAAAAAATAAACATTATACTCACCTTCTGATGGCCCCCGGTCTCCTTAGCGATGAGTCCTGGCTCCCCGGCAGCTCGCATTGGTCTAAGAGGACCTTCCATGACGTCAATTAGCCATGTGACAGGTCACGCGACCGTCAGCGGTCGCGTGACCTGTCACATGACTAAATGACGTCATAGAAGGTCCTTTTAGACCACCGCGAGCTGCCGGGGAGCCAGGACTCATCGCTAAGGAGACCGGGGGCCATCAGAAGGTGAGTATAATGTTTATTTTTTATATTAAAATCTTTTTTTTACAGGTACTATGGTACCCGGGCCTGCAGGAGAGTCTCCTCTTCTCCAGACCCGGGTACCATCCACGCATTGAATCGCTTAATATCAGCATATGCACATGTAGTCATGTGGATATTAAGCGATTCAATGCAAGTCAATGGCAGCAAAAACGCCGCGTATCCACTAAAATAATGGACATGCTGCGGATTTTTCCGCAATGATAATCCGCAGAGGAAATTTCCGCAGCATGTGCACAGCACATGCGGATTATTATTGGGGAACATGGCAGGCCTTCTACCAAGCGTTTTTTAAGCGTTTCAGCGGTGGAATTGCCGCTGCGGAAATGCTTAAAAAACGCATAGTGGGCACACAGCCTTAGATAAATACCAGTCATGGTACCCAGTTTTAGATGTATAGGGGTGCTGTAGACACAGACTACCTCAATGTTAGCTATTACTTCTGAACAGCAGAGACATAGCAAAATGTATATGCAGACAAAAGGTTCATCTCAAAAGACAAATTAGTCATCCCTCTGAAACAACCATTGAAGAACTGTACACTAGATCTTATTTTCTAAATTATGAGCCAGTGAATGAAACTATTTTTTCTACTTAAATAACAGAAAACATACCTTTATTGGGGTCTACAGGAGGCTTAGAGGGGATATCGAGGAGGCCTATATGATGTCCGGTTTACATTTTTTATGCTAGATGTGTCTATCAATTGCTGGTGATCTAGAAAAAGTATCTGATATGTGAATGTGTAACGTCCATGCTGGTACCTGTCCTCTATGGCTCCGCTCCTGTCCATGGGGGCCGCTGCACCTTTTTTGTGGGAGATGTGGGCAACTTCGTGGCAGTTCTGGGATTTATGGTATGAAAATCTCGGTAGGTCTCTGGTATATGTGTATGTAGGGAGAGACATGTCAATCACCTGGAGCTAAACTGGCTGGGGGCGATGCCGGACAGGTCTGCTCTTCCCTTATAGTCAGTCGCTCTATGTTTCAGTGTAAAAAATACCTGGCTGCAATCCTGCCGTCCGCCTCTGAATCATGGTGCCTGTTATTTGGGCAGCATGAATCAGGTGACAGGTTCCCTTTAACTGACATTCTTATTTCTTATGATATGTTAATGAATAGAAGTACTAACATTTAGGCTTTTAAGGATTTCACCTTGGTACATAACCCCTTAATGACCCAGTAATTTTTTTGTTTTTGTGCTTTTAACTTTTTCTCCCCTTCTTCAAAGAGCCATACCTTTTGTTATTTTTCTATTAGCATAGCCATATGAGGGCTTTTTGTGGAAGTAGTTGCAGATTTCAGTAACAACATTTATTTTACCATTCAATTTACTGTAGAACTTAAAAAAATTCCTAGTACAGATTCCACCATTGTTTTTGGAGTTTTCTTTTTATTCATTTTGTGGTTAAAATAACTTGCCAATATGACTCTCCAGATCAGTACGATTTATGGCAATTCTGTGTTATTTTAGTGATGAAAAAATTCTGAAACTTGTGACAATAATTTTTGTTTCTGTTGCCGTTTTCGGAGACCGCAGCTTTTTTATTTTTCTGTCTGGAGCTGGGTTTTTCATGCTAAGCTGAAGTTTTTATTCTATACATTTTAGGTAACATATGATGTTTTGATCACTTTTTATTTCAGTTTGCGGGGAAAGTGCAGCTGAAAAAAACACAATTCTGGAATTTCAATTTTTATTCTCTTTTTGGCGTGTAACGGATTAATTTTATCTTTCATTTTTACATCCCCTTAGTATACATGAACCATTCGATCGCTATTACTGTATTACTGTATAGGATGAAATTGCGGTTCTCACAACTTCATTGGAGGACCAAGATGGCCGTTATAAGGGCCTTAAAGGGAATTTGTCAGCAGGTATTTTCTATGTAATCTGAAGAAAGCATGAGGTAGGGAATAAAACACAGATTTCAGCAATGCCTCTCTTATCAAGCTCTGTAGTTTTGTTGGCTGGCAATGATTGGAAGCTAATCCTACCCACACCTGGCTCTGTATATACAATGTCCATAGACAGTGAGGTGCCTATCACAGGATGAGGCGTGTTGGACTAGCATGCATGTGCTGCTTGGTCCAGCAATGATAAGCTCCTGGTGCTAAAACAAGCATTGCAAGCAAACAAAACCACAGAGCTTGATAAGAGAGGCATCACTGAAATCTGTGTTTTAACCCCTACAGCATGCTGTCTTCAAAAATCTGCTGACAGATTCACTTTAAATGTGTTTGATCAGCGTAATGGTTAATATCAAACAAAAGACAATGTCATTTATTATTGCTATACAGTAAGGGCAGCCAAACCTGATTGGGTTGATACCGGGCGGCGTTTTAATATGCATTAGGCATGTTGGTGATATTGTTTGGGCTATGCAGACAGAACAATGATTAAACTTGCTAAATTTCAGCTATATTTGGCTTTTAAACCTAGATAGCAGAGTCACCCATTCAATAGTCCAAACTTCAATGGCAATCACCTTTATTATGTATAGGCGCCTCCTGCTTTAAAAAGATTTGTTACAGCACTTATTAACGTCAGCAACACAATTCGTCCCTAGATAGTGGAAGCAAATAATAGCCCCTTCCATCTCAAAATACATTGTCGAGATGACCCATATGGAAGAACTTGTTGCTGAAGTCTTAGACACTTCTGACATTTCTTCGCTCTCGCTGATGGGTAACAGCACAGCAGTTACCAGGTTATTTTCTCACTAGCTCAACTGAAAGGTACTTGCACATAACTTAAAATGTAACACTTTTCCCTCTTTTCTCTTTCTCCTCCTCCCTCTTTCCTTGTTTTTCTTTTTTTTTCCTTGCTTGGCTTTTTGTTTCTCATGAACTATCTTTAGCAATATTCTAATATTTGAACAGAAAACACATAGAGAACAAAAAACGATAGAAGGGGCCACTGGATTTGAGAATTTATATCAAAGTTTATTAACAATAAATAGTCACACAATAGGGGTAAGTGCAAGTACAATAGGATAGACTAAAAAAGCCATAAAAACAGCCCACTCCACATGGCAGTCATCATACTAAGCCCCATATTATCCCCAGAGCATTCACCATATGCATATACATACCAGGGTAAATCGACCCAGGTCATGGAATGGGGCATCCCGCTCCACGTGTGCGCTCACCTATTAGGCTCCTTATTTCCTGGTTGCCCCCGGATTATTCCATGACCTGGGTCGATTTACCCTGGTATGTATATGTATATGGTGAATGCTCTGGGGATAATGTATATGTTAATGTTTATGAGCATTTTTTTCACCCTCTATATGCTATAAGGGCACTAAGACATCACTTTGTGTATCTGGCATAGAGTTGTCACTTGTTATGTTCCCCATGGTGGCATTCTCTCTGCTTTTCTATGTCTTAAATTTATGACGGAAGTATATATAATATGGGGCTTAGTATGATGACTGCCATGTGGAGTGGGCTGCTTTTATGGCTTTTTTAGTCTATCCTATTGTACTTGCACTTACCCCTATTGTGTGACTATTTATTGTTAATAAACTTTGATATAAATTCTCAAATCCAGTGGCCCCTTCTATCGTTTTTTGTTCTCTATGTGTTTTCCGCACCTATTTAACGATGGGGTTTATTTAGTCCATTATTGGTAGTGTTCAGTATGGTAATAAATGGGATAGTAATGTAAAATGTACACCTGTTTAGGGTGTACACACTACCTTTTTTCCATGAATTGTGTATATTATAATATTTGAACAACCTGGTAGTTCAATGATGGAGTTGTTACCATTGTTCTTTTATACCCTTCATAAATGTTCATGATGTATACTTGTCTGTCTTAAAAGTCCAAAAAAAAGTTTTTTTCCTAAAGTAGCGAATCTGTGTAAAACATTTCCCATCCAGAATGTGCAAGCAGCATTTCACCTTTATTAATAAACATACTTCAGACAAGAAAATTAGTTTTGACCCATGTGAAAGCTATCAGGCTGAGCAAGGTTTGATGAGAACAGAGTCTCGGTGGTGTGAAGTCTCTTGTGGGTTTTGAGACTTGCTTTGGTTGTAAAACATTTCCCACGTACAGAACATGGAAAAGGCTTCTCACCAGTGTGAGTTTTCTGATGGCCTCTGAGATGTGAATTTGTCTTAAAACATTTACCACACTGAAAACATAAAAATGGCCTCTCTCCCGTGTGAATCCTGTAATGGTCCCTGAGCTCTGATTTGGTTACAAAACATTTGCCACAAGCAGTACAAGAAAATGGCTTCTCCCCTGTGTGAATTCTCTCATGACCTCTGAGATTTGACTTAATTCTGAAACTTTTCCCACATTCTGAACATGAATATGGTTTCTCCTTTCTATGAATTTTTTGATGAACAGCAAGATTAGAAATCTGGATGAAACATTTCCCACATTCAGAGCATGAGAATGGTTTTTCCCCTGTGTGAATTCTCTCGTGAGCTCTTAAATTTGATTTACTTTTGAAACATTTCCCACACTCAGAACATGAGCATGGCTTCTCCTGTAAGGCTGTGTGCCCACGATGCGTTTTTAATGCGTTTCCGCAGCGTTTTTGCAGGAAAAAATATGCAGCGTGTGCATAAGACTTCAGGATTCTCAATCAATTTGCTGGTACAGTAAATCGTTGCGAATTTGCTGCAACATGTGCACATAGCCTGGAAATTACTTGGGGGAATGTCACAGAAACTGATTAATTTATATTTATTGGTTCGCCGGAAATTATATTTAATGGGGGGAGGGGGTACAAAGCTTATCTCTTTATATTTTTAATGTTGTGTGGCTGATTGTATATTAATGTAGAGGTACATATTTGGATTCAGGAGTGCAATGTGCAGGAGACAAGTGTGTGTGTGTGTGTGTGTATATATATATATATACACACACACGTGGGTTGTGCACGCGTCTTCTTGTGCAAAGTGGCTTCGGAGATAAGTGGCAGTTATTTCAGAGGCCATGGACTAACACCCGTCTTCTTCTTCTCTTTTCACACAGGTACATGCTCTTCTCCTGCACAATTCCTCTGCTTGCTGTATATGCCGCCATCTAATGCTCTGCTCTCCTGATTCAACTCACTGGTACATGCTCTTCTCCTGCACAATTCCTCTGCTTGCTGTATATGCCGCCATCTAATGCTCTGCTCTCCTGATTCAACTCACTGGTAGAATTCTCTGCTTGATATTTCTACTTTATCTGTCCCATTCCACTCAATACTCACATATGTCTGTCCTTTCCCCACTGTAGATTTTATCTGATGTTTAGAGGTGCCAAACTGAGAGCCTACAGAGTCCTAACTCTGTCTTTGATCACCCAGCCATCTCCTGGTGAGATGACCAGCTGCTAATTTAGCCACAAGCAGCTCCCACAATACCCCTCACCTGATGGTTTAGTGTGCCCTATATATTTAGAAGCTCTTTAAGGGGCGCACGCGTCTTCTTGTGCAAAGTGGCTTCGGAGATAACTGGCAGTTATTTCAGAGGCAGTTAGTCAGGGCAGGATTCAGGTAACTAACACTTTGACCACTTACTCTCTTTTAACTATGTTTCTGTTAGCTCTCACTTTTTCCTCTATAGTCCTCCACTTTCTAGTAACCTCTCAAATCCCTACACCTAGTAAGAAACTCTTCATCTCTCCCTCCATCCTCCCCATTCATCTCACCTCCTCCTCCGAATTATTCTTCAACATTCAATCCTGGATCTCCAAACACAGACAGCCACCTCATGCTCTCTCTTGCTCCCACCTGCTAACACTTTCTCTGCTCCTCCTCACTGCTGGAGATATCTCTCCAAATCCTGGTCCTCCTCACCATATCCCCACAGTTACTTCTACCTCCTATCCACGACCTTCCACAAACTGTCGCAACCCTTCTAACCTCATACCCATCCAACTAATCCCCACTTCCTTAGTTGCTCTAACAGGAGCTCTATGGAGCGCTCGCTCCGTCTGCAACAAACTTTCCTACATCCACTACCTTTTCATTACTAACAAACTTTCCTTCCTCACCATCACCGAAACCTGGCTCACCCTCTCTGACACAGCCTCCCCAGCTGCACTTTCATATGGCGGATTCCACCTTTCCCACACCCCCCGCCCCAACGGCAAACATGGCGGAGGCGTAGTTTTTCTCTTGTCAGATACCTGCGCTTTCACCCAAATATCACTGCCACCCTCTGTTACACTCCCCTCTTTTGAGGTGCACTATGTGCGCATCTATTCCCCCTCTGACTTCCAACTGGCCGTCATTTACCGACCCCCAGGGCTAGCCACCACTTTCTTAGACCACTTCACCACATGGCTGCTTCACTTCCTTTCCACTGACATCCCGACTATCATAATGGGTGACTTCAACATCCCCATTGACACTTCCCACTCGTCTGTCTCTAAGCTCCTATCCCTCACTTCCTCCTTCGGCAATGCTCAATGGTCTTCGGCAGCTAATCATAAAGATGGCCACACACTGGACCTCATCTTCACCCACCTCTGTTCCCTATCTAACCTCTCTAACTCACCCCTCCGTCTCTCTGACCATAAGCTCCTCACATTCTCTACCCTCTCCTCTCCAGGTGCACAATCCCCACTCCACAAACTTACACACGCTCGCAGAAACCTCAAACACCTTGACCTACACTCACTCTCTGAATCCCTCCTCCCTCTTACAGACATAAATTCCTTACACAATGCAGATGTTGCTGCCGCTTCATATAACACCACAATAGCTGCAGCTCTCGACTCGACCGCCCCTCTCACACATACATCTCTCATATCCTCCCTGTCTCACAACCCTAAACCGTTATTTAACACTTTCAATTCTCTCCTTCGTCCCCCAGCACCCCCTCCCTCTTCTCTCATCTCAGCCGAAGACTTTGCCTCATTCTTCAAGCAGAAGATTGACACCATCAGACAAAGCTTTTGCCTAAAAGTCCGCACAACCCCTCCTCATATCTACTCAACATTCCTCCTCCAAACCCCACTTTTCCACGATTACAGAAGGTCAAGTCTCCTCTTTACTCTCCAAATCACACCTCACCACCTGCGAACTTGACCCAATCCCATCCCACCTCATCCCTAACCTTACCACAGTCTTCATCCCAACCCTAACCCACCTCTTCAATCTGTCACTAACAACCGGTGTCTTCCCCTCATGTTTCAAACATGCCGCAATCACACCCATCCTCAAAAAGCCCTCCCTTGACCCATCCTCTCTGACTAGCTACCGCCCCATATCACTTCTCCCCTTTGCCTCAAAACTACTAGAACAACATGTCCACCTTGAACTGTCCTCCCACCTCTCCTCCTGTTCCCTCTTCGACCGCCTGCAATCTGGCTTCCGACCGCATCACTCGACTGAAACTGCCCTGACCAAAGTCATCAGCGCCATACTAAGCGCCAAATACAAGCGACACTACTCCATCCTCCTCCTTCTGGTCCTGTTATCTGCCTTCGACACAGTGGACCATTCTCTCTTACTACAAATTCTCTCATCTCTTGGCATCACGGACTTGGCCCTATCTTGGATCTCCTCATACTTAAGAGACAGGACATTCAGCGTCTCCCACTCATGCGCCACCTCCTCATCTCGCCCCCTATCTGTCGGTGTCCCCCAAGGTTCAGTTCTAGGACCTCTGCTCTTCTCCATCTACACCCTTGGCCTGGGACAGCTCATAGAGTCTCACGGCTTTCAGTATCACCTCTATGCTGATGACACACAGATCTACCTCTCTGGACCCGATATCTCCTCCCTACTAACCAAAATCCCACAATGTCTGTCCGCTATTTCATCCTTCTTCTCTGCCAGATTTCTAAAACTCAACATGGATAAAACAGAGTTCATCATCTTTCCACCCTCTCATTCATATCCCCAATTTGACCTATCCCTCAACGTCAATGGCTGTTTGTTATGCACACGCCCGGGCTGACTGGCGTGTGCGTGATTTAGTGATTCCACTGTGCCATGAACCGGAGAGTACCTGGAGGGGCGTAACTAAGTATCAACCCGACGGCTACGATGCCGTGCACCAGGGAGGAACTGAGCAGAGGGACAAGGTGCTACTCCAGGCCAGACCCCGGACACGGCTGTTGACCCACACCGGGGAATACAGGAACAGGCAGGTAAGGCTGGAACACAGACAGGTGGGTATTGGCAGGCACGGCTGGCATGCAGACAGGAGAGTACTGACAAGTACGGCTGGCGTGCAGACGGGGAGGTACTAGCAGGTTGGAGCACAGGCTGGATAGGGTCCAGTACAGACTGGAACTCAGGAACAGAACCGCAGATGCGGTAGAAAAGCAGAGCAGAAAGGAACCGCCGGAGCGGTGAGCAAGGCAGAGCAGGCAGGAACTGCCGGAGCGGTGAGCAAGGCAGAGCAGGCAGGAACCGCCGGAGCGGTGAGCAAGGCAGAGCAGGCAGGCAGCAAACGGAAGTACAGCGATAACGAGTAGGAGTTAGGTGCAGGTTCAGACTCTGCAGAAAAAGGGAAGGTACGGACATAGAGAAAAACAGGTAACAGGCTAGGAGAGTGTACAGACAAGAACTGACACTGCAGCGAGATACAGGAGCGGGTCTAAGTATGTGGCCCCTAGAAGGCGGGACGAACAGGCTAGGAGCTTGTTCAGACTGGCCTGGAAATACAGCCTCCAGGAAGGCGGACAGACAGGCAAGAAAACACAGATAACAGATCTAGGTATGTGGCCCCTAGAAGGCGGGACGAACAGGCTAGGAGCGTGTTCAGACTGGCCTGGAAATACAGCCTCCAGGAAGGCGGACAGACAGGCTAGGGTACAGTTCAGACAGGAACTGCTACTGAAAGCGATACAGGAGCCAGTCTGGGAATACAGTCCCCAGAGTGGCGGAAACAGACAAGAACAGAACAGGACCTGGCACATTCATAGTAAAGGAGCACACTGAATGATAGCGTTGCTCAGGCACCAGCTTCCAGATGAAGCTGGTTTAAATATCCAGTGACAGACAGCAATAGGCTGAGGACGCATTAGGGGTGCGCCAACAGCAGCTACAAGAAACAGGAAGTAACCGGGCCACCGCCCTAAGCAGTCAAAACAGAGACAAACAGACAGCATGAATAGAAGCCAGGCTAGCAGACTGGACTGAAGATCAAGTTTGCGATCTAGCATAGTGAGAGATGGTGCACCATGCAAGCCCGCCACCAGGTATGTTACACTGTTCACTCTCCCCAGTCCCACAAGCTCGCTGCCTTGGGGTAACCCTGGACTCTGATCTCTCCTTCAAACCACATATCCAAGCCCTTTCCACTTCCTGCCGACTCCAACTCCAAAATATCTCCCGGATCCGTGCATTCCTCAGCAAAGACTCTGCAAAAACACTAGTGCATGCCCTCATCATCTCCCGCCTCGACTACTGCAACCTCCTGCTCTGTGGCCTCCCTTCCAACACTCTTGCGCCCCTCCAATCTATCCTAAACTCTACTGCTCGACTAATCCACCTGTTCCCCCGCTATTCCCTGGCCTCCCCCCTCTGTCAATCCGTTCACTGGCTCCCCATTGCCCAGAGAATCCAGTTCAAAACCCTAACCATGGCATACAAAGCCATCCACAACCTGTCTCCTCCATACATCTGTGACCTAGTCTCCCGGTACTTACCTGCACGCAACCTCCGATCCTCACAAGATCTCCTTCTCTACTCCCCTCTTATCTCCTCTTCCCACAATCGCATACAACATTTTTCCGGTGCATCCCCCCTACTCTGGGACTCTCTACCACAACAAATCAGACTCTCGCCTACCATGGAAGCCTTCAAAAGAAACCTGAAGACCTACCTCTTCCAACAAGCCTACAACCTGCAGTAACCACCGCTCCACCACATTACTGCATGACCTACTCTACCCCCACCTACTGTATCCTCACCCATCCCTTGTAGAATGTGAGCCCTCGCGGGCAGGGTCCTCGCTCTTCCTGTACCAGTCGCTGACTCGTTTTGTTAAGATTATGTAAATGTTTTTGCTATGTACAGTACAGACCAAAAGTTTGGACACACCTTCTCATTTAAAGATTTTTCTGTATTTTCATGACTTTGAAAATTGTACATTCACACTGAAGGCATCAAAACTATGAATTAACACATGTGGAATTATATACTTAACAAAAAAGTGTGAAACAACTGAAAATATGTCTTATATTCTAGGTTCTTCAAAGTAGCCACCTTTTGCTTTGATGACTGCTTTGCACACTCTTGGCATTCTCTTGATGAGCTTCAAGAGGTAGTCACCGGAAATGGTTTTCACTTCATAGGTGTGCCCTGTCAGGTTTAATAAGTGGGATTTCATGCCTTATAAATGGGGTTGGGACCATCAGTTGTGTTGTGCAGAAGTCTGGTGGATACACAGCTGATAGTCCTACTGAATAGACTGTTAAAATTTTTATTATTGCAAGAAAAAAGCAGCTGAGTAAAGAAAAATGAGTGGCCATGATTACTTTAAGAAATGAAGGTCAGTCAGTGCAAAAAATTGGGAAAACTTTGAAAGTGTCCCCAAGTGCAGTTGCAAAAACCATCAAGCGCTACAAAGAAACTGGCTCACATGAGGACCGCCCCAGAAAAGAAAGACCAAGAGTCACCTCTGCTTCTCAGGATAAGTTTATCCGAGTCACCAGCCTCAGAAATCACAGGTTAACAGCAGCTCAGATTAGAGACCAGGTCAATGCCACACAGAGTTCTAGCAGCAGACACATCTCTTCAACAACTCTTAAGAGGAGACTTTGTGCAGCAGGCCTTCATGGTAAAATAGCTGCTGGGAAACCACTGCTAAGGACAGGCAACAAGCAGAAGAGACTTGTTTGGGCTAAAGAACACAAGGAAAGGACATTAGACCAGTGGAAATCTGTGCTTTGGTCTGATGAGTCCAAATTTGAGATCTTTGGTTCCAACCACCGTGTCTGTGTGCGACGCAGAAAAGGTGAACGGATGGACTCTACATGCCTGGTTCCCACTGTGAAGCATGGAGGAAGAGGTGTGATGGTGCTTTGCTGGTGACACTGTTGGGGATTTATTCAAAATTGAAGACATACTGAACCAGCATGGCTACCACGGCATCTTGCAGCGGCATGCTATTCCATCCGGTTTGCGTTTAGTTGGACCATCATTTCTTTTTCAACAGGACAATGACCCCAAACACACCTCCAGGCTGTGTAAGGGCTATTTGACCAAGAAGGAGAGTGATGGGGTGCTATGCCAGATGACCTGGCCTACACAGTCACCAGACCTGAACCCAATCGAGATGGTTTGGGGTGAGCTGGACCGCAGAGTGAAGGCAAAAGGGCCAACAAGTGCTAAGCATCTCTGGGAACTCCTTCAAGATTGTTGGAAGACCATTTCCGGTGACTACCTCTTGAAGCTCATCAAGAGAAGGCCAAGAGTGTGCAAAGCAGTCATCAAAGGAAAAGGTGGCTACTTTGAAGAACCTAGAATATAAGACATATTTTCAGTTGTTTCACACTTTTTTGTTAAGTATATAATTCCACATGTGTTAATTCATAGTTTTGATGCCTTCAGTGTGAATGTACAATTTTCATAGTCATGAAAATACAGAAAAATCTTTAAATGAGAAGGTGTGTCCAAACTTTTGGTATGTACTGTATATCCCTATCACATGTAAAGCGCCATGGAATAAATGGCGCTATAATAATAAATAATAATAATAATAAATAATAATAATAATATACAGTACAGACCAAAAGTTTGGACACACCTAGTTAGTCAGCTGTTGGTGGTCGTAACCATAGATACTGTGAGGCAGTGACCGGGATCGTATACGAGGGACGTTATATCTCCCCCAGAATGTATACAGAGACCTATTAAAACCATTGGAGTGCATTGCAGTCACAGACATAGCTGCAATGCTGGAATGAAAGTGAGCATTGACCTGGTCAGACTACCTGGCTAATGCAGATTAAGTAAAACCCAGCAGGGCCTTCATTTCTTGGAGGAGGTCACAGGAGGCAGTGGGGCGGCCTCCTCCCTCCAACCCGGGTTTTCCAGTGGCTCTTGCCACAGGTCCTTTAAAACCCCTGCACTAAGGATTAGTGTTCTTCTATGTTGGAACCTGCTAGGAGGGAAGCTCAGCAGGATTGAGGGTGGCTGAACCCACTCCTGGGAAGCCTCTGCACCTGTCAGGCTCTGAGCGGCCCGGCGCGGCCTTTGCCCCCGGCAACCGTTGTTAATGGACTCATGTTAACCCGACTTTCTGTTTACCCGTGAGTTGCTGAATAAAAGCTGTTTATGTTGGACTTGCTTGGGTCACTGCCTCAGTTACTGCACGGTGTGAACACCGCCGCCTTACAGCTTGGTGGAGAATGCGGGCATAGTGACTGAGGCATACCCCCACTGGCAGCTGCATGGCCACAACCCGACCTGCCACCTTTCAGTTCCACCCCGTGGACAAAATGGAGGAGCTGTACAAACAGTGGATACTCTCCCGGAGTAGCGTGATCAGCAGCAACAGTTACTGCACCAGCAGCAGCAGAAAACAAACCAACTGTTGCTCCAACAGATTGTTGCCATGCTGGAGACGCCGACGGCACCAGCCCCGGAACGTTGAGAGGCCGGGACCAGGTTCGCTCAGCGTTGAGGAAGATGGGACCGGAGGACGACGTGGAAGCCTTCCTCACCATTTTTTTTTGAAGCATCATTTTTATTTGGTTTTTAAACATAACAAATCATAGAAAAACAAATAAGAACAAATAGAACAGAACCAGGATGTAGAGAATAATAAACCTGTGCACAAATCACGTACCATAAATGATCAACAAGTTCCGGTTACCTGGCTTAACAAATAGACATCTAAACTCAGTATTAGCAAGTTACAGTCATCTACAATCAATGCAATTCATTAAATAACGATACATTGTGATGAATTTCTCCCCTGCTTTACACGTAAGAGTCCTAGGTTATTATTTAGATCCTCCAGAATATACCATTCTGTAGAAGTAAATGGTTGGACAATTTTATTCTTTTCAGACATAGAACGGCAAGTTATAATAAACTGTTTCCATTTTGATAGAAATTTGCCAGCTCGCTGTTCCTTGTTATTAAGGGCATCTAATTGCTCCACTCCCATAAAATGTTTCATTTGGATTATTAGCTCTGCTATGGGGGGAATGATAGGATCCAGCCAATGTTTAAGTAACTGTTTTTTTGCCAGGAGGAGTAGAGTATGAAGTAGTTTTGGGGGGCCTTTTGATTTTTGGTCAGGGTTTTCTGGTTTATCCCAATGATGTAATATTGCTACATATGGAGAGAGATTGTATCCTGGGCCCCAAATAGTCTTTATCACATCTGATACTTGATTCCAGTATACTGTTGAATCAGGGCAGGACCATAGGCCGCACATAAGATCAGAGTATGGGTGATGACATTTAGGGCATGCAATCATCCTATTTGACAAGGGATCTTTTTTCGGTATGTTAAAAGCGTATATGGCCCCGTGTATTATTTTATACTGAGTCTCTCTCCATGATTCGTTTATAATGTATTTTCTAAATATATTCCAACCCGATCTGATTTTAGTAGGGATTTCAACATCATCTAATTGTTGCTTCCAATATTTAAAGAAGACATCAGGGTGTATCTTTAATAAATTAGATTTCATAGCCGAGTAAAGACTAGAAACTGAGGGAGTACCAGTTGGAGATAATAAAATTACATCTAATTCGTTTTGAAAGGTCTCGAAGGTGACATCCTTTAAGTTTGACATAACGGATAATCTAATTTGTTCAAATTGGAGGCCATGCTGCAGAGGTAGATCATATTTATCTATACATTCTGGGAACGTCAACCATCTCCGATCGGTTGGGTGGAGTAGGTGGGATATGTTATGAATACCTGCTTGCTGCCATTTCATAAATAATTTATTTTCACTGCCCTGTGGAAATTCCGGATTCCGCCATAGCGGCAGGTGCTTAGAAACTCTGAAAGAAAGGCCATATTTCTTTCTAACCGCTTTCCAAGCAGAAATGGTGTCTTTAAGAGTCACAGATTTTTTGATTGCTGGGGGAAGAGAAGAGTAGCGAGAGTGTAGAAGAGCAGTTAAATTAAAGGGGTAAGCATAGTCTGATTCCAAAGAGTAATCAGAGTATGTATGTCTTTTGTGGAGCCAGTCAATTATGTAGCGAAAAAGACAAGCCAGGTTATAATTTCTTATACTTGGAAAATTGATGCCTCCATCATCCTTGGACGACATAAGTTTGTCAAGGCTAATCCTAGGAGGTTTTCCTCTCCATATAAAATGACTGAATGCCTTATTAAGTGTGATTACGTCGGAGTGTTTCAATAGTAATGGCAGAGTTTGGAGCTGATACATAATTTTCGAGGTGCTTATCATCTTAACGACATGCGCCCTACCCAAGAAAGACAAGGGCAAATCCTGCCACGACTTCAACTGATCAGTAATTTTTTTGATGAGGGGGGGATAATTTAATGTACATAGAGAAGAAGGTAGCCGTCCTGTTTTTATACCCAGATAGGTAATATGGGATGTAGTTATGTTAATATCACAAAAAGATTTCTTTGGGTAGAGTTTCATACCCTTTTCAGTTAATGGTAGCAATTCACATTTTTTTGTGTTTATTTTGAAACCAGAATATGAGCCAAAATTCTTAAGTAGATCCAACACCAGAGGTAAATGTAGGAAGGGATCTGACATGAACAGAATGATGTCATCTGCAAAAAAAGCCGCCTGAACTGATTTTTTGTTAAATTGGATGCCCGAAAAATTTCTAGGGTCTGACAAAATACGGACTAAGGGTTCTAGAGCCAGATTAAAAAGTAAGGGGGATAGAGGACATCCTTGTCTCGTTCCCTTTTCAAGAGGGAAGGGAGAGGATAGGAAACCCGGGGTATATACCTGGGCTTTAGGAGACGTATATCAATTACGAATATGATTAAAAAAGGGGCCTGACAATGACATTTTAGTCAAAACCATGTATAACCAATCCCAATTTATATTATCAAAGGCCTTTTCGGCGTCAAGGGAGATAATTGTTGAGGATCCCTTTAGATCAGGAGTAGAAAGACCTTTATCGAGCGCCAACATTGCTTTCCTAATATTTAGTGTGGCTGAGCGACCCTTAACAAAGCCTGCTTGTGCAGGAGATATAAGGTGAGGTAGAATGGAGGCCAGTCTATCAGCCATTATTTTGGATAAAAGCTTAATGTCGATATTTATAAGTGAAATCGGTCTGTATGAATTGGGGGATAATGGATCTTTGTCTGGTTTTAGTAATAACTTGACATAAGCCATATTTGCGGATGGGAGAATGGGATTGCCACAGATTATCCTGTTGAAGATCGGTACTAATAGTGGGGACACCTCTTCCATTAAGGATTTAAAGAAATCAGAAGTGTATCCATCAGGTCCAGGAGCTTTGTTTGGTTTCAAATTTTTAATTGTAGTGGCAATCTCTTCCAATGAAATAGGTTTATTTAATATAGATTTATGTTCCTCCGAAAAAAATGGTAATTTGACTTTATCCAAGAGTGTATTAGAAAGGGGCAAGGTTTGTTTTGTTTTTTTATATAGGTCCTTATAGAATGAGCCTAAAATCTCATTAATTGATTTAGGGTCCGTGAGAATAACTCCATTTTTATTTCTTAGTTGAAAGATTCCCTGTGGCTTTCTCATGCCTTTAGCTAAATTGGCCATCATCCTCCCCGATTTGTTACCAAATCTATAAAAGAATGCTTCTGTTTGAGATAAATGAAATTTTTCTCTCATATCTGCATATTGATTGAATTCAGATTGTTTTTGGGACCAATGTGTTTTATTAAGAGGGGAAGGATCAAGAAGAAATGTAGAATAGGCTTGTTGCAGTTCAGAGGACAGTTCACTATATTTTTTCATAACCCTCTTTTTGTGAGAAAAGGTATATGCCAAAATCCTACCTCTAAGTACCGCCTTGGCCGACTCCCATAATAATGTGGGGTTATCTTGGTGTGCCGAGTTGTCAGATAAGAACTCGTTCCACCAAATCTTGAGAGAAGAAACGAAAGAGTCGTCTTTGCAAAAATAATCTGGAAATCTCCACAAGAAGTCTGGGCCCCGAGGGAAATCCCTCGACAGTTCCAACCTCACTGGAGCATGATCAGAAATAACAATATCATCAATTTGCACCATTACCAATTTAGCCAACAGAGGAGAAGATACAAAAAAGTAGTCAATACGAGACCAAGAGTCGTTGGCGTGTGAGAAGTGTGTATATTCTCTATTACTGGGGTTCAAAAACCTCCATGAATCAGTTAATTGGCAACTAGAAAAAAAAGGTGCCAGTGCTTTGTCATGCGAGGTAACCGATTGCGGAGTACCAGTAGTGTTTTTCCTATCCTCATGAACCGAGACTACCGAGTTAAAGTCTCCACCTATTATTTTGTTATGGTTGGAATCAAATAGGAGTCTAGTCTCCAATTGTTTAAAAAAAAGTTTGTTGCTTATATTAGGCGCGTATATATTGTAGATAGAGAAGGTTCCGCAAGACGTAGATAATGTTAATTGAATCAACCTCCCTTCTTCATCCTGCTGCTAACTTATGACCTGATGTATAAACTGCTTATTAATAAGGATTAAGACACCAGCCTTTCTATCTACGGACGATGAACCATAAATACCCCCAACCCAAAACTTCTTCATCCGGGGGAAATCTGTTTCAGGCAAATGCGTTTCTTGTAGCAGGGCTATGTCAGGCTTTAAACGTTTTAAATGTCTAAGGACTTTCATCCGTTTTTGGGGAGAAGGCAAACCCTTAACATTCCAAGATACAATATACATATTCAAAGACTGCAATGATAGACATGTTTGGTGAACAACTTGTAAAATAATGATGACATGTAGTTAAATTCCGTAATAACGAGCGAAGCTCAAACATGTGAAACAAATTCAAGAAACAATATATAAAAGTTTTAAAGAACTGAACTAGCAAGAGCGTAAACATTTTTAACTGCTCGCTAGGGAAAAACTATCTCCTGGGCTTCACTTCTGCCCGACCATGTGTGTAATATAACAGATTACATTTAAATTTAAAGTAAGATTCAAATTCAAACCTAGCCCCCCCTTAATTGAGGTAATTTATCAAGATTTTCTAAACCAATTGCCTCCATAAACGGCTTTCACTCCAGGGCCATCAGGTTTATAAAAGGAGAGACTCCTTTAGTCAGCATTTGTTGTAGCTCTGGTCTCCTTTGTCTCCTCGTTTTGTGGGTCTCCCAGGGGACCGTGAACTAGAGCACTTGCCCCTGGCTAGCGAAGAGTCCTGTCAGGGGAGTGCACTAAGAGCGGAGGCGGGCTCCGACGGTGCGATTTCACGGATCCAAGATGGCGGGCGCATGCAGGCCTTCCTGACCTTTTATGGGTGCACCGCAGAGCGGGAAAACATACCAGCCGGCCAGTGGGCAGAAGTGGTGGCTCAGTTTCTGGTTGGCGATGCCCAAAAGGCCTACTTCGACCTCAGTTGGGAGGTCGCCCAGGAGTACTAGAGGCTCAAAGGTGAGATCCTTGCCCGGCTGGGGGTCAATACATACATGAGGGCTGAGCGTGTGTTTTCGTGGACCTATGTGGAGACCCGACCCACCCGGTCTCAGGCTTATGACCTCCTACAGCTGGTAAAGAGGTGGCTCCAGCCTGATACTTTGTCTCCAGCCCAGATGGTGGAGAGGGTGGTGGTTGACCAGCTGCTTAGGACTCTGCCAGCCTCTATCCAACGTTGGGTGGGGCAAGGGGACCCCGGCACCCTCGACCAGGTGGTCAGTTTGATCGAGCGCTACTCGGCCACTCAGGACTTCATTCGAGACTCCGCCCCCTCTCAGCTGTAACGCCGATCTCTGCCAACCCAGGAATCGGGAAAGGGGTCGCGTCCCTCTGCTGAGGACAGTCAGCACCGTGCCCGTACTGAAGGGGTACCGCGGAGTGAGAGTGGCAGGAGACCGGTTCCCTCCCAAACTGTCATAAGACCTAACAGTACCTCCACCCTTAGGTGCTGGTGGCGGTGTCAGGGGCCGGGACATGTGGTTGCTAATTTTCCCCTGACTACGGAACCCATGGACTGCGGATATAGCCGTCGGGTCTCAATGTATGCCCAGACCGTCTGCACGGCGAGCGCCGACCCCCGGGACAGTGAACTCCAACTATTCCAGGTACTGGTTAATGGGTACCCCACGGAGGCCCTCCTGGACTCAGGGAGCCTCGTGACTTTGGTACATGGGTCGCTGGTGGCAGGAGACAAGCCCAGTGGACGGCCAGTCGGGGTTGTGTGTATCCATGGGGACCTCCGAGAGTACCCAACTGCGGAGGTAGTTTTGTCCACGCCATGTGGAGATATAAAACATGTGGTGGGGGTGGTAAAAACTCTTCCCTATGGGACTGTGTTGGGAAGAGACTTGCCCCTGTTCTGGACTCTGTGGAAAAACAAAATCCACTCTCCCCCGGTAAAATGTATTACAGGCGCTGTACCCGACGAACCCGAGTCAGGGGAACCTGCCTTAGGGGTGTCCAACCTAGGGACAGAATGTGACCCCGATAGTTTTCCCTTAGAGGTGCTGGCAGGAGAGGTCGAGGAAACCACATCGATCCCCGAGCTGGAAGTGTCCCGGGACACTTTAGGGACGGCTCAGCTACAGGATCCCACCCTGACTCGGGCGCGGGAAAGGTTGTTAGAGGTAAATGGCATAGCCCAACAGCCCGGTGCAGATACTGAATTTCCACGCATGGTAGTCCACGGTGAGTTGCTATATAGGATAGATAAGATCAGGGACGAGGTCGTGGAACAGTTTGTGGTACCTCAGTCGTACCATCGGGTGGTTCTAGATTTGGCACACACACACCTGCTGGGTGGACACTTTGGGGTAAAAAAAAATGCAAGAACGTATTTTGCAGCGGTTCTTTTGGCCTGGGGTTTATGCGGAGGTCAGAAGGTACTGCGAATCCTGCCCCGAATGTCAGTTGACCACACCCATCGCAAGTTTCCGTAGACCTTTGGTACCCCTGCCAGTGATAGAGGTACCTTTTGAATGGATTGCAATGGACTTGGTAGGGCCCATTGTAAAATCCGCCCGTGGCCACCAACATATACTGGTGGTCGTCGACTATGCCACCCGGCACCCGGAGGCTATACTGCTACGCCACACCTCGGCAAAATTGATTGCACGGGAGCTGTTTGCCATGTTCTGTCGCCTTGGACTACCTAAGGAGATCCTGACGGATCAGGGGACCCCTTTTATGTCCAAAGTGACAAGGGAACTGTGCAAATTGCTAAAAATTAAACAATTGCGCACCTCGGTGTACCACCCTCAAACAGACGGGCTAGTAGAACGGTTCAATAAAACCCTCAAGTCCATGTTAAAAAAGGTGGTTTCTAAGGACGGAAGGGATTGGGACATGTTGCTACCCTATTTGATGTTCGCCACCCATGAGGTACCCCAGGCTTCCATAGGGTTCTCGCCCTTTGAGTTATTGTACGACAGACACCCTAGGGGTCTGTTGGACGTAGCAAAGAGACATGGGAACAAGAGCCGACTCCACATAGGAGTATAATTTAACACGTAGCTAGTATGCAGGACCGGATCGCGGCGGTCCTGCCCATCGTGAAAGAACATCTGTTAGATGCCCAAGCAGCCCAGAGGCGCACATATAATAAATGAGCCAGAGTCAGGTCTTTTAACAAGGGCGATCGTGTGTTAGTACTGGTACCCACAGCCGAGAGTAAGCTCATGGCCAAGTGGCAAGGGCCATATGAGGTTCGAGAAAAGGTGGGGGAGGTAAATTACCGGGTATATCAGCCCGGAAGGAGGAAACCTGAGCAGCTTTACCATGTAAACCTGCTAAAGCCTTGGAAAGATCGAGAGTGTTTAGTTACAGACGTCACTCTGGGCATATCGCCAGAGAGTTCTCTACCTTAAGCCAGGGAAGCGTCCGATGGGGAGGTCAGGATAAATGATGCCCTCACTAAACAGCAGCAACGGGAGGCTCGCTCGCTGGTGCAGCACAACACCGACGCGTTCTCAGAGCTACCGGGTAGGACTACGGTTATCCAACATGACATTGTCACCGAACCTGGGGTAAGGGTGTGAATGAGACCGTACCGGGTACCCGAAGCCCCGAGGCAAGCCATCACTGCTGAGGTCAAACAAATGCTTCAGTTAGGCGTTATAGAGGAATCACGGAGTAAGTGGGCTAGCCCCATCGTACTGATTCCGAAACCAGACGGATCTTTACGCTTCTGTAACGATTTCCGGAAATTGAATGAAGTGTCGAAGTTTGACCTTTATCCAATGCCCCGGGTGGATGAGCTGATTGAGAGACTGGGGCAGACCCAGTACTTTACCACGCTCGATCTCACCAAGGGTTACTGGCAGGTACCTCTCACAAAATCGGGGAAGGAAAAGACTGCTTTCATAACTCCGGAGGGGCTATATCACTATGTGGTCTTACCTTTTGGGTTACATGGGGCCCCGGCTACATTCCAGAGGTTGATGGACATAGTGCTCAAGCCTCATCAGGAGTACGCGTCCGCGTATCTAGATGATATTATCATCTTTAGCACCGACTGGCATACGCACCTATCACAGGTACAAGCGGTGCTGATTTCTCTCAGAGCCGCGGGGTTAACGGCAAACCCCAAAAATGTGCGATAGGGCTAGAGGAAGCCCGATATTTGGGGTATGTGATAAGCCGAGGAGCTATCAAGCCCCAAATCAATAAAGTTGAGGCCATAAAAAACTGGCCTAAACCGTCAAGTACAAAGCAGGTGAGGGCGTTCCTTGGCATTCTTGGGTATTACCGCCGGTTTATACCTAATTTTGCTGGGCGAACGGCGGCCCTGACCGATCTCTTGAAAGGAAAAAAAAAATCGGTAATGGTCCGGTGGAACCCTCAGGCAGAAGAAGCTTTTCAGTCCCTGAAGTTGGCCCTGTGTGGACAGCCGGTCCTCATCAGCCCCAACTTCAAGGAAACCTTTATTGTACAGACAGATGCCTCGGAGGTAGGCCTAGGGGCGGTATTGTCGCAAAAAGTGAATGGTGAAGAGCACCCGGTCACCTACTTAAGTAGAAAACTTGTCCCGGTAGAGAAAAACTATAGCGTGGTAGAGAAGGAGTGTTTGGCTATTAAGTGGGCCTTGGAATCGCTACGTTATTATTTACTCGGGTGTCAATTCCGCTTGGTGACGGACCACTCACCTTTGGTATGGGTGAGAAATGCCAAGGAGAGGAATGCGCGAGTCACCAGGTGGTTCCTATCACTGCAAAATTTCAGTTTCTCTGTAGAACATCGCCCCGGGAAGTCACAGGGAAACGCGGATGCCCTGTCCCGGGCACCGTGTATGATGGCAAATGTTCAACCCCACAAGTTTGAACAGAGGAGGGGGGGATATGTGAGGCAGTGACCGGGATCGTATACGAGGGACATTATATCTCCCCCAGAATGTGTACAGAGACCAATTAAAACCATTGGAGTGCATTGCAGTCACAGACACAGCTGCAATGCAGGAATGAAGGTGAGCATTGACCTGGTCAGACTACCTGGCTAAGGCAGATTAAGTAAAACCCGGCAGGGCCTTCATTTCTTGGAGGAGGTCACAGGAGGCAGTGGGGCGGCCTCCTCCCTCCAACCCGGGTTTTCCAGTGGCTCTTGCCACAGGTCCTTTAAAACCCCTGCACTAAGGATTAGTGTTGTTCTATGTTGGAACCTGCTAGGAGCACAGCAGGGAAGCTCAGCAGGATTGAGGGTGGCTGAACCCACTCCTGGGAAGCCTCTGCACCTGTCAGGCTCTGAGCTGCCCGGCGCGGCCGTTGCCCCCGGCAACCGTTGTTTATGGACTCATGTTAACCCGGCTGCGAACCGGAGGACTTTGTGTTTACCCGTGAGTTGCTGAATAAAAGCTGTTTATGTTGGACTTGCTTGTGTCACTGCCTCAGTTACTGCACAGTGTGAACACCGCCGCCTTACAATACGTAGGCTAGTGCAATGCCTGCACATGAGGTAAGTGACATAGCTAATTAGGAGAACTATACTAAATTTCTAATTTTAGGTATTTGCTAATATTACTTTACTTACTACATATTGGGATAGGATCTTAGAGATGGCAATACCCCTTTAATTACATAATGTCCTCCTCTCTATACAACACCATCCCTAATTACATAGCATCCTCTCTAGCTATGTATAGCATTGTACCTAATTACATAGCATCCTCTCTAGCTAAGTATAGCATTGTCCCTTATTACATAGCACCCTCTCTAGCTATGTATAGCACCATCCCTTATTATGTAGCATCCTCTCTAGCTATGTATGGCGCTGTCACTTATTACGTAGCATCCTCTCTAGCTAAGTATAGTGACGCGCCCCTGGGCCTTCTGTGTCGTGCGGCATCGCGTGCACGGGGGCTTACCCGGAGCCGGATCAGATGGGGGTAGTAGTCTCGTGGCGGTGACCCGGTCCGTGCCCAGGGAGTCAAACTAAGTGGCGAGTCTACTAGCAGTAGATGTTGGATGACTACGCCACCTGTTGAATGCAGCTTTGGAGCTGCCGCTGCAGGGCAGACCGCTGAGGCCGTTGGAAGGATGGTGCAGCGGGGATGGTATAACCCCCAACGGGAGGGGTATGGCCTCAGGGCAGCCGACGTGGATGATGGGGGGTAGCAGGAACCACTCAGAGACGATGCGTGTAGTTCAGGGTTTTTACTGGTGACAAAGATAGACCCTCCCGGAGTACTTGCTAGCGATCGGGGCCTGGTCAGTCCTTGAGCAGATGGGATCTCCCCTGGCCAGGCGGAGTTGTAGGCCTTCCCAGCTAACTGTACTCTTCTGGCTACCTTGCTAGAGGCGGGTAAAAGTAGCCCACGTCCCTGAGTGTACCGTGTGGTGCTCACCCGTATGGCCGGTGACTCGGGGCCTTCTAATGGCTTCCGCTCACGATGGCGGTGCTGGTCCCACGCGTGTGACCGTGCCTTCGGGTTTCTGGGCCAGAGGACCTGCAATCCCCTGCCGGTCGGTTTCTGCTGCTGGGTAAGGATTAGTCCCCACAGCCTCGGACTCCGGGTCCGGTGATAACTTCTCAGTCAGGGCGAGCTCTGCAGCTGCCAGCCCCTGACTCCTTGTAGCACTGCTCCCACAGAGCTCCTGTTGTTTCTTCCTATGCTGCTTCTCTTCTCTACTCTTGTTCTCTCTCTCTCTTAACCCTGCCTCAGCCCCAGGTTTATATAGGGGAAGTTCTTCCCCTCCCAGGACTGGGCAGGAGGTGTGGCATGCATAAGATCCCTGACCAAGAGACCTCCCACCTGCTCTCAGACATAATATTGCTATTATTGTGGAGACCAGACCCCTGGGGTGCCACATTCCCCCCTAGTGAAATTTAGTACTCCGGGACTAAACATATTTTACAAAAACATAACAGGGTATAACAACAACAATAAAATACAATAAGGAAACACATAAAGATGGTCACGGTGTGTCCGCAACCGGGTGCAGTCTTTGAAGAAAACAAAGGTGTCCATTTCACCAAAACAGGGAGACGTAACCAGGTAGGGGTCTGTCCTGCCCCGAGTCCTTAACAGTCTTTAGTCCGTCCTGGGTTACGCTCCAACTATACGCAAAGGATTCCCGGTAAATCCACCAAAGACTCCTGTAAATAACTAGAAACACAAAATTATACACAAGCAACAATAACAGATAAACATTAATAAAATAACTTAAACACTTAGATCCTCCACCGTACGGGCAGCTGGCCTCTAGTGACCCTAGTGGACCTACGAAGCTGGTTGACTGGTCCTGAGCTACAAGGTATAGGAGCTGTCAAGGGTAAACTGGGCAGCCGTCTACGGACCCTTTGGCTCACTAGGGGTATGGCAGGCTCACTATAAGCAGAGGGTTGATCCTCCTGGTCTGCTTGTGTGGAGTCTTCTGCCTCCTGGACCGGCTGTTCTTCCAGCTCTACCGGTTGCTCTGTAAGTACTTGGGATTCTGGTTGGAGGAACGTGAGGACGGGTACCACAACTGCACCATTGACTTGAGTCCAGGACCGAGGGAAGTCTCCGAGCACAGTACTAACCATATCTTTCCCTTCATCTACGGGTCGAGGGTCTTCTTGTTCCTCTTCAGGGTTCCGTAGCTGTTCGGGACACTTCTTCAGGTGATCCCGGGATACAATGGTTGTGGTTTCCCCTCCGTCTTTGCTGATGGTACAGACCTTCGGGTTGTCGTGGCTTGAGGGCAGTACGGTGTACGGGTCCTTCTCCCACTGGTCGTCCAACTTATGGAGCCGTCTTTTCCTCTTCAAGACCTGCTCTCCGGGCACCAGGGGAACAGCGGGAGCATACTGGTTGTAAGTTTTCTCTTGTCTTTCCCTAGCTTGACAGAGACTACGCTCCACTCTCTCCTGTACTTTCCGGTACTGCTGCTGCCTCTCTGTGTCCCAGTCTGCTTCTGGTGAAGTGTCCTCGGGTGTCAGGACTCCCATCTCCAGGTCAACAGGTAGCTTACCAGGTCTTGCCCTCATCAGGTAAGCCGGGGTACAGTTAGTGGAACCTACCGGGATGTGGTTGTATAGGTCCACTAGGTCGGGCAACCTCTCGGGCCACAGACTGCATTCTTCCAGGGGCAATGTTTTTAGAAGATCTATCACCACCTGGTTCATTTTCTCACAAAGTCCATTAGTTTGCGGATGATAGGGTGTCGTCCTTATCTTCCGGCAGCCATACAGAGTGCAGAATTCTTGGAAGACCTCCTATTCAAAGGCAGGTCCCTGATCCGTCAACACTTGGTCCGGGTACCCGTGTGGACGGCAGAAATGCTGCTGGAAGGCTCTAGCTGCTGTTCGAGCTGTTAAGTCCTTGACGGGGACGACAACCAAGAACCGGGAGTAGTGATCCACGATGGTTAGTGCGTAGACGTAGCCACTTCTGCTTGGGGTCAGTTTTACATGATCCAAGGCTACCAGTTCCAACGGCTGCCGGGTGACGATGGACTGCAGGGGAGTCTTCTGGCTGGCACGGTCCTTCCTTCTTAGGTTGCACGGGCCACAGTCTCTGCACCACCTCTCGATGGTTCCTCTCATGCCCACCCAATGGAACCGCCCGCGCAGCAGGAACTCCAGCTTCTTCCATCCGAAGTGCCCAGCTCCGTCGTGGTATGCCTCCATCACCATAGCTGCGTCTCTTCTTGGCACCACTACTTGCCAGATTAATTCATGCGTCCGGGAGTTAACCATTCTGCGGCACAACTTCCCCTTGTAAAGGAACAGTCGACTCTTTTCAGCCCACAGTTGCTTGGCTTCCTCCGGAGCGTCTGGGTCAAGGCGTGCATCTGGCCGAGTCAGCATCTCCTTTACCAGTCGGACGGCAGGGTCACTGTCTTGCGTCTCCGCCCAGTTGTAATGAGGTAAAGGGTTGAACGTAGCGGATTTACTCCTTACACGGTGGGAATACTGGATAGTCCCATGACGGTGGAATGCGGGGAGTTCAACTTCTTCCAGTCCCTCTGAGTCTTCCCCTACGTCCGGTAGATTTGGCATCCTGGACAGGGCATCCGCGTTGGTATTGGAGCGTCCTGCCCGGTATTTGATTGTAAACTCATAGTTGGACAAACGGGCCATCCATCTCTGCTCTAGGGCACCGAGTCTTGCTGCGTCCAGGTGTGTCAACGGGTTGTTATCCGTGTACACGGTGAACCGGGAAGAAGCGAGGTAGTGCTTAAAGCGTTCGGTGACTGCCCACACCACTGCCAGGAACTCTAGCTTAAATGAGCTGTAATTTTCAGGGTTTCTTTCGGTGGGTCGCAGTTTTCGGCTGGCGTAAGCAATTACCCGTTCTTTCCCCTGCTGAATCTGGGACAGTACGGCTCCTAGCCCGATGTTACTGGCGTCGGTGTAGAGGATAAAGGGCTGGCTATAATCAGGGTATGCCAGGATTTCATCCCCCGTGAGGGCCATCTTCAGCTGGCGGAAGGACTCTTCTTCCAGCTTCTCCCATCTGAAGGGTGGCTTCTGGTTCTTGGCCTTCCTGGACTGGCCTATCAGGAGGTCCTGCATAGGAGCTGCCTTTCTGGTGAAACCGGGAATAAACCTTCGGTAGTAGCCTACCAACCCGAGGAACTGCCTCACTTCCTTTACGCTGGAGGGGCTTGGCCATTCCTTAATTGCGGTGATCTTATCAGGGTCGGGAGCCACTCCGTCAGCACTCACCACGTGTCCCAGGTACTGCACCTTTGGCTTCAGGAGGTGACACTTAGAGGGTTTCACCTTCAGGCCATAACTTGCCAGGGCTTCGAACACTTCCGCCAGGTGTTTCAGGTGGTCCTCATAAGTCTTGGAATATACGATGACATCGTCCAGGTACAGCAGGACCGTCTCGAAGTTTCTGTGTCCCAGACAGCACTCCATTAATCGTTGGAAGGTTCCTGGTGCATTGCAGAGTCCGAACGGCATACAAGTAAACTCGCTAAGTCCCATCGGGGTGGTGAATGCGGTCTTCTCCCGGTCCGCCTCTGCTACAGGAACCTGCCAGTACCCGCTAGTGAGATCCAAGGTAGAGAAGAAGTTAGCAGATTTTAAAGCAGCCAAAGATTCCTCTATCCTTGGTAAGGGGTACGCATCCTTGTGTGTGATTTGGTTGATTTTCCGGTAATCTACACACATTCTCATGGTGTTGTCTTTCTTTTTGACTAAGACTAGTGGGGCTGCCCAGGGGTACAGCTATCCTTGATTACCCCAGCCTCCTTCATGTCTCTAAGCATCCCCTTGGCGTGTTGGTAGTGTGCAGGGGGTACGGGTCGATACCTCTCTTTTATGGGAGGATGGTCTCCCGTGGGGATGTGGTGTTCCACCCCCTTGACTCGCCCGAAGTCTAACGGGTGTTTACTAAACACTCTCTCGTACTCTTGAACCACCCGATAGACTCCCTGTTTCTGATGGGAGGGAGTGGAGTCAGTACCCAAATGTAGTTGCTGACACCAATCCTCCATTATTTTCTTAGAGCCGTTACCTTCCTCCGGGTGAGATGGAGGCAAGGGTTCCACAGACTGTATAGAATTTTGGTTGATGGTGTATAATTTGGCTAGCGTGGCATACCGGGGTAGGTACACTTCCCTCTTCCCGATATTTATTATGCGAACGGGCACCCTCCCATGGCGTACATCAACCACCCCCCGGGCTGTCAAAATGGTGGGCCTACTGTCTGAATAGGCTGGTTCTACCATTGCTTGGTAATCTCTACCTCTCAGACCAATAGCTGCCCGGCACCAAATCATCATTTCACTTTTCGGGGGCATGGCAATAGGGAAAGGGTCACACATTCTTACGCTACCAATCTCACCGCCGGAGAGTTCCACCTGTTGCCGTCGCATCAGTGCCCGGATCTCTTTCTGGAGCACTCGCTGCTGGCCGGAGCTGGCGTTCTTGGCAACCTGCTGTAAAATGAAAATCACCTCTGCAAGACAATTTTCAATCACATTAGTTCCTAGAGTTATCTTTGGGTGACTCTCACGCTTGTCAATGTCTACAATGATCAGTCCCTGTGCTGCCAGTTCGACTCTACCGATTTTAATGGTCATCTCTTTAAATCCGATCTGCGGCACGGGTTGACCATTGCTGGTGATGATACTCAAGTCGTCGTCAGGGTAGCGGGTTATATCCGAGTCATTCCAGTACTGCTTGAAGAGCACGTACGGGATGGTGGTGACCTGTGACCCGGTGTCAAGTAGGGCACTCATAGGAATGCCATCCAGTACCACAGGCAAGACTGGACGTCCTCCCACATATCTGTCGCGCCAGTTCGATGGGCCTGGTGATCTTTTTCCTGGGGCTTGGCCCTCTACCCCAGTTTGTGCCAGTTTAAAGGACAGTACCTTGCCATATGTCCGGGTTGATTGCAGCGGCGGCAGATGGGTTGTCCGTCCTCGTTGTATCGGTCGCTGGGTCTTCCTCTGGCCGGTGGGGTCCTCCTTGGTCGGCGCCACGGGATGTCCTCCGGTCCGGATGCCAGCTGGATCTTCCCTGGAGTGGAAACCTGTAAAGACTGCACAGTTCGGGTTAGCGCAGCAACGCTTTTAGCTAGCTCTTGGACCTGATGGTGCAGGTCTGGAGCCGGGTCATTGTTCAAAGCCTGCGCAGCAGCCCCCACAGGCCCTGCCGACAAGGGCGCCGCCTCCTGGTGGTAAGTGATAGCTGGGCGCCTGTGGGTCACAACGCCACCCGGTGCCGGTTCTCGGAGCACCCGGATGGCTCTGTTCTTGAACTGTGCAAAGTCCAGATGAGGATCCTGTAAGGCTATGGCCCGCAACTGGGTTCGGTGGACATTGCAATATAGTCCCTCTATAAATTGTTCGGTCAACAGCCTGTCCTCGTTTCCCACACTGTCGGGGTCGGTCTGCTTAATGGCTCTCAGGGCCTCTTGTAGGTTTAGTGCATAGTCCCTTATACTCTCATGTGCTCGCTGCTTGCACCCATAGAATTTAAGCTTAATCTCGGCTGAGGTGCGGGTATCAAAGGTGTCCCTCAGCCGGGTTAGTATCCCTGCGACAGTCCTCCTCCCAGGTGGCCAGGACTTTACCTCCCTTTGGGCTGCCCCGGTTAGTTGGGCCACCAGGATGCTCACTTTTTGCTCTTCTGTGAGGGGGTACACCTGGAAGAGGCTATCCAGCTTTTCTCTAAAGTCATTCAGTGTATGT
The DNA here is from genome assembly GCF_046119375.1 of Phyllobates terribilis. Lineage (NCBI taxonomy): Eukaryota > Metazoa > Chordata > Amphibia > Anura > Dendrobatidae > Phyllobates > Phyllobates terribilis. The sequence goes on along the minus strand of NW_027363486.1, from coordinate 136,768 downwards.
GACTCCCCTGAGTATTGGGGTAGCCAGGCTGCTCCCGGGATATAGGGCATGGTGAAGGGCATGACTGCAGCAGCGGCGGCGCTGGCGGGGGTTGAGGCAGTGAAGCTCTCCTCCGTATCCGACATCCTCCTCCCCCCTAGTGGACCGTGGCCTACCTTGCGATGATCCTCTTCCGCAGGCCGCGGCTCCGCAGTGCATCGTCATGGTCGAGGACCTTCCGTCGCGCTCCTGTGACGTCGGCGTCTGCTGGGCTCCTTCCAGGACCTTACGCAACGTCCGGACGTGAGGCGGGGCTTCAGTTCTCGCGCGCTTTCGGAGTCCACGCCCCTCTTCTTCCCGCGCGGCGTCCTCAAGATGGCGTCCAACGGCGGGAAAACTCCACGGAAGGCGGGAAGAAGGCTGAAAATGGCGCCGGATGGCGGGAATCTTCACCACTGGTAAGTTTGAACAGTCTTTTTCAGGCACGCAGTACCCGGTGGTTGCGGGCACGAAATCCTGCCGACTACGCCAAAAGTTGACGCGCCCCTGGGCCTTCTGTGTCGTGCGGCATCGCGTGCACGGGGGCTTACCCGGAGCCGGATCAGATGGGAAATAGTAGTAGTCTCGTGGCGGTGACCCGGTCCGTGCCCAGGGAGTCAAACTAAGTGGCGAGTCTACTAGCAGTAGATGTTGGATGACTATGCCACCCGTTGAATGCAGCTTTGGAGCTGCCGTTGCAGGGCAGACCGCTGAGGCCGGTGGAAGGATGGTGCAGCGGGGATGGTATAACCCCCAACGGGAGGGGTATGGCCTCAGGGCAGCCGACGTGGATGATGGGGGGTAGCAGGAACCACTCAGAGACGATGCGTGTAGTTCAGGGTCTTTACTGGTGACAAAGATAGACCCTCCCGGAGTACTTGCTAGCGATCGGGGCCTGGTCAGTCCTTGAGCAGATGGGATCTCCCCTGGCCAGGCGGAGTTGTAGGCCTTCCCAGCTAACTGTACTCTTCTGGCTACCTTGCTAGAGGCGGGTAAAAGTAGCCCACGTCCCTGAGTGTACCGTGTGGTGCTCACCCGTATGGCCGGTGACTCGGGGCCTTCTAATGGCTTCCGCTCACGATGGCGGTGCTGGTCCCACGCGTGTGACCGTGCCTTCGGGTTTCTGGGCCAGAGGACCTGCAATCCCCTGCCGGTCGGTTTCTGCTGCTGGGTAAGGATTAGTCCCCACAGCCTCGGACTCCGGGTCCGGTGATAACTTCTCAGTCAGGGCGAGCTCTGCAGCTGCCAGCCCCTGACTCCTTGTAGCACTGCTCCCACAGAGCTCCTGTTGTTTCTTCCTATGCTGCTTCTCTTCTCTACTCTTGTTCTCTCTCTCTCTTAACCCTGCCTCAGCCCCAGGTTTATATAGGGGAAGTTCTTCCCCTCCCAGGACTGGGCAGGAGGTGTGGCATGCATAAGATCCCTGACCAAGAGACCTCCCACCTGCTCTCAGACATAATATTGCTATTATTGTGGAGACCAGACCCCTGGGGTGCCACATATAGCACCATCCCTTATTATGTAGCATCCTCTCTACCTATGTATAGCATTGTCCCTTATTATATAGCATCCTCTATAGCTATGTATGATGCCTTCCCTTATTACGCAGCACCCTCTCTAGCTATGTATGGCGCCGTCCCTTATTACATAGCATCCTCTCTAGCTATGTATAGCATTGTCCCTAATTACATAGCATCCTCTCTAGCTATGTATAGCATTGTCCCTTATTACATAGCATCCTCTTTAGCTATGTATAGCACCATCCCTTATTATGTAGCATCCTCTCTAGCTATGTATGGCGCCGTCCCTTATTACATAGCACCCTCTCTAGCTATGTATGGTGCTGTCCCTTATTATGTAGCACCCTCTCTTGCTATGTATGGTGCCATCCCTTATTTAGTAGCAACATCTCTAGCTATGTATGGCGCTGTCACTTTTTACATAGCACCCTCTCTAGCTATGTATGGTGCTGTCCCTTATTATGTAGCACCCTCTCTAGCTATGTATGGTGCTGTCACTTATTACGTAGCATCCTCTCTAGCTATGTATGGTGCTGTCACTTATTACGTAGCATCCTCTCTTGCTATGTATGGTGCCATCCCTTATTTAGTAGCACCATCTCTAGCTATGTATGGCGCTGTCACTTATTACATAGCACCCTCTCTAGCTATGTATGGTGCTGTCCCTTATTATGTAGCACCCTCTCTTGCTATGTATGGTGCCATCCCTTATTTCGTAGCTTCCTCTCTACCTATGTATGTCGCCTTCCCTTATTATGTAGTATCCTCTCTAGGTACGTATTGCGCTGTCCCTGATTACGTAGCATCTTCTCTAGGTATGTATGGTGCTTACACATATTACATAGCATTCGCTCTATGTATGGCGCCGTCCCTTATTACTTAGTACCCTCAATAGCTATGTATGTCGCCGTCCCTTATTATGTAGCATCCTCTCTAGGTACATATGGGGCCGTCCCTTATTACGTAGCACCCTCTCTAGGTATGTATGGCTTCGTCCCTTATTACGTAGCACCCTCTCTAAGTATGTATGGCACTGTCACTTATTATGTAGCAACCTCTCTAGCTATGTATGGGGCCGTCCCTTATTACGTAACATCCTTTCTAGCTATGTATAACTCTGTCCCTTATTACGTAGCATCCTCTCTAGCTATGTATGGTGCTGTCCCTTATAACGCAGCTTTCTCTCTAGCAATGTATGTCGCCGTCCCTTATTACGTAGCACCCTCTCTAGCTATGTGTGGTGCATTCCCTTATTACGTAGCACCCTCTCTAGGTATGTATGGCGCTGTAACTTATTACGTAGCATCTTCTCTAGGTATGTATGGTGCTGAAACATATTACGCAGCTTTTACTCTATGTATGGCGCCGTCCCTTATTATGTAGCATCCTCTCTAGCTATGTATGACACTATCACTTATTACGTAGCACCCTCTCTAGCTATGTATGACCCTGTCACTTATTACTTACCACCCTCTCTAGCTATGTATAGCGCCTTCCCTTATTATGTAGCATCCTCTCTAGGTACGTATGGCGCTGTCACTGATTACGTAGCATCTTCTCTAGGTATGTATGGTGCTTACACATATTACGTAGCATTCGCTCTATGTATGGCGCCGTCCCTTATTGCGTAGTACCCTCTCTAGGTATATATGGCGCCGTCCCTTATTATGTAGCATTCTCTCTACCTATGTATGATGCCTTCTCTTATTACGTAGCACCCTCTCTAGGTATGTATGGCGCTGTCACTTATTATGTAGCATCCTCTCTAGCTATGCATGGCGCTGTCCCTTATTACGTAACATCCTCTCTAGCAATGTATAGCGCCACCCCTTATTACGTAGCACCCTCTCTAGCTATGTATGGCGCTGTCACTTATTACTTAGCACCCTCTCTAGCTATGTATGGGGCCGTCCCTTATTACCTAACATCCTCTCTACCTATGTGTGGCGCATTCTCTTATTACGTAGCATCCTCTCTACCTATGTATGGCGCTGTCACATATTTCGTAGCATCTTTTCTAGGTATGTATGGTGCTGATACATATTACGTAGCATTCTCTCTATGTATGGAGCTGTCCCTTATTACGTAGTACCCTCTCTAGCTATATATAGCGCCGTCCCTTATTACGTAGCACCCTCTCTAGCTATGTATGGTGCTGTCCCTTAATACTTAACATCCTTTCTAGCTATGTATGGCGCTGTCCCTTATTACGTAGCATCCTCTCTAGCAATGTATAGCGACACCCCTTTTTACATAGCACCCTCTCTAGCTATGTAAGGGCCGTCCCTTATTAACTAGCATCCTCTCTGCCTATGTGTGGCGCATTCCCTTATTACGTAGCATCCTCTCTACCTATGTATGGCGCTGTCACATATTTCGTAGCATCTTTTCTAGGTATGTATGGTGCTGATACATATTACGTAGCATTCGCTCTATGTATGGAGCCGTCCCTTATTACGCAGTACCCTCTCTACCTATGTGTGGCGCATTCCCTTATTACGTAGCATCCTCTCTACCTATGTATGGCGCTGTCACATATTACTTAGCATCTTTTCTAGGTATGTATGGTGCTGATACATATTACGTAGCATTCGCTCTATGTATGGAGCCGTCCCTTATTACGTAGTACCCTCTCTACCTATGTGTGGCGCATTCCCTTATTACGTAGCATCCTCTCTACCAATGTATGGCGCTGTCACATATTTCGTAGCCTCTTTTCTAGGTATGTATGGCGCTGTCACTTATTACGTAGCATTCTCTCTATGTATGGAGCTGTCCCTTATTACGTAGTACCCTCTCTAGCTATGCATAGCGCCGTCCCTTATTACGTAGCACCCTCTCTAGCTATGTATGGTGCTGTCCCTTAATACTTAACATCCTTTCTAGCTATGTATGGCGCTGTCCCTTATTACGTAGCATCCTCTCTAGCAATGTATAGCGACACCCCTTTTTACGTAGCACCCTCTCTAGCTATGTATGGGGCCGTCCCTTATTACGCAGCATTCTCTCTAGCAATGTATGGCGCCGTCCCTTATTACGTAGCACCCTCTCTAGGTATGTATGGTGCTGACACATATTACGTAGCATTCGCTCTAACTACCTATGGTGCCGTCCCGTATTATGTAGCACCCTCCCTAGCTATGTATGGTGCCGTCCCTTATTATGTAGCATCCTCTCTAGTTATGTATAGCGCCGTCCCTTATTACTTAGCACCCTCTCTAGCTATGTATGGCACCGTCACTTATTATGTAGCACCCTCTCTAGCTATGTATGGCACCTTCCCTTATTACCTAGCTTCCTCTCTAGGCATGTATGGCGCTGTCACTTATTACGTAGCATTTTCTCTAGGTATGGATGGGGCCGTCCCTTATTATGTAGCATCCTCTCTAGGTATGTATGGTGCCGTCCCTAATTACGTAGCATCCTCTCTAAGTATGTATGGCACTGTCACTTATTACGTAGCAACCTCTCTAGCTTTGTATGGCGTCGTCCCTTATTACATAGCATCCTCTCTAGCTAAGTATGGCGCCTTCCCTTATTACGTAGCACCCTCTCTAGGTATGTATGATGCCTTCCTTTATTACGTAGCATCCTCTCTAGCTATGTATGGCGCTGTGCCTTATTACGTAGCACCCTCTCTAGCAATGTATGGCGCCATCCCTTATTACGTACCATCCTCTCTAGGTATGTTTGGCGCTGTCAATTCTTACGTAGCATCCTCTCTAGCTATGTATGGTGCCGTCCCTTATTACATAACATCCTTTCTAGCTATGTATGATGCTGCCCATTTTTATGTAGCATCCTCTCTAGCTATCTAGGGCGCCGTCCCTTATTAGGTAGAACTCTCTCTAGGTATGTATGGTGCCTTCCCTTATTACGTAGCACCCTCTCTAGCTATGAATGGCGCCATCCCTTATTACGTAGCACCCTCTCTAGGTATGTTTGGCACTGTCTCTTATTACGTAGCATCCTCTCTAGCTATGTATGGTGCCTTCCCTTATTACGTATCATCCTCTCTATCTATGTAGGGTGCCTTCCCTTATTACGTAGCATCCTCTCTAGCTATGTATGGCGCCGTCCCTTATTACGTAGCACCCTCTCTACTTATGTATGGCGCCATCCCTTATTATGTAGCATCCTCTCTAGGTATGTATGGCGCTGTCACTTATTATGTAGCACCCTCTCTAGCTATGTATGGTGCCTTCCCTTATTACATAGCATCCTCTCTAGCTATGTATGGTGCCATCCCTTATTACGTAGCATCCTCTCTAGCTATGTATGGTGCCATCCCTTATTACGTAGCACCCTCTCTAGTTATGTATGGTGCCGTCCCTTATTACATAGAACCCTCTCTAGTTATGTATGGCGCCATCCCTTATTATGTAGCATCCTCTCTAGGTATGTATGGCTCTGTCACTTATTATGTAGCATCCTCTCTAGCTATGTATGGTGCCATCCCTTATTACGTAACATCCTCTCTAGCTATGTATGGCGCCGTCCCTTATTATGTTGCATCCTCTCTAGTTATGTATAGCGCCGTCCCTTATTACGTAGTATCCTCTCTAGGTATGTATGGTGCCTTCCCTTATTAAATAGCATCCTCTCTAGTTATGTATGGTGCCATCCCTTATTATGTAGCATCCTCTCTTGCTATGTATGGCGCCGTCCCTTATTATGTAGCATCCTCTCTAGTTATCTATAGCGCCGTCCCTTATTACGTAGCATCCTCTCTAGGTATGTATGGTGCTGTCACTTATTAAGTAGCATCTTCTCTGGGTATGTATGGTGCTGATACATATTACGTAGCATTCGCTCTATGTATGGCGCCGTCCCATATTACATAGCACCCTCTCTAGCTATGTATTGCGCTGTCACTTATTACGTAGCACTCTCTCTGGCTATGTATGGGGCCGTCCCTTATAACGTAGCATCCTCTCTAGGTATGTATGGTGACTCGCCCCCTGGGCCTGTGCTGTGTGTGCGGGGAATACCCGGAGCCGGATCGCTGGGGGTTGTAGTCTCCGTGGCGATGACCCGGTCCGTGCCCAGGGTGGTCAAATCAGTGGCAGGGTTATTGGTATGATAATGGTCCGACTACGCCACCCGTGGATTACGGTCAGTGGGGGCCGCCGCTGCAAGGCAGGCCGCTGAGGCCGGTGTTGTGTGTGCAGCTAAGAATGAGATGACTCCCCACGGGAGAAGTATAGCCTCAGGGCAGTTGGTGTGGATGATGGGAGTGATGGTGCACGAGCGCAGCAGGAACAACTCAGAGTCAGTGCAGTGCAGTTCAGGGTCTTTACTGGTGTTATAAAGCAGACCCTCCCGGGAGTACTGGTTAGCAGTAGAGGCCTGGTCAGTCTGTGAGCAAGCGGGATCTCCCCTGGCCAGATGGAGTTGTAGGCCTCCCCGTCTATCTGTACTCTTCCTGGCTACCTTGCTGTATATGGGTAGAAGTAGCCCACGTCCCTGAGTGTACCGTGTGGTGCTCACCCGTATGGCCGGTGACTTAGGGCCTTCGGTTAGCCTCCGCTCCGCGATGGCGGTGCTGGTCCCTTGCTTGTGACCGTGCCTCTGGGCTTCTATGGCCAGAGGACCTGGAATCCCCTGCCGTTTGGATTCTGCTGCTGGACCTGGATGTCCCCACAGCCTCGGACTCCGTGTCCGGTCTTAGTGTCTTCAGCCAGGGCGAGCTATCTAGCTTCCAGCCCCTGGCACTCGCTCCTGCTCCTACAGAGCTCCTGCTGTAACTTTCCCTCTCCAGGCTCTGACTGACCTAATCCCGCCCCAGACCCAGTTTATAAGGGCAGATTCCTCCCCTCCCAGGTCTGGGCGGGCGGTGTTGCATGCTTAGGGCTCCTGACCAGAGAAACCTCCCACTTGCTCTCAGACGTAATATTCCTATTACTGTGGCAACCAGACCCCTGGGGTGCCACATTTGGCGCTGTCACTTATTACGTAGCATCTTCTCTAGGTATGTATGGTGCTGATACATATTACGTGGCATTCACTCTATGTACGGCGCCGTCCCTTATTACTTAGCACCCTCTCTAGCTATGTATGGTGCCGTCCCTTATTATGTAGCATCCTCTCTAGGTATGTATGGGGCCGTCCCTTATTATGTAGCACCCTCTCTACCTATGTATGGCACCTTCCCTTATTACATAGCATCCTCTCTACCTATGTATGGCGCCTTCTCTTATTACGCAGCACCCTCTCTAGGTATGTTTGGGCTGTCAATTCTTACGTAGCACCCTCTCTAGCTATGCATGGTGCCGTCCCTTATTACATAACATCCTTTCTAGCTATGTATGATGCTCCCCGTTTTTATGTAGCATCCTCTCTAGCTATCTAGGGCGCCGTCCCTTATTAGGTAGAACTCTCTTTAGGTATGTATGGTGCCTTCCCTTATTACGTAGCATCCTCTCTAGCTATGAATGGCGCCATCCCTTATTACGTAACACCCTCTCTAGGTATGTTTGGCACTGTCTCTTATTACGTAGCATCCTCTCTAGCTATGTATGGTGCCTTCCCTTATTACGTATCATCCTCTCTAGGTATGTATGGTGCTGTCCCTTATTCCGTAGCATCCTCTCTATCCATGTAGGGTGCTTTCCCTTATTACGTAGCATCCTCTCTAGCTATGTAGGGCGCCTTCCCTTATTACGTATCCTCCTCTCTAGCTATGTATGGCGCCGTCCCTTATTACGTAGCACCCTCTCTAGTTATGTATGGCGCCATCCCTCATTACGTAGCACCCTCTCTAGGTATGTTTGGCACTGTCTCTTATTACGTAGCATCCTCTCTAGCTATGTAGGGCGCCTTCCCTTATTACGTATCCTCCTCTCTAGCTATGTATGGCGCCGTCCCTTATTACGTAGCACCCTCTCTAGTTATGTATGGCGCCATCCCTCATTACGTGGCACCCTCTCTAGGTATGTTTGGCACTGTCTCTTATTACGTAGCATCCTCTCTAGCTATGTATGGTGCCTTCCCTTATTATGTATCATCCTCTCTAGGTATGCATGGTGCTGTCCCTTATTACTTAGCATCCTCTCTAGTTATGTAAAACGCCGTCCCTTATTACGCAGCATCCTCTCTAGGTATGTATGGCGCTGTCACTTATTACGTAGCATCTTCTCTAGGTATGTATGGTGCTGATACATATTACGTAGCATTCGCTCTATGTATGGTGCCTTCTCTTATTATGTAGCATCCTTTCTATGTATGTATGGCGCTGTCACTTATTACGTAGCATCTTCTCTAGGTATGTATGGTGCTGATACATATTACGTAGCATTCGCTCTATGTATGGCGCTGTCCCTTATTACATAGTACCCTCTCTAGCAATGTATGGTGCCTTCCCTTATTACATAGTACCCTCCCTAGCTATGTATGGCGCTGTCACTTATTACTTAGCACACTCTCTGGCTATGTATGGGGCCGTCCCTTATTACGTAGCACCCTCTCTACCTATGTGTGGCGCCTTCCCTTATTACGTAGCATCCTGTTTAGGTATGTATGGCGCTGTCACTTATTACGTTGCATCTTCTCTATGAATGTATGGTGCTGATACATATTACGTAGCATTCGCTCTATGTATGGCGCCGTCCCTTATTACATAGTACCCTCTCTAGCTATGTATGGTGCCTTCCCTTATTACATAGTACCCTCTCTAGCTATGTATGGCGTCTTCCCTTATTACGTAGTACCCTCTCTAGCTATGTATAGTGCCTTCCCTTACTGTGTAGCATGCTCTCTAGGTATGTATGGCGCTGTCACTTATTATGTAGCATCCTCTCTAGCTATGTATGGCGTCTTCCCTTATTACGTAGCATCCTCTCTAAGTATGTATTGCACTGTCACTTATTACGTAGCACCCTCTCTAGCTATGTATGGCACTCTCACTTATTATGTAGCACCCTCTCTAGCTATGTATGGCTCCGTTCTTTATTATATAGCGTCCTGTTATGTTCAGAACCTGATATGTAAAGGACAAGAAAGTGCACCATGTAATATTATGTTACATATACAGGTGCTTCTCACAAAATTAGAATATCATCAAAGACTTAATTTATTTCAGTTCTTCAATACAAAAAGTGAAACTCATATATTATATAGAGTCATTACAAACAGAGTGATCTATTTTAAGTGTTTATTTCTGTTAATGTTGATGATTATGGCTTACAGTCAATGAAAACACTAAAGTCATTATCTCAGTAAATTAGAATACTTTATAACAACAGCTTGAAAAATGTTTTTAAAATCCGAAATGTTATCCTACTGAAATGTATGTTCAGTAAATGCTCTCAATATTTGGTCGGGGCTCCTTTTGCATCAATTACTGCATCAATGCAGTGTGGCATGGAGGCGATCAGCCTGTGGCACTGCTGAGGTATTATGGAAGCCCAGGTTGCTTTGATAGCAGCCTTCAGCTCGTCTGCATTGTTGGGTCTGGTGTCTCTCATCTTCCTCTTGACAATACCCCATAGATTCTCTATGAGGTAAAGGTCAGGCGAGTTTGCTGGCCAATCAAGCACAGCGATACTGTTGTTTTTAAACCAGGTATTGGTACTTTTGGCAGTGTGGACAGGTGCCAAGTCCTGCTGGAGAATGAAATTTCCATCTCCAAAAAGCTTGTCGGCAGAGGGAAGCATGAAATGCTCTAAAATTTCCTGGTAGACGGCTGCGCTGACTTTGGTCTTGATAAAACACAGTAGACCTACACCAGCAGATGACATGGCTCCCCAAACCATCACTGATTGTGGAGACTTCACACTAGACCTCAAGCAGCTTGGATTGTGGCCTCTCCACTCTTCCTCCAGACTCTGGGACCTTGAATTTCCAAATGAAATGCAAAATTTACTTTCATCTGAAAACAACACCTTGGGCCACTGAGCATCAGTCCAGGTCTTTTTCTCTTTGGCCCAGGTAAGACGCTTCTGGCGTTGTCTATTGGTCATGAGGGGCTTGACACAAGCAATGCGACACTTGTAGCCCATGTCCTGGATACGTCTGTGTGTGGTGGCTCTTGAAGCAATGACTCCAGCAGCAGTCCACTCCTTGTGAATCTCCCCCAAAATTTTTGAATGGCCTTTTCTTAGCAATCCTTTCAAGGCTGCGGTTATCCCGGTTGCTTGTGCACCTTTTTCTACCACACTTTTTCCTTCCACTCAAATTTCTGTTAATATGCTTGGATACAGCACTCTGTGAACAGCCAGCTTCTTTAGCAATGACCTGTCAACTGGCACAGAATAAAAATGAATTATTGTTATATACATACTGACACATGAGGAGATTGATATTACTGCACTGTATACATATGCACTATGCTTTCCTGATGTATAGTGATTAATCACTGATTATGGGGTGTAACCTATATATACCTTGCTTATGCACAGTGAATGTTCATGGCTTGAGAAAGGCTCACAGTGTGAAGAGCCGAAACGTCGCACATACATACAGGGCCGCCATCAGGGCATTACTGCCCTTACTGCTGTATGGGGCCCCGTGAGCAGCAGTACAGAGGGGGGGCCTCCCTCTTGTGCTTCTGCTCACTGGGCCCCATGCTGTAACTGAGTGCCGAGCGCCGGGGCGCCGCAAGGGAGCACAAACCTCGGCGCTAAGTGCCTTACCGGAGCTGCGTGGCTGCATATTTCTCTTGACTGAATAGAGGGTGGGGATGAGGAGAGCACGGACTTGACAATGAATTGGGGTAGAGGGTGCATATAAATATAATGAATCGGGGGAGCAGGAGGTACAGAGTAGGGGGCGTTGAGGATGCAGGAGTGTGACTGGTAATAAATTGGGGTTCTAATTAATTTATATATTTATTAGTTGGGGAAAGTGGCTATTTACAGTTAGTGGGGGGCACAGGGGTGGATTACAATTTATATTTGGAATGGTGGGTTGCATAATAACTAATTATATATTAACCCCTTAACAACATTTGCCGTACTAATACGCGTCTGTGCCCTGGGACTTAAGAGCCAGACCCGTATTAGTATGTCATATCTTTAATGCGGCACCGCGACTTAAGTCGCGGTGACAGCATTAAAGTTACGGTGCCATCCTACCTCCTGTTAGATGGCGTCATCATCCCGGGGGCTGTCGCCGCCCCCCCGCACCAGCGATCGCTGTGATTGGCTGTTCAAATCTGAACAGCCAATCACAGCATTTCTCACTGTTTCCGGTAATGTGATTGCCGGAAACAGTGATCTGCAGCCTAGGATCGGTGCTCCTATGAGCACCGATCCTAGGATGTTGATAGGACACCCCAGCCCTGGCCCCGGACTGCTATGATCGGTGCGATCGCCGATCACATCGATCGTAGCGCGACCGCGCGGTGACAGGGTGGTCATGGGGCGGTGACCGGCTTGTGACCTGCCTGTCACCGCCCCATGACCCCCTGTAATGTGATTCAAGCCCCCAGACTGCTCTGATTGGAGCGATCGATGATGACATCGATCGCTCCAATCAGAGTACCTGAATACAGGTGACCGGCGGTCACAAGGAAGTGTCACCTCTCTGTGACCCCCTGTGGTGCGTGCTCTGCTCCAGCCATATCTGATTGGTGCAATCAGTGTCACCAATCAGATGGCTGGGGCACAACATGCACCTCAGGGGGTCACAGAGGGGTGACACCTCCCTGTGACCGCCTGGTCACCTGTATTCAGGTACTCTGATTGGAGCGATCAATGTCATCAATGATTGCTACAATCAGATTACCTCCACCTGTCACCACCCCATCATCACCCTGTGACCGCCCTGCAGACCCTCACATTTGGTGAGGATTTCTACAGAGCGATCACATCTGATGTGTCTGTGCTGGGCCTTGTAGTGCCACAGAATATTCTGTGACACCACAAGACCATCTTCTCACTGTTCCAGTCGCTGCTGCTCCTGGATCTTCTGTTCCAGCGTCCTGGATCTTGTGCTCCAGCTCCTGGATCTTCTGCTCCTGACCTGCTGTGGTTCCTGCTCCAGAGCCTGCTGCTGATCCTGCAGAGAAGACTTTGGTAAGTCTGTTCTCCCCTCATCCACCCCAATCCCCCCTCCCCCCTCTTTTTACCCCCGTAACCTTTTTTTCTGCATCCTGCAGCGGTCTCCAGCTCTGGTCCGAGTCTCCAGCTCCACTCCCGGTCACCAGTGCCGGGCTCCTGGTCACCAGCGCCGGGCTCCCGGTCTCCTGCTCTCTGGGTCTTCTGTTCCAGTCCTGCTGACCCTTTGGTAAGTCCATCTCTGATCTCCCCTCATCCACCCCAATCCCCCTCTTACCATTCCCCTGTCTTTTTACCCCTCTTCCCACTCCCCTGTCTTTTTACCCCCCTTCCCACCCCAATCCGCCTCACCCCAGTGTCCCTGTTAATTCTTTTGCTTCTGATCTCCAGCTCCAGTACCGGTCTCCTGCTCCGGGCTCCTGGTCTCCTGCACCGGGCTCCTGGTCTCCTGCACCGGGCTCCTGGTCTCCTGCACCGGGTTCCTGGTCTCCTGCTCCGGGCTCCTGCTCTGGGTCTTCTGTTCCAGTCCTGCTGACCCTTTGGTAAGTCTATCTCTGATCTCCCCTCATCCACCCCACCCCCCTCTTCCCACTCCCCTGTCTTTTTACCCCTCTTCCCACTCCCCTGTCTTTTTACCCCCCTTCCCACCCCAATCCGCCTCACCCCAGTGTCCCTGTTAATTCTTTTGCTTCTGATCTCCAGCTCCAGTACCGGTCTCCTGCTCCCGGGCTCCTGCTCCGGGCTCCTGCGCCGGGCTCCCGGTCACCAGCTTCGGGCTCCTGGTCACCAGCGCCGGGCTCCTGGTCTCCTACACCGGGCTGCCGGTCTCCTGCTCTGGGTCTTCTGCTCCAGTCCTGCTGACCCTTTGGTAAGTCCATCTCTGATCTCTCCTCATCCACCCCAATCCCCCTCTTCCCACTCCCCTGTCTTTTTACCCCTCTTCCCACTCCCCTGTCTTTTTAACCCCCCTTCCCACCCCAATCCGCCTCACCCCAGCGTCCCTGTTAATTCTTTTGCTTCTGATCTCCAGCTCCAGTACCAGTCTCCTGCTCCGGGCTCCCGGTCTCCTGCTCCGGGTTCCCGGTCTCCTGCTCCGGGCTCCCGGTCTCCTGCTCCGGGTTCCCGGTCTCCTGCTCCGGGCTCCAGGTCTCCTGCTCCGGGCCCCCGGTCTTCCTGCTCCGGGCTCCCGTCTTCCTGCTCCGGGCTCCCGGTCACCAGCACCGGGCTCCCGGTCTCCTGCTCCGGGCTCCCGGTCACCAGCGCCAGTCTCCTGCTCCGTGAAAAAAAAAACACTTTTTCATTGTTACGAATCAATTTGTGAAGCACCTGGGGGTTCCAACTGCTCACTATGCATCTAGATAGGTGCCTTGGGGGGTCTAGTTAACAAAATGGGGTCACTTGAGGGGGAGCTCCAATGTTTGGGCACAAAGGGGCTCTCTAAATGCAACATGGTGTCCGCTAACAATTTGAGCCGATTTTCCATTCAATTTGTTAGCAGACACCATGTTGCATTTGGAGTGTCCCTGTGTGCCCAAACATTGGAGCTCCCCCACAAGTGACCCCATTTTGGAAACTAGACCCCCCAAGGCACCTATCTAGATGCATAGTGAGCAGTTGCAACCCCCAGGTGCTTCACAAATTGATTCGTAAAAATGAAAAAGTGAAAAGAAAAACACTTTTTCATTTTTACGAATCAATTTGTGAAGCACCTGGGGGTTGCAACTGCTCACTATGCATCTAGATAGGTGCCTTGGGGGGTCTAGTTTCCAAAATGGGGTCACTTGTGGGGGAGCTCCAATGTTTGGGCACACAGGGGCTCTCTAAACGTAACATGGTGTCCGCTAATTATTCAAGCAAATTTTACAATCAAAAAGTCAAATGGCGCTCCTTCCCTTCTGAGCCCTACAGTGCGCCCAAACAGTGTTTTTTCCCCAAATATTGGGTATCTGCGTGCCCAGGGGAAATTGCACAACAAATTTTGCGGTCCATTTTTTCTTATTACCCCTGTGAAAATAAAAAAAATTGGGTCTAAAGTAACATTTTTGTGAAAAAAGTTAAATGTTCATTTTTTTCTTCCACATTCAAAAAATTCCTATGAAGCACCTGAAGGGTTAATAAAGTTCTTGAATGTGGTTTTGAGCACCTTGAGGGGTGCAGTTTTTAGAATGGTGTCACTTTTGGGTATTTTCTGTCATAAAGACCTCTCAAAGTGACTTCAAATGTGATGTGTTCCCTAAAAAAATGGTTTTGTAAATTTTGTTGGAAAAATGAGAAATCGCTGGTCAACTTTTAACCCTTATAGCTCCCTAACAAAAAAAAATTTTGGTTCCAAAATTGTGCTGATGTAAAGTAGACATGTGGGAAATGTTATTTGTTAACTCTTTTGTGTGACATATCGCTCTGATTTCAGGGCTTAAAAATTCAAATTTTGAAAATTGCAAAATTTTCAAAATTTTCGCCAAATTTCTGCTTTTTTCACAAATAAATGCAAGTGATATCGAAGAAATTTTTCCACAATCATGAAGTACAATATGTCACGAAAAAACAATCTCAGAATCAGGGGGATCCGTTGAAGCGTTCCAGAGTAATTATCTCATAAAGTGACAGTGGTCAGAATTGTAAAAATTGGCCCGGTCATTAACGTGCAAACCACCCGCGGGGCTTAAGGGGTTAATGGTGAGTGCACGTCTGTATTCAGCTGCGTAATGTAGAAGTTGGGGAATGTGCTCTAGATAACTGTGTGTTATTTTATGCAGAGACTAGTCCTGGTTGGAAGAAGTAATGGTGGTCTGTGCTGTATGAAGGAGAAAAGCGAAGATGAAAGACTTCACCTAGAGACATCACCGGTGAGTCAGTGTATTACATGTACACTGACACTATACACTGTATACTATGTACAGGGCTCCTGTGTATAATGTCACTGGTGATCACTATATTACCTGTACACTTACATTATACACAGTATACCATGTACAGGGCTCCTGTGTATAATGTCACTGGTGATCACTATATTACCTGTACACTTACATTATACATTGTACCATGTACAGAGCTCCCGTGTATAATGGCACTTATGGTGATATTGTGTTTTTTTTTATTAATGATCAGTATTGTAGTATTCGGTCACTATGTGGTGGTAATATGAGGTCCAGTCGTGGTGTGGCGGTATTTGTCCCTTGTATGTGGTATTATTCAGTGACCATGTGGTGGTAATATGTGGTCTGGTTATGGTGTGGCAGTTTTTGTTCCTTGTATGTGGTATTATTTGGCCACTATGAGGTGGTAATATGTGGTCTGGTCATGGTGTGACGGTATTTGTTTCTGGTATGTGGTATTATTTGATCACTATGTGGTGGTTATATGTGGTGTGGTCATGGTGTGGTGGTATTTGTCTCTTGTATGAGGTATTTTTGGTCATTTTAAAAAATGTATATGACGCATTCCCTTAAAGAAAAATAAATAAAAATTATACCTAAAAAGAGTATTGGATATTTAAATTTTTTTTAAATAGGTTAGAGTAGAGTAGGGCCCGGCCAGAAGAGTCTACCTTATCGTGGTAAAAATCTTTTGGCCAAAACAAAAGCTGATGGCTATGTGTGTGATCTGGTGTTCACTGGGAACTGGTAATGTGTGATTGGTGAGGACGTCTTTTGGCCAAAACAAAAGCTGATGGCTATGTGTGTGATCTGGTGTTCACTGGGAACTGGTAATGTGTGGAGTGGAGTTTTTCCAAGAGTTGGCGGTTGGACTGTAGAAGGTTCGAGGGATAGAAGTGGAGCTGGGGTGGAACCCGGGCAGAGTCTCAAGGGGGCCCGAAAATTTTGCCAGTATGGGGTCCTGAAATTCCTGGTGGCAGCCCTGCATACATGGGTGAGTAATGATCAGTTTTCTTCACTATTTCACGTCTGGAGTGCTGCCATTTTATTGCCGTATATCACTATAAATAAATATTTATCTATAACAATCTTTATTCATATGGTTACGTTTTTTATATGTAAAACAATAACTGCATACATGCTTCATATATTATACAAACTCGACCAATTGATCAGCAGGATCTATTGGAAAACTTGCAACCTTCTTCGGCTGGTATTCAGACTCATCATCTTGAATGTATGTGGCACTGGAAGGGCACACTATTTCTTGACCGGCTGAATATCTTTGCATGACCCTGATCCGATTCCTATGGAGTCCTGTGACTCTTTTTATTCAGCTATACATTACACTATTATTTATTGATGCTGGTTACTCAGTGATTTTGGTCATAGCGCAGGTTGTGCAGCATAATCATTGTAAAATGCTGCTACATGACATGGCAGCAGAAATAAAGTGAGTAGGGTCACATTACGTCCACCCTACATAATGCAGCAAGCAGATAAAAAAAATCAGAACTTGTCACATCACCGCAGGGGTCGTAATGTAACCCTACTCACCTGCATCACGCTAACATGTAGCAGCGGCACAGACTGAAGTTTGGCAGCTTGACCTATGTTGTGACCAAACATCGTGTAGCCCCAGCATAGGCTAGACTGTGTGTGTAGGCTAACGTCACTGCCATGCAACGTCTATGCCTGTGAGCTGCTGGCTTCTGATTGGCCGATGATGTGTATTGCGGTGCAGGAACTCAATGTGTCTCGCACCGTAACACACTTCAGCTGATTGTGCGTCCAGGTGCACATCCAATTGAAGTGGGCACTGGCGTCAGCATAGGTCCAGTAGAAGTTTCTGCCACCGAAAACATTACCCCTTGGTAATGTAGGGGACATGTGATGACTATCAACTTTGTGGATAGGGCGTAAGGTGTAGTGATCGGTGGTGGCACTGCCAAGTGAAATTAAAGAGGAACAAAAGGTCAAAAATCAATTTATTGTGGTGTTTACAAAATTACAAAAATATAATTGGTTGGACAACCTTTTGGTTTCTTGCCAGGTGCTAAAAAGGTTAAATCTTGCTGCCAGGTGGAAAAAAAGGGTTGAATCTTGCTGCCAGGTGGTAAAGGGTTAAAGCTTGCTGCCAGGTGGTAAACGGGTTAAATCTTGCTGTCAGGTGGAAATAAGGGGTTAAATCTTGCTGCCAAGTGGAAAAAATAGGATTAAATCTTGCTGCCAGGTGGTAAACGGCTTAAATCTTGCTGCCAGGTAGAAAAAAGGGTTAAATCTTGCTGTCAGGTGGTAAACGGCTTAAATCTTGCTGCCAGGTGGTAAACGGCTTAAATCTTGCTGACAGGTAGTAAACGGGTTAAATCTTGCTTGCCAGGTGGTAAACGGGTTAAATCTTGCTGCCAAGTGGTAAACGGCTTAAATCTTGCTGCCAGGTAGAAAACAGGGTTAAATCTTGCTGCCAGGTGGTAAAAGGGTTAAATCTTGCTGCTAGGTGGTAAAATGGTTAAATCTTGCTTGTCAGGTGATAAACGGGATAAATCTTGCTGCCAGGTGGTAAACGGCTTAAATCTTGCTGCCAGGTAGAAAAAAGGGTGAAATCTTGCTTGCCAGGTGATAAATGGGTTAAATCTTGCTGCCAGGTGGTAAACGGTTTAAATCTTGCTGCCAGGTAGAAAAAAGGGTGAAATCTTGCTTGCCAGGTGATAAACGGGTTAAGTCTTGCTGCCAGGTGGTAAACGGGTTAAATCTTGCTGCCACGTAGAAAAAAGGGTTAAATCTTGCTGCCAGGTGGTAAAAGGGTTAAATCTTGCTGCCATGTGGTAAACGGGTTAAATCTTGCTGCCAGGTGGTAAACGGCTTAAATCTTGCTGCCAGGTAGAAAAAAGGGTTAAATCTTGCTGCCAGGTGGTAAACGGGTTAAATCTTGCTGCCAGGTAGTAAACGGGTTAAATCTTGCTGCCATTTGGTAAAAGGGTTAAATCTTGCTGCCAGGTAGTAAACGGCTTAAATCTTGCTGCCAGGTAGTAAATAGGTTAAATCTTGCTTGCCCGTTGGTAAATGGCTTAAATCTTGCTGCCAGGTAGAAAAAAGGGTTAAATCTTGCTGCCAGGTGGTAAACGGGTTAAATCTTGCTGCCAGGTAGTAAACGGGTTAAATCTTGCTGCCATTTGGTAAAAGGGTTAAATCTTGCTGCCAGGTAGTGAACGGCTTAAATCTTGCTGCCAGGTAGTAAATAGGTTAAATCTTGCTTGCCCGTTGGTAAATGGCTTAAATCTTGCTGCCAGGTAGAAAAAAGGGTTAAATCTTGCTGCCAGGTGGTAAACGGGTTAAATCTTGCTGCCAGGTAGTAAACGGGTTAAATCTTGCTGCCAGGTGGTAAAAGGGTTAAATCTTGCTGCCAGGTGCTAAAAGCATTAAATCTTATCTTGCTGCCAGGTGGAAAAAAGGGGTTAAATCTTGCTGCCAGGTGGGAAAAAGGGGTTAAATCTTACTGTCGCGTGGAAAAAAAAAGGGGTTACATATTGCTGCCAGGTGGAAAAAAGGGGATAAATCTTGCTGCCAGGTGGTAAAAGGGTTAAATCTTGCTGCCAGGTGGAAAAAAGGGGTTAAATCTTGCTTGCCAGGTGGAAAAAAGGGGTTAAATCTTGCTGCCAGGTGGAAAAAAAAGGATTAAATCTTGCTACCAGGTGGGAAAAAAAGGGTTAAATCTTACTGTCGCGTGGAGAAATAAAAGGGTTACAGCTTGCTGCCAAGTGGAAAAAAGTTGATAAATCTTGCTGCCAGGTGGTAAAAGGGTTAAATCTTGCTGCCACGTGAAAAAAAGAGGTTAAATCTTGCTGCCAGGTGGTAAACTGCTTAAATCTTGCTGCCAGGTAGTAAACGGGTCAAATATTGCTGCCAGGTAGTAAACAGGTTAAATCTTGCTGCCAGGTGGTAAGCGGGTTAAATCTTGCTGCCAGGTGGTAAACAGCTTAAATATTGCTGCCAGGTAGTAAACGGGTTAAATCTTGCTGCCAGGTGGTAAAAGGGTTAAATCTTGCTGCCAGGTGGTAAGCGGCTTAAATCTTGCTGCCAGGTAGAAAAAAGGGTTAAATCTTGCTGCCAGGTAGTAAACGGGTTAAATCTTGCTGCCAGGTGGTAAGCTGGTTAAATCTTGCTGCCAGGGGGTAAACAGCTTAAATATTGCTGCCAGGTAGTAAACGGGTTAAATCTTGCTGCCAGGTGGTAAAAGGGTTAAATCTTGCTGCCATGTGGTAAGCGGCTTAAATCTTGCTGCCAGGTAGAAAGAAGGGTTAAATCTTGCTGCCAGGTGGTAAAAGGGTTAAATCTTGCTGCCAGGTGGTAAACGGGTTAAATCTTGCTGCCAGGTGGTAAACGGCTTAAATCTTGCTGCCAGGTAGTAAACTGCTTAAATCTTGCTGCCAGGTAGTAAACAGGTTAAATCTTGCTTGCCAGTTGGTAAACGGCTTAAATCTTGCTGCCAGGTAGTAAACGGGTTAAATCTTGCTGCCAGGTGGAAAAAAAGGGGTTAAATATTGCTGCCAGGTGGAAAAAGGGGTTAAATCTTGCTGCCAGGTGGAAAAAAAGGATTAAATCTTGCTACCAGGTGGGAAAAAAGGGTTAAATCTTGCTGCCAGGTGGAAAAAAAGGATTAAATCTTGCTACCAGGTGGGAAAAAAGGGTTAAATCTTGCTGCCAGGTAGTAAACGGGTTAAATCTTGCTGCCAGGTGGTAAAAGTGTTAAATCTTGCTGCCAGGTGGTAAAAGGGTTAAATCTTGCTGCCAGGTACTAAAAGCATTAAATATTGTCTTGCTGCCAGGTTGTAAAAGGGTTAAATCTTGCTGCCAGGTGGTAAACGGCTTAAATCTTGCTGCCAGGTAGAAAAAAGGGTGAAATCTTGCTTGCCAGGTGATAAACGGGTTAAATCTTGCTGCCAGGTGGTAAACGGGTTAAATCTTGCTGCCAGATGGTAAACGGCTTAAATCTTGCTGCCACGTAGAAAAAAGGGTTAAATCTTGCTGCCATGTGGTAAACGGGTTAAATCTTGCTGCCATGTGGTAAACGGGTTAAATCTTGCTGCCAGGTAGTAAACGGGTTAAATCTTGCTGCCAATTGGTAAAAGGGTTAAATCTTGCTGCCAGGTAGTACACGGCTTAAATCTTGCTGCCAGGTAGTAAATAGGTTAAATCTTGCTTGCCCGTTGGTAAACGGCTTAAATCTTGCTGCCAGGTAGTAAACGGGTTAAACCTTGCTGCCAGGTGGAAAAAAGGGGTTAAATCTTGGGGCCAGGTGGAAAAAAATGATTAAATCTTGCTACCAGGTGGGAAAAAAGGGTTAAACCTTGCTGCCAGGTGGAAAAAAAGGATTAAATCTTGCTACCAGGTGGGAAAAAAGGGTTAAATCTTGCTGCCAGGTAGTAAACGGGTTAAATCTTGCTGCCAGGTGGTAAGCTGGTTAAATCTTGCTGCCAGGTGGTAAACAGCTTAAATATTGCTGCCAGGTAGTAAACAGGTTAAATCTTGCTTGCCAGTTGGTAAACAGGTTAAATCTTGCTTGCCAGTTGGTAAACGGCTTAAATCTTGCTGCCAGGTAGTAAACGGGTTAAATCTTGCTGCCAGGTGGAAAAAAGGGGTTAAATCTTGCTGCCAGGTGGAAAAAGGGGTTAAATCTTGATGCCAGGTGGAAAAAAAGGATTAAATCTTGCTACCAGGTGGGAAAAAAGGGTTAAATCTTGCTGCCAGGTGGTAAACAGGTTAAATCTTGCTGCCAGGTAGAAAAAAGGGTTAAATCTTGCTGCCAGGTAGTAAACGGGTTAAATCTTGCTGCCATTTGGTAAAAGGGTTAAATCTTGCTGCCAGGTAGTAAACGGCTTAAATCTTGCTGCCAGGTAGTAAATAGGTTAAATCTTGCTTGCCCGTTGGTAAATGGCTTAAATCTTGCTGCCAGGTAGAAAAAAGGGTTAAATCTTGCTGCCAGGTGGTAAACGGGTTAAATCTTGCTGCCAGGTAGTAAACGGGTTAAATCTTGCTGCCATTTGGTAAAAGGGTTAAATCTTGCTGCCAGGTAGTGAACGGCTTAAATCTTGCTGCCAGGTAGTAAATGGCTTAAATCTTGCTGCCAGGTAGTAAACGGGTTAAATCTTGCTGCCAGGTGGTAAAAGGGTTAAATCTTGCTGCCAGGTGCTAAAAGCATTAAATCTTATCTTGCTGCCAGGTGGAAAAAAGGGGTTAAATCTTGCTGCCAGGTGGGAAAAGGGGGTTAAATCTTACTGTCGCGTGGAAAAAAAAAGGGGTTACATCTTGCTGCCAGGTGGAAAAAAGGGGATAAATCTTGCTGCCAGGTGGTAAAAGGGTTAAATCTTGCTGCCAGGTGGAAAAAAGGGGTTAAATCTTGCTTGCCAGGTGGAAAAAAGGGGTTAAATCTTGCTGCCAGGTGGAAAAAAAAGGATTAAATCTTGCTACCAGGTGGGAAAAAAAGGGTTAAATCTTACTGTCGCGTGGAGAAATAAAAGGGTTACAGCTTGCTGCCAAGTGGAAAAAAGTTGATAAATCTTGCTGCCAGGTGGTAAAAGGGTTAAATCTTGCTGCCACGTGAAAAAAAGAGGTTAAATCTTGCTGCCAGGTGGTAAACTGCTTAAATCTTGCTGCCAGGTAGTAAACGGGTCAAATCTTGCTGCCAGGTAGTAAACAGGTTAAATCTTGCTGCCAGGTGGTAAGCGGGTTAAATCTTGCTGCCAGGTGGTAAACAGCTTAAATATTGCTGCCAGGTAGTAAACGGGTTAAATCTTGCTGCCAGGTGGTAAAAGGGTTAAATCTTGCTGCCAGTTGGTAAGCGGCTTAAATCTTGCTGCCAGGTAGAAAAAAGGGTTAAATCTTGCTGCCAGGTAGTAAACGGGTTAAATCTTGCTGCCAGGTGGTAAGCTGGTTAAATCTTGCTGCCAGGTGGTAAACAGCTTAAATATTGCTGCCAGGTAGTAAACGGGTTAAATCTTGCTGCCAGGTGGTAAAAGGGTTAAATCTTGCTGCCATGTGGTAAGCGGCTTAAATCTTGCTGCCAGGTAGAAAAAAGGGTTAAATCTTGCTGCCAGGTGGTAAAAGGGTTAAATCTTGCTGCCAGGTGGTAAAAGGGTTAAATCTTGCTGCCAGGTGGTAAACGGCTTAAATCTTGCTGCCAGGTAGTAAACTGCTTAAATCTTGCTGCCAGGTAGTAAACAGGTTAAATCTTGCTTGCCAGTTGGTAAACGGCTTAAATCTTGCTGCCAGGTAGTAAACGGGTTAAACCTTGCTGCCAGGTGGAAAAAAGGGGTTAAATCTTGCTGCCAGGTGGAAAAAGGGGTTAAATCTTGCTGCCAGGTGGAAAAAAAGGATTAAATCTTGCTACCAGGTGGGAAAAAAGGGTTAAATCTTGCTGCCAGGTACTAAACGGGTTAAATCTTGCTGCCAGGTGGTAAGCTGCTTAAATCTTGCTGACAGGTGGTAAGCTGGTTAAATCTTGCTGCCAGGTGGTAAACAGCTTAAATATTGCTGCCAGGTAGTAAACAGGTTAAATCTTGCTTGCCAGTTGGTAAACAGGTTAAATCTTGCTTGCCAGTTGGTAAACGGCTTAAATCTTGCTGCCAGGTAGTAAACGGGTTAAATCTTGCTGCCAGGTGGAAAAAAGGGGTTAAATCTTGCTGCCAGGTGGAAAAAGGGGTTAAATCTTGCTGCCAGGTGGAAAAAAAGGATTAAATATTGCTACCAGGTGGGAAAAAAGGGTTAAATCTTGCTGCTAGGTGGAAAAAAAGGATTAAATCTTGCTACCAGGTGGGAAAAAAGGGTTAAATCTTGCTGCCAGGTAGTAAACGGGTTAAATCTTGCTGCCAGGTGGTAAAAGTGTTAAATCTTGCTGCCAGGTGGTAAAAGGGTTAAATCTTGCTGCCAGGTACTAAAAGCATTAAATATTGTCTTGCTGCCAGGTTGTAAAAGGGTTAAATGTTGCTGCCAGGTGGTAAACGGCTTAAATCTTGCTGCCAGGTAGAAAAAAGGGTGAAATCTTGCTTGCCAGGTGATAAACGGGTTAAATCTTGCTGCCAGGTGGTAAACGGGTTAAATCTTGCTGCCAGATGGTAAACGGCTTAAATCTTGCTGCCACGTAGAAAAAAGGGTTAAATCTTGCTGCCAGGTGGTAAACGGGTTAAATCTTGCTGCCAGGTGGTAAACGGGTTAAATCTTGCTGCCAGGTAGTAAACGGGTTAAATCTTGCTGCCAGTTGGTAAAAGGGTTAAATCTTGCTGCCAGGTAGTACACGGCTTAAATCTTGCTGCCAGGTAGTAAATAGGTTAAATCTTGCTTGCCCGTTGGTAAACGGCTTAAATCTTGCTGCCAGGTAGTAAACGGGTTAAATCTTGCTGCCAGGTGGAAAAAAGGGGTTAAATCTTGCTGCCAGGTGGGAAAAAAAAGGGTTAAATCTTACTGTCACGTGGAAAAAAAAAAGGGTTACATCTTGCTGCCAGGTGGAAAAAAGGGCATAAATCTTGCTACCAGGTGATAAAAGGGTTAAATCTTGCTGCCAGGTGGAAAAAAGGGGTTAAATCTTGCTGCCAGGTGGTAAAACGGTTAAATTTTGCTGCCAGGTGGAAAAAAGGGGTTAAATCTTGCTTGCCAGGTGGTAAAAGGCTTAAATCTTGCTGCCAGGTGCTAAAAGCATTAAATCTTGTCTTGCTGCCAGGTTTTAAAAGAGGTTAAATCTTGCTGCAAGGTGGAAAAAAGGGGTTAAATCTTGCTACCAGGTGGGAAAAAAAGGGTTAAATCTTACTGTCGCGTGAAAAAAAAAAGGGTTACATCTTGCTGCCAGGTGGAAAAAAGTTGCTAAATCTTGCTGCCAGGTGGTAAAAGGATTAAATCTTGCTGCCACGTGAAAAAAAGAGGTTAAATCTTGCTGCCAGGTGGAAAAAAAAGATTAAATCTTGCTGCCAGGTGGTAAACGGCTTAAATCTTGCTGCCAGATAGTAAACGGGTTAAATCTTGCTGCCAGGTGGTAAGCTGGTTAAATCTTGCTGCCAGGTGGTAAACAGCTTAAATCTTGCTGCCAGGTAGTAAACGGGTTAAATCTTGCTGCCAGGTAGTAAACGGGTTAAATCTTGCTGCCAGGTGGTAAAAGGGTTAAATCTTGCTGCCAGGTGCTAAAAGCATTAAATCTTGTCTTGCTGCCAGGTTGTAAAAGGGTTAAATCTTGCTGCCAGGTGGAAAAAAAGGGTTAAATCTTGCTACCAGGTGGGAAAAAAGGGTTAAATCTTGCTGCCAGGTGGAAAAAAAGGATTAAATCTTGCTACCAGGTGGGAAAAAAGGGTTAAATCTTGCTGCCAGGTAGTAAACGGGTTAAATCTTGCTGCCAGGTGGTAAGCTGGTTATATCTTGCTGCCAGGTGGTAAACAGCTTAAATATTGCTGCCAGGTAGTAAACAGGTTAAATCTTGCTTGCCAGTTGGTAAACAGGTTAAATCTTGCTTGCCAGTTGGTAAACGGCTTAAATCTTGCTGCCAGGTAGTAAACGGGTTAAATCTTGCTGCCAGGTGGAAAAAAGGGGTTAAATCTTGCTGCCAGGTGGAAAAAGGGGTTAAATCTTGCTGCCAGGTGGAAAAAAAGGATTAAATCTTGCTACCAGGTGGGAAAAAAGGGTTAAATCTTGCTGCCAGGTGGAAAAAAAGGATTAAATCTTGCTACCAGGTGGGAAAAAAGGGTTAAATCTTGCTGCCAGGTAGTAAACGGGTTAAATCTTGCTGCCAGGTGGTAAAAGTGTTAAATCTTGCTGCCAGGTGGTAAAAGGGTTAAATCTTGCTGCCAGGTACTAAAAGCATTAAATATTGTCTTGCTGCCAGGTTGTAAAAGGGTTAAATCTTGCTGCCAGGTGGTAAACGGCTTAAATCTTGCTGCCAGGTAGAAAAAAGGGTGAAATCTTGCTTGCCAGGTGATAAACGGGTTAAATCTTGCTGCCAGATGGTAAACGGCTTAAATCTTGCTGCCACGTAGAAAAAAGGGTTAAATCTTGCTGCCAGGTGGTAAAAGGGTTAAATCTTGCTGCCATGTGGTAAACGGGTTAAATCTTGCTGCCAGGTGGTAAACGGCTTAAATCTTGCTGCCAGGTAGAAAAAAGGGTTAAATCTTGCTGCCAGGTGGTAAATGGGTTAAATCTTGCTGCCAGGTAGTAAACGGGTTAAATCTTGCTGCCATTTGGTAAAAGGGTTAAATCTTGCTGCCAGGTAGTACACGGCTTAAATCTTGCTGCCAGGTAGTAAATAGGTTAAATCTTGCTTGCCCGTTGGTAAACGGCTTACATCTTGCTGCCAGGTAGTAAACGGGTTAAATCTTGCTGCCAGGTGGAAAAAAGGGGTTAAATCTTGCTGCCAGGTGGTAAAAGGGTTAAATTTTGCTGCCAGGTGGAAAAAAGGGGTTAAATCTTGCTTGCCAGGTGGTAAAAGGGTTAAATCTTGCTGCCAGGGAATAAACGGGTTAAATCTTGCTACCAGGTGGTAAAAGGCTTAAATCTTGCTGCCAGGTGCTAAAAGCATTAAATCTTGTCTTGCTGCCAGGTTTTAAAAGGGGTTAAATCTTGCTGCAAGGTAGAAAAAAGGGGTTAAATCTTGCTACCAGGTGGGAAAAAAAGGGTTAAATCTTACTGTCGCGTGAAAAAAAAAAGGGTTACATCTTGCTGCCAGATGGAAAAAAGTTGCTAAATCTTGCTGCCAGGTGGTAAAAGGATTAAATCTTGCTGCCACGTGAAAAAAAGAGGTTAAATCTTGCTGCCAGGTGGAAAAAAAAGGATTAAATCTTGCTGCCAGGTGGTAAACGGCTTAAATCTTGTTGCCAGATAGTAAACGGGTTAAATCTTGCTGCCAGGTGGTAAGCGGGTTAAATCTTGCTGCCAGGTGGTAAACAGCTTAAATCTTGCTGCCAGGTAGTAAACGGGTTAAATCTTGCTGCCAGGTAGTAAACGGGTTAAATCTTGCTGCCAGGTGGTAAAAGGGTTAAATCTTGCTGCCAGGTGCTAAAAGCATTGAATCTTGTCTTGCTGCCAGGTTGTAAAAGGGTTAAATCTTGCTGCCAGGTGGAAAAAAAGGGTTAAATCTTGCTGCCAGGTGGAAAAAAGGGGTTAAATCTTGCTGCCAGGTGGAAAAAAGGGGTTAAATCTTGCTGCCAGGTGGAACAAGGGGTTAAATCTTGCTGCCAGGTGAAAAAAAAAGGATTAAATCTTGCTACCAGGTGGGAAAAAAAAGGGTTACATCTTGCTGCCAGGTGGAAAAAAGGGGTTAAATCTTGCTGCCAGGTGGTAAACGGGTTAAATCTTGCTGCCACGTAGAAAAAAGGGTTAAATCTTGCTGCCAGGTGCTAAAAGGGTTAAATCTTGCTGCCATGTGGTAAACGGGTTAAATCTTGCTGCCAGGTGGTAAGCGGCTTAAATCTTGCTGCCAGGTAGAAAAAAGGGTTAAATCTTGCTGCCAGGTAGTAAACGGGTTAAATCTTGCTGCCACGTGAAAAAAAGAGGTTAAATCTTGCTGCCAGGTGGAAAAAAAAGGATTAAATCTTGCTGCCAGGTGGTAAACGGCTTAAATCTTGCTGCCAGATAGTAAACGGGTTAAATCTTGCTGCCAGGTGGTAAGCGGGTTAAATCTTGCTGCCAGGTGGTAAACAGCTTAAATCTTGCTGCCAGGTAGTAAACGGGTTAAATCTTGCTGCCAGGTAGTAAACGGGTCAAATCTTGCTGCCAGGTG
The DNA here is from genome assembly GCF_046119375.1 of Phyllobates terribilis. Taxonomy (NCBI): domain Eukaryota; kingdom Metazoa; phylum Chordata; class Amphibia; order Anura; family Dendrobatidae; genus Phyllobates; species Phyllobates terribilis. Next base: position 109,605 of record NW_027363486.1, on the reverse strand, counting down.
GTAAAAGGGTTAAATCTTGCTGCCAGGTGCTAAAAGCATTAAATCTTGTCTTGCTGCCAGGTTGTAAAAGGGTTAAATCTTGCTGCCAGGTGGAAAAAAAGGGTTAAATCTTGCTGCCAGGTGGAAAAAAGGGGTTAAATCTTGCTGCCAGGTGGAAAAAAGGGGTTAAATCTTGCTGCCAGGTGGAAAAAGGGGTTAAATCTTGCTGCCAGGTGGAAAAAAAGGATTAAATCTTGCTACCAGGTGGGAAAAAAAGGGTTACATCTTGCTGCCAGGTGGAAAAAAGGGGTTAAATCTTGCTGCCAGGTGGTAAACGGGTTAAATCTTGCTGCCACGTAGAAAAAAGGGTTAAATCTTGCTGCCAGGTGGTAAAAGGGTTAAATCTTGCTGCCATGTGGTAAACGGGTTAAATCTTGCTGCCAGGTGGTAAGCGGCTTAAATCTTGCTGCCAGGTAGAAAAAAGGGTTAAATCTTGCTGCCAGGTAGTAAACGGGTTAAATCTTGCTGCCAGGTGGTAAGCTGGTTAAATCTTGCTGCCAGGTGGTAAACAGCTTAAATATTGCTGCCAGGTAGTAAACGGGTTAAATCTTGCTGCCAGGTGGTAAAAGGGTTAAATCTTGCTGCCATGTGGTAAGCGGCTTAAATCTTGCTGCCAGGTAGAAAAAAGGGTTAAATCTTGCTGCCAGGTGGTAAAAGGGTTAAATCTTGCTGCCAGGTGGTAAAAGGGTTAAATCTTGCTGCCAGGTGGTAAACGGGTTAAATCTTGCTGCCAGGTAGTAAACTGCTTAAATCTTGCTGCCAGGTAGTAAACAGGTTAAATCTTGCTTGCCAGTTGGTAAACAGGTTAAATCTTGCTTGCCAGTTGGTAAACGGCTTAAATCTTGCTGCCAGGTAGTAAACGGGTTAAATCTTGCTGCCAGGTGGAAGAAGGGGTTAAATCTTGGTGCCAGGTGGAAAAAAAGGATTAAATCTTGCTACCAGGTGGGAAAAAAGGGTTAAATCTTGCTGCCAGGTGGAAAAAAAGGATTAAATCTTGCTACCAGGTGGGAAAAAAGGGTTAAATCTTGCTGCCAGGTAGTAAACGGGTTAAATCTTGCTGCCAGGTGGTAAAAGTGTTAAATCTTGCTGCCAGGTGGTAAAAGGGTTAAATCTTGCTGCCAGGTACTAAAAGCATTAAATATTGTCTTGCTGCCAGGTTGTAAAAGGGTTAAATCTTGCTGCCAGGTGGTAAACGGCTTAAATCTTGCTGCCAGGTAGAAAAAAGGGTGAAATCTTGCTTGCCAGGTGATAAACGGGTTAAATCTTGCTGCCAGGTGGTAAACGGGTTAAATCTTGCTGCCAGATGGTAAACGGCTTAAATCTTGCTGCCACGTAGAAAAAAGGGTTAAATCTTGCTGCCAGGTGGTAAAAGGGTTAAATCTTGCTGCCATGTGGTAAACGGGTTAAATCTTGCTGCCAGGTGGTAAACGGCTTAAATCTTGCTGCCAGGTAGAAAAAAGGGTTAAATCTTGCTGCCAGGTGGTAAACGGGTTAAATCTTGCTGCCAGGTAGTAAACGGGTTAAATCTTGCTGCCATTTGGTAAAAGGGTTAAATCTTGCTGCCAGGTAGTACACGGCTTAAATCTTGCTGCCAGGTAGTAAATAGGTTAAATCTTGCTTGCCCGTTGGTAAACGGCTTAAATCTTGCTGCCAGGTGGGAAAAAAAAGGGTTAAATCTTACTGTCGCGTGGAAAAAAAAAGGGTTACATCTTGCTGCCAGGTGGAAAAAAAGGGGATAAATCTTGCTGCCAGGTGATAAAAGGGTTAAATCTTGCTGCCAGGTGGAAAAAAGGGGTTAAATCTTGCTGCCAGGTGGTAAAAGGGTTAAATTTTGCTGCCAGGTGGAAAAAAGGGGTTAAATCTTGCTTGCCAGGTGGTAAAAGGGTTAAATCTTGCTGCCATGGAGTAAACAGGTTAAATCTTGCTACCAGGTGGTAAAAGGCTTAAATCTTGCTGCCAGGTGCTAAAAGCATTAAATCTTGTCTTGCTGCCAGGTTTTAAAAGGGGTTAAATCTTGCTGCAAGGTGGAAAAAAGGGGTTAAATCTTGCTACCAGGTGGGAAAAAAAGGGTTAAATCTTACTGTCGCGTGAAAAAAAAAAGGGTTACATCTTGCTGCCAGGTGGAAAAAAGTTGCTAAATCTTGCTGCCAGGTGGTAAAAGGGTTAAATCTTGCTGCCACGTGAAAAAAAGAGGTTAAATCTTGCTGCCAGGTGGAAAAAAAAGGATTAAATCTTGCTGCCAGGTGGTAAACGGCTTATATCTTGCTGCCAGATAGTAAACGGGTTAAATCTTGCTGCCAGGTGGTAAGCGGGTTAAATCTTGCTGCCAGGTGGTAAACAGCTTAAATCTTGCTGCCAGGTAGTAAACGGGTTAAATCTTGCTGCCAGGTAGTAAACGGGTTAAATCTTGCTGCCAGGTGGTAAAAGGGTTAAATCTTGCTGCCAGGTGCTAAAAGCATTAAATCTTGTCTTGCTGCCAGGTTGTAAAAGGGTTAAATCTTGCTGCCAGGTGGAAAAAAAGGGTTAAATCTTGCTGCCAGGTGGAAAAAAGGGGTTAAATCTTGCTGCCAGGTGGAAAAAAGGGGTTAAATCTTGCTGCCAGGTGGAAAAAGGGGTTAAATCTTGCTGCCAGGTGGAAAAAAAGGATTAAATCTTGCTACCAGGTGGGAAAAAGGGTTACATCTTGCTGCCAGGTGGAAAAAAGGGGTTAAATCTTGCTGCCAGGTGGTAAAAGGGTTAAATCTTGCTGCCAGGTAGTAAACGGGTCAAATCTTGCTGCCAGTTGGTAAAAGGGTTAAATCTTGCTGCCAGGTACTAAAAGCATTAAATATTGTCTTGCTGCCAGGTTGTAAAAGGGTTAAATCTTACTGTCGCGTGGAAAAAAAAAGGGTTACATCTTGCTGTCAGGTGGAAAAAAGGGGATAAATCTTGCTGCCAGGTGGTAAAAGGGTTAAATCTTGCTGCCAGGTGGAGAAAATGGGGTAAATCTTGCTGCCAGGTGGAGAAAAAAAGGGTTAAATCTTACTGTCTCGTGGGAAAAAAAAGGGTTACATCTTGCTGCCAGGTGGTAAAAAGGGGATAAATCTTGCTGCCAGGTGGTAAAAGGGTTAAATCTTGCTGCCAGGGGGTAAAAGGGTTAAATCTTGCTACCAGGTGGAAAAAAGGAGTTAAATCTTGCTTGCCAGGTGGTAAACGGCTTAAATCTTGCTGCCAGGTAGTAAACGAGTTAAATCTTGCTGCCAGGTAGTAAACGGCTTAAATCTTGCTGCCAGGTGGTAAAAGGGTTAAATCTTGCTGCCAGGTGCTAAAAGCATTAAATCTGGTCTTGCTGCCAGGTTGTAAAAGGGTTAAATCTTGCTGCCAGGTGAAAAAAAGGGTTAAATCTTGCTGCCAGGTGGGAAAAAAAGGATTAAATCTTGCTACCAGGTGGGAAAAAAAGGTTAAATCTTACTGTCGCGTGGAAAAAAAAAGGGTTACATCTTGCTGCCAGGTGGAAAAAAGGGGTTAAATCTTGCTGTCAGGTGGTAAAAGGGTTAAATCTTGCTGCCAGGGGGTAAAAGGGTTAAATCTTGCTACCAGGTGGAAAAAAGGGGTTAAATCTTGCTTGCCAGGTGGTAAACGGCTTAAATCTTGCTGCCAGGTAGTAAACGAGTTAAATCTTGCTGCCAGGTAGTAAACGGGTTAAATCTTGCTGCCAGGTGGTAAAAGGGTTAAATCTTGCTGCCAGGTGCTAAAAGCATTAAATCTTGTCTTGCTGCCAGGTTGTAAAAGGGTTAAATCTTGCTGCCAGGTGGAAAAAAGGGGTTAAATCTTGCTGTCGCGTGGAAAAAAAAAAGGGTTACATCTTGTTGCCAAGTGGAAAAAAGTTGATAAATCTTGCTGCCAGGTGGAAAAAAAAGAATTAAATCTTGCTGCCAGGTGGTTAACGGCTTAAATCTTGCTGCCAGGTAATAAACGGGTTAAATCTTGCTGCCAGGTGGTAAACGGGTTAAATCTTGCTGCCAGGTAGTAAACAGCTTAAATCTTGCTGCCAGGTAGTTTGCGGGTTAAATCTTGCTGCCACGTGGTAAAAGGGTTAAATCTTGCTGCCAGGTGGTAAACGGGTTAAATCTTGCTGCCAGGTAGAAAAAAGGGTTAAATCTTGCTGCCATGTGTTAAAAGGGTTAAATCTTGCTGCCAGGTAGTAAAAGGGTTAAATCTTGCTGCCAGGTGGTAAGCGGCTTAAATCTTGCTGCCAGGTAGAAAAAAGGGTTAAATCTTGCTGCCAGGTGGTAAAAGGGTTAAATCTTGCTGCCAGGTGGTAAAAGGGTTAAATCTTGCTGCCAGGTGGTAAACGGCTTAAATCTTGCTGCCAGGTAGTAAACTGCTTAAATCTTGCTGCCAGGTAGTAAACAGGTTAAATCTTGCTTGCCAGTTGGTAAACGGCTTAAATCTTGCTGCCAGGTAGTAAACGGGTTAAACCTTGCTGCCAGGTGGAAAAAAGGGGTTAAATCTTGCTGCCAGGTGGAAAAAGGGGTTAAATCTTGCTGCCAGGTGGAAAAAAAGGATTAAATCTTGCTACCAGGTGGGAAAAAAGGGTTAAATCTTGCTGCCAGGTACTAAACGGGTTAAATCTTGCTGCCAGGTGGTAAGCTGCTTAAATCTTGCTGACAGGTGGTAAGCTGGTTAAATCTTGCTGCCAGGTGGTAAACAGCTTAAATATTGCTGCCAGGTAGTAAACAGGTTAAATCTTGCTTGCCAGTTGGTAAACAGGTTAAATCTTGCTTGCCAGTTGGTAAACGGCTTAAATCTTGCTGCCAGGTAGTAAACGGGTTAAATCTTGCTGCCAGGTGGAAAAAAGGGGTTAAATCTTGCTGCCAGGTGGAAAAAGGGGTTAAATCTTGCTGCCAGGTGGAAAAAAAGGATTAAATATTGCTACCAGGTGGGAAAAAAGGGTTAAATCTTGCTGCTAGGTGGAAAAAAAGGATTAAATCTTGCTACCAGGTGGGAAAAAAGGGTTAAATCTTGCTGCCAGGTAGTAAACGGGTTAAATCTTGCTGCCAGGTGGTAAAAGTGTTAAATCTTGCTGCCAGGTGGTAAAAGGGTTAAATCTTGCTGCCAGGTACTAAAAGCATTAAATATTGTCTTGCTGCCAGGTTGTAAAAGGGTTAAATGTTGCTGCCAGGTGGTAAACGGCTTAAATCTTGCTGCCAGGTAGAAAAAAGGGTGAAATCTTGCTTGCCAGGTGATAAACGGGTTAAATCTTGCTGCCAGGTGGTAAACGGGTTAAATCTTGCTGCCAGATGGTAAACGGCTTAAATCTTGCTGCCACGTAGAAAAAAGGGTTAAATCTTGCTGCCAGGTGGTAAACGGGTTAAATCTTGCTGCCAGGTGGTAAACGGGTTAAATCTTGCTGCCAGGTAGTAAACGGGTTAAATCTTGCTGCCAGTTGGTAAAAGGGTTAAATCTTGCTGCCAGGTAGTACACGGCTTAAATCTTGCTGCCAGGTAGTAAATAGGTTAAATCTTGCTTGCCCGTTGGTAAACGGCTTAAATCTTGCTGCCAGGTAGTAAACGGGTTAAATCTTGCTGCCAGGTGGAAAAAAGGGGTTAAATCTTGCTGCCAGGTGGGAAAAAAAAGGGTTAAATCTTACTGTCACGTGGAAAAAAAAAAGGGTTACATCTTGCTGCCAGGTGGAAAAAAGGGCATAAATCTTGCTACCAGGTGATAAAAGGGTTAAATCTTGCTGCCAGGTGGAAAAAAGGGGTTAAATCTTGCTGCCAGGTGGTAAAACGGTTAAATTTTGCTGCCAGGTGGAAAAAAGGGGTTAAATCTTGCTTGCCAGGTGGTAAAAGGCTTAAATCTTGCTGCCAGGTGCTAAAAGCATTAAATCTTGTCTTGCTGCCAGGTTTTAAAAGAGGTTAAATCTTGCTGCAAGGTGGAAAAAAGGGGTTAAATCTTGCTACCAGGTGGGAAAAAAAGGGTTAAATCTTACTGTCGCGTGAAAAAAAAAAGGGTTACATCTTGCTGCCAGGTGGAAAAAAGTTGCTAAATCTTGCTGCCAGGTGGTAAAAGGATTAAATCTTGCTGCCACGTGAAAAAAAGAGGTTAAATCTTGCTGCCAGGTGGAAAAAAAAGATTAAATCTTGCTGCCAGGTGGTAAACGGCTTAAATCTTGCTGCCAGATAGTAAACGGGTTAAATCTTGCTGCCAGGTGGTAAGCTGGTTAAATCTTGCTGCCAGGTGGTAAACAGCTTAAATCTTGCTGCCAGGTAGTAAACGGGTTAAATCTTGCTGCCAGGTAGTAAACGGGTTAAATCTTGCTGCCAGGTGGTAAAAGGGTTAAATCTTGCTGCCAGGTGCTAAAAGCATTAAATCTTGTCTTGCTGCCAGGTTGTAAAAGGGTTAAATCTTGCTGCCAGGTGGAAAAAAAGGGTTAAATCTTGCTACCAGGTGGGAAAAAAGGGTTAAATCTTGCTGCCAGGTGGAAAAAAAGGATTAAATCTTGCTACCAGGTGGGAAAAAAGGGTTAAATCTTGCTGCCAGGTAGTAAACGGGTTAAATCTTGCTGCCAGGTGGTAAGCTGGTTATATCTTGCTGCCAGGTGGTAAACAGCTTAAATATTGCTGCCAGGTAGTAAACAGGTTAAATCTTGCTTGCCAGTTGGTAAACAGGTTAAATCTTGCTTGCCAGTTGGTAAACGGCTTAAATCTTGCTGCCAGGTAGTAAACGGGTTAAATCTTGCTGCCAGGTGGAAAAAAGGGGTTAAATCTTGCTGCCAGGTGGAAAAAGGGGTTAAATCTTGCTGCCAGGTGGAAAAAAAGGATTAAATCTTGCTACCAGGTGGGAAAAAAGGGTTAAATCTTGCTGCCAGGTGGAAAAAAAGGATTAAATCTTGCTACCAGGTGGGAAAAAAGGGTTAAATCTTGCTGCCAGGTAGTAAACGGGTTAAATCTTGCTGCCAGGTGGTAAAAGTGTTAAATCTTGCTGCCAGGTGGTAAAAGGGTTAAATCTTGCTGCCAGGTACTAAAAGCATTAAATATTGTCTTGCTGCCAGGTTGTAAAAGGGTTAAATCTTGCTGCCAGGTGGTAAACGGCTTAAATCTTGCTGCCAGGTAGAAAAAAGGGTGAAATCTTGCTTGCCAGGTGATAAACGGGTTAAATCTTGCTGCCAGATGGTAAACGGCTTAAATCTTGCTGCCACGTAGAAAAAAGGGTTAAATCTTGCTGCCAGGTGGTAAAAGGGTTAAATCTTGCTGCCATGTGGTAAACGGGTTAAATCTTGCTGCCAGGTGGTAAACGGCTTAAATCTTGCTGCCAGGTAGAAAAAAGGGTTAAATCTTGCTGCCAGGTGGTAAATGGGTTAAATCTTGCTGCCAGGTAGTAAACGGGTTAAATCTTGCTGCCATTTGGTAAAAGGGTTAAATCTTGCTGCCAGGTAGTACACGGCTTAAATCTTGCTGCCAGGTAGTAAATAGGTTAAATCTTGCTTGCCCGTTGGTAAACGGCTTACATCTTGCTGCCAGGTAGTAAACGGGTTAAATCTTGCTGCCAGGTGGAAAAAAGGGGTTAAATCTTGCTGCCAGGTGGTAAAAGGGTTAAATTTTGCTGCCAGGTGGAAAAAAGGGGTTAAATCTTGCTTGCCAGGTGGTAAAAGGGTTAAATCTTGCTGCCAGGGAATAAACGGGTTAAATCTTGCTACCAGGTGGTAAAAGGCTTAAATCTTGCTGCCAGGTGCTAAAAGCATTAAATCTTGTCTTGCTGCCAGGTTTTAAAAGGGGTTAAATCTTGCTGCAAGGTAGAAAAAAGGGGTTAAATCTTGCTACCAGGTGGGAAAAAAAGGGTTAAATCTTACTGTCGCGTGAAAAAAAAAAGGGTTACATCTTGCTGCCAGATGGAAAAAAGTTGCTAAATCTTGCTGCCAGGTGGTAAAAGGATTAAATCTTGCTGCCACGTGAAAAAAAGAGGTTAAATCTTGCTGCCAGGTGGAAAAAAAAGGATTAAATCTTGCTGCCAGGTGGTAAACGGCTTAAATCTTGTTGCCAGATAGTAAACGGGTTAAATCTTGCTGCCAGGTGGTAAGCGGGTTAAATCTTGCTGCCAGGTGGTAAACAGCTTAAATCTTGCTGCCAGGTAGTAAACGGGTTAAATCTTGCTGCCAGGTAGTAAACGGGTTAAATCTTGCTGCCAGGTGGTAAAAGGGTTAAATCTTGCTGCCAGGTGCTAAAAGCATTGAATCTTGTCTTGCTGCCAGGTTGTAAAAGGGTTAAATCTTGCTGCCAGGTGGAAAAAAAGGGTTAAATCTTGCTGCCAGGTGGAAAAAAGGGGTTAAATCTTGCTGCCAGGTGGAAAAAAGGGGTTAAATCTTGCTGCCAGGTGGAACAAGGGGTTAAATCTTGCTGCCAGGTGAAAAAAAAAGGATTAAATCTTGCTACCAGGTGGGAAAAAAAAGGGTTACATCTTGCTGCCAGGTGGAAAAAAGGGGTTAAATCTTGCTGCCAGGTGGTAAACGGGTTAAATCTTGCTGCCACGTAGAAAAAAGGGTTAAATCTTGCTGCCAGGTGCTAAAAGGGTTAAATCTTGCTGCCATGTGGTAAACGGGTTAAATCTTGCTGCCAGGTGGTAAGCGGCTTAAATCTTGCTGCCAGGTAGAAAAAAGGGTTAAATCTTGCTGCCAGGTAGTAAACGGGTTAAATCTTGCTGCCACGTGAAAAAAAGAGGTTAAATCTTGCTGCCAGGTGGAAAAAAAAGGATTAAATCTTGCTGCCAGGTGGTAAACGGCTTAAATCTTGCTGCCAGATAGTAAACGGGTTAAATCTTGCTGCCAGGTGGTAAGCGGGTTAAATCTTGCTGCCAGGTGGTAAACAGCTTAAATCTTGCTGCCAGGTAGTAAACGGGTTAAATCTTGCTGCCAGGTAGTAAACGGGTCAAATCTTGCTGCCAGGTGGTAAAAGGGTTAAATCTTGCTGCCAGGTGCTAAAAGCATTAAATCTTGTCTTGCTGCCAGGTTGTAAAAGGGTTAAATCTTGCTGCCAGGTGGAAAAAAAGGGTTAAATCTTGCTGCCAGGTGGAAAAAAGGGGTTAAATCTTGCTGCCAGGTGGAAAAAAGGGGTTAAATCTTGCTGCCAGGTGGAAAAAGGGGTTAAATCTTGCTGCCAGGTGGAAAAAAAGGATTAAATCTTGCTACCAGGTGGGAAAAAAAGGGTTACATCTTGCTGCCAGGTGGAAAAAAGGGGTTAAATCTTGCTGCCAGGTGGTAAACGGGTTAAATCTTGCTGCCACGTAGAAAAAAGGGTTAAATCTTGCTGCCAGGTGGTAAAAGGGTTAAATCTTGCTGCCATGTGGTAAACGGGTTAAATCTTGCTGCCAGGTGGTAAGCGGCTTAAATCTTGCTGCCAGGTAGAAAAAAGGGTTAAATCTTGCTGCCAGGTAGTAAACGGGTTAAATCTTGCTGCCAGGTGGTAAGCTGGTTAAATCTTGCTGCCAGGTGGTAAACAGCTTAAATATTGCTGCCAGGTAGTAAACGGGTTAAATCTTGCTGCCAGGTGGTAAAAGGGTTAAATCTTGCTGCCATGTGGTAAGCGGCTTAAATCTTGCTGCCAGGTAGAAAAAAGGGTTAAATCTTGCTGCCAGGTGGTAAAAGGGTTAAATCTTGCTGCCAGGTGGTAAAAGGGTTAAATCTTGCTGCCAGGTGGTAAACGGGTTAAATCTTGCTGCCAGGTAGTAAACTGCTTAAATCTTGCTGCCAGGTAGTAAACAGGTTAAATCTTGCTTGCCAGTTGGTAAACAGGTTAAATCTTGCTTGCCAGTTGGTAAACGGCTTAAATCTTGCTGCCAGGTAGTAAACGGGTTAAATCTTGCTGCCAGGTGGAAGAAGGGGTTAAATCTTGGTGCCAGGTGGAAAAAAAGGATTAAATCTTGCTACCAGGTGGGAAAAAAGGGTTAAATCTTGCTGCCAGGTGGAAAAAAAGGATTAAATCTTGCTACCAGGTGGGAAAAAAGGGTTAAATCTTGCTGCCAGGTAGTAAACGGGTTAAATCTTGCTGCCAGGTGGTAAAAGTGTTAAATCTTGCTGCCAGGTGGTAAAAGGGTTAAATCTTGCTGCCAGGTACTAAAAGCATTAAATATTGTCTTGCTGCCAGGTTGTAAAAGGGTTAAATCTTGCTGCCAGGTGGTAAACGGCTTAAATCTTGCTGCCAGGTAGAAAAAAGGGTGAAATCTTGCTTGCCAGGTGATAAACGGGTTAAATCTTGCTGCCAGGTGGTAAACGGGTTAAATCTTGCTGCCAGATGGTAAACGGCTTAAATCTTGCTGCCACGTAGAAAAAAGGGTTAAATCTTGCTGCCAGGTGGTAAAAGGGTTAAATCTTGCTGCCATGTGGTAAACGGGTTAAATCTTGCTGCCAGGTGGTAAACGGCTTAAATCTTGCTGCCAGGTAGAAAAAAGGGTTAAATCTTGCTGCCAGGTGGTAAACGGGTTAAATCTTGCTGCCAGGTAGTAAACGGGTTAAATCTTGCTGCCATTTGGTAAAAGGGTTAAATCTTGCTGCCAGGTAGTACACGGCTTAAATCTTGCTGCCAGGTAGTAAATAGGTTAAATCTTGCTTGCCCGTTGGTAAACGGCTTAAATCTTGCTGCCAGGTGGGAAAAAAAAGGGTTAAATCTTACTGTCGCGTGGAAAAAAAAAGGGTTACATCTTGCTGCCAGGTGGAAAAAAAGGGGATAAATCTTGCTGCCAGGTGATAAAAGGGTTAAATCTTGCTGCCAGGTGGAAAAAAGGGGTTAAATCTTGCTGCCAGGTGGTAAAAGGGTTAAATTTTGCTGCCAGGTGGAAAAAAGGGGTTAAATCTTGCTTGCCAGGTGGTAAAAGGGTTAAATCTTGCTGCCATGGAGTAAACAGGTTAAATCTTGCTACCAGGTGGTAAAAGGCTTAAATCTTGCTGCCAGGTGCTAAAAGCATTAAATCTTGTCTTGCTGCCAGGTTTTAAAAGGGGTTAAATCTTGCTGCAAGGTGGAAAAAAGGGGTTAAATCTTGCTACCAGGTGGGAAAAAAAGGGTTAAATCTTACTGTCGCGTGAAAAAAAAAAGGGTTACATCTTGCTGCCAGGTGGAAAAAAGTTGCTAAATCTTGCTGCCAGGTGGTAAAAGGGTTAAATCTTGCTGCCACGTGAAAAAAAGAGGTTAAATCTTGCTGCCAGGTGGAAAAAAAAGGATTAAATCTTGCTGCCAGGTGGTAAACGGCTTATATCTTGCTGCCAGATAGTAAACGGGTTAAATCTTGCTGCCAGGTGGTAAGCGGGTTAAATCTTGCTGCCAGGTGGTAAACAGCTTAAATCTTGCTGCCAGGTAGTAAACGGGTTAAATCTTGCTGCCAGGTAGTAAACGGGTTAAATCTTGCTGCCAGGTGGTAAAAGGGTTAAATCTTGCTGCCAGGTGCTAAAAGCATTAAATCTTGTCTTGCTGCCAGGTTGTAAAAGGGTTAAATCTTGCTGCCAGGTGGAAAAAAAGGGTTAAATCTTGCTGCCAGGTGGAAAAAAGGGGTTAAATCTTGCTGCCAGGTGGAAAAAAGGGGTTAAATCTTGCTGCCAGGTGGAAAAAGGGGTTAAATCTTGCTGCCAGGTGGAAAAAAAGGATTAAATCTTGCTACCAGGTGGGAAAAAGGGTTACATCTTGCTGCCAGGTGGAAAAAAGGGGTTAAATCTTGCTGCCAGGTGGTAAAAGGGTTAAATCTTGCTGCCAGGTAGTAAACGGGTCAAATCTTGCTGCCAGTTGGTAAAAGGGTTAAATCTTGCTGCCAGGTACTAAAAGCATTAAATATTGTCTTGCTGCCAGGTTGTAAAAGGGTTAAATCTTACTGTCGCGTGGAAAAAAAAAGGGTTACATCTTGCTGTCAGGTGGAAAAAAGGGGATAAATCTTGCTGCCAGGTGGTAAAAGGGTTAAATCTTGCTGCCAGGTGGAGAAAATGGGGTAAATCTTGCTGCCAGGTGGAGAAAAAAAGGGTTAAATCTTACTGTCTCGTGGGAAAAAAAAGGGTTACATCTTGCTGCCAGGTGGTAAAAAGGGGATAAATCTTGCTGCCAGGTGGTAAAAGGGTTAAATCTTGCTGCCAGGGGGTAAAAGGGTTAAATCTTGCTACCAGGTGGAAAAAAGGAGTTAAATCTTGCTTGCCAGGTGGTAAACGGCTTAAATCTTGCTGCCAGGTAGTAAACGAGTTAAATCTTGCTGCCAGGTAGTAAACGGCTTAAATCTTGCTGCCAGGTGGTAAAAGGGTTAAATCTTGCTGCCAGGTGCTAAAAGCATTAAATCTGGTCTTGCTGCCAGGTTGTAAAAGGGTTAAATCTTGCTGCCAGGTGAAAAAAAGGGTTAAATCTTGCTGCCAGGTGGGAAAAAAAGGATTAAATCTTGCTACCAGGTGGGAAAAAAAGGTTAAATCTTACTGTCGCGTGGAAAAAAAAAGGGTTACATCTTGCTGCCAGGTGGAAAAAAGGGGTTAAATCTTGCTGTCAGGTGGTAAAAGGGTTAAATCTTGCTGCCAGGGGGTAAAAGGGTTAAATCTTGCTACCAGGTGGAAAAAAGGGGTTAAATCTTGCTTGCCAGGTGGTAAACGGCTTAAATCTTGCTGCCAGGTAGTAAACGAGTTAAATCTTGCTGCCAGGTAGTAAACGGGTTAAATCTTGCTGCCAGGTGGTAAAAGGGTTAAATCTTGCTGCCAGGTGCTAAAAGCATTAAATCTTGTCTTGCTGCCAGGTTGTAAAAGGGTTAAATCTTGCTGCCAGGTGGAAAAAAGGGGTTAAATCTTGCTGTCGCGTGGAAAAAAAAAAGGGTTACATCTTGTTGCCAAGTGGAAAAAAGTTGATAAATCTTGCTGCCAGGTGGAAAAAAAAGAATTAAATCTTGCTGCCAGGTGGTTAACGGCTTAAATCTTGCTGCCAGGTAATAAACGGGTTAAATCTTGCTGCCAGGTGGTAAACGGGTTAAATCTTGCTGCCAGGTAGTAAACAGCTTAAATCTTGCTGCCAGGTAGTTTGCGGGTTAAATCTTGCTGCCACGTGGTAAAAGGGTTAAATCTTGCTGCCAGGTGGTAAACGGGTTAAATCTTGCTGCCAGGTAGAAAAAAGGGTTAAATCTTGCTGCCATGTGTTAAAAGGGTTAAATCTTGCTGCCAGGTAGTAAAAGGGTTAAATCTTGCTGCCAGGTGGTAAAAGGGTTAAATCTTGCTGCCAGTTGGTAAACGGGTTAAATCTTGCTGCCAGGTAGAAAAAAGGGTTCAATCTTGCTGCCAGGTGGTAAGTGTTAAATCTTGCTGCTAGGTAAAAAAAGGGTTAAATCTTGCTGCCAGGTAGTAAACAGGTTAAATCTTGCTGCAAGGTGGTAAAAGGGTGGTAAATTGTGCGCTCTGCGAAACCATTATATACTGTGGGGCTGTATTATACTCTATGGGGCTGCAATGTACTCTATGGGGCTGCATTGTACTCTTTGGGGCTGCATTGTACTCTATGGGGCAGCATTATACTCTGTGGCTGTGTTTTACTCTAAGGGATGGCCTGCATTATACTCTATGGGGTAGCTGCATTATACTCTATGAGGGGGGCTGATTTATACTCTATGTGGGGCTGCATTATGCTCTATGGGGCGGCATTATACTCTATACGGTGGCATTATACTCTATGGGGCGGCATTGTATGATATACGGCGGCATTATACTGTATGGGGCGGCATTGTACTCTCTGAGGCAGCATTGTTTTCTATGGGGCTGCATTGTACTCTGTGGGGCGGAATTATACTCTGTGGGGCTGAATTATACACTATGGGGCAGCATTTTACTTTATGGTGGGATGGCAATATACTGTATGGGGCTGCATTGTACTCTATGGGGCGGCATTGTACTCTATGGAGCTGCATTGTATTCTATGGGACGGATTTATACTCTGTGGGGCGGCATTGTACTCTATGGGGCAATATTGTACTCTATGGGGCAGCATTATACTCTGTGGGGCAGCATTATACCCTATGGGGCTGTATTATACCCTGTGGGGCTGCATTGTACCCTGTGGGGCTGCATTGTACCCTGTGGGGCTGCATTGTACCCTGTGGGGCTGCATTGTACTCTATGGGGCTGCATTGTACTCTATGGGGCTGCATTGTACTCTATGGTGGAACGACATTATACAGTATGGGGCTGTATTATACTCTATGGGGCCGCAGTTTACTCTAGGGGGCTGCATTGTACCCTATGGGGCGGCATTATTCTGTATGGGGCTGTATTATACTCTATATGGCGTAATTGTACTCTATGGGGCTGCATTGTTCTCTATGGGGCTGCACAGTACTCTATGGCGAGGCACTGTAATCTGTGGGATGGCCTGCATTATACTCTTTGAGGAGCTGCATTGTGCTCTATGAGGGGGGCTGCATTATACTCTTTGGGGCTGCATTGTACTCTGTGGGGCTGGATTATACACTGTGGGGCTGCATTATACTTTATGGTGGGATGTCAATATACTGTATGGGGCTGCATTGTACTCTATGGGGCGGCATTGTACTCTATGAGGCGGCATTATACTCTTTGGGGCGGCATTATACTCTGTGGGGCGGCATTGTACTCTATGGGGCAGCATTGTATTCTATCGGACGGATATATACTTTGTGGGGCGGCATTATACGCTATGGGTCTGAATTGTACACTATGCGGCGGCATTATACTCTATGGGGCAGCATTATACTCTGTGGGGCTGGATTATACACTATGGGGCTGCATTATACTTTATGGTGGGATGGCAATATACTGTGTGGGGCTGTATTATACCCTATAGGTCTGCATTGTACTCTATGGGGAGGCATTATACTCTATGGGGCGGCATTATACTCTATGGGGCAGCATTATACTCTGTGGGGCGGTATTATACTCTATGGGGCGGTATTGTACTCTATGGGGCGGTATTGTACTCTATGGGGCTGCATTATACTCTATGGGGCTGCATTGTACTCTATGGGGCTGCATTGTACTCTACGGGGCTGCATTGTACTCTACGGGGCTGCATTGTACTCTACGGGGCTGCATTGTACTCTATGGGGCTGCATTGTACTCTATGGGGCTGCATTGTACTCTATGGGGCTGCATTGTATTCTATGGTGGGGCGGCATTATACTGTATGGGGCTGTATTATGCTCTATATGGCGGAATTGTACTCTATGGGGCGGAATTGTACTCTATGGGGCTGCATTGTACTCTATGTGGATGCACTGTAATCTATGGGATGGCCTGAATTATACGCTATGGGGTAGCTGCTTTTTGCTCTATGAGGGGGGGCTGCATTATACTCTTTGGGGTGGCTATATTATACTCTATGGGGTAGAATTATACACTATGGGGTGGCATTGTACTCTATAAGTCTGCATTGTATGCTATGTGGAAGCATCATACGCTAAGCGGCAGCATTGTATGCTACGCGGCAGCATTGTACTCTGTGGGGCAGCATTGTACTCTGTGGGGCAGCATTGTACTCTGTGGGGCAGCATTGTACTCTTTGGGGCAGCATTGTAGTCTGTGGGGCTGCATTGTACTCTATGGGATGGGCTGCATTATTAGCTATCGGTTAGTTGTATTATACTCTATGAGGGCGGCATTGTACCCTATGGGGCAGCATTGTACCCTATGGGGCGGCATTATACTCTATGGGGCGGCATTATACTCTATGGGGTGGCATTATACTCTGTAGGGCAGCATTGTACTCTATGGGGCTGCATTGTACTCTATGGCATTCTATGGGGTAACATTATATTGTATGGGGCGGCATTGTACCCTATGGGGCGGCATTGTACTCTATGGGGCGGCATTGTACTCTATGGCATTCTATGGGGTAACATTATATTGTATGGGGCGGCATTGTACCCTATGGGGCGGCATTGTACCCTATGGGGCGGAATTGTACCCTATGGGGCGGCATTGTACTCTATGGGGTAGCCTGCATTATACTCTATGGGGTGGCCTGCATTATACTCTATGGGGTGGCCTGCATTATACTCTATGGGGTGGCCTGCATTATACTCTATGTGGCGGCATCATACTCTGTGGCTGCATTATACTTTATGGTTGGGAGGCATTATACTGTATGAGGCTGTATTATATTCTATGGGGCTGCATTGTACTCTATGGAGCAGCATTATACTCTATGGGGCAGCATTGTACTATATGGGGCGCCATTGTTCTCTATGGGTCTGCATTTTATGCTATGCAGCGGCATTATACTCTATGGGGCATCATTATAATCTATGGGGATGCATTGTACTCTATGGGGCAGCATTGTACTCTATGGGGCAGCATTGTACTCTATGGGGCAGCATTGTACTCTATGGGGCAGCATTGTATTCTCTGGGGCAGCATTCTACTCTATGGGGCTGCATTATGCTTTCAGGTGGGGTGGCATTGTACTCTATGTGGCGGCATTGTACTCTATGGGCCTGCATTATACTCTATGGGGTAGCTGCATTATGCTCTGAGGGGGTTTGAATTATACTCTTTGGAGTGGCTGCATTATACTCTATGGGGTGGCTGGTTTATACTTTATGGGGCAGAATTGTACTCTATAGGTCTGCATTGTATGCTATGCTATGTGGCGGCATCATACTCTATTGGGCAGCATTATACTCTATGTGACTGCATTATACTTTATGGTGGGGTGGCATTGTACTGTATGAGGCTGTATTATATTCTATGGGGCTGAATTGTACCCTATGGGGCTGCATTATACTCAATGGGGCGGCATTATACTCTATGGTGGGGCAGTATTGTACTGTGTGGGGCGGCATTGTACTCTATGGGGCGGCATTGTACTCTATGCGGCGGCATTGTACTCTATGGGGCGACTTTGTACTCTATGGGGCGACATTGTACTCTATGGGGCGACATTGTACTCTATGGGGCGGCACTGTACTCTATGGGGCGGCATTGTACTCTAAGGGGCGGCATTGTACTCTATGGGATGGCATTATACTTTTTGGAGCGCCATTATACTGTATGGGGCTGTACTATATTGTATGGGGCAGCACTGAACTCTATGGGACGGCATTGTACCCTGTGGGGCGGCATTGTACCCTGTGGGGCGGCATTGTACCCTGTGGGGCGGCATTGTACTCTGTGGGGCAGCAGTGTACTCTACTGGGCTGCAGTGTACTCTATTGGGCTGCAGTGTACTATATATGTACTATATGGGGCTGCATTATACTGTATGGAGGACTATGTGGAATGCATTATAGTATACGAAGGACTATGGGATGCATTATACTATATTGAGGACTATGGGGAGTGTATTATACTATATGGAGGACTATGGGATGCATTATACTATATTGAGGACTATGGGGAGTGTATTATACTATATGGAGGACTATGGGTTGTGCATTATACTGTATGGAGGCCTATGGGCTGTGTATTATACTATATGGAGGACTATGGGGAGTGCATTATACTATGTGGAGTACTATGGGCTGTGTATTATACTATATGGAGGACTATGGGGTGCATTATACTATGTGGAGTACTATGGGGAGTGTATTATACTATGTGGAGTACTATGGGCTGTGCATTATACTATGTGGAGTACTATGGGCTGTGCATTATACTATATGGAGGACTATGGGTTGTGCATTATACTATGTGGAGTACTATGGGCTGTGCATTATACTATATGGAGGACTATGAGGAGGGGTGTATTATACTATATGGAGGACTATGGAGTATATTATACTATATGGAGGACTATGGGGTGTATTATACTATATGGAGGACTATGGAATGTATTATACTATATGGAGGATTATGGGGTGTATTATACTCTATGGAGGACTATGGGGTGTATTATACTATATGGAGGACTATGGAGTGTATTATACTATATGGAGGACTATGGGGTATATTATACTATATGGAGGACTATGGAATGTATTATACTATACGGAGGACTATGGAGTGTATTATACTATGCGGAGGACTATGGGGAGTGTATTATACTATGTGGAGTACTATCGGCTGTGCATTATACTATATGGAGGACTATGGGGAGTGCATTATGCTATGTGTAGTACTATGGGGAGTGTATTATACTATGTGGAGTACTATGGGCTGTGCATTATACTATATGGAGGACTATGGAGTGTATTATACTATGCGGAGGACTATGGGGTGTATTATACTATGCGGAGGACTATGGGGAGTGCATTATACTATGTGGAGTACTATGGGGAGTGTATTATACTATGTGGAGTACTATGGGCTGTGCATTATACTATATGGAGGACTATGGGCTGTGTATGATACTATATGGAGGACTATGGGCTGTGCATTATACTATATGGAGGACTATGGAGTGTATTATACTATATGGAGGACTATGGGGTGTATTATACTATATGGAGGACTATGGAATGTATTATACTATACGGAGGGCTATGGAGTGTATTATACTATGTGGAGGACTATGGGGTGTATTATACTATATGGAGGAATATGGGCTGTGCATTATACTATACAGAGGACTATGGAGTGTATTATACTATGCGGAGGACTGTGGGGAGTGTATTATACTATGTGGAGTACTATGGGCTGTGCATTATACTATATGGAGGACTATGGGGAGTGCATTATGCTATGTGGAGTACTATGGCGAGTGTATTATACTATGTGGAGTACTATGGGTTGTGCATTATACTATATGGAGGACTATGGGGAGTGCATTATGCTATGTGTAGTACTATGGGGAGTGTATTATACTATGTGGAGTACTATGGGCTGTGCATTATACTATATGGAGGACTATGGGGAGTGCATTATGCTATGTGTAGTACTATGGGGAGTGTATTATACTATGTGGAGTACTATGGGCTGTGCATTATACAATGCGGAGGACTATGGGGAGTGTATTATACTATGCCGAGGACTATGGGGAGTGTATTATACTATGCGGAGGACTATGGGGAGTGTATTATACTATGCCGAGGACTTTGGGGAGTGTATTATACTATGTGGAGTACTATGGGCTGTGCATTATACTATGCGGAGGACTATGGAGTGTATTATACTATGCGGAGGACTATGGGGAGTGCATTATACTATGTGGAGTACTATGGGGAGTGTATTATACTATGTGGAGTACTATGGGCTGTGCATTATACTATATGGAGGACTATGGGCTGTGTATGATACTATATGGAGGACTATGGGCTGTGTATGATACTATATGGAGGACTATGGGCTGTGCATTATACTATATGGAGGACTATGGAGTGTATTATACTATGCGGAGGACTATGGGGTGTATTATACTATGTGGAGTACTATGGGCTGTGCATTATACTATATGGAGGACTATGGGCTGTGTATTATACTATATGGAGGACTATGGGCTGTGCATTATACTATATGGAGGACTATGGGCTGTGCATTATACTATATGGAGGACTATGGGCTGTGCATTATACTATATGGAGGACTGTGGGCTGTGCATTATACTATATGGAGGACTATGGGCTGTGCATTATGCTATGTGTAGTACTATGGGGAGTGTATTATACTATGTTGAGTACTATGGGGAGTGCATTATACTATATGGAGGAATATGGGCTGTGCATTATACTATATGGAGGACTATGGGGAGTGCATTATACTATATGGAGGACTATGGGGAGTGCATTATGCTATGTGGAGTACTATGGGGAGTGCATTATACTATATGGAGGACTATGGGGAGTGCATTATACTATGTGGAGTACTATGGGCTGTGCATTATACTATATGGAGGACTATGGGGAGTGCATTATACTATGTGGAGTACTATGGGGAGTGCATTATACTATATGGAGGACTATGGGCTGTGCATTATACTATGTGGAGGACTATGGGCTGTGCATTATACTATATGGAGGACTATGGGCTGTGCATTATACTATATGGAGGACTATGGGCTGTGCATTACACTAAACAATCAAAATGCTGCCTATTCATTCAGTGACTGGATTGTTTATGCCGGTACAAAAATCATTGTTCTCTGCAGCACATCGCTCAGAGAAAAGTTCAGATATGCTGCTGATAACATGATACTGTATGGGGACAGATTGATCTATCAGTGATTGTGTCCATCGTTCTTCCTCAGTCGGTGTAAAGAGGTCGGGAAACAATGGTTGAACGACTTCAATATTGTTGATCGCGCTCGTTTAACGGCCTGAACTCAGCGCATGTGAATACAACTGAAATGTTTCTGTGTGATGCTGCAATATGTGAACATTGGGGGCCCCACTTTAAACTTTTGCCCAGAGCCCACTTTGTCTAAAACCGGCCCTGTGCGCACCACACCACTGTACAGTGAGAGGAAGGACTTTTACCTGTGATTTACACTTGCATCTGAAAACACAAACAATAGTTTAGAATTAGATTTACTGAAGTATTTAATTAAAGTCACTCAGTTGGGCGACTTATTTTTAGGCCATATTCACACGTGATTTTTTTTCTCATCTGCACAAAACCAAACAAATCTTTGTATGAAAAAATAAAAAAGCTGATGGAAATTTCCCAAGTTTTTCCTAATAGTCAGTCAATGGGTGAGTGTGATCCACAATTCACCCCAAACCTGACAGGTTACTAGCTCCATAGAATATAAGGGCCAGTGAAAAAAACTTTTCTCTCTCCTGTGACGTTCTGCCTGTGGTTGGGTGTCATAGAAGACAGTGATTTTTACTATATACCGGAATACTGCTGTATGTGGCATAAGAGATCAGACAATCGCAGATTCAAGTCCCCTAAGAGGACTAACAAATAGAGAAAGAAGTGAAGAAAAACGTGTTTAAAAAAGTAAAAAAAAGTTCAAATCACACTCCCTCTTCTCCAGTTAACATTAAAGAAAGAAAAAAAAAAAAAATACACATATTTGGTATCAACGTGTTCAGAAAAGTCCAATCTATGAAAATATAAAATTAATTGACCCAATCTGTAAAAACTGTAAAGCAAAGAAGAAATCAAAATGGCAAAATTGCAGGTTTTTGATTGCTACAATTCCACAAAAAATGCATTAAGAAGCGATCAAAGCGTTGAAACTACCCCAAAATAGTATCAATAAAACCATCAGGTCACCATGCAAAACACAAGTCCTCACACAGCTCCATCCACAACAAATTAAAATGTTACGGGTATTCAAAAATGCAGACTCAAGCTAATTTTTGCTAATTTTTTTTCACCACTTAAATGAAAAAATACAAGTTTGGTATCGTGGTAATCGTACTGGCCTGACTGGTCCGGGCATTTGCCGTGCGTAAAGAACAGACATCAGAAAACAGAAATTCATTATTATATATACTTATAGAGACAGCATTACAATCACTGTTCTGAATTACATGACTTTTCTTATTTAGGACTTACCGGTACATAAATTGAGCTTCGATTTTTGCTCGATATTTTTCAAATCTAAATAACTGCAAAATCCTGAATTGAAGAAATAGAGAGGTTTCCTTCTGAATAGCCTGATCTTAAAAACCAATTGTATCAATAGTAAATATTGCCATAACGAGCTAATTAATAAATATAAGGCTTTCTCATTAAAAATGTATGGGAAATGAGAATTGGGGAGTAGATGAAGCTTGTCATAAGAAATCAGAAACGTATATAGACAGAAAATGGGAAATAATACGGACAGACCAGAAGTATAAGAAACACTTACTCACTCTGAACGCCTACTATAAACTCTCAAAGGAGTTCCGGGTGAGCGGTTGCTTATATATTCCCCATGATGTCACAATATCCAGGCAGAGGTGACGATGGTGAAGATCTTGTGATGTCACAACATTCTAGAATGTGCTTAGGACAAGCCCTGCAGCCAATGCTATTCAATATAATCATGTGTAATAAAGTCTATGGAGGGTTTATAATTGATTTTGCTAAATATTAATATTAACATATTAATTACACTTAATATTAATATAAAATAATTAGAACACTTAATATTGAACAGAATTAAGTATGCTTATTTCCCCCTATATGCCGTGTATATATACGGTGTATATATAAATATTCCCCCTTCTATATATCATATGAGCCCCCTATATACCGTAAGAGCGTACACACAGCCCCTATAAACCTTAACAGCCCCACATAGGCTCCCTATATATAGCATGAGCCCCACATAGCCTTCCTATATACACCATGAGCCCCACATTGCCTCCCTATATAGAGCATGAGCCCCACATAGCTTCCCTATATAGAGCATGAGCCCCACATAGCCTCTCTATATACAGCATGAGCCCCACATAGCCTCTTTATATACAGCATGAGCCCCACATAACCTCTATATACAGCATGAGCCCACATAGCCTCCACATATATAGCATGAGCCCCACATAGCCTCCACATATACAGCATGAGCCCCACATAGCCTCTATATACAGCATGAGTCCCACATAGCCTCTATATACAGCATGAACCCCACATAGCCTCTATATACAGCATGAGCCCCACATAGCCTCCCTATATACAGCATGAGCCCCACATAGCTTCCCTATATACAGCATGAGCCCCACATAGCTTCCCCATATACAGCATGAGCTCCACATAACCTCTATATACAGCATGAGTCCCACATAGCTTCCCCATATACAGATTGAGCTCCACATAGCCTCCTATTTACAGCATGAGGCCCACATAGCCTGTCTATATACAGTATAAGCCCCCACATAGCCTCCCCATGTCCAGCATGAGCCCCACATAGCCTCTCCATGTCCAGCATGAGGCCCACATAGCCTCCACCTATACAGCATGAGCCCCACATAACCTCTATATACAGCATGAGCCCCACATAGCCTCCACATATACAGCATGAGCCCCACATAACCTCTATATACAGCATGAGCCCCACATAACCTCTATATACAGCATGAGCTCCACATAGCCTCCTATTTACAGCATGAGGCCCACATAGCCTCTCTATATACAGTATAAGCCCCCACATAGCCTCCCCATGTCCAGCATGAGCCCCACATAGCCTCTCCATGTCCAGCATGAGGCCCACATAGCCTCCACATATACAGCATGAGCTCCACATAACCTCTATATACAGCATGAGTCCCACATAGCTTCCCCATATACAGCTTGAGCTCCACATAGCCTCCTATTTACAGCATGAGGCCCACATAGCCTCTCTATTTACAGTATAAGCCCCCACATAGCCTCCCCATGTCCAGCATGAGCCCCACATAGCCTCTCAATGTCCAGCATGAAAATTGTTGACTATTTCTTGCGATTGAACATATGGGCTTCTTATTACAGTAGGGACATATTGTTGTCGTCGTCTCCTTGCCCCGAATTATCAGCACTGCTGCACTTTATTTGTCTAGAACGGCTTTTTGAGCTAATACTTTTACATCCTATCAACGTACTCACTCATTGGTACATTTGACTTAGTTGTCCATATCAGTGCACTATATTTTTGCATTTCCATTGTTTTTGCTTTTTTGCTTGACTGATGTATTATATACTGCTTGGAGGAGGGAGCGTCAGCAGACGCATCCACCTCCATCATTCTGTGCATGTGGTCGGCCAGGCAGTACGAGTGCTGATGGGCGGAGGTGGGCAGTAACACGACTGCCGGTATCCATCAATCTTTGATGACTTTTTTATGTATGTGTATGTCTGTTTAAGGGTTAAAAGGGTTAAGGGAGAGCCGGCGTGGAGAGGGGACACCAAATCCATTCGCTAGGGTGTCAACCTCCGCTGCTAAGAAGGCCACGAGTCCAATAGGGAATTCTAGGGATAGCCTGGGTTGTGTCTTTATGTATATTGATAAGGGTACTTTTAGATTTATCTATTAAAAGTTATTTTAAGTTTGTTTGTTTTTTTTTGCTTCGGTTACTGTTTGACTTTACACCCCACCTTCTTTATCTTTCTTTTGGCATATAGTTTTGTCGAACATGAAACTCCAATAGCCTCCCCATGTCCAGCATGAGACCCCCATAGCCTCTCCATGTCCAGCATGAGAGCCCCATAGCCTTCCCATCTCAAGCCAAACATCCCATACACACAGTGGCGTACCGCCAATGGAGGCAGGCCATCACTGCTATGGAGACGTGAACCGGGGAGGGGGGCGCACCACACTGGGCCCTCCCCGCACCGGGCCCCACCTCCGCCCATCAGCACCCGTACTGCCTGGCCGACCGCCCACACAGAATGATGGGGGTGGAAGCGTCTGCTGACGCTCCCTCCTCCATCATCATTGCTCGCGCTGATGGCTGGAGGGGGGGCCCAGTGCAAGCAATGATGATGGAGGAGGGAACGTAAGCAGTCGCTTCCACCCCATAATTCTTCCTCGTCATCTGACGTCTTAGAGCAGCGGTTGCGATGATGCCAACACATGGCGCCCGTTGCTCTGAGATGTCCGGCGCTTCACAATGCACGCTGAGGAGACTGGAGCACTGGGTGGAACCAGGAGAGGTGAGTACTGTATTTATTTTTTTTAAATCAGTGACCAGTGGCCATAATACAGTATGGGGGGTGCATTATATTGTGTGGAGGACCATGGGGAGTGCATTATACTGTGTGGAGGACCATGGGGGTGCATTATACTGTATGCAGGATCATGGTGGGCGCATTATATTGTGTGGGGGACCATGGGGGTGTATTAAACTATATGGAGGTCTATGGGGGTACATTATGCTTGTATAGAGGACCATGGGGGGTGCATTATATTGTGTGGAGGACCATGGGGAGTGCATTATACTTGTATAGAGGACCATGGGGGGTGCATTATATTGTGTGGAGGACCATGGGGAGTACATTGTACTGGGTGGAGAATCATGGTGGGCGCATTATATTGTGTGGGGGACCATGGGGGTGCATTATACTGTATAGAGGATCTTGGGGGGCACATTATACTGGTATAGGGGACCATAAGGGGGTGCATTATATTGTGAGGAGGACCATGGGGAGGTAGGTTTTTTTTGGGTGCGGCGGCCCAATTAGAACTTCTGTTATTGGGCCACATGATTTCTATGTATGCCCTTGCATACACATTATTGGTGGCCCCTCCTCCACCAATGTATTCCCCACGGTCTGTATCACCTGTCCGCCATAAATCCATAATAAGGAGGTCCCACAATGATCTCCAACTCTGTTGCCTGCGGGTGGTGTGGTGAGCGGTGACATGAGTAATGCGACTGCTCACCACGTCAGCTGGAACACAATGAGAGTACCATGAGAACCCGGCTGCAGTGCCGAGCGGTGACGTCGGCAAGGTCACCGCCAGGCACAGGCATCGGTTCCCATGGTAACCTTTGTTTGAGTCAGCCTATGGGCTGCGGTAATCTTACTGACGTCACCGCTCACAGTGAGACAGGTGAATATAACTTTGGGCCCTCTTTATTATGGAATTAAGGTGGACAAGTGAGCATATCTTTGATTTCTATGGTACTAAATAGGAAAATGAGGGGAATTGTAGGGGATTTTTTTTTCAATTAAAGGACTTTTCTTTGTGTGTTTATTTGTGTTTGTATTTTAACTACGGGGTTAGTAATAGGGGTGGCTAATAGACACCTCTCCATTACTAACCCCTGGGCTTGATGTCAGCAGACAGTAAACAGCTGACATCAACCCCAAAACTATTACCCCACTTGCCAACACACCAGGTCAAGTGTGAAGAGCCGCGGCTAAGCGTCAGAATTGGTGCATCTAATGGATGCGCTTTTTCTGGGGTGGCTGAGGGCTGATGTTATTAGTCTGGGAGGGGGCCAATATCCATTACCCCTTCCCAGCCTATTAATATAAGCCCACAGCTGTCTGTTTTAGCCTTTTGGTGATTATTAAAATTAGGGGGAACCCAAGTCTTTTTTTGGGTGGTATCCCCTTTTTAATAACCAGTAAAGGCTAAACAGACAGCTGTGAGCTATTATTAATAGTCTGGAAACCTTTAATGCTATTGGCCTTTTCCCAGAATAATAACACCAGACCCCTTCTGTAGGCTTTCTCTCAGCTGGTTGGCATCTGGTTTCAGCTGGTTTTGGCAGTGTGGACAGGTGCCAAGTCCTGCTGGAGAATGAAATTTCCATCTCCAAAAAGCTTGTCGGCAGAAGGAAGCATGAAATGCTCTAAAATTTCCTGGTAGACGGCTGAGCTGACTTTGGTCTTGATAAAACACAGTGGACCTACACCAGCAGATGACATGGCTCCCCAAACCATCACTGATTGTGGAAACTTCACACTAGACCTCCAGCAGCTTGGATTGTGTGCCTCTCCACTCTTCCTCCAGACTCTGGGACCTTGATTTCCAAATGAAATGCAGAATTTACTTTTCATCTGAAAACAACACCTTGGGCCACTGAGCATCAGTCCAGGTCTTTTTCTCTTTGGCCCAGGTAAGACGCTTCTGGCGTTGTCTATTGGTCATGAGGGGCTTGACACAAGCAATGCGACACTTGTAGCCCATGTCCTGGATACGTCTGTGTGTGGTGGCTCTTGAAGCAATGACTCCAGCAGCAGTCCATTCCTTGTGAATCTCCCCCAAATTTTTGAATGGCCTTTTGTTAACAATCCTTTCAAGGCTGCGGTTATCCCTGTTGCTTGTGCACCTTTTTCTACCACACTTTTTTCTTCCACTCAACTTTCCATTAATATACTTGGATACAGCACTCTGTGAACAGCCAGCTTCTTTAGCAATGACCTTTTGTGGCTTACCCTCCTTGTGGAGTGTGTCAATGACTGCCTTCTGGACATCTGTCAAGTCAGCAGTCTTCCCCATGATTGTTAAGCCTACTGAAGCAGACTAAGGGACCTTTTTAAACGCTTAGGAAGCCTTTGTAGGTATTTTTTGTTAATTATTCTAATTTACTGAGATAATGACTTTTTTGTTTTCATTGGCTGTAAGCCATAATCATCAACATTAACAGAAATAAACACTTGAAATAGATCACTGTTTGTAATAACTCTATATAATATGAGTTTCACTTTTTGTATTGAAGAACTGAAATAAATGAACTTTTTGATGATATTCTAATTTAGTGAGATGCACCTGTATGTCCCGCTGTACACAAATTGCTGCTGCCCTCTGTGTGCATGCTATAGTCAGCACAAAGTATAATAGTCAGCGGGCGGTTATAGGCCACATTACAAAGAAGCTGAGGGACAATGGGGAGATTACTAGAAATTAATAGGATATTATTGATGCTCCCACTAATCTTTAGTATGAACCAGTTTTGCTATCAGTAAATGTGGCGCCCCTGAGGGTTCAGTCGCCACAGAGGTACTGCATCTCACCCAGAGGTGTGGTATCTCACTCTCGGGTAAGGATAGATTGCTGCCCGGGACCCTAACACCTGCATCCAACATGTCAACTTCAGTAGGGCAGGGCGAGATTGCTCCTACGGGAGAGCACAGTCCCTGGTCCCTGGCTGGAGTGGAGGGGAACCTAGTGAGGGGGAACCATGTAGTGGGTGTGGTGGAGGACGTAGATCAGGGGAGCACATGAAAGGAAGCTGTATAAAAAGGGGAGCCATCTTAGAAGGACAAGCCAGTCAGAGGAGGAAAGTGAGGGGAGCAGAGGCTCTGCAGGAGCTCTGCTCGGGAGGCGGGCCTAGCCCGAGAGGCCCAGGACTGAGAGAGGAGCGGGAGCAGGAGAAAGGCTCCAGGAACAGAAGGGATCCCAGGGGTGCAGGCAGTGCTGGAGGCCACCCGTACGCCCAAATCTGCCAGGCAGTGGAGGAATCGAGCCGCAGAGGGGACCGGCCCCTAAACTAGTGGAGAACTACAAGGCTCAGCTTGGAACCGGAGGCTGCTGTACTTGCAAGGTGCAGTGGCCACATCAACAACTATATCTCCGAAAAGGCGGCCACAGAGGGTCCAGGGGACTGCAGGTCGCCCGACAAGACCCGAGGCTACAGGATTGGGACACTGGTTGCGAGGCGCAGGTCAGGAGGGCGAGAGCCAGCGCAGGAAGACGACTGAGGAAGGCACATAGGAAGGGGTCCTGTCAGGCACTCTTGAATTACCTGAGGGATTGCTGAACCCCTGCCTGGTGAACGCAGCACGACGTGGGAGGTTGTGGTCTGGACCCTGTAACCTGAGGAACTTATCAACTGTGAGTAAACTCGGAAGACTGCACCCCACTGTCTCTGTGATTATTGCTGCGCCATCAACCCCTGCACTACAACGCCCAGCATAACCTATAACATCTACACTGCCCTGGAGCTAAGCTCTACCTGTGGAGAGCCACACCAGCTTTGTTGCACTAACATCAGCTCCAGAGGACCTGCTCCGCAGCGGCGGTTCCATATAGCCGCATACCACAGGTGGCGTCACGAACTTTGTACATAAATCCCATGTAAATATTCTCCTTTTTACTGACCGCTCTGGGTCACGGACCTGGTCACCGCCACTGTGACATCTCCCTTAGCAACGACCGGCCCGGCACCGAGTACCCCACGACCCAGGTATAGCTGCAAAGGATGAGAACATTGTTCTTCCACTGTACAAAGCACTGGTCAGACCACACATGGAATACTGTGCTCAGTTATGGGCCCCAATATATAGAAAGGATATAAATGAGCTTGAAAAGGTACAAAGGAGGGCAACAAAATTAATAAAGGGAATGGAGGGACTGCAATACCCAGAGAGGTTGGCAAAACTAGGACTATTCAGCCTGGAAAAGAGAAGGTTGAGGGGGGACATAATAAATGTGTACAAATATGTTAGGGGACAGTATAGAGACCTTGCCCGGGATTTATTCAGAAGGAGGGATATTACGGTAACAAGAGGGCACTCACTAAGACTGGAAGAGAAAAGGTTTCAGCACCAGCATAGGAAGGGGTTCTTTACGGTAAGAGCAGTGAGAATATGGAATTCACTGAGTGAGGAGACGGTAATGTCAGATTCACTACACCAGTTCAAGCGGGGACTGGATGCATTTCTAGATACCAGGCAGATTTCAGCATATACTTAAAAATAAAATAAAATAGTAGGTTGATACAGGGATTTATTCTGACTGCTGGTTTCAGAGTCGGGAGGGAATTTTTCCTCAGGTGAAGATTGGCCAAATCATTTGGGGTTTTTGCCCTCCTCTGGATCAACAATTACAGAACTAACAGGTCGAACTTGATGGACGCAAGTCTTTATTCGGCTTTACAAACTATGTTACTATGTTACTATGTCATAAACATGAGGCAGAACTTTCCAGAACTTCTTTATTTCAAGGACTGCTGAAGACACCATGACTTGTTACCTCTTCTCAATCACGGTTTCCCCATTTTAAATTGCCAACAGTTTTACTCACCGCCGATGCTGTTCCAGCGGTGTCGGCACTGTCTCTTCCAGCGATCGCGTCACAGCCAGGAGAGACATGAACCTCTTGGGATAGTTTTCACATGTACAGCACCACTGAACCAATGGAGCTCTGAAAATAAATAATAAATACTCTTCCACGTGATCTGACGTCGGCTGTGGAGGGATTCAGGTGCATGGACAGTACAGTTCTCCAGGCAACTATAGCACGCTCAGCAAGTATTCTGCACGGCTCCTAATAATTCACAATAGGACCCATG
The DNA here is from genome assembly GCF_046119375.1 of Phyllobates terribilis. Taxonomy (NCBI): domain Eukaryota; kingdom Metazoa; phylum Chordata; class Amphibia; order Anura; family Dendrobatidae; genus Phyllobates; species Phyllobates terribilis. Next base: position 80,028 of record NW_027363486.1, on the reverse strand, counting down.
CATGATATAACTCTACTGCCCAGGCTGCTGTTGCGTCTGTGCAACCACAATGTGCAATCAAGCAGGAGAAGATTCCTTAATTATGCACAAATTGCAATGTCCAGGAATCTTTAGCATGGATGAAAGCCCACAAAGGTCAAGTCCACAACAAAGAGCTTTTTGAAGACAATAAAATCAATATAATATCTCACAACTCAACACCCATTACTTGCAGATCACAGGGTCAAGTATGTGAAATCCACTTTTCTTTCATCTAAAGTAGACATCAAAAACGCAAATTTCTTCACACAAGGCAAGGCTGGTTACATGGTCAATAGTGACTTGTAGGATCGCTGCTTCCAAGTGACGCTACAGAGGTCTAGCCCTTTTCTTCTCAATTTTCTTTGCATGTTTAATTTCCCAGAGGAGCATTGCATGGTGAATAAGCCTCCTAACCATAGCATGCCAGAGCCGGTATGTCACTCTCCGCAAGGAGAAACATTACCCATTAGACCTCAGTCCAGAGCCTCTCACCTAGCCAAATCAGTTCTCATACTTTGCACTGACGAGGGCCAACAGCCCGAAATGCCGTGTCTGCAAATTGAGATTCTGATTTGGCTTTTATCCTAAGTCATATTGCACGACTCGTTAAAGGGTCGATAGTGACTTGTAGGATTGCTGTTTCCAACAGGTGGCGCTATAGAGTTCAAGTCCTCTTCCTCTCTGAAGAGGCATTTGCCTATTTGATTTCTTCACCCGTAATTGATAAGTGGAGTTCCAACTTACATGACACTATCAGGTTTGCTAACCGTCCAGAAATTCCTAGACAGTCTGTAAAATAGGGCATTTATTTTCCCTGTCAATAAAAAAAAAATGGAAACATGGGTGACTTTTTTTGAAGCTGGAGAAACTTGTACAAATTATTGCGACTGTAATTATTAATTTACAGTGAAAACAGTTTTCTGTCTTATTTGTGGGTTGTAAACATATATCACTTAATGGGAACCTGCCACTATATTCATGCTGCGCAAAGCACAGGCAGCATATATCAGAGTCTGGCTGCGCAATGTTTTACTGTGAAATGATGCAGCGTTCTAGAGAAAACCTAGATCAAAAAGTCAGCTGGGGACTATAGGGACAGATGTAACTAATCCAGTATGGCTCCCGACCAGCTTCTGTTGATTGACAGGTCTCTCCCATGTGTGCATATAGGGAGAGAGCTGTCAATCACACAGGGAGAAGCTGGGAGCCATGCTGGACTATTCGTGCCTCTTGGTATATTCCCCAGCTGACTTTTCTATGTTGTCTCGAAATAAAAAAAACCCAGCATTTCACAGTAAGACATATTTGGCTGCAACAGTGCAGCCAGGCTCTGATTCATACTGCCCTAGGTTTTTGAAGAATGGAAAAAGATAGATGATGCAATATATCGCCAACTTGTTCATTCCACGCCTAGAAGACTTGATGCTGCGCATAAAATTCATGGAGGTCATACTAAATACTACATGTAGTATTTAGTAGTGTAGTAGTAGTAGTAGTTTTTGATGTGGGGTGTACTCATTTCTGCATCAACTAATATGAGTAAAACTGATTTTGTAATGAAAGTTATATTACTAACCATACTTATGTTATGGGTCAAAAAAATGTTCTATGAAACTAAGTCTTTGTTCTTGCGTTTAGTGAGATATTGACTAAAGCACCACGCCAGCAATTTTGTTTTTATTTCAGTGCTAGAGTGGTATCAATAATGTAAGTTCCCTCACCCTCAATGGCGGTCAAGTATGCAATATGCTAACTCCCAAACAGAATTCGTCTAGCAGTGATCTTGCGGGCATTGCTCCTGTGCCCACATGTTCACCATGAGATAAGTGAGTCACAGTGTGTGTATTCCTTCCTGATTATTACGTTATTACATACATGTACTTCAAATGTTGGGAAGAGGTTAATGATATACAATTGGTCCACATACAGTGCCTACAAGTAGTATTCAACCCCCTGCAGATTTAGCTGGTTTGATAAGATGCAAATAAGTTAGAGCCTTCAAACTGCAAACAAGAGTAGGTTTTATGAACAGAAGCATAAATCTTACAAACCAAAAAGTTATGTTGCTCTGTTGAATTTTATTAAATTTTAAACATAAAAGTGTGGGTCAATTATTATACAACCCCTATGTTTAATATTTTGTGGAATAACCCTTGTTTGCAATTACAGCTAATAATCGTCTTTTATAAGACCTGATCAGGCCGGCACAGGTCTGTGGAGTTATCTTGGCCCACTCCTCCATGCAGATCTTCTCCAAGTTATCTAGGTTCTTTGGGTGTCTCATGTGGACTTTATTCTTGAGCTCCTTCCACAAGTTTTCAATTGGGTTAAGGTCAGGAGACTGACTAGGCCACTCCAACATCTTGACTTTTTCCCTATTGAACCAGGCCTTGGTTTTCTTGGCTGTGTGCTTTGGGTCGTTGTCTTGTTGGAAGATGAAATTACGACCCATCTTAAGATCCTTGATGGAGGAGCGGAGGTTCTTGGCCAAAATCTCCAGGTAGGCCGTGCTATCCATCTTCCCATGGATGCGGACCAGATGGCCAGGCCCCTTGGCAGAGAAACAGCCCCACAGCATGATGCTGCCACCACCATGCTTGACTGTAGGGATGGTATTCTTGGGGTCGTATGCAGTGCCATCCAGTCTCCAAACGTCACGTGTGTAGTTGGCACCAAAGATCTCGATCTTGGTCTCATCACACCATAGAACCTTGAACCAGTCTGTCTCAGAGTCCTCCAAGTGATCATGAGCAAACTGTAGACGAGCCTTGACATGACGCTTTGAAAGTAAAGGTACCTTACGGGCTCGTCTGGAACGGAGACCATTGCGGTGGAGTACGTTACTTATGGTATTGACTGAAAACAATGTCCCCACTGCCATGAGATCTTCCCGGAGCTCCTTCCTTGTTGTCCTTGAGTTAGCCTTGACTCTTCGGACAAGCCTGGCCTCGGCACGGGAGGACACTTTCAAAGGCTTTCCTGGCCGTGGAAGGCTAACAGTAGTTCCATAAGCCTTCCACTTACGGATGATGCTCCCAACAGTGGAGACAGGTAGGCCCAACTCCTTGGAAAGGGTTTTGTACCCCTTGCCAGCCTTGTGACCCTCCACGATCTTGTCTCTGATGGCCTTGGAATGCTCCTTTGTCTTTCCCATGTTGACCATGTCTGAGTGCTGTTCACAAGTTTGGGGAGGGTCTTAAATAGTCAGAAAAGGCTGGCAAAAGAGATCTTTAATCCACACATGTGAAGCTCATTATTCTTGGTGCCTGAACTACTTCTTAATACTTTAGGGGGACCAAACAGAATTCTTGTGGTTTGAGGGGTTGAATAGTAAATGACACTCTGAATTAACTTTTTACGTTTAAAAAAAAAACAAAAAAAAAATTTGCTGCAGTGCATTTCCCACTTCCAGGCTGATCTACAGTACAAATGTCACAATGCCAAGTTAATTCCGCATGTGTCAACCAGCTAAATCTGCAGGGGGTTGAATACTACTTGTAGGCACTGTATATCCAATATATAGTACAGACCAAAAGTTTGGACACACCTTCTCATTTAAAGATTTTTCTGTATTTTCATGACTATGAAAATTGTACATTCACACTGAAGGCATCAAAACTGTGAATTAACACATGCGGAATTATATACTTAACAAAAAAGTGTGAAACAACTGAAAATGTGTCTTATATTCTAGGTTCTTCAAAGTAGCCACCTTTTGCTTTGTTGACTGCTTTGCACACTCTTGGAATTCTCTTGATTAGTTTCAAGAGGTAGTCACCGGAAATGGTTTTCACTTCACAGGTGTGCCCTGTCGGGTTTAATAAGTGGGATTTCTTGCCTTATAAATGGGGTTGGGACCATCAGTTGTGTTGTGCAGAAGTCTGGTGTATACACAGCTGATAGTCCTACTGAATAGACTGTTAGAATTTGTATTATGGCAAGAAAAAAGCAGCTAAGTAAAGAAAAACGAGTGGCCATCATTACTTTAAGAAATGAAGGTCAGTCAGTCTGAAAAATTGGGAAAACTTTGAAAGTGTCCCCAAGTGCAGTTGCAAAAACCATCAAGCGCAACAAAGAAACTGGCTCACATGAGGAAAGCCCCAGGAAAGGAAGCCCAAGGGTCACCTCTGCTTCTGAGGATAAGTTTATCCGAGTCACCAGCCTCAGAAATCGCAGGTTAACAGCAGCTCAGATTAGAGACCAGGTCAATGCCACACAGAGTTCTAGCAGCAGACACATCTCTTCAACAACTGTTAAGAGGAGACTTTGTGCAGCAGGCCTTCATGGTAAAATAGCTGCTAGGAAACCACTGCTAAGGACAGGCAACAGGCAGAAGAGACTTATTTGGGCTAAAGAACACAAGGAATGGACATTAAACGAGTGGAAATATGTGCTTTGGTCTGATGAGTCCAAATTTGAGATCTTTGGTCCCAACCACCGTGTCTTTGTGCGACGCAGAAAAGGTGAACGGATGGACTCTACATGCCTGGTTCCCACCATGAAGCATGGAGGAGGAGGTGTGATGGTGTGGGGGTGCTTTGCTGGTGACACTGTCGGGGATTTATTCAAAATTGAAGGTATACTGAACCAGCACGGCTACCACAGCATCTTGCAGTGGCATGCTATTCCATCCGGTTTGCGCTTAGTTGGACCATTATTTATTTTTCAACAGGACAATGACCCCAAACACACCTCCAGGCTGTGTAAGGGCTATTTGACCAAGAAGGAGAGTGATGGGATGCTACGCCAGATGACCTGGCCTCCACAGTCACCAGACCTGAACCCAATCGAGATGGTTTGGGGTGAGCTGGACCGCAGAGTGAAGGCAAAAGGGCCAACAAGTGCTAAGCATCTCTTGGATCTCCTTCAAGATTGTTGGAACACCATTTCCGGTGACTACCTCTTGAAGCTCATCAAGAGAATGCCAAGAGTGTGCAAAGCAGTCATCAAAGCAAAAGGTGGCTACTTTAAAGAACCTAGAATATAAGACATATTTTCAGTTGTTTCACACTTTTTTGTTAAGTATATAATTCCACATGTGTTAATTCATAGTTTTGATGCCTTCAGTGTGAATGTACAATTTTCATAGTCATGAAAATACAGAAAAATCTTTAAATGAGAAGGTGTGTCCAAACTTTTGGTCTGTACTGTATCTTTCCAAAAGATGTGCATGAATGGACATGCCCATAACATATATATTAAATTACCCAACTAGTTACCATACTTTTTTTTTTATATTTTAGCCAATCTACCCAAAGTCGAAATAAGCTGGATTTTAACATATCCTGGGGTCCAAAGCAATATTATATCCATAAAGGTTTAGGTTTACCCACTGTATAAAGCTACTAATTATCTCTTTACTTTTACACAGTGGAACTACACCAGCAGATGACATGGCTCCCCAAACCATCACTGATTGTGGAAACTTCACACTAGACCTCAAGCAGCTTGGATTGTGGCCTCTCCACTCTTCCTCCAGACTCTGGGACCTTGATTTCCAAATGAAAATTGAAATTCTGGAACCTTGTGGAGTGTGTCAATGACTGCATTCTGGACATTTGTCAAGTCAGCAGTCTTCCCCATGATTGTGGAGCCTACTGAAACCGATTAAGGGACCTTTTTAAATGCTTAGGAAGTCTTTGCAGGTGTTTTTTGTTAATTATTTAAATTTATTGAGATGATGACTTTTGTGTTTTCATTGGCTATAAGCCATAATCACGGAAAACATGGCGTCGTTTGCAAGCTTCTGCGATCAATGAGCGAAAAGTTATTGCAGAAATTAGCATTTTTAATAAAAGCATAACGGGTGGAGCCCTGCTCCTGTGATGTCGGCCCAGGGGGGTGTGGGTAGGTCTCTCCCTTCAGCATAAAATAGTCTGCTGAGGTTGGCATAACATTCATTGCGGGAGTATATAGTTATTATATGCAACGGATCATGTTCAATAACAGTCAAATCAGAGGAGAGCTCCCCTCCAGCTATATTGCATCGTCTCAGCGATCGTATAGTAAGTTTCTGCTTTAATCCTTATTATTTTGTGTAACTGCTTATGTATTGTATTGTCCCCTTTGTAAAACCCTTGTATATTTTTCCTAAACACTGCCTCCCTTTTGGATTAAATATAAAATTTAATAGTTTCTTTTTTCCTGTAATCGTTCCCTTCCCTGAAGCCATACGCTATCAGAACACAGGCGTCCGGCCAGGCCTGTAATATATTTCAAACTCGGCCGGTGGTGGCAGCAAATAATATTTATAATCGTGCTATCGTGAAGCTGACAGTAACCGTACAGAGGGCGTAAACACATATTCCATGCGTTGGAATCCAAAGGTGTGATGCCATACGCTACGAGTAGTGGGGACCGTATGCTCGAGGGTCCCTGACGAAATCCTGACAGCATGACGGCAACACCGAGATATTGCGTGATCCCCCCCGGTATCGTCGCTGTGGAATACCCTGACACTCTTGTTCTGGAAACCACAACCCTCAAGCCATATGCTACCTATATATACAGTACAGACCAAAAGTTTGGACACACCTTCTCATTTAAAGATTTTTCTGTATTTTCATGACTATGAAAATTGTACATTCACACTGAAGGCATCAAAACTATGAATTAACACATGTGGAATTATATACTTAACAAAAAAGTGTGAAACAACTGAAAATATGTCTTATATTCTAGGTTCTTCAAAGTAGCCACCTTTTGCTTTGATGACTGCTTTGCACACTCTTGGCATTCTCTTGATGAGCTTCAAGAGGTAGTCACCGGAAATGGTCTTCCAACAATCTTGAAGGAGTTCCCAGAGATGCTTAGCACTTGTTGGCCCTTTTGCCTTCACTCTGCGGTCCAGCTCACCCCAAACCATCTCGATTGGGTTCAGGTCTAGTGACTGTGGAGGCCAGGTCATCTGGCGTAGCACCCCATCACTCTCCTTCTTGGTCAAACAGCTCTTACACAGCCTGGAGGTGTGTTTGGAGTCATTGTCATGTTGAAAAATAAATGATGGTCCAACTAAACGCAAACCGGATGGAATAGCATGCCGCTGCAAGATGCTGTGGTAGCCATGCTGGTTCACTATGCCTTCAATTTTGAATAAATCCCCAACAGTGTCACCAGCAAAGCACCCCCACACCATCACACCTCCTTCTCCATGCTTCACGGTGGGAACCAGGCATGTAGAGTCCATCTGTTCACCTTTTCTGCGTCGCACAAAGACACAGTGGTTGGAACCAAAGATCTCAAATTTGGACTCATAAGACCAAAGCACAGATTTCCGCTGGTCTAATGTCCATTCCTTGTGTACTTTAGCCCAACAAGTCTCTTCTGCTTGTTGCCTGTCCTTAGCAGTGGTTTCCTAGCAGTTATTTTACCATGAAGGCCTGCTGCACAAAGTCTCCTCTTAACAGTTGTTGTAAAGATGTGTCTGCTGCTAGAACTCTGTGTGGCATTGACCTGGTCTCTAATCTGAGCTGCTGTTAACCTGCGATTTCTGAGGCTGGTGACTCGGATAAACTTATCCTCAGAAGCAGAGGTGACTCTTGGTCTTCCTTTCCTGCGGCGGTCCTCATGTGAGCCAGTTTGTTTGTAGCAATTGATGGTGTTTGCAACTGCACTTGGGGACACATTCAAAGTTTGCCCAATTTTTCGCACTGACTGACCTTAATTTCTTAAAGTAATGATGGCCACTCGTTTTTCTTTACTTAGCTGCTTTTTTCTTGTCATAATACAAATTCTAACAGTCTATTCAGTAGGACTATCAGCTGTGTATCCACCTGACTTCTGCACAACACAACTAATGGTCCCAACCCCATTTATAAGGCAAGAAAACCCACTTATTAAACCTGACAGGGCACACCTGTGAAGTGAAAACCATTTCCGGTGACTACCTCTTGAAGCTCATCAAGAGAATGGCAAGAGTGTGCAAAGCAGTCATCAAAGCAAAAGGTGGCTACTTTGAAGAACCTAGAATATAAGACATATTTCAGCTGTTTCACACTTTTTTGTTAAGTATATAATTCCATTGGTGTTAATTCATAGTTTTGATGCCTTCAGTGTGGATGTACAATTTTCAAAGTCATGAAAATACAGAAAAATCTTTAAATGAGAAGGTGTGTCCAAACTTTTGGTCTGTACTGTATGTGTGTATATATATATATATATATATATATATATTATATATGTGACCTTGTTATTTGTTATTTTTAGGGCTGCGGTGATCAGTGTGACAAGACGAGTCATGGCTGGGAGATGTCGACATGAAGGTCTGATCAGATGGAGAAGAAACAACAGAAACCGGCTCTGATCAGAAGAGACGTCAGCGATCACTGGATGTAAGTATTTATTCTGTATCTGCACTGTATGACTTGGAGTAATACTGTTATTTGTAAAATCACTTAGGCCACATTCTCATTTTTGTGTGAAATGTCCATGAGCTGCCAGATTTTTTTATTAGACGGCACACAGACTCAGAGTTTTATAAATCCATTCACATATCTGTGAAAGTCACAGATCCGAGAATGAGATCTGCGAGACTCAAATCATGTCCTGTTCTGATCCGATTTTGAAGATCGGAATAGGACTTACTCAGTGGGTCTGTGTGCTGTTTGAAAGAAAAAGAAAATCAAGCAGGACACTGATGCAGAAATGTAGCCTTATTATATATATAGAGCAGTCCCTTAGTGTATAATGTACTCACTTATTATGGATAGCACAGTCCTTAAAGGAGTATTCTAATCTCCAAGTTCCTATTTCAATATGTTGTAGGTATAATAATAGTAACAAATACCTCCAATTAGAAATGTAGTATAGTTCTCCTAATTAGCTATGTCACTTACCCCATGTGCAGGCATTGCAGTAGCTTAGGTATCCAAGGTTACAACTACACACATATTGTTAGTCAGCTGTTGGTGGTCGTAACCATAGATACTGTGAGGCAGTGACCGGGATCGTATACGAGGGACGTTATATCTCCCCCAGAATGTGTACAGAGACCTATTAAAACCATTGGAGTGCATTGCAGTCATAGACACAGCTGCAATGCAGGAATGAAGGTGAGCATTGACCTGGTCAGACTACCTGGCTAAGGCAGATTAAGTAAAACCCGGCAGGGCCTTCATTTCTTGGAGGAGGTCACAGGAGGCAGTGGGGCGGCCTCCTCCCTCCAACCCAGGTTTTCCAGTGGCTCTTGCCACAGGTCCTTTAAAACCCCTGCACTAAGGATTAGTGTTGTTCTATGTTGGAACCTGCTAGGTTTATACCTAATTTTGCTGGGCGGACGGCGGCCCGGACCGATCTCTTGAAAGGGAAAAAAAAATCTGTAATGGTCCGGTGGATCTCTCAGGCAGAAGAAGCTTTTCAGTCCCTGAAGTTGGCCCTGTGTGGACAGCCGGTCCTCATCAGCCCCAACTTCAAGGAATCCTTCATTGTACAGACAGATGCCTCAGAGGTAGGCTTAGGGGCGGTATTGTCACAAAAAGTGAATGGTGAAGAGCACTCGGTCACCTACTTAAGTAGAAAACTTGTCCTGGTAGAGAAAAACTATAGCGTGGTAGAGAAGGAGTGTTTGGCTATTAAGTGGGCCTTGGAATCGCTACGTTATTATTTACTCGGGTGTCAGTTCCGCTTGGTGACGGACCACTCACCTTTGGTATGGGTGAGAAATGCCAAGGAGAGGAATTCGCGAGTCACCAGGTGGTTCCTATCACTGCAAAATTTCAGTTTCTCTGTAGAACATCACCCTGGGAAGTCGCAGGGAAACGCGGATGCCCTGTCCCGGGCACCGTGTATGATGGCAAATGTACAACCCCACAAGTTTGAACAGAGGGGGGGATATGTGAGGCAGTGACCGGGATCGTATACGAGGGACGTTATATATACCCCAGAATGTGTACAGAGACCTATTAAAACCATTGGAGTGCATTGCAGTCATAGACACAGCTGCAATGCAGGAATGAAGGTAAGCATTGACCTGGTCAGACTACCTGGCTAAGGCAGATTAAGTAAAACCCGGCAGGGCCTTCATTTCTTGGAGGAGGTCACAGGAGGCAGTGGGGCGGCCTCCTCCCTCCAACCCGGGTTTTCCAGTGGCTCTTGCCACAGGTCCTTTAAAACCCCTGCACTAAGGATTAGTGTTCTTCTATGTTGGAACCTGCTAGGAGCACAGCAGGGGAGCTCAGCAGGATTGAGGGTGGCTGAACCCACTCCTGGGAAGCCTCTGCACCTGTCAGGCTCTGAGCGGCCCGGCGCGGCCGTTGCCCCCGGCAACCGTTGTTTATGGACTCATGTTAACCCGGTTACGAACCGGAGGACTTTCTGTTTACCCGTGAGTTGCTGAATAAAAGCTGTTTATGTTGGACTTGCTTGGGTCACTGCCTCAGTTACTGCACGGTGTGAACACCGCCGCCTTACATTACGTAGGCTAGTGCAATGCCTGCACATGAGGTAAGTGACATAGCTAATTAGGAGAACTATACTAAATTTCTAATTTGAGGTATTTGCTAATATTACTATACCTACTACATATTGGGATAGGATCTTAGAGATGGGAATGCCCCTTTAATTACATAATTTCCTCCTCTCTATACAACACCATCCCTAATTACATAGCATCCTCTCTAGCTGTGTATAGTATCGTCCCTTATTACATAGCATCCTCTCTAGCTATGTATAGCACCATCCCTTATTATGTAGCATCCTCTCTAGCTATGTATAGCACCATCCCTTATTATGTAGCATCCTCTCTAGCTATGTATGGCGCCGTTCCTTATTACATAGCACCCTCTCTAGCTATGTATGGTGCCGTCCCTTATTATGTAGCATCCTCTCTAGTTATGTATAGCGTCGTCCCTTATTTCGTAGCACCCTCTCTAGCTATGTTTGGCGCTGTCACTTAATACGTAGCACCCTCTCTAGCTATGTATGGGGCCGTCTCTTATTACGTAGCTTCCTCTCTACCTATCTATGGCGCCTTCCCTTATTATGTAGCACCCTCTCTAGGTATGTATGGCGCTGTCCCTGATTATGTAGCATCTTCTCTAGTTATGTAGGGTGCTTACACATATTACATAGCATTCGCTCTATGTATGGTGCCGTCCCTTATTACGTAGTACCCTCTCTAGCTATGTATGGCACCGTCCCTTATTATGTAGCATCCTCTCTAGGTATGTATGGGGCCATCCCTTATTACGTAGCATCCTCTTTAGGTATGTATAGCACCATCCCTTATTACTTAGCACCCTCTCTACCTATGTATGACAACTTTCCTTATTACGTACCACCCTCTCTAGGGATGTATGGCGCTGTCACTTATTATGTAGCAACCTCTCTAGCTATGTATGGGGCCGTCCCTTATTACGTAACATCCTTTCTAGCTATGTATAGCGCTGTCCCTTATTACTTAATATACTTTCTAGCTATGTATGGTGCTGTCCCTTACATTGCTAGAGAGACTGTTGCTGTCCCTTATTACGTAGCACCCTCTCTAGCTATGTGTGGCGTCGTCACTAGTGTTGAGCATTCCGATACCGCGAATATCGGCCGATACCCGATATTTCAGTATCGGAATTCTGATACTTAATTCCGATACTTTTGCAATATCGTATACCGGAATCGGAAGTTCCCATAATGCAATGAGCCATTTTCATTTTATTCAGCCAATGAGGATCATAAGAAGTGTGGGCACATCCTGTTAGGCATGTAGGCATCTTAACTAATGGCATGGCTGTGATTGGCTGCTGAAATCATGTCATGATACACTATAAAAGCCGCCGCCGCCATTTTGAGCTCACTCTGCTGTGAATTCAGTTAAGGATAGGACGCTGTTTTTCTGAGGGACAGTTTTAGCTACCTATTTGGTCTATTCTGCTTTACCCAAGCTACTTTATAAATCGCTGTGCCTTGCAGTGCTAGTGCACAGTTCTCTGTGCTGTTCACCGCTTTCTGCAAGGTCTGTGTGTGTGAGTGCAGCTCACCCTGTAGTGTGTGCTTCAGCCACGTCTGGTTGTAGTGCACTCAGTGTGTGTCACTGCCTCATACATTGTCCTTTTTTGCCAATTCATAATTTTTCCTGATTTCTCCTATTAGTGTGGTGGTTCCATCCGTATTCAGCTAAATTGGTTCCAAACACACTATATAGGAGTAGTTAGAGGAGCCTTTCTGCAGCATTGGGCCCTGCAGCCCCAGCCAGATTAGTATTAGCCTATTTTTTGCAGCCTCATCTATTGCATTGTAGGTTACCTTCCTACATTGTAATAGCTACAAAAAGTTTGTGATACTATCGTTATTACATCTTTAGGCACATCCAGTGTCTTTTTGTGACAAAAAAAACCTAAAAGTTCACCAAACACTCCACTTTACAGTTGTGTAGGCCACATTAGCTCATATTAAAGTCTAGTCCACACTTTATAAAATTAGTGTTTCTTATACCTGTTAGCAGCTGTTCAGGAATAAGCACACTAAGCCCTTAGTACTTTTCTGCCTATCTTTATCAGTCTACCAAGATGAAGAAGGCAGGGAGTAAGGCACGTGGTCGTGGGCGTGGAGTTTCTGCAGGGAGAGGACGTGAGGATTCTGTGCCTGCAGGGAGAGGACGTGGGGATTCTGTGCCTGCTGCGGGCACCAGTGACTCAGCATCCCCCAGTTTTACCAGGGAACAGTCCTTTATGCGCAGCTTTGTAGGAGCTAGCCGTACCCCACTGCTGCGGGAGGACCAAATTGAAGCCGTTGTCGGATGGATGGCAGCTAACGCATCGACTTCAATTAGTTCCAAATCCTCTCAGGTCCTGAGCACTGAAGAGCACCCATCTGTCTCTTCACCACCTGCCAAATTGCCCAGGCAGTCAGAGAGCCCTGGACAGGAGCCATCTCTACTTCTGTTCTCTGAATCTCTTGGCTTGGAAAGAGGGGGCCAGCCAAGCAGAATTCGAGAATTTGAAGAAGAGGTAGTATGCAGTGATGCGCAACCGTTTTGTCTCTCTGAATCTGAAGAGGCGGGTGGGCCAGTGCCTATGGTCAGCAGCACACCTCAGTACGCATCTGATGATGAGACTCAGGTGCCACTTTCTGGTGCGTACTGTGCTGTCGAGACTACCCAGGAGAAGCAGTTGTTTGAAGAGGGTGGTGTAGATGATGAGGTCCTTGACCCATCATGGCATGAGGGACAGGAAGGTGGTGGGAGCAGCTCTGAGGAAGAGATTCCCCGAACAGCCCAAAAAGGAGGGAGAGGGAGGGGGCAGACTTGGTTGCCTGTAGCCTCCACTTCGGCACCCATTAGGAGCATGGCTCTTCCAAAATCCAAAGCGGGCGCTCCCAAGACTTGCAGTGCCTGGTCCTTTTTTGACACAGTTGCAGATGACATTTGCTTTGTCAAATGCAAGCTGTGTAATCAGAAGGTGAAAAGAGGGAAAAGTGTCAGCAACCTCAATACCACAAATATGTGGAAACATATGCGGACCAAGCACGTGGTGGAGTTACAAAAACACACTGAAGACCTAGGCCAACCTACAGCGCCACCTACCACCTCTTCAGCTCGTGTTGTAGCCTCTTCCTCCAGCTCACACACAGCTGGTTCGGCTTCCTCACAGGATCGCCATGGAAGAATCTCTGGCACTGTTGTACAGAGACACAGTGTATTTCCACCCACAGCACCACTTTCCCAGTCATCCTCACACTCCCAGGCCAGTCTACAGCCATCGTTAGCACAGGCATGGGAGAAAAGGCGCCCATACTCGGCAAACCACCCCCGAGCATAGGCTCTGAATGCTGGCATTGCTAAACTACTGGCCCTTGAAATGCTATCATTCAGGCTGGTGGAGACTGACACATTCCGTAACTTTATGGCATTGGCAGTCCCACAATACAACGTGCCCAGCCGATTTTATTTCAGCAGGCAAGCCGTCCCTGCCCTGCAACATCATGTGGAGGGAAAAATTAAACATGCGCTACAAAACGCCGTCAGTAGCAAGGTCCACCTGACCACCGATGCGTGGACCAGTAAGCATGGACAGGGACGATACCTTTCCCTCACTGCCCATTGGGTAAATGTTGTGGAGCCGGGTACAGATCTTGAGAGTGGCGCTGTACGTGTTCTGCCAACTCCAAGGATTGCAGGAATCCAGTCTGTACACATTGACTCCTCCTCATACTCCAGTTCCTCTGAATCAGTGCTGCAGGAGCCGTCACGGTCTACCTCCACATCGACCCGTGAACGGTTACCTGTTATGGTGACCAATATGAGCACAGCCGTGGCCAAACGTCAACAGGCCGTATTAAAATTAATTTCTTTGGGGAATCGAAGCCACACAGCGCAGGAGCTCTGGAATGCCATCAAGCAGCAGAGCGACGTGTGGTTTGTGCCAGCGAATCTCCAGCCAGGCATGGTAGTGTGTGACAATGGCCGAAATCTGGTGGCAGCTCTGGGCCTAGGCAACCTCACTCACATCCCATGTCTGGCACATGTGCTCAACTGGGTCGTGCAGAGTTTTTTGAGGGACTATCCGGATCTTGATGCACTGCTTCACAGGGTCCGCATAGAGTGCGCTCACTTGCGGCGTTCCAGCAATGCAAGATCACGCATTGCAGCTCTGCAGCGCCGATTACGTCTTCCGGAACATCGCATCATATGTGACCTACCCACCAGGTGGAATTCAACGTTACATATGTTGGAGAGGTTGTGTGAGCAGCAGGCAGCAGTAATGGAGTACCAGCTGCAGCAGGCGCAAAGAAGTCGCAGTGCGCGCCGTTCACACTTCACCACCACTGAGTGGGCCTCTATGAAGGACATTTGCCACGTTTTGCGTGCCTTCAATTATTCCACGCGGATGGCGAGTGCAGATGATGCACTAGTCAGCATGACTATCCCCCTTATCCGCCTGCTTGAAAAAACACTGCAAGCACTAAGGGGCGAGGTTTTGAAAGAGGTGGAGGATGAGGAGTCACAAATGCCATCTGCTTCTCTACAGTCTGCGCAACGTGGTTCCTCACAAAGGCCTAGGCAGGGGACACTTTGTGAGGAGGATGAGGAGGAGTCAATGGATGAGGAAGACATCTGTCCAGAGGAGGGAGGTTCACAATGCTCTAGTAGTCAGTATCTAGAGCAAGGGTGGGGTGATGCAGAGCAGGCAGAGATCACGCCTCAAGCAGGGGACAGCGTTTCTTGGCCAGTTGGCAGTCTGCAGCACATGGTTGATTTCATGCTGCAGTGCCTGAGAAACGACCGCCGCATCGCCCACATTCTCAACACGGCTGATTATTGGGTATCCACCCTCCTAGATCCTCGCTACCGGGACAACTTACAAAGCCTCATAACACCGTTGAACCGGGAGGGTAAAATGCGGGAGTACCAAGACGCACTGGTGCATTCCATCATGTTCTCCATTCCAACCGAGAGCAGTGCTGCTAGTGCTTTACAAAGCAGCTCAGTGCGTCGAGGCAGTGGAGGAAGCTCTGCACAAAGAGGGAGCAGAAGCAGCGCCTCAGCACAAGGCAAGACCAGTATGGCCGAAATGTGGCAAAGTTTTGTGTCCCCGCCGCCACAAATGTCTACACCATCACAGACGGCTCCAGTCAGCAGGAGGCAACGTTTCCGTCAGATGGTGACAGACTACATGTCTTGCCCTCTTAGTGTACTCCCAGACGGCTCTCTCCCTTCAAGTTTTGGGTCTGTAAGCTAGATACATGGCCAGAGCTAAGTCAGTATGCATTGGAGGTGCTAGCTTGCCCTGCTGCTAGTGTATTATCGGAACGCGTCTTTAGTGCCGCAGGTGGTTTACTAACAGACCGTCGCATGCGACTATCCTCCGATAACGTTGACCGGCTTACTTTTCTCAAAATGAACAAGGCCTGGATCTCTCATGAATTTGCCAGTCCTCTTCCAGAATAAATAATTGTTGGCAAAAGTATCCAGGTCTCCTGTTCTGTTCATGTTTCTACCACCTGAAATGTAATCCCTGAGCTCCAACACCGCCAGTTGGCGCTCGGAAGTGCCGTCTGCACAGTCAACACTTGCTGCCGTGTCATTGGGGTTCAGTAACGTCAGCTGTTCCCCGGCTGTGCGGACGGCAATTTCTCCTGCTCTGTCCACATTCTCACTACTACAGATTTTAAAGTTGCTCCAATTACACCTCTGGCTCCTCTGTTTTCAGTATTATCCCTGAGCTCCAACACCACCAGTTGGCGCTCGGAAGTGCCGTCTGCACAGTCAACACTTGCTGCCATGTCATTGGGGTTCAGTAACGTCAGTTGTTCCCCTGCTGTGCGGACGGCAATTTCTTCTGCTCTGTCCACATTCTCACTACTACAGATTTTAAAGTTGCTCCAATTACACCTCTGGCTCCTCTGTTTTCAGTATTATCCCTGAGCTCCAACACCGCCAGTTGGTGCTCGGAAGTGCCGTCTGCACAGTCAACACTTGCTGCCGTGTCATTGGGGTTCAGTAACGTCAGCTGTTCCCTTGCTGTGCGGACGGCAATTTCTCCTGCTCTGTCCACATTCTCACTGCTACTGATTTTAAAGTTGCTCCAATTACACCTCTGGCTCCTCTGTTTTCAGTATTATCCCTGAGCTCCAACACCGCCAGTTGGCGCCCGGAAGTGCCGTCTGCACAGTCAACACTTGCTGCCGTGTTATTGGGGTTCGGTAACGTCAGCTGTTCCCCGGCTGTGCGGACGGCAATTTCTCCTGCTCTGTCCACATCCACTGTACTACTGATTTAAAACCTCCTCCAAATACACCTCTGGCTCCTCTGTTTTCAGTATTATCCCTGAGCTCCAACACCGCCAGTTGGCGCTCGCAAGTGCCGTCTGCACAGTCAACACTTGCTGCCATGTTATTGGGGTTCGGTAACGTCAGCTGTTCCCCTGCTGTGCGGACGGCAATTTCTCCTGCTCTGTCCACATTCTCACTACTACAGATTTTAAAGTTGCTCCAATTACACCTCTGGCTCCTCTGTTTTCAGTATTATCCCTGAGCTCCAACACCGCCAGTTGGCGCTCGGAAGTGCCGTCTGCACAGTCAACACTTGCTGCCGTGTCATTGGGGTTCAGTAACGTCAGCTGTTCCCCTGCTGTGCGGACGGCAATTTCTCCTGCTCTGTCCACATTCTCACTACTACAGATTTTAAAGTTGCTCCAATTACACCTCTGGCTCCTCTGTTTTCAGTATTATACCTGAGCTCCAACACCGCCAGTTGGCGCTCGGAAGTGCCGTCTGCACAGTCAACACTTGCTGCCGTGTCATTGGGGTTCAGTAACGTCAGCTGTTCCCCTGCTGTGCGGACGGCAATTTCTCCTGCTCTGTCCACATCCACTGTACTACTGATTTAAAACCTCCTCCAAATACACCTCTGGCTCCTCTGTTTTCAGTATTATCCCTGAGCTCCAACACCGCCAGTTGGCGCTCGGAAGTGCCGTCTGCACAGTCAACACTTGCTGCCATGTTATTGGGGTTCGGTAACGTCAGCTGTTCCCCTGCTGTGCGGATGGCAATTTCTCCTGCTTTGTCCACATCCACTGTACTACTGATTTAAAACCTCCTCCAAATACACCTCTGGCTCCTCTGTTTTTAGTATTTACCCTGGGCTCCAATACCGCTAGTTGCTGCTCAGAAGTGCCGTCTGCACAGTCAACGCTTGCTCCAGTGTTATTGGGGTTCAGTAACGTCAGCTGTTCCCCTGCTGTGTGTCCGGCAAATTCTCCTGCTTTGTCCACATCCACTGTACTACTGATTTAAAACTTGCTCCAATTACACCTCTGGCTCCACTCTGTTTTTAGTATTTACGCTGGGTTCCAGCACCGCCAGCTGGTTCTCGGTAGCTCCATTTGCTCTTGTACCTTCTACTACCCATCCGGGTTCCAGTACCGTCAGCTGGTCTTCGGCAGTTCCATTGGCTCTTGTACCTTCTGCTACCCATCCGGGTTCCAGTACCGTCAGCTGGTCCTCGGTAGTTCAATTTGCTCTTGTACCTTCTACTACCCATCTGGGTTCCAGTACCGTCAGCTGGTTCTCGGCAGTGACTTTGGCACGGGTACTCCCTCCTGCCCAGCCTGGTTCCAGCACGCCAGCTGTTTCCGGGTAGTGTCAACGTCACTTTGCCTCCAATGCGTTGTCCTGTCGTGTTGCGGTCGGGTTAGCCGACTCTATGGTGCCTGCAGTTTAGGTGACTCCTATGTGGGCTGCGGGATCTGGCAATGAAGGCTGGTTCCATAGTGCCAATAGGACAAGCACCCCCTGTAGGACTGTGGGTTTTGGTAACTGCGGCCGGCTCGCGGCCTTGAACTTTTTTTTACATGGGTACCTTCTGCTACCCATCCGGGTTCCAGTACCGTCAGCTGGTTCTCGGCAGTGCCTTTGGATTAGGTGCCTCCTTCTCGGTATCCAAGTTCCACCAACGTCTGCTGGTCCTTGGTAGTGCTTTCTGGCACAGGTACCTCCTGCTTAGTAACCGAGTTCCAGTACCGTCAGCTGGTCTTCGGCAGTTCCATTGGCTCTTGTACCTTCTACTACCCATCCGGGTTCCAGTACCGTCAGCTGGTTCTCGGTAGGGTCTTTGGCACGGGTACTCCCTCCTGCCCAGCCTGGTTCCAGCACGCCAGCTGTTTCCGGGTAGTGTCAACGTCACTTTGCCTCCAATGCGTTGTCCTGTCGTGTTGCGGTCGGGTTAGCCGACTCTATGGTGCCTGCAGTTTAGGTGACTCCTATGTGGGCTGCGGGATCAGGCAATGAAGGCTGGTTCCATAGTGCCAATAGGACAAGCACCCCCTGTAGGACTGTGGGTTTTGGTAACTGCGGCCGGCTCGCGGCCTTGAACTTTTTTTTACATGGGTACCTTCTGCTACCCATCCGGGTTCCAGTACCGTCAGCTGGTTCTCGGCAGTGCCTTTGGATTAGGTGCCTCCTTCTCGGTATCCAAGTTCCACCAACGTCTGCTGGTCCTTGGTAGTGCTTTCTGACACAGGTACCTCCTGCTTAGTAACCGAGTTCCAGTACCGTCAGCTGGTCTTCGGCAGTTCCATTGGCTCTTGTACCTTCTGCTATCCATCCGGGTTTCAGTACCGTCAGCTGGTCCTCGGTAGTTCCTCAGCTTTCTTGTACCTTCTGCTACATTTCCAAGTTCAAGCTTTTTGAAATGGTTCTTGGTAATCACTCTGGATCTCCCTGACGAGGATCCTGAAGACGAGGACCCTGAAGACCAACCCTAAGAAGACGAGGACCCCGAAGACAACGACCCTGAAGACGAGGACCCTGAAGACCACCCCGAAGAAGACGAGGACCCTGAAGACCACCCCAAAGAAGACGAGAACCCTGAAGACCACCCTGAAGAAGACGAGGACCCCGAAGACGAGGACCCAGAAGACCAACCCGAAGAAGACGAGGACCCCGAAGACGAGGACCCCCGAAGACGACGACCCTGAAGACCACCCCGAAGAAGACCAAGAAGATGACCCTGAAGAAGTTGACCAAGAGGACAAAGAAGATAAGACAAGCACAAAGATACAGAAGAACAAGAGACAGAAAACCAAGAAGCAGAAATACAAGAAGCTGCAGAACAAAAAGCGGAAGAACATTAAGCATAAGACTAAAAATCAGAGCAAAAGATAATATCTAAATTATAAGCAGAAGATGACTAAGCAGTGTATGGGGGTGAGTCCGTTCCTCCTCGTGGTGCCCCTGGAAAAGACCTGCTGCTGCAGGCCAAACTGAACGCGGACAAATCCTGTTGTAAATCTTTTGTGACGGGCAGAACGAAAGGTGTAATGTCCAACCTTTTATAGATAACAACTACAGAAATGCCTGTCACAAATAAGAATATGATGAAGAAGAAGAATATGAAGAAGATGAAGAAGTAGAATATGAAGAATGTAAAAAAAAAGAATAATACAAAGAAGGTGAAGAAGAAGAAGATGAAGAAGGTGAAGAAGAAGAGGATGAAAAAGATGCTGAGGATGATGAAGGAGAAAGTGTGGGAGAAGTAAAAAAGAAAGTGAAGAGCATGGAAGTAGTGAAACATAAATATCTGACAAAATATAAAAATACTTAACATAGTCAATATTTCCGTAACTCAGAACGTCTTAAAAAAAATATTAATTCCTGCTATTCCATTTGATTGGGCTAAACCTCTATGCCTTTATTGTCTCCCCCACCTCCCCCAATACATTCTACATTATTCTTAGTTGTTTTCCTTCATGTAGAATTAACCTACAAGGAAAGAAAGGGTTTATTTTCATTCCGATATTTCTGTCCCATTGACTTGCATTGGTTTCCGGTATCGGAATCGGCGATATCCGATACTTTTTCGGTATCGGTCCGATCCAATCCGATCCGATATTTCCCGATATCGGAAGGTATCGCTCAACACTAGTCGTCACTTATCACGTAGCACCCTCTCTAGCTATGTATGGCACTGTCACTTATTACGTAGCACCCTCTCTAGCTATGTATGGCGCCGTACCTTATTATGTAGCATCCTCTCTAGGTATGTATGGGGCCGTCCCTTATTACGTAGCATCCTCTCTAGGTATGTATAACTTCGTCCCTTATTACGTAGCACCCTCTCTACCTATGTATGACACCTTCCCTTATTACGTAGCACCCTCTCTAGGTATGTATGATGTCGTCTCTTATTATGTAGCATCCTCTCTAGTTATGTATAGCGCCGTCCCTCATTACGTAGCATCCTCTCTAGCTATGTATAACGCTGTCACTTATTACGTAGCACCCTCTCTAGCTATGTATGACGCTGTCACTTATTATGTAGCAACCTCTCTAGCTATGTATGGGGCCGTCCCTTATTACGTAACATCCTTTCTAGCTATGTATGGTGCTGTCCCTTACATAGCTAGAGAGAATGCTGCGTTATATGTCGCCATCCCTTATTACATAGCACCCTCTCTAGCTATGTATGGCATCGTCACTTATCACGTAGCACCATCTCTAGCTATGTATGGCACTGTCACTTATTACGTAGCACTCCCTCTAGCTATGTATGGGACCGTCCCTTATTACCTAGCATCCTCTCCACCTATGTGTGGTGCATTCCCTTATTACGTAGCATCCTCTCTAGCTATGTATGACGCTGTCACTTATTTCTTAGCACCCTCTCTAGCTATGTATGACGCTGTCACTTATTGCGCAGCACGCTCTCTAGGTATGTATAGTGACTCGCCCCCTGGGCCGTGGGGCACTCGGATCCGGGCAGTGGGGGAACGATGGGAGTAGTAGTGGCAACCCGGTTCCGTGGCTCAGGGTGGTCAGGCCAGTGGTAGTCCGTTATGTGCTATTGATTATGTCCGACTACGCCACCCGTGGATTGCGGTTATTAGGAACCGCCGCTGCATGCAGACCGCTGGGGCTGATGAGGTGTGCAGCTAGGGTAGTGTGACTCCCCACGGGAAGAGTGCGGCCCCAGGGCAGTATAATGGATGGTGGGAGTGATGGTAGTGAGAGTCCCAGTGCTGATAGTGCTGGAGGAGCAAGGAGCACACAGACAACAGGTTGCAGTCCAGGGTCTTTACTAAACAGGCAAACTGACCCACAAACAGTCCCAGCTAGGAGGGGACCTGGATGTTTGAGAGCAACGGGGAAATTGGCCCTGGTCAGGGTGAGGGTGTAGGCCTACCGTGCTTTCTGCGCTCCTTCTGGCTATCTCCTCCTGATAGGGTAACAGCCCACGTTTCCGAGCTTTCCATGCTTTCTCACCTGTATGGCCTGCGACGTGGGTTCCTTTCTGCTCCCAGCCTTGTACGGCTTTACTGGTCCCTTCGGTTGTGGCAGGGCCTCCAGGCTTCTTAGGCCAAGGAATATACAGTCCCTTGCGGACTGGTTCTCTGCTGGGGGATGTGGAATCCTTCCAGCCTCAGACACCAAAGTCTGGTAAAATGAAGTCTTTTCTCTGCCAAGACAGGCTCTCTTCGCCTCTTGTCTCTGGCTTGTGGCTCTCTCCTACTGCCACACTTCCTCTTAGGTTACAATGCAACTTTCTGTCCCTGCTCCACTCTGGGACACGTCTCAGAGCTGAGACAGGCAATCCAGTTCTCCCTAACCCTGTCCCCAGTACCAGCTTTTATAGGGGCAGCCTGCTCCCCCTACTGGCCTGAGACAGGAGGCATTGCATGCTAATGTTCCCCTGGCCAGAGAACCTCCCCCCTGCTCTCAGACACAGCTTTAATTACACTTGTGGCATCCAGGCCTGGGTGACACATTCCCCCCTAGTGAAATTTAGTACTCCGGGACTAAACAATAACAAAGACAATATGCACAACAATAAAATATTAACAGACAGACGACGCACAGATTGAGTTCTTAAGGTCACAGTGTGGTCTGTGACCGGGTGTCCATATCACCAAAACAACGGGAGCCTTAACCAGGTGGGGGTCTGTCCTACCCCAAGTCCTTCACAGTCTTAGTTCATTCCTGGGTTAGGCTCAGAATGCAGTCCACACAAGGTCCCGGTTATAAAAAGTCCATAACCTGTGAATCCTTACGGTAGCTGCAAGAAACTGAAACACTCTATTAATAAACATGCAGGTAACTTTGGCAAACAATTCAACATTTGGCAACAGGGTTATTTACAATTTTTAGTACACTCTATATTCTCCAGCGAGCGGGTATCTGTCCTTTTGTGCTCCTGGTTGACCTCCTTAACCCACTGTCTGGTGGTGGACCAACCTGGCTTTCCCCACTAGCGTTAGGGGTACAGCTACCAGCTGGGTGTACAGGTAAGGCAGGCAGCTGTCTGCGGGTCCTTTGGCTTACCGCAGGTATGGCAAGCTCACTGTCAGCAGAGGGTTGACTCTCCTGGGCTGCTGGTACAGGCTCTTCTGCCTCTGGAACCGCTTGCTCCTCTTCACCTTCCGGCTCTGGTGTTGGTTGTTGCTGGGCCGGTTGCAGGAAATGCAGGACGGGTACCACTATGGCATCATTTATGCGAGTCCAGGATTGAGGGAACTCTCCGAGAACGGTGCTGATCATTTCTTCCTTGTCCTCTGCGGGTTCAAGGTCACTCTGATCCTCTTCTGCACTGCGGAGTTGCTCGGGGCACCTTTTGAGGTGGTCTCTGGAGACGACACTAGTGGTTTCTCCTCCGTCCTTGGTGATTACGCACACCTTTGGGTTGTCGTGGTCAGACTGCAGTACGGTGTAGGGTTCCCTTTCCCACTGGTCGTCCAACTTATGTAGCCTTCTTTTTCGCTTTAGGACTTGCTCACCAGGTTCTAGGGGACTAACAGGGGCGTGTTGATTGAAGAGTCTTTCTTGCTTCTCTCTCACCTGGGCCAGGCTCTTCTCCACACTCTCCTGTACCTTCTTGTACTGCAGTTGCCTTTCCGTATCCCAGTCCGCATCCGGGGAGGTGTCCTCAGGTATTAGGACTCCCATCTCCAGGTCTACGGGCAGCTTACCTGGTCTAGCTCGCATCAGGTAAGCCGGGGTGCAGTTTGTAGCATTCACCGGGATATTGTTGTACATGTCTACCAGGTCCGGCAATTTTTCTGGCCACAGGCTGCGTTCCTCCAGGGGCAACGTCTTCAGGAGATCAATGACTATATTGTTCATCTTCTCACACATCCCGTTGGTTTGGGGGTGGTAAGGCGTTGTCCGAATCTTCTTACAGCCATAGAGGTTGCAGAACTCCTGGAAGATTTCAGCTTCAAACGCTGGACCCTGGTCTGTCAGGACCTGTTCCGGATACCCGTGTGGACGGCAGAAGTATTGCTGGAAGGTTCGGGCCGCTGTTTGGGCTGTCAAGTCCTTTACCGGGACCACCACTAGAAAACGGGAATAGTGGTCCACGATTGTCAGGGCGTAGATGTATCCGGACCGGCTTGGAGCCAATTTGACGTGGTCCAGAGCTACCAGCTCAAGAGGCTGCGTGGTGACGATGGGCCTCAAGGGTGTCTTCTGGCTGGTGCGGTCCTTCCTCCTCAGGTGACAAGGGCCACAGTCTCTGCACCACTTTTCTACTGCTCCTCTCATGCCGACCCAAAAGAACCTTCCTCTTAGTAGGAACTCCAGTTTCTTCCAACCGAAGTGTCCCGCTCTGTCATGGTAAGCTCCCAGGACCATAGCTGCATCTCGCCTTGGGACCACGACTTGCCAGGTCAGCTCGTGTGTCCGGTGGTTGACAATCCTTCTGCACAACTTGCCTTCGTAGAGGAACAGCTTGCTCTTCTCCTTCCATAGCTGCTTGGCTTCCTCCGGGGCATCTGGATCTAGGCGGGCGTCTTCCCGGGTCAGCAGATCTTTCACCAGGCGGACAGCAGGGTCACTATCTTGGGTTTCGGCCCAACTGTGGTGAGGTAGGGGATTCATCATCACAGTTGTTAGATCCTCCTCCTTCACGCGGTGAGAGTGTTGAGCGGCTCCATACCGGTGAAACGTGGGGAGTTCTACCTCTTCCAGCTCTTCTGGGTCTTCGTCACCTTCAGGTAAGTGAGGCATTCTTGATAGGGCGTCCGCGTTGGCGTTGGTTTTGCCTGCCCGGTACTTGATCACGAAGTCATAGTTGGAGAGACGGGCCATCCACCGCTGTTCCAGGGCACCCAGTCTTGCATTGTCCAGGTGTGTCAACGGGTTGTTGTCCGTGTACACGGTGAACTTTGTGGAGGCCAGGTAATGCTTGAAGCGTTCTGTCACGGCCCACACCACCGCCAAGAATTCTAGCTTGAAGGAGCTGTAATTCTCCGGGTTCCTCTCGGTGGGCCTCAGCTTCCGGCTGGCGTATGCGATCACCCGTTCTCTGCCCTGTTGGTTTTGGGACAGTACGGCTCCCAGTCCCACATTACTGGCATCTGTGTGGAGAATGAAAGGCTGGCCGTAATCAGGGTAGGCCAGGATCTCATCCCCCGTGAGGGCCATCTTTAGCTGGCGGAAGGACTCCTCTTCCGGTTTATCCCACTTGAAGGGTGGCTTTTGACTCCTGGACTTAGACTGTCCGATCAGGAGGTCTTGCATAGGAGCTGCCATCTTGGTGAACCCGGGGATGAATCTTCGGTAGTAGCCTACCAACCCGAGAAACTGTCTCACCTCTTTGATGTTCGAGGGGCTTGGCCAGCTCTTGATTGCCGTGACCTTGTCAGGGTCGGGGGCCACTCCTTCCGCGCTTACCACGTGCCCTAGGTACTGGACCTTTGGTTTCAGCAGGTGACACTTCGATGGTTTCACCTTCAGGCCATAGCCTGCCAGGGCTTCGAACACCTCGGCCAGGTGCTTTAGATGGTCCTCGTAGGTCTTCGAATAGATGATCACGTCGTCCAGGTAAAGGAGGACCGTCTCAAAGTTTCGGTGCCCTAGACAGCATTCCGTCAGCCGCT
Source organism: Phyllobates terribilis (assembly GCF_046119375.1). Taxonomy (NCBI): domain Eukaryota; kingdom Metazoa; phylum Chordata; class Amphibia; order Anura; family Dendrobatidae; genus Phyllobates; species Phyllobates terribilis. The sequence goes on along the minus strand of NW_027363486.1, from coordinate 54,706 downwards.
GGAAGGTCCCTGGTGCGTTGCAGAGCCCGAAAGGCATGCAGTTGAATTCGCTCAGTCCCATCGGGGTGGTGAAGGCGGTCTTCTCCTTGTCAGCCTCTGCCACAGGAACCTGCCAGTACCCGCTAGTAAGGTCCAAAGTAGAAAAGAAGTTAGCAGATTTTAGTGCGGCTAAAGACTCTTCTATTCTAGGCAGCAGATATGCGTCTTTGTGAGTGATACGGTTGATTTGTCTATAGTCCACACACATTCTCATGGTGCCGTCTTTCTTTTTGACCAGAACCAAGGGGGCTGCCCAGGGGCTACAGCTATCTCTAATGACCCCAGCTTCTTTCATTTCCCGCAGCATACCCTTGGCGTTCTGATAATGTGCAGGGGGTACAGGTCTGTGCCTCTCTTTTATTGGTGGGTGGCTCCCTGTGGGGATGTGGTGTTCTATCCCTTTTACTCTGCCGAAGTCTAGCGGGTGCTTACTAAAGACTCTCTCGTACTCCTGTACCACCCGGTAGACTCCTTGTTTTTGGTGTAGGGGAGTGGAGTCAGCACCCACGTGGAGTTTCTGGCACCAGTCCTCCTTTTGTTTCTGGGAGCCATTACCCTCCGCCTGTGGAGATGGAGGCAAGGGTTCCACAGCCCTGATAGCTTTGTGTTCGACGACAAACAGTTTGGCGAGTGTAGCGTACCTGGGTAAGTGTACTTCCCTCTCCCCAATGTTGAGGATGCGGACGGGCACCCTCCCATGACGGACATCAACCACCCCCCGGGCTGTCAAAATGGTGGGCCTGCTGTCTGAGTACACGGGTTCTACCATGGCTTGGTAGTCTCTACCTCTCAACCCGATTGCAGTCCGACACCAGATCATCATTTCACTTTTGGGAGGCATGGAAATGGGGAATGGATCACTGAGTCTTACGCTACCGATCTCACTACCAGACAGTTCTACCTGCTGCCGTCTCATCAGGGCTTTTATCTCCTTGTTGAGGACTCTCTGTTGGCTGGAACTAGCATTCACCGCCACCTGTTGTAAGATTACAATTAACTCTGAAAGACAATTTTCAATTATGTTAGTACCCACAGTTATTTTAGGGTGACTTTCATGACGGTCAATGTCCACAATAATCACTCCCTGTGCCGGCAGTTCAACTTTACCAATTTTAATGGTCATCTCCTTGAACCCCATCTGCCGCACGGGTAAGCCATTACTGGCGATGATGCTCAAGTTACTGTCTGGATACCGTGTGATATCAGCATCAGTCCAATACTGCTTAAAAAGTACATAAGGGATTGTGGTTACTTGCGACCCAGTATCCAGCAAGGCGCTCATGGGGATACCGTCCAGCACCACGGGTAAAACCGGGCACCCCCCAACGTACTTATCACGCCAATTATAAGGGCCTGGTGATCTTATGCCTGGGGGTCGGCCCTCTGCCCCAGGTTGGACCCGTTTAAATTACAGTACCTGGAAATTTGTCCGGGCTGGTTGCATCGACGGCAAATGGGCTGTCCATCCTCTGCGTAGCGGTCTGTAGGCCTCCCCCGGAAGGACGGGATCCTCCTCTGTCGACGCCACGGGACATCCTCCGGACTTGAAGCCAGCTCGATGGGTCTTGACGGGTCCACTTGCAACGCCTGGACGGTCCTGGTCAACGCCGCGACGCTCCTGGTCAGCTCCTGGACTTGGTGGTGCAGGCCTTTCGACGGGGCTTGGTTCAGGGCCTGTGCATCAGCCTCCACGGAGTCCATAGAGGAGGGCGCCGCCTCCTGGTGGTAAGTGATAGCAGGGCGCCGGGGGTTTATAGCGCCACTGGTTGCAGATTCACGGAGCACCCTTATGGCCCTGTCCTTAAATTGGGCAAAGGTCAGGTCGGGGTTCTGAAAGAACATGAGGCGCAGTTGAGCCCTGTGGGCGCTAGACAGCAGACCTTCTATGAATTGTTCTGTTAGCAGCTTATCCGTTTCCTGCACACTGCCTGGGTCAGTTTGTTGAATAGCCCTCAGGGCTTCCTGCAGATTTAGGGCATAGTCTCTGATGCTGTCCTGTGCCCGCTGCTTACATCCATAGAACCTCATTTTAATTTCAGCGGAGGTACGTGTGTCAAAGGTACCCCGCAGCCGGGCCAGAATACCCTTCACAGTCCTTTTCTCCTCAGTGGGCCATGATTTTACCTCCCTCTGGTCTGCGCCAGTTAACTGCCCTGTTAATATGCTGACCTTCTGTTCCTCTGTCAGGGGGTAAACTTGGAACAAACTGTACAGCCTTTCCTTGAAGTCAGTTAGGGCATGGGTCTCCCCTGAGTACTTGGGCAGCCAGGCCGCTCCAGGGATGTAGGGCAGGGAAAAAGGCATCACCGCTGCTGCAGCTGCGTTGGTGGTAGTGGGCGCCTCTGTGTCTGACATCTTCCTCCCCCCTAGTTAAGCGTGGCCTACCTTCCGACGATCCTCTTCTGTAGGCCGCGGCTCCGCTACTGCTGCTCTGGACGAGGACCTTGCGTCGCGTCCTGATGACGTCAGCGTCGCTCTCTCTCCCTTCCAGGACCTTGCGCAGCGTCACTGCGTGGGGCGGAGCTTCGGATCTCGTGCGGTTTTGACGTCCACGCCCCTCTTCTTCCCGCGCGGCGTCCTGAAGATGGCGTCCGATGGCGGGAAACAGCTGCGGATGGCGGGAAGACGGCAGAAGACGGCGGGAAACGGTCCAAGATGGCGTCTGATGGCGGGAATCGGCTCCGGATGGCGGGAAACGACTCCGGACGGCGGGAAACTTCACCACAGGTAAGTTACAAAAGTCTTTTTCAGGCACGCAGTACCCGGTGGTTGCGGGCACGAAATCCTGCCGACTACGCCAAAGCTGACTCGCCCCCTGGGCCGTGGGGCACTCGGATCCGGGCAGTGGGGGAACGATGGGAGTAGTAGTGGCAACCCGGTTCCGTGGCTCAGGGTGGTCAGGCCAGTGGTAGTCCGTTATGTGCTATTGATTATGTCCGACTACGCCACCCGTGGATTGCGGTTATTAGGAACCGCCGCTGCATGCAGACCGCTGGGGCTGATGAGGTGTGCAGCTAGGGTAGTGTGACTCCCCACGGGAAGAGTGCGGCCCCAGGGCAGTATAATGGATGGTGGGAGTGATGGTAGTGAGAGTCCCAGTGCTGATAGTGCTGGAGGAGCAAGGAGCACACAGACAACAGGTTGCAGTCCAGGGTCTTTACTAAACAGGCAAACTGACCCACAAACAGTCCCAGCTAGGAGGGGACCTGGATGTCTGAGAGCAACGGGGAAATTGGCCCTGGTCAGGGTGAGGGTGTAGGCCTACCGTGCTTTCTGCGCTCCTTCTGGCTATCTCCTCGTTATAGGATAACAGCCCACGTTTCCGAGCTTTCCGTGCTTTCTCGCCTGTATGGCCTGCGACGTGGGTTCCTTTCTGCTCCCAGCCTTGTACGGCTTTACTGGTCCCTTCGGTTGTGGCAGGGCCTCCAGGCTTCTTAGGCCAAGGAATATACAGTCCCCTGCGGACTGGTTCTCTGCTGGGGGATGTGGAATCCTCCCAGCCTCAGACACCAAAGTCTGGTAAAATGAAGTCTTTTCTCTGCCAAGACAGGCTCTCTTCGCCTCTTGTCTCTGGCTTGTGGCTCTCTCCTACTGCCACACTTCCTCTTAGGTTACAATGCAACTTTCTGTCCCTGCTCCACTCTGGGACACGTCTCAGTGCTGAGACAGGCAATCCAGTTCTCCCTAACCCTGTCCCCAGTACCAGCTTTTATAGGGGCAGCCTGCTCCCCCTACTGGCCTGAGACAGGAGGCATTGCATGCTAATGTTCCCCTGGCCAGAGAACCTCCCCCCTGCTCTCAGACACAGCTTTAATTACACTTGTGGCATCCAGGCCAGGGTGACACAATAGCGCCTTCCCTTATTATGTAGCATCCTCTCTAGGTACGTATGGCGCTGTCACTGATTACGTAGCATCTTCTCTAGGTATGTATGATGCTTACACATATTACGTAGCATTCGCTCTATGTATGGATGGAGAAAGAAGAATGTTGTGAAGAAAAAACGGAAAATGGTGGTTATGGGGGATTCCCTGTTAAGAGGAACAGAGGCCGCTATCTGCAGACCAGACATAACCTCAAGAGAAATGTGCTGTCTTCCAGGAGCAAAAATTAAAGATGTGTCTGACAGGATATCAAGACTCTTCAGACCTACAGATCACTACCCATTCCTGCTAATACATGTGGGGACAAATGACACCGCAAGAAAGGACCTGGAAACCATCTGCAGTGACTTTGAAGACTTAGGCAAGAAAGTGAAAGAATTGGGAGCGCAGGTGGTCTTCTCATCCATCCTCCCAGTGGATGGCCATGGAACAATGAGGTGGAATAAGATTCTACAGGTGAACAACTGGCTACGTCGATGGTGTCGTCAACAAGGATTTGGATTTCTGGATCACGGAATGAATTACCTATACGATGGACTCCTTGCTAGAGATGGGGTGCACCTTACGAAGACTGGAAAACATGTATTTGGAAGTCGCCTTGCTACACTCATCAGAAGAGCTTTAAACTAGAACAATGTGGGAAGGGAAGCAAAAGGCCAGAAAAAGCCATACAGCTGACAAATACTATTGAGATCTCTGCTACTGGAAGTGGAAAGGAAGAACAAAGACAAAACTATTTAAATAATAAAAATATGGGAGGAAGAGAAACCAATCACAAACTAAAATGTTTTTATACAAATGCACAAAGCATGGGCAACAAACAAGGAGAATTGGAACTACTAATGCAGGAAAAGGAATATGATGTCATTGGAATCACTGAAACTTGGTGGGACGATACACATGATTGGAATAAAAGGCTAAAAGGATACAACTTATTTGCAAGAAACAGACTTGATAAACGAGGAGGAGGTGTTGCATTGTATGTTAGAAAAGCGTATATCTGCACAGAGATTGAAGCTTCAGAGACTGGGAGTTCTGTGGAAACTGTTTGGGTAAGAATACAAGGAGAGAACAACGGAAAGTACACCATTGTAAGCATTTACTACAGGCCACCTGGGCAAGCTGAAGATATGGATGAACTCTTTATGTATCAAATGACCAAGTTCTCCAAAAAATATGACGTAGTGGTCATGGGAGATTTCAACTATCCAGACATTTGTTGGGAATCTCTCACAAGTAAAACTAACAGGTCAAGCTAATTCTTATCTTCTCTTGCTGACAACTTTATCTTCCAAAAGGTAGGGGAGAAAACAAGGGGATCTGCTACTTTGGATCTAATCCTTATAAACAGGGAGGAAATGGTTGAGGAGGTAAAGGTGGCTGGGACCCTAGGAGGTAGCGATCATGCTATTATAGAATTTTGGATAACTAGAGGAGGAAGACATGTGAAGACTCAAACTTCAAGGTTAGATTTTAGAAAGGCAGATTTTAAGAGACTCAGAAAGAGAATAGGAGGGATCCAATGGCTGGATGTCCTTAAGGACAAAAATGTCCAGGAAGGATGGGAAATTTTTAAAAATGAGATTCTCAAAGCACAATCGTTAACAATCCCGAAAAGTAGGAAGAATGGGAAGCATTTAAGGAAACCAGGATGGATGAACACAGAACTTAAACACATGCTAAAAAGAAAGAAAGAAATGTTTATTAAATGGAAAGAGGGAGGCATATCTAAAGAAGATTATAATGCAGTCTGCAGATCCTGTAGGGCACGTATCAGGTTAGCTAAAGCTGACAATGAATTAAGGCTTGCAAGAGATGTCAAAAGCAATAAAAAAGGATTTTGGGGGTATGTCAAAAGTAAAAGAAAAGTCAAAGATGCTATAGGATTTTTACAGGATGAAAATGGAGAAATGGTAAGAGAGGATGTTGAGAAGGCCAAACTTTTTAATTCCTATTTTGCATCTGTTTTCTCTCAGAAAGAAAATGTAACATCAACTGATCTTCACTGTCCTTTTAAAGGAATAGAGGAATCCAAGTTATCTGTAAACAGAAAGATTGTGAGGGAATATTTAGCTAACATAAATGAGTTCAAGTCTCCAGGTCCAGATGAATTACACCCCAGAGTACTGAAGGAGATCGTAGAAGAAATTTTAGAACCACTCTCCATAATCTTTGAAAATTCTTGGAGAACAGGAGAAGTCCCAGAAGACTGGAGAAGAGCAAATGTTGTTCCTATCTTCAAAAAGGGGAAGAAGGTGGACCCAGGGAACTATAGGCCGGTGAGTCTGACTTCTATACCAGGAAAGGTCTTTGAAAAAATTATTAAACAACATGTATGTAAGTACATGGATAAGAATGAAGTGATTAACTAGAGTCAGCATGGGTTTGTAACTAACAAGTCATGTCAGACTAACTTAATTTCCTTCTATGACAGAATCACTGACTGGGTGGATCAGGGAAATGCAGTAGATATAGTATATCTTGACTTCAGCAAAGCATTTGACAAAGTATCTCACACCATCCTTATTTAAAAAATGACCAAGTATGCAATGGACTAGGCAACTGTTAGGTGGATTCATAACTGGCTTAGTGATCGGACTCAAAGGGTGGTTGTAAATGGCTTCACATCCAGCTGGATGAATGTCTCAAGTGGGGTACCACAGGGCTCCGTCCTGGGACCTGTATTGTTCAACATCTTTATCAATGATTTAGATGAAGGAATTGAGGGTAAACTGATTAAATTTGCTGATGACACAAAGCTGGGAGGGATAGCTAATACTAGAGAAGAGAGAGAGAGGATTCAAAAAGACCTAAATAAACTGGAGCAGTGGGCAGCAACCAACAGAATGGTTTTTAACAGGGAAAAATGCAAAGTACTACATCTGGGCAGTAAAAATGAAAAAAGCATATACAGAATGGGAGGAATAGAGCTAAGCAACAGTACATGTGAAAAAGACTTAGGTATACTAATAGATCATAGACTGAACATGAGTCAACAGTGTGATGCAGCAGTAAAAAAGGCAAATACAATTCTGGGATGTATTAACAGAAGCATACAGTCTAGATCACGTGAAGTCATTATTGGTCTGTACTCCTCTTTGGTCAGACCTCATCTGGAATACTGTGTACAGTTTTGGGCACCACATTTTAAAAAAGACATAGACAAACTGGAGCAAGTTCAGAGAAGAGCGACCAGAATGGTGACTGGTCTGCAAACCATGTCCTATGAGGAACGGTTGCAGGATTTGGGAATGTTTAGCTTGCAAAAAAGAAGACTGAGAGGAGACTTAATAGCTGTCTACAAATATGTCAAGGGCTGTCACATTGTAGAAGGATCATCTTTATTCTCATTTGCACAAGGAAAGACTAGAAGCAATGGGATGAAACTAAATGGGAGGAGACACAGATAAGATATTAGAAAAAACTTTTTGACAGTTAGGGTGATTAATGAGTGGAACAGGCTGCCACGAGAGGTGGTGAGTCCCCCTTCAATGGACGTCTTCAAACAGAGGCTGGACAGACATCTGTCTGAGATGATCTAGTGAATCCTGCTTTGAGCAGGGGGTTGGACCAGATGACCCAGGAGGTCCCTTCCAACTCTACCATTCTTTGATTCTATGATTCTATGATAAGTAGCAGCATCAGGAAGCACGTCCATGTCCTTGTCCCAGCGCAGCGTTCAGTTGTTCATACTCCAGTCCTTGGAATGCAAGCGCAAATATGCAGCCAACGTCCCACAGGCCACACTACTAAATTCTCACAATTCACGACTGCTTGGCTCGAAATGTTGCCTTTTAGGCTTCTGGAGACAGAAGCATTCCGCAACCTGATGGCGGCGGCCGTCCCTCGGTACTCTGTCCCCAGCCGCCACTATTTCTCCCAGTGTGCCGTCCCCACATTACACAAGCACGTGTCCCAAAACATTAGCCGTGCCCTCAACAACGCAGTTACGAGTAAAGTCCACCTAACCACAGCCACGTGGACAAGTGCTTGTGGGCAGGGATGGTACATCTCGCTGATGGCACACTGGGTTAACATAGTGGAAGCCGGGACCCAGTCCGACCTTGGGACGGAACACGTCCTCCCGACGTCAAGGATTGCAGGCCCTAGGTCAATCAGGGTTGCCCCCACGGTCTACAGCTCCTGAACCTCATGCTCCTCAGCCTCCTCCTCCTCCTCAGCCTCCATCTCCGAAATGACCACATCAGTCACAAGCTGGAAGCACTGCAGCACTGCCTCGGCCAAGCGGCAACAGGCTGTGCTGAAGCTAATATGCTTAAGTGAAAAAACACACAATGCTGAAGAGTTATGGACAGCTCTGAAAGAGCAGGCAGATCTGTGGCTCAAACCGCTGAACCTACAGCCAGGCATGGTCGTGTGTGACAATGGCCGGAACCTGGTGGCGGCTCTGAGGCGAGGCGAGCTCACACACGTACCATGCCTGGCCCATGTGCTTAACCTCGTGGTTCAGCGGTTACTCAAATCCTACCCGGAGCTGCCGGATCTGCTTGTTAAAGTATGCCGCCTGTGTGCCCATTTTAGAAAGTCAGCTACAGCTTCCGCCGCCCTTGCAGTGTTTCAGCAGCGTTTGCAGCTTCTGGCTCACAGACTGGTGTGTGATGTCCCCACACGTTGGAACTCTACATTGCAGATGTTGGGAAGGATTTGTGAGCAGAAGAGGGCAGTTGTTGAGTACCAGCATCAAAAAGGCTATCGGTATTCAGTTCAGACTCCACACATAAGACCTCAGTAGTGGACGTGGATGTCAGACATATGTACCATCCTCCAAAACTTTGAGGACTCCACCAAGATGGTGAGCGGCGATGACGCCATAATTAGCCTCACCATCCCGCTTCTCTGTCTTCTGAAACGCTCTCTGCTCACAATCAAAGATGATGCATTGCAGGCGGAGCACGATAAGATGGAGCAATTAACCATACAGGGTGATTACACACAGCCAAGCCTCATCTCATCCCAACGTGGATTGGGTGACAATGAGGAAGAGGAGGAGGAGGAAGGACAGGAACTAGTTTCATGCACTATAGACGGTGCTATCTGCACAGCTGTCATACCGTCTGTTCAGCGTGGATGGCCAGAGGACAGAGAGGAGGAGGAGGAGAGCATGGTCAGTCATCCTCTTGGTGAGGACACGGAAGTCTTGCCTGTTAGTAGTCTGGCACGCATGGCTGAGTTTATGTTATGCTGCCTTTCCCATGACCCTCGCATTCTCAAAATTTTAGGTCATTACTGGTTGGTGACACTTCTAGACCCACTCTACAAGGAGAACTTTATATCTCTTATTCCTGAGGCGGACAGGTGTACAAAAATGAGGCAGTACCAGAAGGCCCTTGTTGCGGAACTATTAAAAAAATTCCCATCTAAAAACGCTGGAGGCAGAGGGCACACTTCGTTCGACAACCAAGGCCCCCACTCTGTCACTTCTTCTCTCTGACTGAACACTGTTCTAAGATGGTGCCCACCTTTTATACCTCCCTCTAGAACATGAGCCCAGGTGACCAGCAAACAATGGGCTCCTATCTACGCTCAGGAACCAACCCCTATCTGCTCCTACATCACTGGGTATTCCTACCCCCTCCCCACTCCAGCCAGGGACACGGTCTGTCGTGCCTGCATTTCTGTCTAATGGGAGCACCGTTGAGCTGTCCCTCGGAAATGGGGTGAGTGTGCTGTATGCAGCTAACTGAACCCTGGTCCATACTCCATCCTTACCCGGGAGTGGAATATCACACCTCTGGCAGAGGTGCAATACCCCTGTAGCGTCCGAGCCCTCGGGGCGCTACAGTTTTATGATGCCTGTAAAAAAAATTTTTTATACAGTATGTTCATGTATACCCCCCAGGAGTAAATGTTTGTCAGCCCATACACTTAGTGCATGGCATTATAAGTATAGGAGGCCCGCTCCTTTCTAATGGTAAAAAAATTTTATGATGCGCTCCTCCACGTCTCTTCCAAGGGCCATTGAAGTGCCTCCAAATTTTTGGCAGCCCTTGCAGTCACTGCATAGTCCAACACTATGGGAGACTCTCTCCTTTCTAATGGGAATTTGTCATTACTGTGGCCTGGTCTATATGTCTTTAAATTCTTAGTGGGTTTTTTCCTAAACTTGGTCAGCCGTTGGACTCACTGCATACCCTATAACTGTATAGCAGACCCTCTCCTTTCTAATGGGAACATGTCATATCTTGTTACTGTGGCCCTGCTCTGTGTGTCTTTAAATTCTTAGTGGGGATTTTCCTAAAATCTGTCAGCCGTTGGACTCACTGCATACCCTATAACAGTATAGCCGACCCTATAATTTCTAATGGGAATTTGTCGTTACTGTGGCCCTGCTCTATGTGTCTTTAAATTCTTAGTGGGTTTTTTCCTAAAATTGGTCAGCCGTTGGACTCACTGCATACCCTATAACTGTATAGCAGACCCTGTCCTTTCTAATGGGAGCATGTCGTACCTTGTTACTGTGGCCCTGCTCTGTGTGTCTTTAAATTCTTATTGGGGTTTTTCATTAAAATTTGTCAGCCGTTGGATTCACTGCATACCCTATAACTGTATAGCAGACCCTCTACTTTCTAATGGGAACATGTCGTACCTTGTTACTGTGGCCCTGCTCTGTGTGTTCTTAAATTCTTAGTGGGGTTTTTCCTAAAATTTGTCAGCCGTTGGATTCACTGCATACCCTATAACTGTATAGCAGACCCTCTCCTTTCTAACGGGAACATGTCGTACCTTGTTAATGTGGCCATGCTCTTTGTGTCTTTAAATTGTTAGTGTTTTTTTTCAAAAATTTTGGCCACCCTTGCAGTCACAGCATGGGCATTACCACTATAGAAGACCCACTCCTTTATAATGGGAACATTTTTTTTACTGAGACCCTCCTCTATGTCTCTTCAAAGGGGTATTAGGTTGCGTCCAAATTTTTGACAACCCTTGCAGTCACTGGATGCGCAATAACAGTATAGGAGACCCACTTGTTAATAATGGGAAAAACAAAGCATAGCCCTCTGATGGCTCTCTAACAATAGCTAGGGCCGACTGCTGGCCTTTTAAGAATAGTAAGGGCCGTCTGATGTCCCTATAAAAATAGGCTTTATGACTTTCAGAGTCCCTCCATCATAAATAAAACAGGATGTGTCTGATGACACCACATTGCCAGATGAGGTTGTAAAATGTTAAAATGACATTTCCCGGTGAATGCATTTGTCATAAAAAATAACATAAAAAAACATAACAATAGGATCTTTCTTTAGTATAAAAAACAGCATCACCAATTTAACCTCAATGTAATCACATTGTTCAGCTCATGCACCTCCTCCTCCATCTCCGAAATGACCATATCAGTCACAAGCTGACAGCACTGCAGCACTGCCTTGGCCAAACAGCAACAGGCTGTGCTGAAGATAACATGCTTAATGCTTAATTGACAAACCGCCCAGCGCTGCATAGTTGTTGAAAGCTGTAACACAGCAGCTTGATCTGTGGCTCTCACCGCTGAACATACAGCCAGGCATGGTCGTGTGTTACAATGGGCGGAACCTGGTGACGGAGAAATGACAACCGGGGTAGATACTGTTTCCCTCTATGCCAGTCCTTTCACAGAGCTAAAGAATATGGCTGTGGTGAAATACAACTCCCACTGAGAAGCTGTTTCAGATTGAAAAACATTGTGCCCACCAGAGGATTTGTTTCTGAGGGCTAACCTTTCTCACCCGCTCAAGAGCCCCATAGCAGCTGCAAAGTTAGCGCTATCATGAACTCTCCTGAGGTAGAAGCCAAGGCACACCAGAGAATTCTCTGGTGGGACTGTCCAACCCTGCCGAGAAGCAGTCCTGGCTAAGAAAAGTGTGTGGGAAGATTCCAGGACACTCTATTTTTACTGAGGAGGAAACACATGCAAACATGGGGAGAACATACAAATTTCTTGCAGATGTTGTCCTTGCTGGGATTTGAACCCAGGATCCCAGTGCTGTAAGACTTCAGTGCTAACCACTGATCCAATGTGCTGCCGTTCACCCTCTAATATCTAACAGGCTGGAGAAACTTGAACCTACTGCCACTCTATCATCAGCTCCTTTGTGAGAAAATGTATTTGGGCAGCCACTCACTCTACCAAATAAAATTCCAGAGAAGGAAATTGAGGATGGCTTCGCTACTGGTACTGGGGGCAGTGTTAATACCATAGTGTTGTACCATAGTTTGCTGGAAATATTCCAGGCTGGTAGGAGGCAAGAAAATTCCCACAGAAAAGTACCAGCAGTAATGTTCAGGCCACATTTCAAGTGCAAGCAGCTTTAGAGGACTTCCTGGGATAAATGACACTCAGGGTAGATACGGTTTCCCTCTATGCCAGTCCTTTCACTGAGCTAAATACAACTCTTATCAAAAAAAGTTGTGGACTGGCTCCGTACCGTCCCTGGCCACATTCACCTGTCCACGTGTTTGTGGTTAGGCAGTCCTTCTTAGTAAGTGCACTGGGTAGGGCATGGGTAATGTTGTGGGACCCGTGCTTGTGGAAGGCGAAGGCGATACCGGGAAAAATACTGGCGGCTGGGGACCGAGTATGGACACCCGGCCGCCGCCTGCATGAGGTTGTGAAAAGCTTCCATCTCCACAAGCTTAAAAGGCCATATTTCAAGTGCAAAGAGCTGCCCAGAAATCTGTCAGTTTAGTGTTGCGGCCTGTGGGTGGGTGGGTGGCTGGCTGCATACTTGCAATTGCAATCCAAGTAACAGAAAACTAAGCAGATGATGGCCTCTATCATCATCATGGCCTCACCTCGGCACTATGAACTCTCCTGAAGGAGAAGCCAGGGCCCGCCGGAGGAGTCTCCGGTTCTCTGGTGGGCCCGTCCAACCCTGCCGAAAAGCAGCCCTGGCTAAGAAAAGTGTGGGGGAAGGTTCCTGGACACTCTATGGCTGCTTTTTTAATGCGGATCGGTCATGCTTATGCATGTTATTTCTCAAAACGCATTACGGATCAGGCCATTTTCCAACTCTGTATTCAAGAAATTAAATGCGCAAAGAAAGATGTGTGTGTGTGTCAAAGCACCATTGACAAGTGCGAGTTGATGTTGGATGGGCTGCCATTGCTTCTGCAACAAGCTCAATTACAGGATTTTCTGGGAGAAATGACATGCAGGGTAGATACGGTTTCCCTCTATGCCAGTCCTTTCACCGAGCTAAATACAACTCTTAGCAAAAAAAGTTGTGGACTGGCTCCGTACCGTCCCTGGCCACATTCACCTGTCCACGTGTTTGTGGTTAGGCGGTCCTTCCCAGTAAGTGCACTGGGGAGGGCACGGGTAATGTTATGGGACCCGTGCTTGTGGAAAGCGGAGGCGATACCGGGAAATATAGTGGCGGCTGGGGACCGAGTATGGACACCCGGCCGCCGCCGGCATGAGGTTATGAAAAGCTTCCGCCTCCACGAGCCTAAAAGGCCACATTTCAAGTGCAAGCAGCTGTCAAAAATTTGGCAGTATAGTATTGCAGCCTTTGGGTGGGTGGCTGCCGGCATTCTTGTGCTTGCATTCCAAGGAATGGGGTAGGGACAACTGAACACTGCAGTGGGACAAGGACGTGGACGGTGATTGTTGCAAGTCTGCAACGACAGGTGCATGGCGGGAATCATCTTCGCATGTGCCAAGGATCACTTATGATGGGCACACATTTAGGCAGTGACCTGGGAGTCAGAGATGTTTCCAGAGGTCTTCCCCTTGCTGTTCCCATGTGTTTTCAGCACTGTATGCATGTGTCTGATGATGTGTCACACACCACATGGCCAGATAAGGTTGTAAAATGTTAAAATGACATTTCCTGGTGAATGCATTTGTCTTAGTTGAAAGCAATGCAAAAGTGCAAAAACGTGTCAAAAATGCTACGTGTGAACATAGCCCAAGGTGTGTAGGAGTATTTTTGTTTTTGTTTATTTATTTTGCCTTATATACAAGTCATCACCCTGGAAAGGATGTTCCTTACGCTGTAAAAGTGGCGTAATACTCTGACGACGTTGTTGACAGCAGTGATGTGGGAGTCAGAAATGCTTCCAGGGGTCTTCCCCATGCTGTTCCCATGTCATTTGAGCACAGTTCCCATCGATTTGGGCAATTTTTAGGCCCTCTGCAGACCGCCGTGGGGAGCCACCTGAAAAATGCTCAAGTTTCCCCTAGACTTATATTGGGCTCATTGCTCGGGTTGAGCACCCGAGTATTTCAATTTGCTCGACCCGAACAACGAGTACTCAAGCATTTTAGTGCTCGCTCATCACTAATGACAACGAAAAACATCCAAATAATCCTGATCAAAAAGTTCACATACCCTGGTGATTTTGGCCTGATAACATGCACAGAATTTGACACAAATGGGTTTGAATGGCTACTAAAGGTAGCATCCTCACCTATGACCTGTTTGCTTGTAATCAGTGTGTGTGCATAAAGCTGAGTGAGTTTCTGGGATCCAGCCACTGACGTTTCTGGATTTTGAGATGGGGAAAGCAAAAGAATTATCAACGGATCTACGGGAAAAGGTAGTTGAACTGTATAACACAGGAAAGGGAGGCAAAAAGAGTATAACACAGGAAAGGGATACAAAAAGATATCCCAGGAATTGATAATGCCAGTCTGCAGTGTTCAAACTGTGATTAACAAATGGAAAATCAGATGCTCTGTAAAAACCAAACCACAGTCAGGTAGACCAACAAAAATTTCAGCCACAACTGCCAAGAAAATTGTTCGGGATGCAAAGAAAAACCAACAAATAACATCAGCTGAGAACACACTTAGGGGTGTACTCACTTTTGTTGCCAGCGGTTTAGACATTAATGGCTGTGTGTTGAGTTATTTTGCAGGCACACCAAATTTACAGTTAAACAAGCTGTACACTGACTACTGTACATTGTATCAAAGTGTCGCATCTTCAGTGTTGTCCCATCAAAAATATATATATGTATTCCGGCCCATTTTTGGAGTTTTGTGTGAAATTATGTCCAATTTGCCTTTTTTTTCTCAGTTTTTTTGTGTTGTTCCAATAAACACAAAGGAAATAAACATGCGTGTAATAAAACATGTGTAATTTTCTGAAACAATTTCAAGGGTGCCAGCACTTTCCGCCATGACTGTATATGCAGGTAGAGTCCTTAACCCCTTTACAACCCAAAGTGGTTTGCACGTTAATGAGAAGGCTAATTTTTACAATTCTGACCACTGTCACTTTATGAGGTAATTACTCTGGAACGCTTCAACGGATCCCCCTGGTTCTGAGAATATTTTTTCATGACATATTGAACTTTATGATTGTGGTAAAATTTCTTCGATATCACTTGTGTTTATTTGTGAAAAAAACAGATATTTGGCGAAAATTTTGAAAATTTTGCAATTTTCAAAATTTGAATTTTTATGCCCTTAAATCGGAGAGATATGTCACACAAAAAAGTTAATAAATAACATTTCCCATATGTCTACTTTACATCAGCACAATTTTGGAACCCAAATTTATTTTTATTAGGGAGCTATAAGGGTTAAAATTGACCAGCGATTTCTCATTTTTCCAACAAAATTTACAAAACCATTTTATTAGGGACCGCATCACATTTGAAGTCACTTTGAGGGGTCTTTATGACTGAAAATACCCAAAAGTGACACCATTCTTAAAACTGCACCCCTCAGTGAATCGGGTCATCATGGCAACATCCGGGAAACCGCGGCACACATTGCTGGACGCCGGCAGGAGAGGTGACTATCCCGATCACCTCCCCTTGCCCCCGCAATGCTGCGAACGACTTCGATCGCAGCATTGCGGGGGTTAATGTGCGGGACCTCTCCCAGCACATAGCACCGGGTGTCAGCTGTGACAATCAGTTGACACCCGGCGGCGATCACGCCCGCACAGCCTGTGTGCGCGATCGCAAAGATGTACTAATACGTATCAGGCTCTTAAGTCCCAGGGCGCAGATACGTATCAGTACGTCTTGGGCTTTAAAGAAGTTAAAATTATGTGAAAATGGGAAAAGTCACAAAACTTTGCAACTTTTCAAGAGCTTTATGCCAGTTTTCTGGCAAAAACACTGGTGAATCGGGTTCATAATCTCTAATCCTTTCAGCTCCCTTTAATTAGACTACTTTCAACAAACTAATTATAAGTATTGGGTCTGTTTTTTTTTAATGCTTTTAAAATAAATGTAAATATTTTCAATCCCCTTTTGTTATAAGGATTTCCCAAAAATTAGCTAATCATAGGTTGTCCTGCATTCGTGACAGTGATTGACTGCGCGGTCACTTGGAAGTTTACATTGGCATCACTACAGGACAGATAAAGAAGGACTGTCAGGGACCCCCAGAGTGTGGTAAAATGCACCAACTAATTCATAATTCATTTAATTCTCACACAATATACTAAGTTAGTGTAAGTCTACAAAAAAGCAACAAAATTTGGTGCTAAAAAAATTGAGCATAACTTTTTGAAAAATGAGCCAGGTTATGCCAAATCTTACATATTTTGTGACTTTGTGATCAGTTATCAACACAAATATTTTACTCAAATTACCAGATCGATGGATAAGCATTGGGACTTTTCCCTAAATCTCTCCAAAACATCACCGCTTATAGAAGACCACCCTTGTAGCACCCTGAGGATTCGGCTGCTACAGGGGTATTGCACCTCAGCCAGAGGTGTGGTATTCCACTCCCGGGTAAGGATGGAGTGTGGAACTGAGCTCAGTTAGCTGCATGCACTACACACATCCCATTTCCGAGGAGCAGACCAACGGTACTCCCACTTAGAAATGTGCAGGTACGACAGTGTCTGTTCCTGGCTGGAGTGGGAGGGGGGTGGTACATCCCAGTAGTGTAGGGGCAGATAGGGGGAGCAGCCTGGGTAAAGCTAGGAGCTCATTGGGTGCTGGTCACCTGAGCTCACACATAGAGGGAGTATATAAGGTGGGCACCATCTTAGGACATGGTCTTTGCAGAGGAGTCTTTTGCAGAAGGCTGGTCAGTCTGTCAGTCTTTTGCAGAGCAGTGGAGGAAAGCAGAGGAGCAGAGCAGCCCCAAGGCCCAGAGAGAGAGAGAGGAGAAAGAAAGACCCAGAGGGGGAGAAAGAAGGAACTCTGAGAGCCCAAACTAAATCAAAGGGTGAAGAGTTGGCAACAGGGTACTGGATCCCAAGCTGGCAGAGGCTACAGCACACCTTAGCCAGGAACCGGAGGTCGTGGGCAGGACTGATCTGCCACGATCACCCACTAAATCCACCCGGAAGGCAGACCACGAATAGGGTCAGGGAACCCAGAGACAAGGGTTCACCAACAAGAGGCCCGAGGGAGCCGGACTTAGGTGGATCCCTGGTGGGGAAGGCCAGAGACGAGGACAGGACAGAAAGGGAGCTCAGAACCACGCTCCAGAACTACTTGGGGGTTGGCCGAGTCCAGGACCTGGTGGACGCAGCGCGGCTCGGGTGGTCACTCAAGGCCGGAGTGACCGGTACAAGAACAGCAGTAAGTAAAGAACCCTGAACTGCACAACCCGACTCTGACTCTCATTACCATCTTCACTGCACCTCCACAACCACCATCCTCTGCACCTGACCCCCTGAGGCTATACCCCTCCCGTTGGGGGTTATACTACCTAAGCTGCACACACATCACCAGCCTCAGTGGACCCTGCTGCAGCGGCGGCCGTACTGACCGCAATTCAGCGGGTGGCGTAGTCGACATAAAGAACTTTAGTAACATCAGTAAGGACTGCCACACACTGAGCTTGACACCCTGGGCACGGACCGGGTCACAGCCACTCGGAGACTACAACCCCCATCTGATCCGGCTCCGGGTATCCCTAACAGCACTGGCCCAGGGGGCGCGTCAACTTTGGCGTAGTCGGCAGGATAACGTGCCCGCAACAACCGGGTACTGCGTGCCTGAAGAAAAGTACACCGTTACCTCAAAAAGAAGTCTCCTACCGGTTCCGGAGGGTCCCCGCCATCGGGCCCCATCACAGGTCGTTTCCCGCCGGTTGTCCGCCATTTGCAGCTTTTTCCCGCCATCCATGGAGTTTCCCGCCACTGGGAGACGATTCCCGCCATTTCCGAAGATTTCCCGCCTTGGAAGCGCGGACGCCATTATGGGCGTGCCAGAGGGTGGCAAGAGGCCACCTCCCATCGTGGGCCAGGTCGAAGAATGGCGCCAAAAGCGGAAACCGCGCCCACCAACAGAGACTGTGATGCTGGAAGTGTCCATCAGCGTGACAGAACTGCCCCTGGAACTGACAATCACTAAGTTGCCCCGGGACCACCCTCAATGTGGGCGGAGACAGAACAAGAGAACAAAGATGGGTGTCGCCTGGAGCAGTCTGGAGAGAGCGCACCCGGAGACAAGACGTCTGGAAGAGAGACCAGAGAGAGCCTACCCGGAGATGGAGGGAGAGCCAGGCAGCACCGACCCAGAGGTCAGGAGCCTGATGCGGGCCGCCACTCCAGGCAGCACCGACCCAGTGGTCAGGAGCCTGTTGCAGGTCGCCACTCCAGAAGGCCTGCTGGAGATCCTAACACAGCTCCCCCGAGATCGGGAGTGTGCACAGACCGCGCTGGAGGGCCTCGCACAGAGGTTGGCCCGGGTGCAGCGAGAGACGTTGGCGGAGTGGAGCCGAGAGATGGCCCAGCAGACCGAAATCCGTCAGCGGAGCACGCCACCCGAGACGAGGAGACAGACCGCCTCTGAGGATGGCGCAGGAGGACTGAAGGCCGGAGACGGCGCCGAGAAGGGAGCCGAACGAATGGAGGCAGGTAAAGGGGACGTCACTACCCCGAGCCGGGAAACCGCGCGCCTGCCCCAGCTCCCCGTCGCAGAGCCCGAAGTACCCCCTGCCGTGCCCGTCGCTGCAACGTCACCGCCGCAGACTAGGCCTTAAACGGAAGCCGCGACCCCTGTGACGTCACACGCCTCGACCCCGAGCGTGGCCAAGCAGGAAGTACCATCGGCCTGGTCGCAAGGCCTAGTACCCCCGGGCGACGCAATACCAACAGCGCCCCCTACCTCCGCGGAGCCCCCGGCCTGGTCGCAGGGCCGAGTAACCCAGGGTGCCGCCGTTCTTACGGTGCCCTTTACTTTCAAGGTGCCCCAGGCCTGGTCGCAAGGCCTGGTAAACCCGGGCGCCGCTACCACCACGGCGCCCATAACATCTAGAGCGCCGCACCTGGGTGAAGATCTATTCGCCCAGCATACGTGCCCGGATGGGCAGCCCTTCATATGGCCACCGGAGTTTCACCATCCCCGACTCCGGAAAGAGAGACCCCTAGACGAACCCCTGATTCCGGTTCCGAAGCCTGTAAAGAGGACCTCGCCCCCGCTAGAAGAGACCCAGTTTGAGTGGGATCCCACCGGAGAAGACCTCATGGGGTTCACTCAGGAGACTCGGGCAGCCGCAGCGGAGCGTGCAGAGTGCTGCCGCCAGCAGCTCGAGGTCTTTGAGAGGGAGCGGAGAGAGAGGCGGGTCCGGGAACAACAAGCCCAAATAAGGAGCGCGGAGCAGAAGAGCCGGACCAGGAGAGACCCCCGTGCAGCGCATGGTCCCCGTACCATCGGGACTGTGATAAAGTTCAATCTGCAGCATGGGTGGGGTTTCATCAGGGATCACCGCACCCCAGGTGACGTCTTCGTGACCAGGAGAGACGTTGAGTCCCACCTACCGGAGGGACACAGAGGTCGTGACCTGTATTTAGGGGACGAGGTCACCTTCACCCGGCACAAGTGTGCCAAAGGACCCTTCGCCCTCCATGTGCATCGCCTGACGGAGGAGGAGCTGCGGTGTGAGGAGGAGCAAGAGGACCCGGACGGGTCTGAAACTGAAACTGTCCACAAAGACCCGACTCTGACTCTCATTACCATCTTCACTGCACCTCCACAACCACCATCCTCTGCACCTGACCCCCTGAGGCTATACCCCTCCCGTTGGGGGTTATACTACCTAGGCTGCACACACATCACCAGCCTCAGTGGACCCTGCTGCAGCGGCGGCCGTACTGACCGCAATTCAACGGGTGGCGTAGTCGACATAAAGAACTTTAGTAACATCAGTAAGGACTGCCACACACTGAGCTTGACACCCTGGGCACGGACCGGGTCACAGCCACTCGGAGACTACAACCCCCATCTGATCCGGCTCCGGGTATCCCTAACAGCACTGGCCCAGGGGGCGCGTCACCCTCATATCCAGATCAGATTTTCTGTGAGAGATGCCCAGATTCACAATATAGTATGCCTACTGGCCATCTATGAGAAGTCCACCCCAATGGAAGTCCAGTTATTAAAGGAGATTTTACTGTTTATATAAGGGGCAGACAATGACAGTGAAGGGCCCTTAATCAGGACTTCTGATCTGGGCCCCCCACCCTCCATCAGGCACCACCTACATATACATTTCCATGTATATTTATATTAGGCACACATATAAAATTTGCACATGCTAATACTCTATACACATTTTAACGTATGCATATACATAGTGCACACAAACATAAAATACGGACATACACATAAGATGCACATACACAGTATAGAGTCCCGGTAGTCCTCATAGTTTTAAGCATGGACCCTGGCAAATTGTAGACGGACTTTTATTGTTCATGGGCTTTAAGGGAGAGAGGCTTCCTTTGTGGAGGACACTCATGAATGCCATTCATTTGCAGTGTACACCGTGTCGTGTCATGGAAAACACTCGCCCTGGTTTGGCTTTCTACTTCTTCAGCTAATAGCAATGAATTTGCCTGTCGATTTTCTTCTCATCAGAAGATGCTTTTGTTTAGATGTTATCTTCCATCTGACTGATAAGAAAAGCTTTGCTGATCTTCTTGTAGACTTCACATTTTTTGTAAAGAAATTCTTTTCTTTCTCAGAAATGTCTTGTGACATTTCTCTTCTATGTGGTGCCACTTACCCTTCTCATCAGAGGACACTTTTGTTTAGGTGTTAACTTCCATAGTCGGCCTGGACGTCTCTGTAAGATGGTTGCAGTTCCATCTTTGTTATAGTTTTGCATCACTTTTGCTACAGTATTCTGACTGATAAGTAAAGTTTTGCTGATCTTCTTGTAGACTTCACATTTATTGCAAAGAAATTATTTTCTTTCTCAGGTTTTGTGACATTTCCCTTCTATGTGGTGCCATTGCTGATAGCATGAAATGGGAAGGAGTTTTCTTTATTAAGTAACTTCCTTTTACAGACACCTGTCTGCTGGACATCTGTTTAATGAATAATTACACTTACCTGTGGTTCAGTTCTTGTTAATTAGAATTTTGTTGTCTAAACTTAGCTTTTCTCTTAAGACTGTTACTGGGATGTTCTCATTTTTGAAACATGATCTTGAATGAGTTTGTTAAGAAAATTACTTTTTTGGGGTCTTCAAAATACCAAATCTTGTTTGCATTCAATGGCTCAAATTTGCGAGAGTATTTTGTAGTATGGTATCCCATATAAAATGATGATTCTGAAAGGAAACTACAGGTTTGCTGACAAATCTATTTGGGTGTACTGATTTATGCTAAACACTGTATATATATATATATATATATATATATATATATATATATATATATATATAAACCTTATAAGTTTGGCATCACAGTAATCGTACTACTAAATGAAAAAATCACCGCACAGCTGTTGATGAGTGGTGCTCGAGTAGGGGCCGAACCCGTAACATATAAGAATAACCTCGGCACTCAATGGATATGCAAAGAAGGTAAATTTATTATGCAGTCCACACAAAGAATAAACGTTTCGGTCACAGTTGACCTTCATCAGTATTGCTGCAAAATAAGTAGATGCAGTCAGAAAATAATAAAATGAAAACAAAATAATACATTCAAGGATTATAACATAAAGTATAAATGCAACTCAATGGGATCTGGGAAGGAAAGTGGAATAAGGGTGGAGGAGGATGTAGGGTAGAGGAGGATGTAGTTAATAGAGGCGGAAGAAAACATACCAAGAGGAAGGAGAAGGTGTATGTGGCTGGATGGTCCAGAAGAAAGGTTTCTGGAGTTACCTGTGTAAAAGTATATGCAGAGGTAAGGCGCCAGGTATAATGGAGACACACAGTCTAAAAGACATAGTAAAAATACCTGAGTAGTAGTAGAAGTAGTAGTGAATGAGGAGAACTGTATAACGCGGTATCCCCCGTTCGTATGATATGGACAAAAGGTAACAAGGCTTCCTGGAAGCGTATAAATTTAAAGAGGTGAGACGCTTGCTGAAGAGCAGTGTATGTCCAGGGAGAGACAGTACTATACCTGGGTGAAGAGGGCAGAGCTACGCGGTATCCCCCGCTAGTAGAAGGCACAGGTAAGAGGTGTGGAGGGTCCCTATTTATATATGTAGTGAGAGGAACGAGGCGCTGCAGAGCGCGCTAGAGCGGAAGAGGAAGTGACGTCACCGGATGTGACGCGTGCGGTCCAGAGGCTTGCGTTCCACCAACAGGAAGTGACCGGCCGAGAGAATCAGGAGATCTGGGCAAGCGCAGTAGTCAAGGAAACGGAGGAGGGGACTGGAGGGGAGAGCAGGAATGGAAGGCAGGGCTTTCTAGGGAGAAAAGAAACAACGAATGAGTACATGTAAACCGAGCATTGTGCATCATATACTATAGAAATATAGTCATGTTAAAGAGATACATTGAATGACAATATAAATCAGAGTTACTAGTTACATTACAGAAAACAGCGTGGCTGAGCATAAAATCACGATATAGAGCAGGGTACTATGTATCCTATTAGATGAAAGCAGATAAGTCATATTCCCTGTTCAGACCTTTGGGGGTCCTGGAATCCAACTCGTGGATCCAGAATGCTTCCCTTTGTTTGAGACGTAAGATCCGATTACCACCTCTGCGTAATGGTGGTACCTGTTCCAGGATTTGGAATCTAAGTTGTGATATATTATGTCCTACTGTAATGAAATGGTGCGGGATCGGTAGTAACATATTTCTACATCTGATTGTCGATTTGTGTTTAGAAATACGATCTTTTATAGGTTGTGTGGTTTCTCCAATGTAAATCATGCCACACGGACATTTAATGAGGTAAACCACAAACGAACTGTCACATGTGAAGTAATTTTTGATAGTGTATCTCTTGCCTGACTGGGGATGAAAAACGGAACTGCCTTTAAGCACATTATTGCATTGATGGCAATGAAGGCATGGGAATGTGCCTGATTTAGGATTGCAGAGAAAGCGTTGTGTCTGGCCTGTTTTGTTGCTGCCAATATCAGCATGTACCAGTGCATCTTTGATGTTGGGAGCTCTTTTGAAACAGGGCATAAAAGGTTGTTTAAATGACAATATGGTAGGGTGTGCTTCTTGTAGTAAGTGCCAATGTTTTTTTATGGTTTTGTGAATCAGATAGGCATAAGGATGAAATGTATGAACAAAAGGGATGCGTTCCTTGGAGCCCGAAGCCGTATTGTTGCTGGAATTCCCTGTTCCGAGTTGGAGAGTGGAAGAGGGGTAACCCCGTTCTCTAAATTTGGATTGCATCTCTTGTAGTCGAAGATTTCTTGTGTCTGGATCTGAGACAATACGTTCGACCCTTTTAAACTGGGATCTGGGGATAGATGTTTTCATAGGTTTGGGATGATTGCTAGTAAAATGTAGTAGACCATTCCGGTCCGTCGATTTGCGAAAAAGATCTGTGCTAAGGCGCCCCTCAGTGTCCTTAAGTACCAAGGTGTCTAAAAAGCTAATCTGAAATTTGTCATGTGTCATGGTGAAGCCCAAATCAGGCCATGCACTGTTCAGGAAATTGTGAAATAACTCAAGGGACTCCAATGGACCGGCCCAGATGCAAAAAATGTCATCAATGAATCTTTTCCATACGATGGAGTATGACTGGAATAATTGGTTTGTGTACACCATGCAATTCTCAAAGTTGGACATGTAGCAGTTCGCATATGGGGGGGCCACATTGGAGCCCGTAGCAAAACTACAACACTAAGCGTCAGCACACTGTGATTTGCTGATCTGTAAGATGCGTTCTTTGTGCTGTGAAAATACACAGCTGTGATATCTCACCAAATATTCATAGTGGGAACTTAAAATTATGTTTTTCTGCCATGATTAAGGATGGTTTGGATGTATGAAACATGTTGACCTTTTATTTCTATCTTTGTGGAATTAAGGCTGCATGAACCAGTCACCAACCATTATCTGTATATGTACAAATATGAAGTGCTACTGAGTGCTGTAGGAAAAACTTAGAATAGTGAGGTGATTTGATAGTCCTGCCACAAATAATCTGTTTCTACTGCACACTTAAAATCTCTGATAGTGGGAATGAACCTGATTGCCTGCAGTAGTCCACTCCTGAGAGCTGGTGCAGCAGAGAAAATGTCTTGGACATGAGAGTGGGAGGTCCTGATTATGGAGGATGTTAATCTTAGCTCATTGGAGTGTAGATATGGTAGAGATGCAGGACTGTGCAGCAGTGTGGAGAGGTTTGTGGATGAGTGTAATGACTGGTACAGGGTGGAGGCACCAGTGTAACTGCTGGACAGAAATATGAGACTGACTGCTGCATTAAAGATAATGAGAAATACATTTAGTGAGAAGAAGAGCAATTAGTGAGTTACAAGTATTTGTGAATTCAAGACAAAAAGGAATCAGAACAACAGTAACAGATTTTACTTTTTTTTAATTAATAATGGGATGAATAAAATCGTGAACATTATCAAAAGACTAAATCAAAGTCAGGAAGATAGCCGGGGTCAGATACCAGGTGATCAGTAAATGACAAGTCAGACGAGCAGTATGAATACCGCGGAGCCCGATGACAGAGGCGTTACTGAAACTTGTCCAGGTTGACCAGTCAGAAGGCCACAGGTAGATGGTGAAGGTCCTTCTATACAGCTCCAGCAGTGATGGTGGATCTGCTGGACTTCAGGGCGCTGGATGCTTAGGTGTCCCGTCTTTTAGATGGTTTTAGGGCAACAGTGACAGCATGCAAATGCACGAGCAGCCCTGGATAATCCACGCCGGCAGGATGATAAGATCCGGCGGAAGATGGAACCTATGACAAGAGAAATAAATATAATGTAAGTGATGGGACTCCATATTACATGATAATGCTGTGCAGTCACTGTGGCCGGACGGCAGAGGAATATTATCATACAGAGGTCAGGGGTCATTGTCAGCAATCATACATGTGACAATCCCATCACTGACAGATGACATCTACTCCACATGAATTATTTTCACTGACATCACACAACATGGAGCTGATTCTCACATTTACCTCGTCTCTTTTTCCCATTTTTTCCATTTTCTGAGTTTTGTTGCTCCATACTCAGATTTATTGCCGATTTTCTTTCTTCATGAGATGGAAATTCTGATGAAAAATTAAAAAAAAATAATCAGTAACAATATATTCTTATAGGATCTGCTTTGTCATAATATGGATAACATAAGAGACCTATAGTATTGTATAAAACCATGTGGGAATATTTGAGCCTTGAAGTCAACATTCACATTGTTGGTGCTGTAGACATGTACATACCTGGCAATGGGGACGAGGGTGGCAAGATGGTAACAGCATCGTCTGTATTACATACAGGAACAGATACTTTCTGCCTGTTTGAAGAAGAAAAACATGTAAATCTCAAGTAAACTCCGTATAAAAGGGGTTGTCTCACTAGAAGAACACCGACTATAAGGCCTAGTAGGACATATGACTGTCATAGTGGGGAAGGTCTTCTGCTCAAGACTACCTTTTATAGAGAGCTGAGAGGAAAACCACTACCAAGAATGGCCGGCATTTCATACTACATCTCTCCTACAGTGAGGGCAGCACTAAAAGTGCATGACCGGCCACAATTATGGGCTGTTATCTCCAACAATTCCGAAAGCTGAAAGCACAATGACCCATAACCATGGGGCGGTGGATGCTGCATTTGATATTATGGTATTTATGTCCTATATTTGGTGTTGTGCACATATATCAGCCTGGAGCTCCCAGTAATGACCCCATAATCTACTCACATTTCTGAGATGTTTGTGTTGGATTCTGGTGTACACTCTGGAGGGGCCTTGGGATCCTCGTTGTTCACCATCCCGTTAGTGGTGGTAGAGTGCTAAATGTGGATAACAATAAGTTATTAAATATACATACTTTTTAATTTTATAGATCCTTTTTTTGTACATATTTTGGATTTATCGATCACATACTTACTTTAGAAAGCCTCTCAGAAGATGATGATGCAAATATTCGGAAGATAAAGTTCTCATCGTCCTCCCTTGTGCCCTCCTTATCCTCTGAGACCAGATGGTTGTTTTCATCAGAGTGATCTACAAGACATAGGTAAGGAAGGATTGTTAGAGGGTGTCAGTATAACACAGTCGCTATATCTCACTAGGTTACTAGATAATACAACGTAATATACAGAAAACATGAAAAAAAACTCCTGTACAAAATTAGAGAAATAGGGATATAGTACGAAACCATGGTCAACATAGCTGAGATCCATGAAACATGGATAACATAGTAGACCAGAAAAACCATGTGGAAATATTTGAGCCTTGAAGTCAACATTCACATTGTTGGTGCTGTAGACATGTACATACCTGGCAATGGGGACGAGGGTGGCAAGATGGTAACAGCATAGTCTGTATTACATACAGGAACAGATTCTTTCTGCCTGTTTGAAGAAGAAAAACATGTAAATCGTAAGTAAACACAGTATAAAATGGGTTGTCTCACTATAAGAACACTGACTATAAGGCCTAATAGGACATATGACTGTCATAGTGGGGAAGGTTTTCTGCTCCAAACTACCTTCCATGGATCAGAACACAACTACCAAGAATGTCTGGCAAGTAATACTACAGCTCTCCTACAGAGTAGGCAGTGCTAAAAATGCATGACCTGCCACAATTATGGGCTGTTATCTTCTGCATTTTTTGAAGCCAAAAGTACAATGACCGTTAACCATGAAGCGGTGAATGCTGCATTTGATATTCTGTTATTTATGTCCTATATTTGGTGTTGTGTACATAGATCAGCCTGGAACTCCCAGTAATGACCCTTTCTAATCTACTCACATTTCTGAGATGTTTGTGTTGGTTTCTTGTG
The DNA here is from genome assembly GCF_046119375.1 of Phyllobates terribilis. Classification (NCBI taxonomy): domain Eukaryota; kingdom Metazoa; phylum Chordata; class Amphibia; order Anura; family Dendrobatidae; genus Phyllobates; species Phyllobates terribilis. Next base: position 27,669 of record NW_027363486.1, on the reverse strand, counting down.
TATACTCTGGAGGGGCATTGGGATCCTCATTGTTCACCATCCTGGTAGCGATGGTACAGAGCTAAATACGGATAAAAATAAGATATAAAATATTTTTTTTATGTACTTTTAGAGTTTTTTTAATTTTTTTTTACATATTTTGGATTTATTAATCACATACTTACTTTACAAAGCTTTTCAGAAGATGACGTAAAATTTTGGAAGTCAAGGCTCTCATTGTTCTCACTTGTGCCTTCCTCATCCTTTGAGACCAGATGTTTGTTTATATCAGAATGATCTACAAGAAATAGGTAATGAAGTATTATTAGAGGTTGTCAGTATAACACAGTCACTATTTATCACTAATATTAATGGGAACAGATGATCACATATTAGGGAAGATGAGACAAACAGTCGCTTAGTCTAGATGACGTCTCCTTCTACTTACTGATAAATAAGCTGGTGTCTGAGTCTGAAACAAGCTGAGGAACATACTCCAGCTCCTGGCTCAGAATGTTGTCAAAGTCCAAGTCACTCAGGAATGGATGAACCTTGATCTCAAATGCTCCTCCTAGAAAAAGAAAACCAAAAGTGATGCGGACATAGTCAGGGATGGCTCCATATCTGAACATTTTATCGTAATCTGAACTAATGACAAAACTGAGCCGACATGAAGGAAATAAACTGAAAGTCTTAGTGTGGAGAACTAGAAATACAGTAGATGAGCTGATAGAGAAATGCTGATCTTCATGGACATGAGCGATATGTCCTTGGTCTAATAAGGGAATATTAATACTAGTATATCTGTTACCTGTCCCAAGTCTACGCACAGGATTTCTTCTGAGCAGCTCAGTGATGAGATTCTGAGCATCCAGGGGTGGAGCGCGATCACAATTCCAAATTAGTTCTCCTGTTACATAGAAAATTACAGAAAATAAAACCTCTTTACTGGACTGTAACATAAAGCAAAGGAAATAACTAAACAAATGTAACCAATCAACGTAATGATCGGATTATTCTACTCACCAATGACAACCCTTTTATAAAGCTCAGTGAGGGAATCAGCATCAAATGGTACACATCCCAGCAGGAATTTATACAGGATGATCCCCAATGACCACCAGTCAACAGGTCTTCCATATCCTTCTTTCAGGATGATCTCTGGGGCTATGTAACATGGGGTGCCACAGAACTGGAAACCAACAGAACATAGAGATGAGAATCGATGAAACAATTATTATGACAAGATATCATCGTTAAAACACAATGCAGAAGATAAAATATTAGTGGAAAAGTTCTCTAGAAAGGAAGAACGTAGAGAAGAGACAATAGTGTGATGAGATTTGCAAATAACAAGCTAAGTTCTTGTAGGTGATGCTGACCTCACGGTCCTGGAACTCTCTGGAGATGTCCACTGCTAATTCCTTGTAGGTGTTGGTTTTCGGTATCATTAGACCAAGTTTTGAAATCCCAAAATCGGTAACTTTAATATGTCCAGTAGATGTAATCAGGAGGCTGCAAAAGAGAAGATGGTTTTAGCCTCACAGACTGAATGATAATAAATGACAACTTTCCCCACTTTATTATACTACGGGGGCACTTACTTATCCGGCTTCAGGTCTCTGTGCACCACACCGTAACTATGCAGGTATTCCACGGCAAGTACCGCCTCTGCAAAGTACAAGCGGGCCATGGGGACAGAGAAAGGACCCCTGGTGCTTAGAAGGGTCCCACAGTCTCCACCTATAGAAGAAAGGAAATATGACCGGTGAGGGGTTTATACAGAAGATAACCATGATATACCATGAGCAGATAACTATGATGTATAATGAGCAGTGAGCGGAAACATCCTGGGGAGATCACACAGATAGTGGCGTACATAGAAATCACAAGACCCCATATCAAAAGTTGTAATTGCCCCCCACCCTAAAAAGTAAAAAAGAAATATATTTATATCCCTGTTGAAGCAGCTTGGTGTTCTCACCAGCAATACAACTTTTATGGCCATTTTAGAGTATGATGCTCCCAAAAATGCCCACACCCACACTCAATGAGTATGGTATCCCCACAGTGAATCCTCCTAAGGAGGCCACCACTTAGAAGGAGGCCAGCCACAACCCCCTACTCGGTGTGATGGCACCCACAGCAACCCTCCCACTCACGATAATGGTTCCCACAGACCCTCACACAATATAATGGTCCGCATAACTCCCCACTCAGTATGATGTTCCCACACAGAATGGGGGCCTCCATACAGAGTGAGGACCCCCACAGCACCCCACTTAATATGATGACCTCCACTCAGCATTCACAGTCCCCCCATATCTAGTCATACGGCCCCCTTTCAGTATTTTGGCCCCTACTAGCCACCTACTCAGTATTTTTGCCCCCACCAGCCCCACCTCCTTGAAGAAGCAAATACCGCTGAAATTGTGATGACAGGTGGAGGGATGCTGCCCACTGCCGAGCGTTGACAGACCCCCTCCGACTGATGAGCCCCATAGCGCCCCTGCACCAAGATCAATGAATTTACGAGCATCTTGGTAATAGATAACCTATAGTAAATGCTCTGTGGGGATGTAACCAACAATGTCCTAATGATATGAGCAGTGATAAGATGAAAGCAGACATGGGCTGAATATAATACAATAGATGTGTCTTACCTCCCACATACTCCATGACCATACACAGGTGAGATCTAGTTGGAAAGGAGCAGAGCATGGAGACCACAAAGGGACAATCAGCAAATGTTAAGATGTCCCTCTCCAGAAAGGCCCATTCCAATCTCTGTGCAGTATTTAGGTTCCGCTTAGCCATTTTCTTCATAGCAAAGGTATGGTGTGAGTCTTTATGATGCACTAAGTAGACGGCCCTGGAGAGAAGGAGAATCCATCAGTTATAATAAATCCTTATTAATAATCCATCTATAGAAATCATTATATGTTTAATACTGGTATCCAAGGGGTAACATTTCTCCTTGCGGAGAGTGACATGTTAAGCTTGTCAAGGTGAGGAGACTTTTAAGCCTCAATGATCCTCTGGGAAATATGCAAATTGTCTCTTCAGAGAGGAAGAGAACTAGAACTCTAGTGCCCCTTATAGGAAGTAGTAATCCTAAAAGTCAATATCGACCCTTTAACGAGCCTTGTCACATGACATAAGATAATAGCCATAACCAAAATCTCAATTTTTGGACACTATGTTTGGGGTACAAGCACTCATCAGTGTAAGGTGTGAGATATGGTTTGGCTGGGTGAGAGGCATCTGACCAGGATCCAAGGGGTAACATTTCTCCTTGCGGAGAGTGACATGTTAAGCAAGTCAAGGTGAGGAGACTTTTAAGCTGCAATGCTCTTCTGGGAAATATGCAAATTGTCTCTTTTCAGAGAGGAAGAGAACTAGCACCCTAGTGCCACCTATAGGAAGTAGCAATCCTATTTCCCAGAAGAGCATTGCGGCTTAAAAGTCTCCTCATGTCCGCAAGGAGAAACGTCAACCCCTTGGATACCGGTCAGACACCTCTCACCCAGTCAAACCATATCTCACACTTTGCACTGAAGAGGGGCAGTACCCCAGAACACAGTTCCTGCAAATTGAGATTTTGGTTTTGGCTATTATCCTAAGTCATATGACAAGGCTTGTTAAAGGGTCGATATTGACTTTTAGGATTGCTACTCCCTATAGGTGGAGTTCTAGTTTGCTTCCTCTCTGAAGAGACAATTTGCATATGTTTAATACTAGAAGTCTGGCCGCCACTATAAATTCACATCTAGAAATACATAAAATAGCACTACATAGATCACCTATGGGAGGTCTCCACAATGCCACTTCTGCCGGAGCCATTACCCAGGTCACATTATAGATACGAGAATCTACCGAAATTCTCTTTGGGCAGATTCGCTATAACTGACCAAATACAATTTAGTGCAAATAAAAATTGGTCCAAAATGAATGTGCTCCAGGGCTCTCTTCTGCTGCTGAGGCCAGTGATTGGGCCCACATGGTCATGGTGGAGGGTGTAGATGTCATTGACGTCAATATGGTGTCACCCTTCATGTGACCATGTGTAGCCAACTTCTCTGATCAGCTTCATAATGGAGCCCCCCCATCAAAACAAAGATCAGAGTGGAGAGCAGAAAAGCTCAGGTGGAGGAGGCAGCATAAGAACAGATGAGGGTCTAGCACAGGCGAATGTAATAATATTATATTATTATATATTATATTATATGTAATTATATTATTTAAATCGCTTTCCTTACAGTTTGATTTGCTACAGATCACATAATTTCCCTATGATAACACTGAATGGCAGAGTGCAGGGGCAGAAGCATTGTGATAGGGAACCCTGAGAAATGTGGATTATGGCAACAGAAATCTCACCCAAAATTTCCACTGCTGATGAGTTTGGAAGTTTCATAGTCGCTCATATGCGGCTTTCTCGCCGGAACCAATGAATCCATCACGCTCTATAAAAGAATAAGAAATAATACTGATTTATTGAAGATGCAGGAAAAAAGTTACAGATGCAAAAACTTCTCCCCCCATATTATGTCCCAGATGATTTACACTGATATGATGTTGGGAGGATACAAACCGGACGCTCGGCAGACCCGGCGCTAGCACCCAGCACACCCAGGCAAGTGCCGGGGCCCTGAGTAGGCGAGGGGCCCACTTGCTGTCGGGCACCCTGGCGTGCTATGGGACCGGTGAGCAGAGGAGAGTGGTGCCAGCGCCAGCTAGTGGGCCTTGCTCCCCCCCCCAATGCTTGCCCAGGGCCACGGCCAGCACAATACTTACCTCTCCACAGCTGGTGAGCAGTGAGGTGAGCATTTGATTTTTTTTTTTTTATGTATGGAGGTATGGGGCATTATATGGGGGGGAGAAGTGACATCCTGCATGGGGCATTATATGGGGGGGAGGTAGGGACATCCTGCGTGGGGTATTATATGGGCGGGGGGGAGTGACATCCTGCATGGGGCATTATATGGGGGGGGAGTGACATCCTGCATGGGGCATTATATGGGGTGAGAGGTGACATCCTACATGAGGCATTATATGGGGGGGACATCCTGCATGGGGCATTATATAGGGGGCATGACATCCTGCATGGGGTATTATATGAGGGGGAGAAGTGACATCCTGCATGGGTCATTATATGGGGGGGGAAATGACATCCAGCATAGGGCTTTATATGGGGTGAGAGGTGACATTCTGCATGGGGCATTATATGGGGGGTGACATCCTGCATGGGGCATTATATGGGGGGGTGACATCCTGCATGGGGTATTATATGGGGGGAGAAGTGACATCCTGCATGGGGCATTATATGGGGTGAGAGGTGACATCCTGCATGGGGCAATATATGGGGTGAGAGGTGACATCCTACATGGGGCAGTATGTGTTGGGGGGACATCCTGCATGGGGCATTATATGGGGGGTGACATCCTGCATGGGGCATTATATGGGGGGTGACATCCTGTATGGGCCATTATGTGGGGTGGGACATCCTGCATGGAGCATTATGTGGGGGGGACATCCTGCATGGGGAATTATATGGGGGGTGACATCCTGCATGGGGCATTATGTGGGGGGCATATCCTGCATGGGGCATTATGTGGGGGGGACATCTTGCATGGGGCATTATGTGGGGTGGGACATCCTGCATGGTGCATTATGTGGAGGGGACATCCTGTATGGGGAATTATATGGGGGGTGACATCCTGCATGGGCCATTATGTGGGGGGGCACAGCCTGCATGGGGCATTATGTGGGGGGCACAGCCTGCATGGGGCATTATGTGGGAGGGACATTCTGCATGGGGAATTATATGGGGTGTGACATCCTGCATGGGCCATTATGTGGGAGGGGGGCATCCTGCATGGGGTATTATGTGGGGGGGGGGGCACAGCCTGCATGGGGTATTATGTGGGGGTCACAGCCTGCATGGAGCATTATGTGGGGGGGTGCACAGCCTGCATGGGGCATTATGTGGGGGGTCACAGCCTGCATGGGGCATTATATGGGGGCACAGCCTGCGTGGAGCATTTTATGGGGTCCATTATTCTATATGGAGCAATATATGGAGCTCATAATATGGTATAGAGGACTATGTGGTGCCATTATACTGTGTGGAGGACATTACTGTCTGGTCTGCACTGTGAGCTGTGAAGATTCGCCGCTTTCTGAGTTATTGTGGAATTTACAATAGATATCGCTCATGTAATGTAAGAAGTGAAATCTTCGGGCTTGTACTATATATATATATATATATATATATATATATATATATATATATATATATACATATATATTTATCTGTACATCATGAATCGTGGTATGTGTTAAAGGGGCCACTGAGACTCTTTCGCCCAGGGCCCACGAAATCCTGGAGCCGCCCTGCAACGGTCATCATACATTACTATAACATTCTGGATAATGTGGGAGATCACACAGAGGAGGACTTACAGGTAATCTGTCACCAGGTGTTTGCTATGTATTCTGAAAGCACCATGATGTAGGGGCAGAGACCCTGATTCCAGTGATGTGTTACTTACTAGGCTGTGTGTGGCTGTTTCAATAAAATCAGTAGATTATCACTAGAAGACTATCTGTCTAGCCAGGTAGTCCTATTGCTCTGTACCCCTGCCTCCACCACTGATTAGCAGCTTTCTGCCTATGCACAGTGTACACAGAAAGCTGCCAATCAATGGTGTGGGCGGGGTTATACAAGACTCAGCATTCAGAGCTCTGCAGCAGAAAAAAATAGTGATTTTATCACAACTGCTCCACTGAGTAAAGTAATCAACACATGGAATCAGGGTCTCTGTCCCTGCATCATGCTTCTCTCAGACCAAATAGCATAAACCTGGTGACAGATTCCCAGTAATTCAAATGTAATTAACACCATAGGGTCATCTACACTTAGAATAGAGACGTCCCATGGTTGTATGGGGGATAATACTGGACGAGTCATTCACACCCCATGATCTGATGACACACACGCATCCCCCTCTATGATACTTACGGATTCTTGGATCTCCGGGATCTCACTAATTCCATTGTTAGGATTCGACAGCTCAGTTGTTTCTAAAATAATGATGAAGAAATGAAATGTATTAGAGGATATTATTCCTACATAGATAATACAGCAATATAACGGAGAAATGACAAGATGTCTGTAAATGGGATTAATACTCGTTATATGGGGATTCTAAATATGAGAATATACGGGGAATCCATAGATAAATGTAATGTAAATGATGGAGGAACCCCTTCATAAATAACAAAAGACTGACCATCACTTCCGAAAAGAAAATGGGTGTGAACAGGTGCATACTAAGAGTAGCCATCCAAATACATAACTAACAAAGTTGCACTCTGTAACGCTATAGCATGTAAACATGAAATAAATGAAATTTGAATTGCATTACTGCTGTAGAAAATAGGATAAAAGGAAGATACTTAGCGCATAATTTGGCCAATTTATGCATGGCCAGCAGCCACGGCAAGGCGATCTTCTTTTTCTGGGTGCATGCCAAGTAGCCACGGCAAGGTGACCTTTTTTTTTGCTGGGTGCATGCCCAGCAGTCACGGCAAGACGACCTTCTTTTGCTGGGTGCATGCCCAGCGGTCACGACAAGGCGACCTTCTTTTGCTGGGTGCATGCCCAGCAGTCATGACAAGGCGACCTTCTTTTGCTGGGTGCATGCCTAGCAGCCACGGCAAGGCGACCTTCTTTTGCTCGGTGCATGCCCAGCAGTCACGGCAAGGCGAACTTTTTTGCTGAGAACCTATCTCCACCCATCAGCCCGGGGTGGTTTTAATTACAACAGGATCCTACCTACCCATATAAATGTAGGCTTCAGCCTAGGAGAGGATTCACATTAGGAGAGGATTCCAACAAAAAGATCGCCTTGTCATTGGCTTCTGGGCATTCATGAATTGGCCAAATTATGTGCTCAGTATCTTAGTTTTTTCCCATTTTCTAGAGCAGTAATGCAATTTAAATTTAATTTATTTCATGTTACTTGCTATAGCACTGCAGAATGGACCCTCCATCACATGAATGAGGAACCCCCCACCCACGCTGCACATATGAGTGATGGTAAGAGAGCTGAAACATAGGAGAGATTTGCAAATTAGCCTGGAAGTGCACTGGGGGCGTGTCACTGCACTTGGATTTCTTCTTTCACACCCCCAGTGCACTTCCATTGTGATTTGTATATGGTGTCCACTTTACATTTCTCCTGACTGGCACATTGGATTTCTACAAACAATTATTATTAGGGGACAATGGCCTATACCGCCACACCACTACTTCTATATGTAACAATGTGCTGCCAGGTTCCCATTACACAGAGTAGAGAGTAAATCTAACATTATCCTCCGTCCTCTGTAATATCTGGACATTCCTTGTAGAAGGTCGGGTGATCGCTCACCTGTAATCAGATCGCTGTTCAGCTCCGGCTGACTCCTATTAGGGTCAGGGATTTTCGGGGTCACATTTTGCCCATGTTTGGCGTCGCCTCCTGTTGTTTCCTGATAGATATAATATATATAATTAATATGTGGAAGATTTCACTAAATCACCAAATACATAAATCATGAAGGACTAAACCAAAATTTACAGATGCACCAATTGTAACGATACAAATCCCGCGCCATCTTCAGACCTTTTCTCAGAAAGTCTCCTCAGATACGGTGGATTAAGATACGTCTATTAATATTGATCCTTACCGGGCGTTCCAATGAGCGTTCTAGTATAGACAGGACTTTTTCGGCCAGTTCTTTAAAGACAGCCAAATCTTCAGTCTGAGATCTTTCTTCAGCCTATAAAGAAGGAAAAATGGAAAGGAGAATTTTGAGATGAGAGCGGTCAGAATGGAGGCGGAAATTGTATGTGACATCGGTTCTCTGTCTGCAGATACAATGACTACATACTGTATTTGGGGACTCGTGTTTTACCGTATTTTTTGGACTATAAGATGCCTTTTTTTCCAAAATTTTTGACCTCCCTTCTAACACTCTCGCACCCCTCGAATCTATCCTAAACTCTGCTGTCTGACTAATCCACCTGTCCCCCCGCTATTCCCTGGCTTCTCCCCTCGCTCCGCCAATCCCTTCACTGGCTACACATTACCCAGAGACTCCAGTTCAAGACCCTAACCTTGGCATGCAAAGCCACCCACAACCTGTCTCCTCCATATATCTGTGACCTAGTCTCCCGGTACTTACCTGCACGCAACCTCCGATCCTCACAAGATCTTCTTCTCTACTCCCCTCTTATCTCCTCTTCCCACAATCGCATACAAGATTTCTCCCGTGCATCCCCCCTACTCTGGAACTCTCCACCCCAGCATATCAGACAGATTATTAATAATAATAATTGTCTGAATGTAGCTTACCAGGGGGGTGGCTGTGGTGGAGTGAGGTCATAGGAGGTAGGGTCACTGCTGTAGGAAGCCGGCAGTAGAAGTGGGGCGCTGCTGCGGGCCCCGAGCTGGGAGGAGCGGGGTATCCAGGAGGTGCGAGGCTGCGGGCCCTGGGCTTCAAGGAAATGTTAGCGGTGATTTAGGAGGGGAGTCCCTGCTCTGCCCATTGATTTTCTGGCGGTGGGCTTCAGGCAAATGGCCGCTGGAGGCAGTGCATGTGAAGATTTAGATCTCGGCTCAATGACGATCTGAGATGTCAATTTGCGTATTGGCCATCTCCAGCAGCCTACTTCTTGAAGCCCACTGCAGAGAAATCAATAAGCAGAGCAGGGCCTCCCCTCCTGAATTACCGCTAACATTTCCTTGAAGCCCAGGGCCCGCAGCCTCGCACCTTCTGGACACCCCGCTCCTCCCAGCTTGGGGCCCGCAGCAGCGCCCCACTCCTACTGCCGACTTCCTGCAGCAGCGACTCTGCCTCCTGTGACCTCGCTCCACTGCCACCAACCCCCTCAGTAAGCAACCGAAAATTCGGACTATAAGACAGACCCCCATTTTATTATAATAAATGTTTTTCCTATTTTCCTCCCAAAAATTTTTGGTGCGTCTTATGGTCTGCAAAATATGATATATTAGAAGAAAAAACTTCTATCCCTCCATTATTATCTATCAATATTGAGATGTTCTGTGCAGAGTGTCCGCCACTTACCTGGTGTAGTAATGTCCTGATGTTCTGAAGTAAATCCGTCAGATAGTCTGACGTTAGACGACGTTGTCGGTGTTTGGTCAGGCAATCCTTTACTAGCTCCATCACCAGCCGGTGAGTGAAGCTGAGGACGCCATCGGGTGGTAGAAGCACACTGTTAGGACGATTGATCATAAGGATCAACAATAGTGCTTTTACCTGAGGAATGTCCAAAACAATTCCAGCCATAGTGAAAAACTGCAAGTGCTATCAGTCACTATAGAGCCAAGAAAGGCACGGGTGAGCCTATGTGCATTGTATATATAGCGCCTGTGAGCAGTGATGTCACATCACCTGTGATGTCATCACGGAATCTTGTCATACAATCTTCACGGAGCAGCTCTGCGCAAATAGAATGCGGCCTGGTATTATATAAAGTGAAAACACCATACAATTAACTACCCATGTTATCATGGCCGTTCTATTTTATATCCAATTAGAACACAACCAGGATAAAGGTGTGTTCACAAGTTGGATTTTGGCAGCATTTTATTTCTACCTCAAAAATCAAAGGAGGCAGGAAAAACGCTGCTTAAAATTCAGGTGTTTTTACTTGTGTTTTTTTTTCCATTCATTTGAATGGGTGAAAAATGCTGCAAAACCTCTGAAAGACTTGACAAGCTGCAGATTTAAAAAAAATGCAAAAAAAACAGCATGTGAATGAGATTTCAGAAATGTCATTCACTAAGATGGTACTGTAAAACACAGCATTTTTGCTGCAGAAGAAAAAACAGTCAATACACCCTAAAGATATGCTCAGTCATATTATGGGAAATATTGTATATTTAGTATTTATTATCTCACGTGTTTTTCTTCACCATAGAACTTTTAAGGCTGTGTGCCCACTATGCGTTTTTTAGGCGTTTCTGCAGCATAACTTCCGCCGCGGAAACACTTAAAAAACGCTTGGTGATAGGTCTGCAATGGTTCCCAATGATAATCCGCATGTGCTGTGCACATGCCGCGGAGATTTCCGCTGCGGATTATCATTGCGGAAAAATCCGCAGCACGTCTATTAATTTTGCAGAGTCGCTGCGATTTAGCCGCCATTGACTTGCATTGGAACGCATAACATCCGCATGACTACAAATACACATGTGGATATTATGCGACTCAATGCGTGGATGGTACCCGGGTCTGGAGATGAAGAGACTCTCCTCCAGACCCGGGTACCATAGTACCTGTAGTTAAAATAGAATTAAAATAAAAAATAAACATATACTTACCTTCTGATGGCCCCTGTCTGCTCCCGGCGGTGCTGCTGGCTCTTCGGCTGCTCGCGGTGGTAAAAGGACCTTCCATGACGCCATTTAGTCATGTGACAGATCACGTGACCGCTGACATCGGCGGTCGCGTGACCTGTCACATGACTAAATGACGTCATGGAAGGTCCTTTTACAGCACCGTGATCCACCGAAGACACCGGACTCACCGGAGAAGGAGATCGAGGACCATCGGAAGATGAGTATAATGTTTTTTTTTTATTTTTCACCATTATTATTCTTTTTTTTTATTATTGATGCTGCATTTGCAGCATTGTAAGTTGGTCACACTATGTAAATCCATGCCGGTTGCATGGAATTATATAGTGTGACCAAGTTGTCAAGCACTTTTCCAAGTGATGCTAAAATCACTTGTCAAAGCGCTTGACAACCCAGGGAGATGCAGAAACGCTTAGGAAAAATCTGCAGCATTTCTGCATCGTGGTCATATATCCTAACTCATTGGCAAACTGTTATACAAGGCTATATTCACACTAGACGTTTTTTTAGCGGGCTTTTTTATGCAAATTTTCAGCTGCGTTTTACAGTACCAACAAAGTCTATGAGATTTCCGAAATCTCATGCACACAGCTTGCTTATTTGTCCTCAGTATTTTGTGCTCTCCATGGCTTTTTGCAATAGAGTATGTCACTTGTTTCAGCGTTTTTCACCCATTAAAAAAAAGGGTGGTGGAAAAAAATGCTGAAAAAAAGCCTAGTTTGAACATTTTGCTGCGTTTTTAGTGAAAAAAGCAAGTATGTGACACACATTTATTCCTGTGATTTTCCCAACTTGAAACCATCTTGTCTTGGTCACCTGAGATAGCAGCTTGGATTATTACAGTTTAATTAAATTAGTGATTCCTACAAAGTAAACATTGGTTGAGCTAGGTGTGAGATTGAACAACACGTGTGGCCCAGGGAGGTGTGAAAATGAACAATGCCTGAGTAACTCAATGGCAAACCATAATGTGAAAGTAAATAGTGTCCTACAAATTCAATGCACTGCCAGGGTCTTAGATAAACCATTCCAGACCAATTCACCTCCCCCCCTGTTACATTTGTAATGTGTACTTTTTCATGAACATATGTCTTGCAATGGTGACCTGTTTTCATGTGTCTATGGTGGAAGCAAAGCTGAACTTTGGGATCCTGAAAAACGCACCAAAAATGCACCAAGAACCACTGCAAAAAAACACACGAAAACCTGCGTTTTTGACGCTACTTCTTTCCTGCCAAGAGATTATGTTTTGCTGCAGAAAAAAAACACCTAGTGTGAATATAGCCTAAGACTTACTCTGCCAGCATTAATAGTCAATATTCTGTATATAAATAGGACTCCAATCCAGGTATTCAGTTTATCATAAACATGCCTGAGTTAATCTGCCAAATACACATAGTATGCTTTCTCATAGGTCAGATATAAATCCTGTTAAAGGTCCAAGTTGCAGCAGTTAAGTAGAACAAAACAGACCTCTTCATTCTTTGTAGGTGGAAAAACTTTCGAAATTGTCAGTGTATCAAGTACTTATTCTCCTGACTGTATATAATATAATTGCCGCACTGCTACATACAGGTGCTTCTCAGAAAATTAGAATATCATCAAAAAGTGAATTTATTTCAGTTCTTCAATCCAAAAAGTGAAACTCATATATTATACAGAGTCATTACAAACAGAGTGATCTGTCTTAAGTGTTTATTTCTGCTAATGTTGATGATTATGGCTTATCTCCAATGAAAACACAAAAGTCACTATCTCAGTAAATTAGAATTAACAAGAAACACCTGCAAAGGCTTCTTAAGCATTTAAAAAGGTCCCTTAGTCTGTTTTAGTAGGCTCCACAATCATGGGCAAGACTGCTGACTTGACAGATGTCCAGAAGGCAGTCATTGACACACTCCTCAAGGAGGGTAAGCCACAAAAGGTCATTGCTAAAGAAGCAGCTGTTCACAGAGTGCTGTATCCGAGCATATTAATGGACGTGGAAGGAAAAAGGGTGGTAGAAAAAGGTGCACAAGCAACCGGGATAACCGCAGCCTTGAAAGGATTGCTAAGAAAAGGCCATTCAAAAATTTGGGGGAGATTCACAAGGAGTGGACTGCTGCTGGAGTCATTGCTTCAAGAGCCACCACACACAGACGTATCCAGGACATGGGCTACAAGTGTCGCATTGCTTGTGTCAAGCCCCTCATGACCAATAGACAACGCCAAAAGCGTCTTACCTGGGCCAAAGAGAAAAAGACCTGGACTGATGCTCAGTGGCCCAAGGTGTTGTGTTCAGATGAAAAGTAAATTTTGCATTTCATTTGGAAATCAAGGTCCCAGAGTCTGGAGGAAGAGTGGAGAGGCCACAATCCAAGCTGCTGGAGGTCTAGTGTGAAGTCTCCACAATCAGTGATGGTTTGGGGGCCATGTCATCTGCTGGTGGAGGTCCACTGTGTTTTATCAAGACCAAAGTCAGCGCAGCCGTCTACCAGGACATTTTACAGCACTTCATGCTTCCCTCTGCCCACAAGCTTTATGGAGATGGAAATGTCATTCTCCAGCAGGACTTGGCCCCTGTCCATACTGCCAAAAGTACCAATACCTGGTTTACACACAACAGTATCACTGTGCTTGATTGGCAGCAAACTCGCCTGACCTTAACCCCATAGAGAATCTATTATAGAGAATCTATGGGGTATTGTCAAGAGGAAGATGAGACCCCAGACCCCACAATACAGATGAGCTGAAGGCTGCTATCAAAGCCACCTGGGCTTCCATAACACCTCAGCAGCGCCACAGGCTGATCCCTCCATGCCACATTGCCGCATTGATGCAGTAATTGATGCACAAGGAGCCCAAACAAGTATTAAGGACATTTACTAAACATACATTTCAGTAGGCCAACTTTTCGGATTTTAAAAACATTTTTCAAGCTGTTGTTATGAAGTATTCTAATTTACTGAGATAATGACGTTTGTGTTTTCATTGGCTGTAAGCCATAAGCATCAACATTAACAGAAATAAACACTTAAAATAGATCCCTCTGTGTGTAATGACTCTATATAATAGATCCCTCTGTGTGTAATGACTTTATATAATAGATCCCTCTGTGTGTAATGACTCTATATAATAGATCCCTCTGTGTGTAATGACTCTATATAATAGATCCCTCTGTGTGTAATGACTCTATATAATAGATCCCTCTGTGTGTAATGACTCTATATAATAGATCCCTCTGTGTGTAATGACTTTATATAATAGATCCCTCTGTGTGTAATGACTATATAATAGATCCCTCTGTGTGTAATGACTCTATATAATAGATCCCTCTGTGTGTAATGACTCTATATAATAGATCCCTCTGTGTGTAATGACTCTATATAATAGATCCCTCTGTGTGTAATGACTCTATATAATAGATCCCTCTGTGTGTAATGACTCTATATAATAGATCCCTCTGTGTGTAATGACTGTATATAATAGATCCCTCTGTGTGTAATGACTCTATATAATAGATCCCTCTGTGTAATGACTCTATATAATAGATCACTCTGTGTGTAATGACTCTATATAATATAGGAGTTTCACTTTTTGCATTGAAGAACTGAAATAAACTAACTTTTGATGATATTCTAATTTTGTGAGAAGCACCTGTATATAGTATGAAGCCCCACTGCCCCATATGTGTATGTATAATTTGATGCACATGACTCGCCCCCTGGGCCGTGGGGTACACGGAACCGGGCCTTCTAGTGTACGGTGCTGATGGGGGTAGTAGTGGCAACCCGATCCCGTGGCTCAGGGTGGTCAGACCAAATGGTGGCAGTCTATTTATCAGTGTTTTGAATGTCCGACTATGCCACCCGTGGATTGCGGTCAGGGATAACCGCCGCTGCGAGGCAGACTGCTGAGGCTGGTGTTGGTGTGCAGCACAGGTGTAGGATAACTCCCCACGGGAAGAGTGTAGCCTCAGGGCAGTGTAGGTGGATGTTGGGGGTGATAGTGCAGGCCGCAATAGTAAGAGTTCAGAGTCCGCTTCAAACAGTTCAGGGTCTTTATTGTAGATATTATTAATGACCCAACAGTACCGGTTAGGAATGGGCCTGGGTGTCTGAGAGAATTCGGGCGAGCCCCACTGGTCAGGGTGAGTGTGTAGGCCTACCGTTCTCTCTATGCTCTTTCTGACTATCCCCCTTTTCGTGGTGTAATAGCCCACGTACCTGAGCTGGCCGTGTACTTCTCGCCTGTATGGCATGCGACTAGGGCCTTGGGTACCTGTTGCTTGCTCCTCGCTGTACAGGTCCCTCTGTGTGGCGGAGCCTCCAGGCTTCTTAGGCCAAGGGACCTGAAATCCCTCGCAGGTTGGTTCTCTGCTGCTGGGCTTGTAACCCTGACAGCCCCGGACCCCAATGCCCGGTAGATTGGTTCTCTTCCAGGACCGGCTCTCGTCGCCTCTGTCCCTGGCTTGCAGTTTCTCCTCTGCCTCACGGACTCCTCAGCTACAGCTGAACTGTCCCTCCTTCTCTGGGACTAGTCTCACTCCTGAGCTAGATCTTCCAGTTCTCTCTAACCCTGCCCCCAGTTCCAGCTTTTATAGGGGCAGCCAGCTCCCCCTGCTGGCCTGGGACAGGAGGTGCTGTATGCTAATAGTCCCTAACCAGGGGACCTCCCTCCTGCTCTCAGACACAGATTATTGTTTGTGGCATCCAGGCCTGGGGTGACACATTCTCCCCTAGTAAAATTTAGTACTCCGGACTAAACAGGAAACACAAATACAGGGTATAAATGACAACATAACATATATACAAGTATATTTTGTCCTTGAGGCTTCCGTGACCGGGTGTCCATTTCACCCAACAAGGTGAAGTTTTCCACGGTGTGGGGACCTGTTTCCATAAACCCCAATTTCCTGGCCTTGGGCGTGGCGACAAGGCTGAGATCTCTACTTTGGGCCACAAGGAGGCCACACCGGACAGATTTTTCTTCCGTGGCCATCTTCGAAAGAGGGCACCAAGTGCAACTATCTACAAGATAGTTCCGGTTATTCAGCGTCCATAACCTGTTAGTCCATGAACTAGAAAGACTGGAAAAACATAATTAGCAACCAGGCAACAAACATAAAACATTTACAATATACAGCATTTAGATCTTCCAGCGAGCTGGTATTTGCCCCCTAGTGCTCCGGGTTGACCTGCGTAACCCACTGTCTGGTGGTGGTCTAACCTGACTTTCCCCACTAGCATTCAGGGTACAGCTACTAGCTGGGTTTACAGGCAGTGCAGGCAGCTATCTGCGGGTCCTTTGGCTTACCGCAGGTATGGCAGGCTCACTGTCAGCAGAGGGTTGACTCTCCTGGGCTGCTGGCATGGGTTCTTCTGCCTCTAGGGCTGCTTGGTCTTCTGATTCCTCCTGCTCTCCTGTAGGTTCCTGCTGGGTTGGTTGAAGGAAGTGTAGGACGGGTACCACTATTGCATCATTTATCCGAGTCCAGGACCGGGGGAACTCTCCAAGAACTGTGCTGATCATTTCTTTCTTGTCTTCTGCGGGTTCAAGGTCATCTTGATCTTCTCCTGCACTCTGTAGTTGCTCGGGGCACCTTTTTAGGTGGTGTCTGGAGACGGTGCTAGTGGTTTCTCCTCCATCCTTGGTAATTACACATACCTTCGGGTTGTTGTGGTTGGACTGCAGTACTGTGTACGGGTCGCTCTCCCACTGGTCATCTAGCTTGTGAAGCCTTCTCTTCCGCTTCAGGAACTGCTCACCAGGTTCCAGGGGACCAGCAGGGGCGTGTTGGTTGAAGAGCCTCTCTTGCTTTTCTCTCACTTGAGCCAGACTCCTCTCCACACTCTCCTGTACCTTCTTGAACTGTAGCCGCCGTTCCGTATCCCAGTCCGCGTCTGGGGAGGTGTCCTCGGGGGTCAGGACTCCCATCTCCAGGTCTATCGGCAGCTTACCTGGTCTTGCCCGCATCAGGTAAGCCGGGGTGCAATTTGTAGCATTCACCGGGATATGGTTGTATAAGTCTATCAGGTCTGGCAGCTTCTCCGGCCACAGGCTGCGTTCTTCCAGGGGCAACGTTTTGAGGAGATCAATGACGATATTATTCATTTTCTCACACAGCCCGTTGGTTTGTGGGTGGTAAGACATTGTCCGAATCTTCTTACAGCCGTAGAGGTTGCAGAACTCCTGGAAGATTTCAGCCTCAAACGCTGGACCTTGATCTGTCAAGACCTGTTCCGGATACCCGTGTGGACGGCAGAAGTGTTGTTGGAAGGCTCTGGCCGCTGTTTGGGCTGTCAAGTCTTTAACAGGAACCACCACCAGGAACCGGGAATAGTGGTCCACTATTGTCAGGGCATAGACGTAGCCCGACCGGCTTGGAGCCAGTTTCACATGGTCCAGAGCTACCAGCTCAAGAGGCTGCCTGGTGACGATGGGCATCAAGGGCGTCTTCTGGCTGGTACCGTCCTTCCTTCTGAGGTTACATGGGCCACAGTCCCTGCACCACTTCTCTATGGCCCCTCTCATTCCGACCCAGTAGAACCGCTCTCTCAGTAGGAACTCCAGTTTCTTCCACCCGAAGTGTCCCGCTCTGTCATGGTAGGCCTCCAGGACCATTGCTGCATCTCGTCTCGGTACCACTACCTGCCAGGTCAGCTCGTGCGTCCGGTGGTTGACAAGCCTTCTGCACAGCTTACCTTCGTAGAGGAATAGCCTGCCTTTCTCCTTCCATAACTGCTTGGCTTCCTCTGGAGTGTCCGAGCCAGGGCTAGCGTCTGCCTGGGTCAAGAGGTCTTTCACCAGGCGAATTGCAGGGTCACTATCTTGCGTTTCAGCCCAGCCTTGGTGAGGTAAGGGATTGAACGTGACAGTGGTCAAGTCTTTGTCTCTTACACGTTGGGAGTACTGAGTGGCCCCGTACCGGTGGAATGCAGGGAGCTCTATTTCCTCCAACTCGTCTGGATCTTCTCCCTCATCGGGCAAGTGGGGCATTCTCGATAGGGCATCTGCATTGGCATTGGCTCGGCCTGCCCGGTACTTGATGGTGAAGTCATAGTTTGCTAGCCGGGCCATCCACCGCTGCTCTAGGGCACCAAGTCTCGCATTGTCCAGATGTGTCTACGGATTGTTGTCCGTGTACACAGTGAACTTCACAGAGGCCAGGTAATGCTTGAAACGTTCTGTTACGGCCCACACCACTGCCAAGGACTCCAGCTTAAAGGAGCTGTAATTCTCCGGGTTTCTCTCGGTGGGCCTCAGCTTACGGCTGGCGTACGCGATCACCCTTTCTCTGCCCTGTTGGTTCTGTGACAGTACGGCTCCCAGCCCCACATTACTGGAGTCTGTGTGGAGGATAAAAGGCTGGCCATAATCAGGGTAGGCCAGGATCTCATCCCCCGTGAGGGCCATCTTCAGCTGGCGGAAGGACTCCTCTTCCGGCTTGTCCCACTTGAAGGGTGGCTTTTGGCTTCTGGTCTTAGATTGTCCTATAAGGAGGTCCTGCATAGGGGCTGCCATCTTGGTGATCCTGGGGATGAACCTTCGGTAGTAGCCTACCAACCCGAGGAACTGCCTCACTTCTTTTATGTTTGAGGGGCTTGGCCAGTTCTTTATTGCCGTGATTTTGTCAGGGTCGGGGGCTACTCCTTCTGCACTCACCACGTGTCCCAGGTACTGTACCTTCGGCTTTAACAGATGGCACTTGGAGGGTTTCACTTTCATGCCATAGCCTGCCAGGGCCTCGAACACCTCGGCCAGGTGCTTTAGATGGTCCTCGTAAGTCTTCGAATAGACAATCACGTCATCCAGGTAAAGTAGGACCGTCTCAAAGTTTCGGTGCCCTAGACAGCATTCCATCAGCCTCTGGAAGGTCCCGGGTGCGTTGCAGAGCCCGAACGGCATATAGTTGAATTCACTTAATCCCATCAGGGTGGTGAAGGCGGTCTTCTCCTTATCAGCCTCTGCCACAGGAACCTGCCAGTACCCACTAGTAAGGTCCAAAGTAGAGAATAAATTAGCTGATTTTAGTGCGACCAAAGACTCCTCTATTCTAGGCAACGGGTATGCGTCTTTATGGGTGATACGATTGACTTCTCTATAGTCCACGCACATTCTCATAGTACAGTCTTTCTTTTTTACCAGAACCAAGGGGGCTGCCCAGGGGCTACAACTGTCTCTAATGACCCCGGCTTCCTTCATTTCTCTCAGCATGCCCTTTGCGTTCTGATAGTGTGCGGGGTGGTACAGGTCTGTATCTTTCTTTTATTGGTGGGTGGCTCCCCGTGGGGATGTGGTGTTCTACCCCTTTCACTCTGCCGAAGTCTAGCGGGTGCTTACTAAAGATTCTCTCGGACTCTTGAACCACCCGGTAGACTCCTTGTTTTTGGTGCAAGGGAGTGGAGTCAGCACCCACGAGGAGTTTCTGGCACCAGTACGCCTTGGGTTTCTGGGAACCATTACCCTCCGCCTGGGGAGATGGAGGCAAGGGTTCCATGGCCCTGACAGCATTGTGTTCAACAGTATACAATTTGGCTAGTGTAGCGTACCGGGGCAAGTGTACTTCCCTTTCCCCAATGTTTAAGATCCGGACGGGCACCCTTCCATGGCGGACATCCACCACCCCCCGGGCTGTCAAAATGGTGGGCCTGCTGTCTGAGTACACGGGTTCTACCATGGCTTGGTAGTCTCTCCCTCTTAACCCGATTGCAGTCCGACACCAGATCATTTCACTTTTGGGGGGCATGGCAATGGGGAACGGGTCGCTCATCCTCACGCTACCGATCTCACCACCAGACATTTCTACCTGTTGCCATCTCATCAGGGCTCTTATCTCCTTCTGGAGGACCCTCTGTTGGCTGGAGCTCGCATTCATCGCCACCTGCTGCAAAATTACCATTGCTTCTGAAAGACAATTTTCAATCACATTAGTACCCAAGGTTATTTTAGGGTGACTTTCTCGACGGTCAATGTCCACAATGATCACTCCCTGTGCCGGCAGTTCAACTTTACCAATCTTAATGGTCATCTCTCTGAACCCCACCTGCGGCACGGGTTGACCATTGCTGGCGATGATGCTCAAGTCATTGTCTGGATAACGAGTTATATCAGTGTCACTCCAGTACTGCTTGAAAAGTACATAGGGGATGGTAGTCACTTGGGACCCGGTGTCCAGCAGTGCACTCATGGGGATACCGTCCAGCGCTATGGGTAAAACCGGGCGTCCCCCTACGCACTTATCACGCCAATTAGATGGGCCTGATGACCTTATGCCTGGGAGTTGGCCCTTTGCCCCAGGTCGGACCCATTTAAAGTACAGTACCTGGCTACGTGTCCCGGCTGGCTGCAACGGCGGCAAATCGGCTGTCCATCCTCAGTGTAATGATCGGCGGGCCTCCCTCTGAACGACGGGATCCTCCTCCGTCGACGCCACGGGATATCCTCCGGACTGGAAGCCAGCTTGATTGGTCCTGACGGGTCCATCTGTAACGACTGTACGGTCCTGGTCAATGCAGCAACACTCTTTGTTAGTTCTTGGACCTGATGGTGCAGGTTTGCAGGCGGGGATGGATTTAGGGCCTGCGCATCAGCCCCCACAAGGTCTTCAGGATAGGGCGCCGCCCCCTGGTGGTAAGGGATGGCAGGGCGCCGGGAAGCTACAGCGCCACCCGGTGCAGGTTCTCAGAGCACCCGGATGGCCCTATCTTTGAACTGTGCAAAAGTCAAATCGGGGTTCTGTAGGGCCATGAGGCGAAGCTGGGTTCTGTGGGCGCTGGACAGCAGACCTTCTATGAACTGGTCAGTCAATAGTTTATCTGTATCCTGCACGCTGCCAGGGTCAGCTTGCTTAATTGCCCCCAAGGCTTCCTGTAAATTTAGGGCAGAATCTCGGATGCTATCTTGAGCTCGCTGCTTACATCCATAGAACCGCATTTTGATTTCTGCTGAGGTACGGGTATCAAAGGTGTCCCGTAGACGGGTCAGAACCCCCCTTACAGTCCTTTTCTCCTCAGCTGTCCAAGACTTTACCTCCCGCTGGGCCGCACCAGTTAACTGCCCTATCAGTATGCTTACTTTCTGTTCTTCAAAGTTTATCCGCTGACAGAACAGTCTATACAGCCTTTCTTTAAAGTCGCCCAAGGTATGCGACTCGCCGGCATACTGGGGCAGCCAGGCCGCTCCGGGGATATAGGCAGGGGTGGATTAAGAGTAGCAAGGGCCCCGGGCAGTTTAGAAGGCGCGGGCCCCCTCCACACACCTGATTTATCACGTGACATGTCACATGATCCCCTGTGATAGATCATGTGATAGTTCACGGGAAATTAATTTGGCATAATATTAATTGTGCTGCCTCATCTGAGAGCAGCACAATATTGGGGCAGATACCCTGATTCCAGCGATGTGTCACTTTTTCAGCTGCTTGTTGTCATTTTGAGAAAATCACCGTTTTATCTGCTGCAGATCTAGCAGCTCTCTGAATGCTGCGCTCTGTATAGCCCCACCCACACCACTGACTGGCAGCTTTCTGCCCATGCTCAGTGTACACAGAAATCTACTGATCAGTGATGGGGGTGGGGTCCTACAGAACTTACTAGTCATCTAGTGATAATTACCTTCTGACAAATCAATGATTTTATCAAAACAACACTAAGCAGCCCAGTAAGTGACACATTACTGGAATCATTGCCTCTAACCCTACATTATGCTGCTCTCAGATTAGGTGGCAAAAACCTGATGACAGATTCCCTTTAAAGGAGCTGTAAAGACAAAAAGTTTGTATTAAAAAAAATACAAGCCATTTGTTAAATTAACTTCTTTTCATTGTTAATTCACATTAGACTGTATCTTCAACACTTTTGTCAGCAGGTCTTATTACAGACTCTGAATAGGGCAGCTCTCTCCCTCTCCCTCAGCAGAAAGTCACAGCATGGTTAAAAAACGGGATCTTTTATGATTTTCTCATAATAAATAAAAAAGGACATGCAAGTCCTCCAAACTATTTTCCGTTTCTCTATAGGCGAGGTCCTAAATCTTTCTTGTTCTTTAGTTGATCACATGTCAAAAATGCAAAGCATTTACTATGAACTCGCCTAAAAAAATATACACTTGGAGAGTAATATCATCATCTGCATGTAAATATTCCTTGATTCTAAGGGCTCGCTCACACTGTCGTATAACACGGCCGAATGCTATGTTATGTTTTATCGGATAGGACTCGGCCCTATGTTATACTATGGGACAGTGCGATTATTGGCATGAGAAAATAATCTCATTCGATATTCGGACCATGTGCACCCATACAAGTTTATGGGTGCACGTAAAACATTGGACTGCACTCGGATGTCGTCCAAGTGCAGTCCGATGAACACTCACAGAGACTATGGAGAAGATGGAGAAATTAAGTTCTCCATCTTCTCCATATCTGTGCTGCGAGAGAATCGGATCACACTCAGTTGAAGCTCTGACAGAGTTTGAGCCCAGTGTCATTAGCATAATTGGCCCTATTCTCTTGCATGAGAGAATATATGGCTTAGTGAGTGGACCCTAAAACTGAATAGTAGTGACGGACAGGCACCTCACAAGCGGGATCCATGTAGCTCTCAGATGTCATGTAGGTAGGGCTTCATTCCATGGGGTAGGGCTTAATTTCAATGTATATAAAAAAATGGACTTCAAATAAAAATTAAATGAACACAAAAAGCACTAATTGAATTATTTTTTTCGTATTTATGTTTGCAGCCCCTTTAAAAACCCTTTGAGGACCAAGGCACATATATGTCCCATAGTTTTAAACTGGAAAAAAATTTGATTGAATAAAATTTAAGGTCCTCGAAGGTTTAAGTAGGTCATAAATTCATATGAATACTTGCTCATACAATTGCACATGCCAAAAGATGAAGAAGAACAGAATCAAAAATATGACATTAAGTGGAGCACTTACAGGTATTCAAGGTGAAAGAGACCAGCAAAGGCATCGTCTCGAATGACAGTAAATGAGTTAGAATTCAGCAAGCTGAAAATGAAGACAGCAGGTTAGAAGCGAACCAGACTTTATGGTGCTCAGAATTAGTCAAGCAGAATTTATTGACTGCTCTTGCAAAGCACTGAGACTCCCGCTGTGTATAGATGGCGCCGTGCGGCCTCCCGCTGTGTATAGATGGCGCCGTGCGGCCTCCCGCTGTGTATAGATGGCACCGTATAGATGGCTACGTGCGGCCTCCTGCTGTGTATAGATGGCGCCGTGCGGCCTCCCGCTGTGTATAGATGGCGCCGTGTGGCCTCCCGCTGTGTATAGATGGCGCCGTGCGGCCTCCCGCTGTGTATAGATGGCACCGTATAGATGGCTACGTGCAGCCTCCTGCTGAGTATACGTGTATAGATGGCTACGTGCGGCCTCCTGCTGAGTATAGATGCCGCACGGCGCTCCCCCCAGAGACAGCAGGAGGACGCACAGCGCCATCTATACTCAGCGGGAGAGCGCACGTAGCCATCTATACACAGCATGAGGCCGCATGGCGACATCTATACTCAGCGGGGGGCCGCACGTAGCCATCTATACACAGCGGGGGGCCGCACGGCGCCGTCTATAAACAGCGGGGGGCCGCTCATAGCCATCTATACACAGCAGGAGGCTGCACGGAGACATGTATACTCAGCGGGGAGCCGCACGTAGCCATCTATACACAGCGGGAGGCTGCACGGAGCCCCCCCAGAGACATCAGGAGGCCGCACGGCGCCAACTATACTCAGCAGGAGGCCGCATGCAGTCGTACACACACACACAAACATATACAGACACGCATAAACACATTTGAAACACAAAAATACATACAAACAAACATCACACAATGACATCTGCCCACACACATACACACACAAACAGACAGACATCACACACACACCTGCCCACACACACACACACCTGCCCACACACACACACCTGCCCACACACACATTTGTGTGTGTGTATGTATAGTGTGTGTGTAAAGTGTGTGTATCATAGAATCATAGAATGGTAGAGTTGGAAGGGACCTCCTGGGTCATCTGGTCCAACCCCCTGCTCAAAGCAGGATTCACTAGATCATCTCAGACAGATGTCTGTCCAGCCTCTGCTTGAAGACGTCCACCGAAGGGGAACTCACCACCTCTCGTGGCAGCCCGTTCCACTCATTAATCACCCTAACTGTCAAAAAGTTTTTTCTAATATCTAATCTGTGTCTCCTCCCATTTAGTTTCATCCCATTGCTTCTAGTCTTTCCTTGTGCAAATGAGAATAAAGATGATCCTTCTACAATGTGACAGCCCTTGACATATTTGTAGACAGCTATTAAGTCTCCTCTCAGTCTTCTTTTTTGCAAGCTAAACATTCCCAAATCCTGCAACCGTTCCTCATAGGACATGGTTTGCAGACCAGTCACCATTCTGGTCGCTCTTCTCTGAACTTGCTCCAGTTTGTCTATGTCTTTTTTAAAATGTGGTGCCCAAAACTGTACACAGTATTCCAGATGAGGTCTGACCAAAGAGGAGTAAAGACCGATAATGACTTCACGTGATCTAGACTGTATGCTTCTGTTAATACATCCCAGAATTGTATTTGCCTTTTTTGCTGCTGCATCACACTGTTGACTCATGTTCAGTCTATGATCTATTAGTATACCTAAGTCTTTTTCACATGTACTGTTGCTTAGCTCTATTCCTCCCATTCTGTATATGCTTTTTTCATTTTTATTGCCCAGATGTAGTACTTTGCATTTTTCCCTGTTAAAAACCATTCTGTTGGTTGCTGCCCACTGCTCCAGTTTATTTAGGTCTTTTTGAATCCTCTCTCTCTCTTCTCTAGTATTAGCTATCCCTCCTAGCTTTGTGTCATCAGCAAATTTAATCAGTTTACCCTCAATTCCTTCATCTAAATCATTGATAAAGATGTTGAACAATACAGGTCCCAGGACGGAGCCCTGTGGTACCCCACTTGAGACATTCATCCAGCTGGATGTGAAGCCATTTACAACCACCCTTTGAGTCCGATCACTAAGCCAGTTATGAATCCACCTAACAGTTGCCTGGTCCATTGCATACTTGGTCATTTTTTCAATAAGGATGATGTGAGATACTTTGTCAAATGCTTTGCTGAAGTCAAGATATACTATATCTACAGCATTTCCCTGATCCACCCAGTCAGTGATTCTGTCATAGAAGGAAATTAAGTTAGTCTGACATGACTTGTTAGTTACAAACCCATGCTGACTCTGGTTAATCACTTCATTCTTATCCATGTACTTACATACATGTTGTTTAATAATTTGTTCAAAGATCTTTCCTGGTATAGAAGTCAGACTCACCGGCCTATAGTTCCCTGGGTCCACCTTCTTCCCCTTCTTGAAGATAGGAACAACATTTGCTCTTCTCCAGTCTTCTGGGACTTCTCCTGTTCTCCAAGAATTTTCAAAGATTATGGAGAGTGGTTCTAAAATTTCTTCTACAATCTCCTTCAGTACTCTGGGGTGTAATTCATCTGGACCTGGAGACTTGAACTCATTTATGTTAGCTAAATATTCCCTCACAATCTTTCTGTTTACTGATAACTTGGATTCCTCTATTCCTTTAAAAGGACAGTGAAGATCAGTTGATGTTACATTTTCTTTCTGAGAGAAAATAGATGCAAAATAGGAATTAAAAAGTTCGGCCTTCTCAACATCCTCTCTTACCATTTCTCCATTTTCATCCTGTAAAAATCCTATAGCATCTTTGACTTTTCTTTTACTTTTGACATACCCCCAAAATCCTTTTTTATTGCTTTTGACATCTCTTGCAAGCCTTAATTCATTGTCAGCTTTAGCTAACCTGATACGTGCCCTGCAGGATCTGCAGACTGCACTATAATCTTCTTTAGATATGCCTCCCTCTTTCCATTTAATAAACATTTCTTTCTTTCTTTTTAGCATGTGTTTAAGTTCTGTGTTCATCCATCCTGGTTTCCTTAAATGCTTCCCATTCTTCCTACTTTTCGGGATTGTTAACGATTGTGCTTTGAGAATCTCATTTTTAAAAATTTCCCATCCTTCCTGGACATTTTTGTCCTTAAGGACATCCAGCCATTGGATCCCTCCTATTCTCTTTCTGAGTCTCTTAAAATCTGCCTTTCTAAAATCTAACCTTGAAGTTTGAGTCTTCACATGTCTTCCTCCTCTAGTTATCCAAAATTCTATAATAGCATGATCGCTGCCTCCTAGAGTCCCAGCCACCTTTACCTCCTCAACCATTTCCTCCCTGTTTATAAGGATTAGATCCAAAGTAGCAGATCCCCTTGTTTTCTCCCCTACCTTTTGGAAGATAAAGTTGTCAGCAAGAGAGGATAAGAATTTGCTTGACCTGTTAGTTTTACTTGAGAGAGATTCCCAACAAATGTCTGGATAGTTGAAATCTCCCATGACCACTACGTCATATTTTTTGGAGAACTTGGTCATTTGATACATAAAGAGTTCATCCATATCTTCAGCTTGCCCAGGTGGCCTGTAGTAAATGCCTACAATGGTGTCCTTTCCGTTGTTCTCTCCTTGTATTCTTACCCAAACAGTTTCCACAGAACTCCCAGTCTCTGAAGCTTCAATCTCTGTGCAGATATACGCTTTTCTAACATACAATGCAACACCTCCTCCTCGTTTATCAAGTCTGTTTCTTGCAAATAAGTTGTATCCTTTTAGCCTTTTATTCCAATCATGTGTATCGTCCCACCAAGTTTCAGTGATTCCAATGACATCATATTCCTTTTCCTGCATTAGTAGTTCCAATTCTCCTTGTTTGTTGCCCATGCTTTGTGCATTTGTATAAAAACATTTTAGTTTGTGATTGGTTTCTCTTCCTCCCATATTTTTATTATTTAAATTGTTTTGTCTTTGTTCTTCCTTTCCACTTCCAGTAGCAGAGATCTCAATAGTATTTGTCAGCTGTATGGCTTTTTCTGGCCTTTTGCTTCCCTTCCCACATTGTTCTAGTTTAAAGCTCTTCTGATGAGTGTAGCAAGGCGACTTCCAAATACATGTTTTCCAGTCTTCGTAAAGTGCACCCCATCTCTAGCAAGTAGTCCATCGTATAGGTAATTCATCCCGTGATCCAGAAATCCAAATCCTTCTTGACGGCACCATCGACGTAGCCAGTTGTTCACCTGTAGAATCTTATTCCACCTCATTGTTCCATGGCCATCCACTGGGAGGATGGATGAGAAGACCACCTGCGCTCCCAATTCTTTCACTTTCTTGCCTAAGTCTTCAAAGTC